>NC_138126.1:109903927-110571502 GCF_964188305.1 Podarcis bocagei | reverse complement strand
TGGGATTTTCTGCCAAAATTGAGTAGTTATTCATCAAACCCAATGCCTCTCAAGATTGCAGGCTCTCCACACAGGAGCCCAAACACATGTCAGTAATGGGGGAACGGGCCTCTGCGTGCACACTTTTTCAAATTCAGATGCTAAAATCTTTGGTATTTTAACTACGTGTTAAAACCACATATTCAAATTAGCAAAATCAAATCCGCACTTACCTACAATCTGTCCCCTAACGGTATCATTGTCATTTGGCCCAAGTTTGCACAGATCTAACCTCTGATCTATGGGGGGAAAAGAGCACAGCTTACAATCTACAACAATCACTTAATACCCGCATATACTATAAAGTTTCGTGCATCATTCTTTGCCTAAACATGTCTGTACTTTATTAAATGAGGGGAAAGCATGCTTGTTTTCATAAAAGATTGCTTTTATACAATAATAAATTCTAAAAAGCTCATTCCAAAGCAGGCTCTACTCACAACCAGTGTCTTTAAGGCGGTTTATGGCATTGGAAAGAAGTCTTACGCAGCCCAGAAAACCAGCTCCCTGTTTTTTATGAATTTTCTTGTGGTTCCATACACTGATCGTTATCGAATCTGACTTCCCAATGTATCTGAAAAAGGACAAGAATTGGAGCAACACAAATTGTTAACTGCACTCTTTGGACAGTCTATGGAATACACTTTCTTTTTTTACTTCAGTGTGTTTTTGCAGCTAAGAAGTGTAAACATGGTTTCCCCTGGCAGAAGAGGTCAGATTCACAGGAACTGCATGCTACAGATTGGCAAAAGCTCCTCAAGTAATTTATTTGTAAAACAGATTTTACACGAAGGAATTTCAAAAGAGCTTTTCAAAATGTCTTGCGTAAATCAAACACGGTCGTCCTTTGGCTAGACAATGACAGTATGTCTAAGTGCAAATGGCTGGTATATCATTGGGTGTTTAATCCTGGGGGGGATATAAAATTTAAGAATTATGGTTCTCCCTGAGAGATGTTTAGCAGTCTTCTTCCATTACACATTCCCTGTTAGTACAAACATCCAAGTATTCCACTTACTAAAAGCATATCCTCCTACATTCACCCATTTAAATTATCTACTTCCCCCACCCGCAGAGCTGTAATATATCTTTAGTTATCTAACCATAAATGAAGCTGTCAGGACTGGCAGACCAAAACCCTGTTGTACCTTCCAAGACTTACAAGGGTAATTTTTTTTCAAGTTCAGGGAACACTTCCTCCCACCTCACTGCTGCCCCCGCCCTGCTCCACACTATCTGAAGGCCTACATGCAAAAAAAGGCCCAAGATTTCTGCTGGCAGCTTGCATAACAATCAGCAAACAATCATAGGAGGGAACAGTGCTACTGAGCAGGGGGTGAAATTGAACTCTAGTTATATTTAGATTAAAAACAATGCACAGCTTTGTATTATTCAGTTATTTAATTTTATTTATTTAGTTATTTAATTTATATCCCACCATTCCTCCCCAAAGAGGGAGGCAATAAATTATTAGTTGTCAGCAACATAAACAGGGATTAATGTAGTTTTCTGACAGGTCATATTTTGATTTCATCCACCATGACTATTCCAATATATCGTATTTTTTGCTCTATAAGACTCACTTTTTCCCTCCTAAAAAGTAAGGGGAAATGTGTGTGCGTCTTATGGAGCGAATGCAGGCTGCGCAGCTATCCCAGAAGCCAGAACAGCAAGAGGGATTGCTGCTTTCACTGCGCAGCGATCCCTCTTGCTGTTCTGGCTTCTGAGATTCAGAATATTTTTTTTCTTGTTTTCCTCCTCCAAAAACTAGGTGTGTCTTGTGGTCTGGTGCGTCTTATAGAGCGAAAAATACGCTTTTGACTTCTCTTCAGAAGTCAAAAGTGCCAGATAAGCAATAGGAAAAGTGAAGCTGATCTTGTTTCATATTCTGTCCACCTGCTTTAAAACCATAACAAGTTACAGGGCGCTAAATAAAAACTGTGCTCACTGTAAAGCCTTTTCCAGTGCTCTTAAAAAAAATTCATAACATGAAGGCATATGGTAAATGTGTTTAATACATAACTTTATAAATATATTTACGTTTTCAGCTATTACAATGTTCTGCGCAAGTCTTGTTTGTTCAGGATAGAGGCTGCTATGCCTATTGGATCTAGCTGGTTCAAAGAAACTGAGGAATTGCTAAAGGACACACAGTCCCTGTGTTTAGCATAGGAATCAATGCAAAGTCGTCTTGCCAAGTAAATAATGTTTTTCCAGAGGAAGAAAAACATTTCCTTTATGGTTGCGTTGAGCTTTTTGGAAAAAAAGCTTTTCGTCTAGCCTACTGTTCACTTGAAGGCTGATAAAAGTATGTATCTTTATTTTGAATCAAACTGAAACGAAACGACAAAAAATGAAAAACCAGAAATTGTATCAAATAGCAGCTAAGACCAATCATTCACTTGACTCTCTCATTATTTATCCATCTAACGCTGCACATCACTCCTCGGTCTTCTAATCTTTGGCATAAATTTGGATAATGGAAGCATGTATGTGAGCAAAGACAAAGTTATGAATGCTAGTGTCCTAGAAACTAGTTTCAAATCTAGACAATAAATCAATATATTTGTTTCACTGGATCCGATTTTCAACAAACTGGTTAACCAACTGTGTTCTACACCCAACTAAAAATCTGTGACAGAACTCTGCTTGGGAGGGGGAAACCAAATGTAGGCAGCCACTAAGTATGAAAAATCTGTGTTGGAAAAGCCCACTTTGCTTGTCAGGATAGAGACAATATTTCTATCTACAGCAGAGAGCAAGAAACCAACAGAAACTGATTTTTAATCCTCTCTGACAAAAGCTTTTTATTGCCTTGACATCTCCATTTACAACATCAAATTGATCTAACCAATGTCATGCTTGTTTGTTTTTAAAATTCTACAGAGGCATGCCATTCTTTAAGCACTGGAAAAGCTATAAAACATACAATAAATGGGAAATAAGAAGATTGCATTAGAGGAGTGCTTAACAAAAATGGGAAACATTTTGTTGACATTCAAGTTGATGACATAAAAGAGGACATAATTCTGGAAGAGGCCCTAGATTTTTCCACTAACTAGTCTGAACTAATTCTATCATCTTTTTATTTCAGTTCCCTCTCATCAAAACCTTAGTTAGATATTACATTAATTTCATGCCTCTTGTAATGCCAAAATATAATTTAAAAGAGTTTACAGAAATCCAAGTACATGCAACACAATTTAAACATTGTTTCACATCACAACAAATCCATTTCACACTTAGGCTGTGTACACAACACACATTTAAAGCACATTACTTTCCCTAAAGAATCCTGGGAACTGTAGTTTGTTGAGGGCACTGTGAATTATAACTCTGGGGGCAAACTACAGTTCCCACAATTCTTTGCGGGAAGCTATGTGGTTTAAATGTGTACTGTGTACACAGCCATAGTTTCAGTATCCATAAGGGGGGAAATGACTGCCAAGCAAGTTATTTCCTATAACAATGAATGTGTCATAGGTCAGAGACCAGCATTCCCATGCAACAGTGTGTTGTTAGGGTAAACATTATTATACTTTCAGAATCTACTGTATGAAATGGATAGTACAGCAGATAATCACAGACTTCTGGGTTAATCGCCAATGTTTGGCAGAAAACTACATATTATCTGTACTATGTTATTTTTTTAGTCTTCTGTGAATGAAAAGAAATCCTGAATATATGTTCTCCACAAAGAGTTGGGAACTTGCAAGAGTTACGTGAGCCTTCTGCAACCTGCTGCCCACCAGATTTGATTTGATTTTTATACTACAACTCCCATCAACTCTATCCAGTGCACAGCTGATGGGAGTTGTAGTCTGAAACAGCTGAAGCTCATCAGGTTACAGAAGTCCAAGCTATGTTGAAATAAATACATTTAAATGACATGGGAGGTTTTTTGTGGGGGGGGGGTTGCATCCTTTCTCCATCAACACCCTTAATTACTGTAAGGTTACTTAAAAGCAAAGATCATCAGCAAAGTCCTACGCATGGTTGCTCAGAAGTAAGCCCATTAGATCCAACTAGACTTACACCCAGGACTTTTGTCCTGACGTAGCAATGTATGCTGTTAACATACATTTGCCAACATACAAACATTTGAGCTGGGGACCCAAGCACTTAGTAAACCAGGGTGGTCCAACATGCAGCCCTGAGGCCCTCAGTAACATCTACCTGTCGCCCCACGTCCCAGCCCTAGGGCCTCCTTCAAAAAGCCCGGTGCATTGCTCAGCCCACTTTTAGGAAGGCAGCAAGAGGGGAGGGTGTGTGTGTCAAATTTTGACTTCATCGCCTCCCACTGGATGCCAAGGCAGTGTGTGGCCCGTGTGTTCAGTGTCAAGGTACTCTTGTGGCCCACTTGGTATGAAAAGTTGGGTCACCTTGTACTAAAGCTTCGTGACACTAGGGCAGGGGTCTGCAACCTTTAAGACAAAAAGAGCCAATTGGACCGAAGAAAAAAAAACTGGGAGCCGCAAAACCATTGCGACATTTAAAACAGTGGGGAGTGTCGGGGCACACAATGCTCCTCCTCCCCTCGCTAGTATCTACCCCGGAGCCGCGGCAAAGGTGTAAAAGAGCCACATGCGGCTCCGGAGACGCGGGTTGCTGACCCCTGCTCTAGGGAATCACAAACCCAGGCTAATACAGAACTGCAACATTTGCCCCTCTGCTGCAACTATTTAAGTATAAACAGCAGAACTTCCTGGACAACGCCGTTGCCACAGCTAGCCTCATTTATGCTGTCTGCAGAGAAAATGGAGAATCATAGAAATGTAGAGTCCAAAGGGAACACAAGGATCGTCTCGTCCAACTCCCTGCAATGCAGGAATCTTTTGCCCAGCATGGGGCTTGAACTCATGACCCTAATATTAAGAATATTATGCTCTACAGACTCAGCTACCAAGGCACATAAGGGGACAACCAGACAGACCCCTGACCCCAGTTGGGACTAATCAGAGGCTTTGGCTAGCTGTCTGACAGGAGGCCTGAGGAGCAGACTGGAGAGAGACTTATACAGTCCACTTCTGGGATATAGATTTGTGCCAAGCTGCAGGTGCCAACATCTTCACTCAGAGGGCTGAGGTTGGCTGCCACACACTCATGTTGTGGATGGGGCCAACCAGAACAGTCTGCATTGCAGTGGGTCGAGACTCTGTGTGCCCAGCGGCTCTTTCCCCTGCAGGCAGATTGCGGAAGAAACACCTGCCAGTCCGACAGGAGGAGTTTTGCCCTATGCATGAAAAGTTCTGATATGTTGTGACCGATTAAGTTGTGGCCATGTTTAACTCACTACCGGCCTCAGTCTGTTAACTGCTCCTGGACCTCGCACCACCACAATACAGTCTAGCATTTCCCTCACCAATTTTCCTTCTGTTCAGCTCAGTTGGTAAAGCATGGGATTCTTAATCTCAAGGTTGTGGGTTCGAGGCCCACACTGGGCAAAAGGATTCCTGCATTATAGGCGGTTGGGACTGTCATGGTCCCTTCCAACTCTGCAATCCTGTTTCTATGATCTTGAGTCTTCTTGGGCTATAATGCAAGTAGATGCAGAATATTTTACGTATGTATGAAAGAAAATGCTATAATAAAAGCCTAACTAATTTTATGCCAGTAACACACTGCACAAATAAACTGAGAGACCAGAAAGAGGTGTGTGCACATTCATGTGTATGTATGGCAGCACAGCTGTTCATCCCATGCCTGTGTTCATCAACTGTCAGAAGAATAAAGATACTCACCGTGTCCATTTAGCACTTTGATAGCTACAGATGTAAAAGCACCACAAAAGAACTAGCTAGTTACTGTGCTTTTAAAGCTTTTAAAAGCTAATAAACATTTACCAACTCTCAGATAAATTATCAGGGGCTACCTAATGCTATACATTTCTAGTCTATCAATCAATGCCCAGCTCAAATTCTAGCTATATTGTGATCACTCCTATCAACACCTACAAGTCATAATGCTGATTCCACTTTGGATCAAGGGTATTCTTCACAGTATCTGTAGAATGGCACTGGCCAGATCCGTCAACCACCACTTTAGCAAATGGATCAGGAAGCCCTGTCAGAAGGGAGGAAAAATACATAATAGGGTGGGAGTATAATTAAATTAGGTCATCTTAATCATGAATGGCTGCCAAATATTGGCTTTTTATAACATATTTTGATTCTTCCAAGTTATCTCTTTTTCACTGAACAGTACTAGTATTCTTACATTATCCTAGGAATTTTAAGAAACTTAGAGGCCTTTCAGCTTGCTTCTATACTCAGTCATCTCTCTTCTTGAAGGCATCAAACCTTTCAGCATTGTTGCCAAATGTAACATTGAAAAAAAAGGAAAAAGAGAGACCCTCTGGTGCTTTTTCTACAATAAAATCCATAAGGCAGTCCATAAGCCTGGCCTTTCTGTTTACTTATTTATTACAACTCACATGCCATTCAGAGTTTGCTTGCTTGGACTCGTGGCATAGGTGCCTCAAGACGCAGTAGGCCATGATCCCAATTACTAGAAGAAAAGTTGTTCTTTACAAATGTTCTCACTAATCAAATACTTCAAAGAATGGGAAGACTCTTTCAGTAGTTCCAAAATCAATACACCTGATTATGTAACCACAGACTAAGTAATGTATATAACAATTTACAAATTTATAAATATTACATAGTACACAAGAGACCACAGCTAGAACCAAGGCTTTTTACATGATCTCGCACCACATTTACTAAAGGGAAGCCTGAATGAAAGCATTTTTCACACTAGTCTGCTGCCCCCCTGTTCAGCTTCTCTCCTAACAATTTCCACCTTTCTTTCTGAGTTCTTTTCATGTTTTGAGATAACAGCTTCTAAAAAGGCAATACTACAAAAAAACCCAACTCTGTGCATTGTGTGTGCAATAAACATGCATAGCCCTTTGGATCATTGCCTTGAACTTTAGATTCCCGCAAAAATTGTGGCCATTCATTTAAAATCACATTAGTGCTCTCTGACTTAGCTGGCTGATTACCACATGGTAGCCAAGGCAAAGAGACATTCAAACCTTGTGTAACAGAATTCGGATACAAATAAATAAACATTTACTTACGGAAAAAATCTTTTTTCACCAAGTTTTTTGCACACAGAACTGTAAGAAAAACAAAACACATTATGAAATACGTTTGGATTTATCTACAAAGCATTTACAAAAGAACAGCAACACAATCACATGTACTGTATTGCTAAACATCAAGTTAAACCACATTTATAAACTATGACTTAAATGTGAATGCAAAGAGTTCTCACTCTACCGCTTCCCAGTTCCTACCACTGCCATGCCACCAAAAAGAAGCCAAAGTCTGGCTTGTTGGGACATCCAAACCTAGGCTTATGGTTCATTTCTGAACATTCACATTAAACCATAGGTTTTTTAAAAATAAAAAACCCTATGGTTTAATGTGACATGCAAACAAGACCCACAACTGTATATGATTTATTAGAAATGTTCATAGGATTTTATCAGACTTTTTATCAGATTTTTAGGTGCAATCTTAAATAATAAAGAGCAGACAGTAACAGTCTGAAAACACCTGGTGTTAATCCATATTGTGGAACTACAGTGCTAAGATTGGAAATAAGCCTCTCCCTGCTTCCAGACTGAACTTTGAATCCCCTGGTATCCTATGATGTCAGGTGATTGACAGGTGGTTGGTCCCACCCACATGTAAATATGGCCTGATTTAAACAAACTGTTTTTTTAAAAAATCTTTTTAAAATCCCCAGTTTTCATTTGAGAATAAAAACACACAGCACACCAGACGGAATACAAATAGTTCATCTACATATAATCTACTAACATGTATTGCGTATATCTTGTATATATTGTAGTTGTGGTTCAATTTTCATCAGTGGAAGCTAACAAATTAGTACTAAATGTCACTATCTGTCCAAAATGACTTATGTTTGATGACAGACTTTCTAAAGACACCCACATGCCAAGACCGCCTGAAAATAAAAGCTTCTACTTATTATTATAGTGTTCCATTTGGGTTATGGAGTTCATGCTCAAAAGATATTTTGATGGTCACTGATTCAGATGGCTTTAAAAGGGACCAGATAAACTCAGAGAGGAGAGGTCTATCAATGCCTAAACAGAACATTTCAATTCAGAATATGGTTTATATAGCCTGACCAAATCCTAGAAGGATTTCCAACATTTCTGATTGGATATTACCATTGTCTCAAATTCTACGCATTCAAGACTCAACTGTGCCAAGTAATTTCCTCAACTGTTGTTCCCTGTATCAACTGATATTGTCACCATCCATTTTGCTGACCAAGCATGAAACCCAGGCTTTATCTTTGATTTCTCCCTTTCCTTTGCTCTCAGTATTCAATCCACTACCAAGTCCTATTGCTTCTCTGTGCATATTACCTAACTATGTTACTTCATCTCCCTCTTCTTAGCTAAAAATCTACTTCACACTCCAAATATCTGCTGTCTTGACTACTCCAACCTTCTTGTCTCTGATTTTTTTCCCCTCCACACCCAAAAACAGACTCTGTTAACAAAATAACTAACTTCTCCTGATCAGATCATGTGGTCGTCTTTCCCAAATCTTGAGATCAGTTTCTCATCCCCTTCCAGATCCAGCAAAAATGTATTGTCTGTACATTCATAGTTACCTAGAGCCTTAACCAGTATTGGTCTCTCTATCCTTATTTCCAATTATGCTCTTGCCTATAATTATTGTCCCTGCAACTTTACCACCCTCTAGACAATTCAGTGTCTCCTGCCCACTCAGATGATGCTATCTATTCTGCTGAAACTCACTGCTACACTCCTTGAATAGTTCTTTCTTCAAATCCCTTCTCAAAAGTCATCTTTCCCTTGAAGACTTCAGCTAAAATAAAATTTGAGTTAAGGACTAGGGATCAACCCCAACTCACGTCCTCATTTTCATTCCTTTCTACTAACACCACGCTTCTCTCTTGCTTTTCCCTTTATGAAATGTAAATGAAGATCCACAGAGAGACAATTGTCTTTTTGCTTATGCTACTGGGTAGAGGGCTATGTATAATGGCAATGACAACTGGGGGAGAAGGTTGAATGATTGTGACTTGGAGAAAAGTTCACCAGTTGTTTATTTTATAGCAAACACTATTTCCTTAGTACACAGGACATACTAGTGTTGCCAGCATACTAATTGCCAGCAAGCCCGGCAATTTAACACCACAAATCTGAACTCATTTGCATAATAGAAAACCATGATCTGTGAAGATGTATATAGAACCATTCATAGTGGGATCCGGTGTTAAACAGGGATGTGTTATCGCCCCAACTCTATTATTTTCATTGCCATGATCCTACACATTGTCAAAGGGAAACTCCCCACAGGGGTAGAAATCGTATATCAAACAGATGGAAAGCTCTTTAACTTCAGTAGGCTGAAAGCAAAGAGTAAGGTGACCATAACTTCCACCACAGAGCTTCAATATGCTGATGACAACATAGTGTGCGCACACTCAGAGGATGACCTCCAAGCCATCCTAAATATCTTTGCAGAAGCTTACAAAAGGCTTGGTCTATTGCTCAACATCCAAAAAACCAAAGTGCTGCACCAACAAGCACAAAACAACCCCTCTGCAATGCCACAAATCCAATTTAATGGTGTAATGTTGGAAAATGTTGATCACTTTTCCTACCTGGGCAGCTATCTTTCCACAAAGATGCCAAAATCCAGCACTGCCTGAGCTCTGCAAGTGCAGCTTTCTCCTGACTGAAGTTTAGAGTGCTTGAGGACTGGGACATTCACAGGGAAACCAAAATGCTTGTTTACAAAATGATTGTACTACCAACCTTACTGTATGCTTGTGAAACACAGACCACTTATAAATGCCATCTCCAACTCCTCAAAAGATTCCATCAATGGTGTCTCCCAAAAATTTTACATATCATTTGGGAAGACAGGTGAACTAATGCCAGTGTACTGGAAGAAGCAAAAATCACCAGTGTCGAAGCAATGATTCTTCAACATCAACTTTGCAGGACTGATCATGTTGTTTGGATGCCTGATTATGCTATACTGAACTTAAAAATGGAAAGCGTAATGCTGATGGTCAACAAAAGAGGTTTAAAGACTCTCTTCAAGGCAAATCTTAAACAATGACAACAACTGTGAAACACTGGCCTGTGAGCGCTCCAATTGGAGAACAGCCTTTACCAAAGGTGTAATGGACTCTGAAGACACTCAAACTCAGGATGAAAGGCAGAAACAAGCAAAGAGGAAGGCACATTTGGCAAAACCCTCACCATGATCAACTCCTGCCCACTTATGACCCCACTGTGAAAAGACACGTGGATCCAGAATTGGAATCCACAGCCACCTATGGACACACCATTAAGACTATGTTCATGGAAGATAATTTTACTTGGCTACAAGTGATCACCAAAGAAAGAAGAAGATATAGAACTAATATGTTAACACATCGGAAATGTATTTTTGTCTTCTTTCTTATTCTTTCTCAAACACATGCCCCATTTCTCCACACACTTGCATCATTCCATTAAAATGACCAGGGCTTCGACCTCAGTTATGGTTGCAGTCATTGTTTTCATAGAGTGCTTCCAGACAATATGCTTATTGTCCAATTGCTATGGTTTGTTTCTTTTAATTACACCAAAGGGAGCAAGTTGTTATGATCCATTTGTACAAAACTTGTATTTTCCCACTGCTGCATCTTTTTTCTTACCACAGAAAAATCCATTATGGAGGGAAAGAGCAACATAGCAATCTCTCTCCAGGTGCAAACAGAAAAATGTACAACTGAGGTAAGGTGAGAGAAGTGGTCCCTGGGGAGATTGGATGACGTGTTGGTGAGGCCCTTCCTTTATTTATTGCCATCAGGTTCCTTGCCATCAACCAGTTGTAGAACCATTTCGTTTCTTTTACTGAAAGTCCTTTCCCTAAAGAGCTTTGCTTTTTGGCTCCTTTGCAATGTTTTCCTTATGGATTTCAGCTCTCAAAAAGTTTAACTGATTGCTTCTTCTCTTGGTATGAGCTGTCCTCAACTCCCACAGCACTGCTTGCTTCCCTGTCCTTTCTTTTTTAGATTATAGTAAGAGTGGAATAACAATATTAACTAACGGTGTTGTGAAACTGACTAGAAAAAACAAGTGGGCAAGTTTCCTAGTTGGGTGGTGAAACTTACTAGAAAAACTTAGGACCTGAAGTCTGAATGCAATAATGTTTATTGGAAAGTAAGACTGTAATCCTCTTGCCCTCTGCCACAAACGGTTTGTAAAAACATCCAGTTCTCAGAGCTGTGCAATTGCACTGTGGTGGAATACACACACAAAATTAAGAACAGTGCATGTGCACCAATTTGAAACTCATAAAAACAAACATACACCCACAATGCTAAAATGGTGGTAACAAGCACCCACTTCGAAGTGTTGAGAGAGGGTTGTGTGTCAATAATGAAGAGTCAAGAAAGGGGAGAGAACAACACTGTCCAATGGGCTATGTCCCGCCAACTGTGTGGATGGAACATAGCGATCTGAACACACGCACAAAATGTTATACCCCTTGGGTTGTGGGCAATGAACAACAATTTCATTTGCATCTTACAGCGAAGAGAAATTATCTGGTAGTGTTAGGAGCCTCTCCTAGTCATTTAGATGGAACGGTATTTTTAGAGCATCTTGCCCACACTCAAATAAATATTTTCATTCTTGCTAGTCTGAACAGATATTGCTTATTCATTCCAAATATGCATATTAATTCCAAACATTTACTACAATCCTGACAAGTATACATTGCAATTTCACACATAATTCATAATTGGGGCACAGGTTAACAACATTTGGCAACCATTGACACTTTACTTTTTCAGAACCACATTGCATTACACTTTCTCTATAGGGCACAGGGGGTGATAGGGGCATAAACAAGAACATCCTGTGAGCAGAACTCCATGCAGGGAGTCTCTGAATCCAATCCCTATATTTTAATATAACTTTCTTTGGAGATTGGTTCATATTATAAAGTGACAACATGTAAGGAGTACAAGGTCTAAACCTCTACTGCAAGCCGGGTTTATACAATCCTAACCTTAAGTCACAAGGAGAGTAGGTGTTCCACAGAAAGATACCAGCAGAACTGCAGATGACATAATCCAACAAGGGCATACACTACACACTGAAGGCAATCACATTCTCCTTAATTTGACCCAAGGAAAATTCCTTTGGGATCCTAAATATGGCATTCTGTTTCTGGCTCATGCTCAAGGACTAAACCGAAACTCCACCCAACTTAACTTTTAAAGAACACATGTCCACATTACCCAACATCCTGTCTCCAGCTATGGCAATTTACAGTGTCTCCAGATTAATGCGAAGGTACCCAATATGTTTTAAGGTCCTTAGAATTTTTTTTAAATCAATTGGGAATTTCCAAACCAGGAATCCTACAATCAAACTTTCCAAAAGGAAATTCATAAACGATAGAGCTGTTAAACATTTGAATTGTACATTCCAAACAATTTTAATGTTTAATTGCCAGAAACCAACATTACTATTATCTTTTGTTCCCAGTTGTAGAAGGGCACCAGAACAAAAAATGAGTAAGTAAGCATTTTTACTATAATCAAGTAAAGCTTTATGGGGGCGGCACAGAAGCTCTCTCTATGCAACATTTGTTATAAGTGTATTTTTGCATGTTCCTTTCTTGCAAAACACCACAAAATCAGGGGGCAAGTAGTAGACACAAAAAAGTCAATAGAGGAGGAACCATTTTTGAACCTGCTGTTCTTACTGACTATAAACAACATGCTGAACAATCAATCTGAACAAATATTATATCGCTGGAGGCAGAAAGTACAATGCTATTAAAGAAGGGAAAAGGGGGGAGGGGTTGCAATTTTAAGGAACCCATGTACCTGGATTTAAATAGTTGCGTTCCCACTGAGAATTTGGAATTTGTTAGGTACACTGTAGAGTCTACCCTACACTCTAATGCTTAATTCAATCCTTGCAAATAATTGTTCAGGAGACAGTCACCCTACTTGCCCAATCCGCATGCCACAAGCAAATGCATGCATTCATCTGCTTTCCGAGGTGACACACGATGCTTTCCCCCTTAGAACAACACAAGGACCAGACTCACCCCTAACACTACAACACAGTTAAATATAACAAGAGTTTATAAACAAAAAAACCATAGCTTACAGGTGTGGTTTGTTCAAAGTTAAAAACAAACAAACACAGTTAAGCCTCAAGGCCAAGCTCAGATGATGACTGCCTACATGAATTTACTGTTTTCCATCCAGGGTAACTGCAACTTGCCTCAGGCAAACAGCTTACTTGACATTGAATATTTTTCAAAACTAAAAGTCTACAGAAGCAGAAATAATCCAAGCAAAAATATTTTGGTGAACATTTAATTGAATGAGAAGCACTTTTCTGGGGATAGTTTGAGTGACAGCTTCTTTTCATTAAAAATGGAATGCAACTAACATTATTAAAATTATACTTTTTCTTGTAGATTTTCTTATGCAGCGCTTACTAAAGTTTCCATGCTAAAACACTGCATAAAAAACCCCTGAAATGAAATCAATAATATGTCTGGAGAAATATATCCAATTTCTAGGAATAAACTGAGAAAATGTTTACATATGCAGGCACCAGCATCATGATTTTAGAAACCTGGGCAACCGAGCACTTGGAATTTTTAAAGGCCCATATACTGTAAATAACTTAGAAGACCTTAAATTAAAATGTCTTTAGTGTCAACACTCCATACAATTAACATGCTTAACATCAATTAACACAGAACAAATGTTTATAATCCTGTTTTCATTTTTATAATTTTACACCATTTTAAAACAAAAAAAATCAAAGACAGTCATTAAGTCTTATCCACTGTTACATTATTATTACTAATGTCTGAAAGTAACAAATTTCATGCTGGCACACAGCAACATTACAGCAGAAAAAAATAACTTGGTTCAAAGATAAATTTGTTTTCTAATCCTCTAGTTTTCTGATGTCATCACTACAGGAAAACAACTGAATCTTTGTGAAGTCGATCATTAGCTCCACCAAAATAAAACAAAAGATTCAATAATACAACATTATTCTTGCTTCTCAAAGGATGCATTTTAAAATTGGTAAGAAAGAGGACAAGACAAAAAAGGGTAAGTTCTGAACCACAAGCTTGAGGGGGGTGGGTGGGAAATCCCTAGGCTATCCAAAATAATCTTTCACTGAAAGTCATTACCATGGCTTTTGCTGATTGGTTCCCAGCTGTTTTGCATGCATTATGCAAGGAATATAATAATTAAAAATAGGTCCCAGCTGTAGAAACACAATGCTACACTGCTGTTAATGTGCGCTGCGCTGATAATGAATAGACTATGCTTTAATCTGAATAAATCTCCCAACTGCTCTGCTGCCTCTTGCCAAAAATTTCCTTTCCTCCTCCAGACTGTGGTTGCATTCCAATTACACTGCTGATTGGAATGAAGCTACTTGGGCAGGGGGTGGGGGTGCGCTGGAGAGAAAAGAGAGAAAAAAAGAGGAAACTCTCTATTTCAAAATATGCTTCTGAAACCTAAGAGCAACACTGGCAATTTAAACACGTTGATAATACATGTTTAAATGTTTGCGACATTTTACCAGGCTTTATAGAAGAGGTTTCTTAGAAGAAGAAAAACTTCAGAAGAGAGCATAGAGAATACCCTAGGCTTTTTTTCAGTACTTCTAACCAAATTCCTATGTTTTTGCTGAACTGCTGGCAAGCTACACAGCCACTTACATTTTTTCTGTGATTTGCCTTCCAGAGCACATCACAATTCCAGAGATGATATGAACCAAGCTTTCTAAAGGGAATTGTAGCTAGCTGGAAACACTTGACAATAAAACTTTAGCCATTAATATTCTCCTTTCTAGAAAACATGTGGCAAAAGTGAATTAAATTTGTTGAGAAATGTTCCGTCTACCAACTGCAGCAGCTCCCCACCCTTCACATAATGGCTTGAATCCAATGAAATGACAGCTCAAGGGAGGGTTCTCCACTTTATACCAAGTCTCCTTTCCTGCTACATCCACTATGTAACATCACAGAGTCTCTAGAGCAGTGATGGCGAACCTTTTAGAGACTGAGTGCTCAAACTGCAACCCAAAACCCACTTATTTATTGCAAAGTGCCAACACAGCAATTTAACCTGAATACAGTAGAACCTCTACTTAACGACCGCCTCTACTTGGGCCCGATTCAAGTTGCGACCGTGGCAAACCCAGAAGTAAATACAGTGGTACCTCAGGTTAAGAACTTAATTCATTCCAGAGGTCTGTTCTTAACCTGAAACGGTTCTTAACCTGATGCACGCTTTCGCTAATGGGGCCTCTTGCTGCTGCTGCGCCGCTGGCACACAATTTCCGTTCTTATCCTGGGGCAAAGTTCTTAACCTAGAACAATCACTTCCTGGTTAGTGGAGTTTGTAACCCGAAGCAACTGTAACCCGGAGCATCTGTAACCCGAGGTACCACTGTACCGGGTTTGCTGAGATTCGTGCACACACAGAAGCGCGCTGCCACCAAATGCGCCAGCGCATGACGGTGCTTCTACCAGCAACCCATATCGACTTATAGACGGACCTCCAGAACTGATTACATCCGTAAGTAGAGGTTCCACTGTACTAAGGTTTTAGTTTAGAAGGGAAGGTTGGTGCATCCATGTGGAGAGAGAGTGGAGCAATACAGTGGTACCTCGGTTTTTGAACAGCATAGTTCTCGAACTATTTGGAATCCAAACACTTTACACCCGGAAATGAGTGTTCCGGTTTCCCAACTTTTTACGGAAGTGGAACATGCTCTGTTCTGAGTATAACTTCCGTTTTCAGAGTGAGGGAAGGCGGGCCGGGCGACAAGTGAGCAGGCACCTGCCGCCCTCCAGCGTTGGGTCCCTCTGCCACCGCAGCCACAAAAGCAACCACCCCCTCCTCCAGCTCCAGAGGCCCCGGCACTGAGTGAGCAAAGGTTGGGCTGGGGCAGCAAGCGAGCAGACAAGGGATGTCGCCACCGCCCCCCTAGCCTGCTAATGCTTGCAGGCAAGTAGGAGTGGGATCGGGCTGCTCTGCTAGGCAGCGTTGCTGATTGCACAGGAACAGGAGCTGGATCAGGGCTGCTCAGTTGGGGTGATGCAGGCTCTTTCACACTTTCCATTGAGGGGTTCATGGCTGCACTTCCCTCAAGAGAGAAGTTTAAAGGAGCCCCCACCTCCGCATCAGATCCCCTGCAGCCCCGTGAAGGCAGCCAGGCTGAATAGTTGCTGAGGTTGGGGAAGGTGGAGGCAGCCCAGAAGCTGCAGCTGAGAGCCCCTGCACCACCTGAAAGCAGCCAGGCACTCCTCAGCTGAGCTGCCCGCTCCAGCTCCTACTTGTGTGCAAGCAGGAGTAGAGGCAGGGATCTCTCAGAAGTGGAGGCTTAGTACTTCCCAGCTGAGAGATCCCCACCCTGCTCTTGCTTGCACAGAGTGGGAGTGGGATCAGGCAGCTGAGCTGGGGAGTGCAAAGCCTCCACTCCACTTCTGCCTCCACTCCCACTGGCCCCGGGTGGAGGGTGTGTAAAGCATGGGTAGGCAAATTAAGTCCCAGGGGCCGGATCCGGCCCAATCGCCTTCTAAATCCGGCCCATGGACGGTCCTCGAATCAGCGTGTTTTTACATGAGTAGAATGTGTCCTTTTATTTAAAATGCATCTCTGGGTTATTTGTGGGGCCTGCCTAGTGTTTTTACATGAGTAGAATGTGTGCTTTAATTTAAAATGCATCTCTGGGTTATTTGTGGGGCATAGGAATTCGTTCTTTTTTCTTTTCAAAATATAGTCCAGCCCCTCACAAGTTCTGAGGGACAGTGGACCTGCTGAAAAAGTTCGCTGACCCCTGGTGTAAAGCTTCACCCTCACAGCAGGAGGCGGAGGAAGACGGGTGATCGGAACTTTCAGCAGCCCACCAATGTGGCAGCGCGCTTCTGAGCACGTGCACAGCGCTGCGCCCTCCCCACCCTCAGTGGCGGCTCCCCAAGGGAAAATGCGCACCCTGAAGGTTGTGGCTCGATTTTGCACACACCCACCCCCAACACCCCACCTGAGGCGCTTCTACTCGGACACAAGTTGAGCTGAGGACTCAACAAGCTGCCCTCGCCTTCTGATGTCTCTGTGCTGGGGCGACGGCGCACATGCCCACAGAGGGTGCCCCCTCTGGCACGCGGCGTGCCATAGGTTTGCCCCCACTGCTCTAGAGGGTCTCTCAACCCCCTAGGAGCACCTTTTCCATGGGTGCTGGAGCTGCTTCCAGAAGGGGCAGGTGAAAAAGCGCTATTAAGTTTACTAGATTCAAATCACTTTTCAATTACTTAGGGACTTTTTTTGTATCAGATTCGTTTCTGCCAGTTTATAATATTCCTCCCACGATTGCTCTAATTTAAATACCGGATATTCCTAAAAATGTAAGAAGTATAATTTTGAAAATACCTCCTACTATGTCAGAGTAAACATCCTCTAACCTATCTTCTAACTCATGATATGGAAACACAGCAAATCCACTATCAGTGAAACTCCCAAGCACCAAGGCATTACATGCCACAAGGCAAACCACTGTTCAAAGTCAGGGGAGTTGGAAAAACAGCTTGTGTAGTATAGTGTTGTTCTTTGGAGAACCAAGTCAAAAGATACACTTTCATGCATATCTGCATCTCCTTGGATTGCCAATGGGTATTTAACCAGTCTGGAGTACAAGATCTTGCATCCTGCAATACAGCCTAGTCATCTCATCTCTAAAAGAGCTAATTTTATGTGGAACTACGTACAAAGCATATGCACCCAACTACCATATTTGTAATTGTGTGTTAAAAGCATGTTATTCGTAACTAATCATACTGCCATAGCTGCCAACTTTTGCCTTTTTTAAAGGGAAATTCCCTTATTCTGTATAGGATTCCTCACAAGAAAAGGGAAAAGTTGACAGTATGGATACTACAACAACGCGCTAAACATTAAACTTCCTTATAGGAACTATAGTAAAGTTTGTAGGCTACCAGCTAGTCTTAGTTAGCACTGATGCTTAGGTGAAAGAGTTAAGCATCTGCTTAAATCTTTCCTCTGGCTGGATTATGCTCCAAACATAAATCTGAGTGGGATTTCAGGAGCTGTTGGCACTGCCATGAAGCCAGCCTGCTGAGACAAGTGTTGCTATCTATGTATCTGGACGAAATGGTGGGACATAGGCAAGGTCAGGGGCAGCAATTTCTAGGAATATTTGAAATTACCAAACAAAGACTAGTTTTAAATAATAAATAATCTAATTAGATTTCTATTTGTACTTTAAGTTCCTACACAAGTGTGCATAGGTAAAGGTAAAGGGACCCCTGACCATTAGGTCCAGTCGTGACCGACTCTGCGGTTGCGGCGCTAATCTCATACGAAATAAAATGTGACTTGCAGTTACACAGAACTGCCTAACTACAAGAGTATATTGTAACTTTTTAAAAAATCCAGGCCTAAATAAATCAGAATTGTTTTCTGAACATTATAGCATTCCAGCACCTAAATCAAATGATATTACTAAGGTACTGCAAAGTGTAACAGTGACCACTTGATAATGGAGTGTTTTTAAGTATATTATTAAGCTTATAATTTTTTAAAAAATAAATATTTTAAACTTTGCATAGGACACCAAAAAGGGGAGGAAGACGGAAGAGCTTTCAAGCAAATTCCAGTTAAATTACAGTATTTTTATAGACACATATGAACAATGCCAGTCTTCTAATTCAGTGATAAAATTCTGGGGTAAATTTCCTCTTAAAAGTAAATCTGAATTTCCTTAAGAAATATCAGACTCCAGCAATCTGCACTTAGGATTCCTGAGTAACTTGTGGACACAGTCTGCCTACATTTGCCATGTTTAGACTCCTGTTTTAAACATCATGTCTACTTCACAGTATTGTTTTGAAGTAAACAAAAGGCTTCCTTTTCCACTCCTCCTCCCATTTTCTACTTTCTAAGCCAAAATTAAAAGAAAAAAGAAAACATGCACACTGAATTCCCAGAGACATAATACATTGAGAGCCAGTGTGGTGTAGTGGTTAAGAGCGGTAGTCTCGTAATCTGGGGAACCGGGTTCGCGTCTCCGCTCCTCCACATGCAGCTGCTGGGTGACCTTGGGCCAGTCACACTTCTTTGAAGTCTCTCAGCCCCACTCACCTCACAGAGTGTTTGTTGTGGGGGAGGAAGGGAAAGGAGAATGTTAGCCGCTTTGAGACTCCTGAAGGGGAGTGAAAGGCGGGATATCAAATCCAAACTCTTCTTCTTCTTCTTCTTCTTCTTATTCATATTTCTTCAATGCAATCAATGATGAATTCATGTCATTTTTGCACTAGTTCTGCTCGCTAATTTAATACAGTTGTCAAAAAGAACACTGGAAATTAAACTTGAAAGCACCTTCTATAAAAACTTGAGAAATAAAGTCTTTGTCTCTAAAAGTTCTTTCAGATGCCTGCTTCCCCACCAATGGCAACTCTGTAAAGTGTTTAAACCCTGAAACCAAAGAGCACCTCATATGAACAGGATTTCACAAGTATTTGATGCCATTGTTGTTGGTTTCGCACTCTAGAGTTCACTCCCCCTGTGCACAATTTGCTAGCACTTTCGACTAGCATGGGGAAAAGGCACAAGCAACATCCCAGGTATGGTCAACCCCTATTTAGCATTTAAAAAATCTAGGATATTCAGCAAACAGAGGAAATTTCCACTGCTTGTTGCTGTTTAGTGTATGTGAATACATCATGCCTGCTGAAAGATTCAAAATCCCAGTATATCAAAGCAATCTTTCTGAATATTTGCCTATCAAGCAACATGAGCAGGCACTACATGAGGTCTAGGGGTCCTCAAAGTACGGTCCGCAGGCCAGATCTAACCCGCCAGGGTCTTGAACCCAGCCTGTCCAGCCATTGCAGAACCCGCCGCTGTTTAACATGGAAAGAGCCAATCCGAGCACCACAATGCGTTTGACGGGCTTTGGCGCCAACCAATAGGGCACCGCCTGGCAGGGTCGCTCTTGGACTCCTCCTCCTCATGCCCAGTGCCAGTGGTTGTGTGCTGTGTTTAGGTGGGTGAGCGATTTCAGAATCCCCCCCCCCCCAACAATCAAGCAGCTAATCGCCGCTTACAATCTTGGGCTCGCGCTTCGTTTCAGCGGATGACCGATTTTCGGCATTGGCCGCTTGATTGTTGGGGTGGGGTTGCCGAAAATCGCTCACCCGCCAGAAAGCAGCTCACGTGGGGAGGCGAACTTCCTCCTCTGCAGGAAGGCTCCAGGGAGAGACAGGCATCTCGAGGATTCAGTGCCAGCTAAAGATGGGACATGCTTCCAGCCAGCTGTAGCAAAGCCTCCCTGCGTTTTTGCCATAAGGCTGGGGAATGGGAAGGCCGCAAACCTTCAAAAGCAGGTGAGTAAAATATTTGTTCATATTTTTTTCAAACTATAGTCTGGCCCCCAACAGTGTCTGAGGGACAGTGAACTGGCATGCTGTTCAAAAGGTTTGAGGACCCCCGTCTAGAAATTACTAATTGCTACTTCTAGGTGCTGGAGGAGACTCTTGAGAGTCCCATGGACTGCAAGAAGATCAAACGTATCCATTCTTAAGGAAATCAGCCCTGAGTGCTCACTGGAAGGACAGATCCTGAAGCTGAGGCTCCAATACTTTGGCCACCTCATCAGAAGAGAAGACTCCCTGGAAAAGACCCTGATGCTGGGAAAGATGGAGGGCACAAGGAGAAGGGGACGAAAGAGGACGAGATGGTTGGACAGTGTTCTCGAAGCTACCAGCATGAGTCTGACCAAACTGCGGGAGGCAGTGGAAGACAGGAGTGCTCTGGTCCATGGGGTCACGAAGAGTCGGGCACGACTAAACAACTAAACAACAACTTCTAGGTTCTTGGAAAACTGCAGTGTGAGATACATAGTATCTGTCAAACTACCCATGTGTTTGAACAAGCGATGAGCTGTGTTGCTCATGCTAGCTCCCGTTTAACCTTACGCACACTGTTTAAATTGGATTATGTTTATTTTATTTAATCAGAAGACACTTACTAAAACCATCACAACTATAAGCTAAGGCAACAAAATGCATCTTTCAGAATGAACACTGAACTCCAATTGCCTAAGCAAATGAAATTGCTTACCTTTTGTGTAGATAATATTCAGTCTCCATTGGAAAACTTTATTTAAATAGTCTCAGCCTTTCAGTTCCTTAAAGGAAACTAGACAACTAGCTAACTAGGTAAGGTAAGGTAAAGGACCCCTGAACGGTTAAGTCCAGTCAAAGTGACTATGGGGTTGTGGTGCTCATCTCACTTTCAGGCCAAGGGAACTGGCATTTGTCCGCAGACAGCTTTCTGGGTCATGTGGCCAGCAGGACTAAACTGCTTGTGGCACAACGGAACACTGTAACAGAAGCCAGAGCGCATGGAAATGCCGTTTACCTTCCCGCCGCAGCGGTACCTATTTATCTACTTGCAATGGCATGCTTTCAAACTGCTAGGTTGGCAGGAGCTGGGACAGAACAATGGGAGCTCACCCTGTCGCGGAAATTTGAACTAGCTAACTACTATACTTGGAGGCAACAGCCTTTTGGGAGCAAAACAGCAGTCAGCAATATTGCTTTTGAAACTGATAGATTGGCCTCTCCATTACACATTTCTTCTTTCTTCTAGAGAAACAACATTGAAAGTGCCATGATACTTACGTTATTTTGAAACTTACTGTTTTATTCCTCAGTTTTCAGTAGAGAAAGTGTGGCAAATATAAAAAATATATACAAAAAAGACAACTACTGAGTGAGGAGAGACATTAGGGGGTGCCCAGAAAGGACAGGGTCATCTCAGTGGCAGCACCCTGTTTATGGAACTTTCTCTCCAAATCAGGTTCCTTCTGAACAATTAGTTCACTATCAGAAATATATGGTTGCATATGCCCAAGTGCTTCGGAGTAGTTGACTGAACTCAATTTTTTACTTCTTTTCTTGCTCCACTATGCTTTGTAATTTTTTTAAAGCAGTTTTAACATTTTTGAAATTTTAAGTATTGATGGAACTATTATTTATAGGCCACTCAGGGGGCATTATGGTAACAAGGCAGGATACTTAAACAAATTCACTTTTAAAATTAAGTTGAGAGCAATTTTACACCTTATGGACAATAGGGCATCGCAGCTGGTATTTACCATCCTTTGCAGAAGTGGGCACCCATAGCTGTCAGTGCTATTCCTTAAATTCTGAATATAATACAGTGGTTCTCATATTACACTGAACAATGAGGTTGCTTGTAGTCATTCAAAGGATGTTTTAAGATCTAAAAGACAGCATCTTTGGGATAATGGTAAGGAAAGTGTATGAAACAGACAACGTTCTGTCCCCTTAATGGAAATCTCTAGGGGAGACGGCTAAATGTAGAAATAAATAAATCTAGACTCCATTAATAATAATAATAATTTAATAATAATTTATTATTTATACCCCGCCCATCTGGCTGGGTTTCCCCAGCCACTCTGGGCGGCTTCCAACTGAATATTAAAAACAGTACAGCATCAAACATTAAAAACTTCCCTAAAGAGGGCTGCCTTCAGATGACTTAATAATAATAATTTATTATTTGTACAGTACAATAATTTATTATTTGTACATTATACAGTCGTACCTCTACTTATGTATCCCTCCGGATATGTAAACTTTGGGTTGTGAACATGGCAAACCTGGAAGTGTATACTTCCAGGTTTCACACCATGTGTGCATGCAGAAACGCTCTATCATGTCGCGCATGTGAGCAGAAGCAGCGCTTCTGGATACAGACTTTTCAGGTTGTGGACGGACCACTGGAACAAATTAAGTTTGTATCCGGAGGGTCCACTGTATTCTTTTAAGAAAGAATTTCAGTGCTGCCTCGTATTGGGATGACCCATTCACACAAGAGTTTTAGGAATTTTATCTTTTTGCATCTCCCTCAGAAATCAGGACTGAATTGTACTGTTTTGCATTTTTGTTTCTCAAAACTTATTTACAATATTACATAGCTACCTCCCAGGATTAGCATGGAAGTGACTTTCAAAAATTCAAATACTATTCATATTTTATATGACCCAAGAGATACCTTCAACTCTCAGGGTAATATCCAACTAAGTCATACTCAAAATCGGCCTATTGAAATTTATGGACTTGTTATTTAGTGGGTCTACTCCAAGGGCGACTAACATCGAATGTCACTCTAAGACTTGCTCATGGGTTACATTTTAAAACCAGGAGATTACACCCTTTTTTTTTAAAGCACACTCTAATATACAGTTTAAAAAGAAAGCTTTTTGACAATAAGATTTGGACGGGTTATGCTGGATCCTGAATAGAAAGACACAAGAAATCCTAGCAATCTAGTTGTTACTGGATACAACTAATGACATTTTACTGAAATATTTATAATAGTGGTACAGAAGCTTAAGAGACTACCTGCAGTAGTTCTAGAAACTATGCTCTCTTTGCAATACGTAGCATGGATTCACAGAGCTTGTGTGAAAAGGTATATGGCTTAAATATTAACCAGTGTATATTTACATTTACAGATAAACTCTTCAGGAATAGGAAAGTTTCCTCCCATTTCCCTGCCAAGATCAAGGTTCTCTTTTCATTAAGAAAAAACAAAGTTTATAATTTTGCAGATTCCCTTCCTCTTCCTCCTTCAATTCCACAAAAGACAAGAATCCACTACCTTCAGTGTTCCATTTTCATCTTTGTGATCTTAGTAACTACTCTAAGGGAGGAAAAAAGAATGTGGAAGCCACATGACTGCTACTGAAAGCAGCAGACCCCTATTTTCTCCTCCTTTCTCTCTTCTAGAAGCGAAGCAAAGACACAGTAAGACATTATTGTGCCTTCCCACTTATTTGTTTGCCTCTTCCTGAAGCAAAGAACCTCAGAGTACAAGGATATATTATACATTTTGCTTTACTATACATTACTGGAGAAAACCTTTTGACAGAACTTTTAAATTATAGGAATATAGCAACTAAAGCAACATGATAAATGCACATCATCTAGACATCCTGATGTATGTAGATATGAGATTATTTCTAATAATGTGAGAGGTCTGAGATTAGCTAAGGATGTTGTCATTTTCCTCACTGAGTGTGTCTATAACACGTGTCTGATATTTTCTGTGTTCAACATAACTGTAGATGCCTTCCCACAAAAATCAACCTGCCATATGGATTTGTAACTACATAATCAGACACTTAGAAAGAACTCCCCAAGTCTATGATTCTATAATTGAACTTCCTGAGTATGTGTGAGTGTTCATTTCCTTGTGCCATGACCAGCTGCAAATCAAATAAAATGCTAACTTATTTATTTATTAAATTTGTCTCCCACCCTTCCTCCCAACAAGCCCAAGAACAATTTCCTGGTAAGCGTTCGAAATTAGCCAGGTGCCAGTCACATTTTGCAACTGGCAACTGGCCTTTTGTAACTGGATGGAGATGTCCATCGCCACACTTGACACCTAGCATCTCCACCTGCCTGGCTGCAGTCAGCTGGTCTGCTGGGCACAGCAGCAACAAAAGACATGTTACCCCTGATTTGCCCATCAGTTATCTGAACACGGCATCTCCTAGAATAGATCCTGAAGATTTCATAGTATAATACTAAGCATACCTTCCTGTGAATAAGTCCCATTGCGCAGAGGGGGAGGAATTCAATATACTAGCGGAATGACTTCCAAAAAATAATGCACAGGAAGTCAGCATACTTCTCATGGCTAGCTGTGCAACAGACTGCTGTGTGGCCCTGATGCTTGTTGTGCAACAGGAAGTTTCTGCTAGCACAACTGTTGCACTGAATTTTATACTCCGCTCCCATTATTCTTGCCCTTACAGTCTAGGGTTGCCATATTTTGAAGAGCAGTCCACACTCCCTGAGTGTCTCCCAGACAGAGCCGTCGTAAGCATATCCGGCGTGGTGCAAAGCTCCCTCCGGCGCCCCCCCTTTCCCAGAGTTTTTTTAGGGAGGATGGCACTGCCGGTGGGTTTGGAGGAGGCGGGCAGCGGCTGGAGGGTGACTCCTCCGGTGGGGAAGAGGCGGAGGCTGGATGCAGCACTTCCCAGCTCAGCTGGCCGCTTCGTGCCGCAGTGGCCACAGCAAACGGAGGCTCCAGGCACGGCGCTGCTTCGGCGTGGCATGGTTGGAGGTGGGTGAGGGCGGTGAGCTGATGCCGGGAGGTGCTGTGTTTATGCAATGGGTAGCTTGAAGTGGCTATCATCGCCTCCATCAAGAAAAAAAAAGTGAAGTATTATTCTTCTAAATATATTACCAAGACTGTAGGGCAGGGGCATTTTATTTTTACTCTTTTACTTTTTTCTTCTTCCTAAAATTGCAACTAAAGAAAGGAGGCGGGCTCTCCCTCATTCTGCAGTCCTGTTAGATATACTTAATTCCTGCAGCAACAAAACTGTTAGCACATTTGCAGAGCTAAGCAGTGTCAGGTATGGTTTCAAATAGGATGGGGGACTATGTGTTGAGATTCTTGCATTGCAGGGGTTGGGGTCTTTGGGGACGCTTCCTGCTATACAATTCCATAATTCCACCAACAGTGATATTCTCAGGGTGGGGCAGAAATCCAAGTGCCCCCCCCCAGCAGAATAAGTAGGAGGGCCTCTCAGTGGTCATCCACCTATTGAAGCAAGTGAAAAGTCCAGGGCCCGCTTCCCCTGTAAGACCCTCACCAGCGCAAGAGTCCAAAATGACTTAACTGTCCCTCTGTCCACTGAGTTCAATGGGATTAAGGCTCTTTGGTTAAGTGAGTCTAGAATGGCGGCCGAGGATCCTTCCGGGAATTACAAGATGAAGGAAGCTACTGAAATGAGGAGGAAGGTGCAGAGATTGCAAAAGGGGTTCCAAGTGGGGTGGAGGTGGAATAAAGCTTGCCTTAATTCTCTCCCTCTTTCCCCAACATGTGTTTGATGAGGCTAGCAGGAGATATGTGACAAGCTGCCTTAGAGAAATGGTGGGGCAGATCAGGGTCTTTCTTCACAAGCGGAACTTCTTTTCAAGTAAAGATGTACAAGATTGAGATGCACACACTCATAAAGGTTTGTGCACTTGTCTACGCATTTGTTGCATGCACATACATGACTGAAACTCAGGAGGATTCCACATTCTGAAACAATGAATCTGAGAGTCTGATTGTCATCTGAATAGCTGGCACGTTATATTGTGTGGTTTTCACCACATGCATAATTTACAAAGGCCACGAACATCTGCTGAATGTAAAAATATATACCTCACACAAATGAAACTGATTTCCTTGCCGCTACTACACTAGCCTTTCATCCATGTTTCATTAAGAATTTTGAAGCACAGGGCACACTGAGACATAGGGCAAGATGGATACAGGCATTATCATATACAGTCGTACCTCCGTTTACGTAAACTTCGGGATGCACATGCAGCAAACCCAGAAGTATTTTACTGGGTTTCGTCGCGCGCATGCGCAGAAGCGGTCCACAGGTTGCAGAAACCTCAGGATCCAACCGGACCTCCGGAACAGATCCCATCCACAACCGGAGGTACCACTGTATTTGGTTAGTAATGTGCCAAATGATAAGGTAGAAATTCAACATAAAAGTAAGCCGAATGCTTGGGAAATACAAGCATTTCTGCTTGCCTGATAGGTCTCCCCTCTCCTCCCCTCGCATGCGGTTTTGGAGGTTCTCCTGACCCCTTCCCCAGCCAATTTGGGGGACGCCCATGGAGAGGAGACAGGGGAAACCCCACTGCAATAGCGGAAGTTCTTATGCAAACTTCCGCTAGCAGGACCAGTTAGTTGAATCCAGCCCAAAGTCTGAAATTTAAACTGTTTCTGCTCATTGCTCATCCCATTCGGAGACGGTGAATCATTTCCCATTTGGCATCCTTTCTGCCTACATGGCTGACTTGTGAGGCTTTTCCTGTATCCTTGTTATAGGTTAACTACTTCTGTATACCTGGTTTTAAGTAAAAACTCCTACTGCCAATTGACAGACCAGACCTTGTGCTGTTTTATCAGACATCATTAATCATCCCTTTCTGCTAAAGTGACAGAAGCACTTTAGAATAATCCTAGTTCGCCATTTTCCAAATATTGTACTCTAGTTTTCCTTAGTCTGCTTTTCCCCAACAGAAAATAATAATAATTTATTGACTGTATCTGATTTAAGACACTAATTCTGAAGGCGGCGCTATACAGAAAAGTGTAAAATCGGAGTTTCTTAGGGTTATTCTTGTCAGCTGAATAGTTCATCTTTATTTTTGTGTGTGTGGACAGAAGTTTAGAGAGTAGGAGAGGAGAGGAGAGGAGAAAGAGCATTAAAAAATTACACTCTGTACAGACTGAAGGAATTTGGCAGCCCATCTGTTTAAACATAACTAAGCTAAATCTACAAAGTCATACTTTAAAGAGAACCAATATGTAGCAACACTTAGGTTTTACAAGTCATTAGCGTCTGTTTCACAAAAGTAAACCTGTTTCTGTGTTACTGACCTAACTCCAATCTGGATACTTTTAGAGGGCCCATCATTGTACCTTAAGGGCCTTGGATAAAACAGCTACTTAGAAGCAATGATAGCTATTGCTGTGATTAAACTCAAATACGCATATGGAAATGTGAACCTTGATTCATGCCATGCAAGTGCACTAGGATAACTGATGAAATGGCTAGTCTTGAAAGCTGGAAACACAAGTTATATTTTTGCATCTCCAATAATAAATACCCTTAAATGCCTTAACAATGCATTTTGATTAGTACATTTCTTCCTCTGTTGTAGGAAGGGAACATTTGGATTCAGCCCAACTTTGGGAGGGAGAAAACATGTAAGGCCAAAGCAGTACCAAAATTCATTTTTTGCATCACCACATCAGGCTCAAGGTAACAACTTTAAAGGGGTCTCGTTCTACAGTGAAATGCCCATTTTTATTAGCAAAGCTTGTCTAGACATCTTCCTGAAAGCCTCCAAGTCACTCTCTACCTCTGTCCCAACTGCCTAAAAATATTGAAATTTAGAATAAGAAAAAATTTAGCCTTATCGCTCTTGGTTGTACCCAGAGGGTCCCTTGTACAAATGGAAGGGTTCAATGTGGAAGGGGATTGAGGTCTATCAGAGGCTCCCACCAACGGCTTTTTGACCTGCACAATCTCCACACCAATCCACAGAGTCCTCCACACACAGAGTGGATCAATTTAAATAATGGTGGTTCAAATCTTCAAGAAAAGTGCTGATGTAAAATAAATTTTCCACTTCATATATTTCCTCAATGATGGTGCAAATCTGGCTACTAAACCATGTTAAGTTACAATTAAGTTGAGTATCACTTACATAATTTTATTCTTACAACCAACCTTGCATCTCTTAGTTGTACTGCATTCATTTTGCACATTCTACCTATGAAGAAACTGGGTTGTATCCAATGCTACCACTATATGAGTGCAAAAGGCTTGTTGGGTACCCTATGGGGGGGAGGCTGCAGGAGAAGGGAAGTTCTATTGTGTGAGCAGAAATCTATTCATGAAGCATTGAATGCAACACATAGGGGTTTTTTTAATATTCCGATATAGCGCCCGTGACAGTTTGAGAGATCTGTATCTGTATGCTGAACGATGCTATTGTCTTCTTTCCAGTGCTTCTCTTTTACTCTGCTACCACAAATCCAAAGCAGCAAGCAAAAAAGAAATGTCCATGACTGATATGTTGAAACAATACCTGATAGTTACTGGGAAGACTACATTTTTAAGAGGTGAAAACAAAATACATAAGTAGAGGGTAAATATTCATAGATGAGAACTGAACAAACTGGTTCTTCGTTTACATAGAAAAGGCTCCTTTAACTCTGTCTGGTAAAATCAATTAGCCTTGTTCACACATAGGAATCGACCACTGTTTAGGGATCTGTGCACAAGCTTCTGTGGGCTCAAACAAACCTCAGTTGCAAAAAAGCAGGCTTTGAATTATGCTTCCAAAACTGGTTTAACAAACCTGAGGAATTATGGAAAATGAAACTGAATTGTGGTTTATTCTTATTTGTAGCCATGCGGTAATAGAAGGGATGAGGGAGCACTTGAGTCTGAAGCGTCACTGGGGTTCACAGAGGCTGGTGTGCTTAATGGTACATTGTGGTTATTTATTATGTTAAAAATGGATCACTGATTCAGTTTAGAAATTAAATGTAGAGTTAACACACTGATATCAAAATTTAGCATTGCTAGTTATTAGGAGAAATTTGAGTGTGGGGCACAAATAGGCATATAATGTGGACTCGTCCTCCACCCTGTCGTTCAATTTCAAGTCAGAAAATATTGTTCATATTAATTTTATTTTGGAGAAGTCCTTGATATTGCTAGATATTGACACTCTTAAATTATATTCCTATGGCATGGACACTAACAAATGGACAACAAAAGTGGATCCTGTGAGTCCTTATGGTGGCAAGGCTGAAAGGATTAAAAATCACCATCCATTAATCTGTGGCCTGAAGCTCTCACTGGCTTACAATCATGTTTAGATACCTATTTGAACGTATGGGCTTCTTGTATTAATTTATACATTTAAGATAGGATTGATAGATAATTCTTACTGTTAATATAAAGTGGCAATGTTTTTACCCTTTTTCCTGTCATATAAGCAAAACTTTAACAAATTATATAGATTAATTACAAACACATACTGACATGCAATCTCACTGTAATTATGCTCACATAAACTCCTTTTGACGTAATTTCTGGGGGAACTTCCCATCGAGAATGTTGAGAACTATGTGTGAGAATTATACACCTTTGGTGATGTAAGCTGACGTCCTTAGTAAAAACCAATAACCACATCTGTGCACCCCTTTCCCACAGGATTACGTGCATAACAGTGAAGGACTGTGGTAGGCTTACACATTTTGATTCAAATAATTAGAAATGTAACTCAATATTTATTTCACAAAAGAGCTGTGAAGTTTAAAATCTATTTGCACAGGAAACAGCTGATTTGATAAAACTTTTAAAAGAAAAAAAGGGTTGTATTCAATACTAAATTTCTATTCCATAAAGAATGTTGGTATCTACTATCTGCACATAGATAATATGGAAAGCAGATAATTTCTGGAAAGCAGAAAAATAATTGTTCCTTCTTTATGGCACTCTGTAAAGTGTTTTCAAGTTAATAATGTAAGGCAATGCAAGACTGAAGGAAATAAAAAAACAGCTTGTTATGAAAATAATAATAAAGGCATTTTTCTATTAAGAACTGAAACATAGACAACTGAGAAAACCATGGAAACCAACCAATAACTTGATTCTCTTGAAATTAAATTACCGTATTTACTCGAATGTAATGTGCACCTTTTGGCCAAACTACTTCGCAAAAATTAGGGCACGTGTTAGATTTGATGGCACATTTACATTCACCAGCAAATACTTTTTTGGTTTTAAGGTTTTGAAAACTGAGGTGCGCATTAGATTCGATTGTGCATTAGATCCGAGTAAATATGGTACATTTTTAGGGTTATTCACAGAAACAGTTTCAGCAATGCCCCCAAATATTTTAAGCACTGAAACAATTTATCTCCTATTGTATCACAAAATGGCCAGTAATGGCAGATAATCCTCTGATACCCCCAAAGAATGACAGTGATCATTCAGTGAAATACTTTGAGGATAAAGTCATTCACCTCCAGATAGACTTTGACACTGACACATTGTATCAAATCTGGACATCTATTTTTGTAACTCTAATGTAAACTTTATGAAATCCAGTTATGTTTCATATGCTGCAGGCTAAATTGTGTTTTATTGTTCATATATGTTTTAGAAAGTAATAAAATATAATTTGAAAAACAGTTTTAAAAGACTAAAGCATTAAAAAAAATCTATAATCGGTGACAAACTAAAAATAGATTAAAACACACATGAGCATTCTACAGTGTGGTGCCAGTGTGGTGTAGTGGTTAAGAGCGGTAGTCACATAATCTGGGAAACCGGGTTCGCGTCTCCGCTCCTCCACATGCAGCTGCTGGGTGACCTTGGGCCAGTCACACTTCTCTGAAGTCTCTCAGCCCCACTCACCTCACAGAGTGTTTGTTGTGGGGGAGGAAGGGAAAGGAGAATGTTAGCCGCTTTGAGACTCCTGAAGGGGAGTGAAAGGCGGGATATCAAATCCAAACTCTTCTTCTTCTTCTTCTTCTACATACCTGAGTAGGTTTGTTTAAACTGATGTCAATAGACAGGGAGTTCCAAAGTCTAGGTGTTGTCACACTAAAACACTGATTTATTGCAAATGTGGAATGAATATTATGTGGCACCTTGTAACAGTGCCAGTTCCACAGATTGAAACAGTCAAGCGAGTACAACAGTCAATCGGTGACAAACTAAAAATAGATTAAAACACACATGAGCATTCTACATACCTGAGTAGGTTTGTTTAAACTGATGTCAATAGACAGGGAGTTCCAAAGTCTAGGTGTTGTCACACTAAAACACTGATTTATTGCAAATGTGGAATGAATATTATGTGGCACCTTGTAACAGTGCCAGTTCCACAGATTGAAACAGTCAAGCGAGTACATATGGGAGAAGGCGACCTCAAAGGTAAACTAGTCCCAAGCTGTTAAGGGTTTTATATACTAATAGTCACACCTTGAACTTGGTCCAGTAGCAAATCAGGAACCAGTATAGATGAGCATAGATGTTCTATTCTAAAATATCTAACTACTGTCAGCAAACGTGCTCCAGGATTCTGCCCTGACAGCAGCTTTCAGATCAAGCACAAGGCAAGTCCTACATAAAGTACACTGCAGTGAACCAGTCTTGAAGAATCAAATGCATGAACTACTGTGGCCAAGCTTTCCCAGTCCAGGAAGCGTTGTAGCTGTCATACCAACTGCAGTTGATTAAAGGCACTTTAGGCACTGATAAAAGGTGCTTCTAGCTTTTATTCCAAGACCAAAATAAAACGGAAGGAGGAAAATCATACATACAGTATTACATAATATTGTTCAAAATAAAAGAAGTGGCTGCTTATAGCAACTGATACTGGTGGACAGGAAATTAGAGAGCTAAGGCAAAGGAAACTACTATTAACTTTGTAGTTACCGCACATTAACAGACACAAAAGTAAGTCTGAAGTCACTTTTGCTACTTTCTAGACAGTATAAGTTGTTTAGTAACCATTTTCATTCTGTTTGAAAGACTGCGGCAGTCTTACTATATTCACTGTGGCGACTGGTGCTTTTTACAACAAGCACAGATGTTTTAACAACTATACAAAATGGAATGCAACTACAGCAATCAGCTGAGATCAGCAGTGTATTCAGAAACCTGCTTTTTCCTCCTTAAGAACCAGGAGACATTCCCCAGCATTTTGGACCCACTTAGCACAATCAAGGATAATTCCTGAACCATACTCTATGTGTTATCCATAAATTATTGCTCTCTCTATATTATACACATACAGCAAATAAAGAAATATACGCTATCTGTTCAGTCAGCTTAGTCAATCATTAGCACTGTGATCTACTGGTTTACTTCAACTCACATTGTACAAAGGGGGAGAGGAGATTATGTCATTCTGAACAACTGGGTACATATCTATTTAACTAAAACACTTAATATCAAAACTCAATCATTCTAAAATCACAGAAAATGTGGATGGGAGGAGAGGTTTAATTCATTATCAATATTTATTCATGAGTTACTTATCCCTAGCTTTCCCACAAATGTCACATGTCACTTTAACTTCAGAAATGATTTAAGACTGCATAACTGTAGATGACCATTACACTTTGAATTACCCACACTCCTGTGGAGCAAGACAGCAAACAAATGTAATGGTGTCAGGACACAAGGAAACTATGGGGGATATGGGGCATCTGACACAAGGCTGTACTGTAATTCCCAATGGCAGTCTGCCACATTTCTTATACAGTTAAATTGTGTCCACAAACACCTTGGCACAGTTGCACATATTTTCAGCCAGTCCTGTTCTTCCATCCAAAGTCTTTTTTACTCTTCCACTTCTCCAGAAAGCAAACACCTGCTAAAAGCATCTCACATCTTAGAAATACTCCTACACTGTTTCGCACACACACATTTTTTGCTGTAGGAAACAAGATTTTAGTTGCCATGTTTTCTACCATGTCCTATTTCTGAAAACAAACACATGAATGTGCATAACAATTGTTAAAACCTCAGCCACCAACAGCCAGTTAAAAGAATTTTTTTTAAAGACAACATTTCTAAGAGATATGCAAAGATGAGCAAACTTCACAGGCATAGGAGAGCTAGTGAGGTCTTACCCCTCTCAAGGGCCTTTGTTTTCCTTGCTTGGAATATAAATAAGACCCTCAGCAATAAGACTTTTGGCAACAATCTCAGATGTACTGGGCTCATATATGGCACTAGAGGACGAAACCAGCTCTACAATTTGTGTCCACAAGTTTGCAGAAAGATACCACACACAGTGCTGCTTTAGGGACTTACTCACACCATAACCTGCATCAGTTTAATCCAAGTATAGCATTTTAATGTAAGGAATCTAAGCTTGGTTCAGATGTAATGTCAGGAATCCTGATCTATAATCCTGATGAACAAACACAAGCCATAGTATGCTAGTTTTTTATTTATAAATTTATTTATAAATTGGGTTTATACTGGTGGCCAGGAACTAGCAAGTTGCAGTTGTTTTATGATTTTCAAAATCAGAAAGTTGACTTAAATTGCTGATTTAAGCCTCTCTCTTTTTTCCAGGGTAATTTAAATCATGATTTCAATCACCAGTTTAAACCAATCCACCCTGAGATATCCTTAATTCATGACAGAAAAAAATATAGAAAGGAGAGGGTGGCAAAGATTCCAAAGGAAGGAAGGGTTTTTTCAGTTGCAGGTTCAGTGAGAAAGGAGCAGAAATGGGACACAAACACTGGCTTAGCATTTTATTTTATTTTACAAAATTTATATACCACTTGATTGCAAGAAAGCGCTTAAGCGGTGAACAAAAACAAAAACCAATCTGGTATAGGAACAGAAGTTCCTGAGGAAACATTTCCAGTCTTTGACCTTATTCTTCCCTGGTATCATACCAGCTAGCTGCTCTCCGCATGAACATGAAAATTCTTCCCACCCTTGCCAACCTCAACTATGCTTAGTCATAGGGCTAAATTAACATCAGCCATGGCTAATACTGCCCCCTACATAACTGAATTTTGAGAATTTCATTGTAAACTATATAAAATGTTATTTGAGTCACACCTGCACCCAAATCCCTATGAAGTTAAATTGGAGAGAGATCTACAGATAAGTACTTCTCTAGGCAGCTGGAATGGTATATAAAATTCCCACAAATGACTTCAAGCATGAACCTTAAGTAAGGTTGCTATATGTCTGGGATTTCCCGGACATATCTGGAATTCTGCAGTTGTCAGTAGTGTCCAGGCAGAAATCATTAAAATGTCTGGGAAAATCCGGGTGTATGGCAGCCCATATCAGCAGTGCCGTTTTTGGTGACTTTCCATAAAAATACCTAAAAAAACTGCTCAACAACTTTGCCAAAAGAAGCTCAACAACCTTTCTGTGTATTTTCACTGTTTGAAATATGGCAAGCCTACCTTAAGGAAAGTTCCCATAAAAGCTTTTATAGATGGTATCTAACACCACTGAAACCAAGTAGAAAATACCCAGGAACAAAGGACACTTGTTGGCACTGCCAAGCAGACAGAGCAGATCTCATCAATATATATTACAAGACTGGCTAAGCTATGATCCTCCAGGTGTTGTTGGACTACAGCTTCCGTCATCCCTGACCATTGGCCAGGATGGCTGGGACAGATGGAATCAAGCATCTGGACGGCCACAGATTCCTCATTCCTGCTCTAACAGAAGAAAGGGATATAAAGTATAGAAAACAAACAGCAACATTTAGTTGGCAAATGGTTGGAGAGTATGGAAGCTGTAGTCTAACAACATCTGAATGCAATAAGTTAGCCACTCTCAATATATATTGGGTTTGTCCTAAAAGAAATGCATTTTGGAAATCAGTTGTGGATCATATAGAATACATTAAGGTAAAGGGACCACTGACCGTTAGGTCCAATCGCAGACGACTCTGGGATTGTGGCTCTCATCTAACTTTATTGGCCAAGGGAGCCGGCGTTTGTCCGCAGACAGCTTCCAGGTCATGTGGCCAGCATGACTAAGCCACTTTTGGCGAACCAGAGCAGCACACGGAAATGCCGTTTACCTTCCTGCCAAAGCGGTACCTATTTATCTACTCACACTTTGACGTGCTTTCGAAATGCTAGGTAGGCAGGAGCAGGGACATTACAGGCTATTAACTCCCAGTAGATCCCTTGCACATTCTTTTTGGTCACATAAATGAAACATAATTTCCTGGTGATTATAATATCTATCAGTTATACAGTGGTACCTCGGAGGTCCGTTCTTAACCTGAAACTGTTCTTGACCTGAAGCACCACTTTAGCTAATGGGGCCTCCTGCTGCTGCTGTGCCACTGGAGCACAATTTCTGCTCTCATCCTGAAGCAAAGTTCTTAACCTGAAGCACTATTTCTGGGTTAGCGGAGTCTGTAACCTGAAGCGTATGTAACCCGAGATACCACTGTAATTGGAAAAAGGAGGGTACCTTTCAATTGCTATTGAAAATTGCTATTGAAAATTTCAATTGCTATTGAAAATTGAAAATTACTAATCTTGTTAAATTATTTTGTATAATAGTATTACAAGATGAGCCCACCTATTAAATCTGTGTGCAGATGACCTGGCCTTATTGGTTACAGACCCTTTGACAGCATCCCCTTTAAGAAGGAACTGGAATCTTTTGAGATCATCTCAGGCCTTTGGGTTAATCAGAAGCTTTATGTTTTCATATTCCTCCTAGGGATATAAGCTCATGAGAGACAGCTTGTTTCAATCTGGGCAACAAATCCATAATAAATATGATGACAAATATGAAGAAGCCGAAATGACAGCTCAGAAAAAGAGACTGACTGAATTTTACATAGTATTCATTGACTCTTAGTTCCTTCCCTCCTTTTTTGCAGCTCTTTTCATGGAAATGAAATCACTAAGTACTGGCATATAACATATAACAATCACTACGTACTGGCAAGATTTAAAGAGAACTACTTTAACCTTGTGGCACCATAAGGTATGGTATTTACCTATTACCTATTTACCTTTACCTATTTACCTATGCTATTTAGAATATATGGAAAAACTAATTCATGAAATCAGAGTACATGACTCTTCAAAATCAGATAAATGCATTAAAGATTGGTATAGTTTTATTACATTTATAAAAGGAAAAGGAAAACCCACCATCTCATTATGCTGGGATATGGAATGCATAATAATTTTAAGTAAGTATGATATTGTTTCTTCTATTATTTTAATGTTCGTGCCATCATTTTCCCATCAAATATTTCAGGTCCTTATATGCCTCAATTTCTAATCACTTGTTCTATCTACTTATACTGTCTGGATTGAGGGGGGGAGTTCTTTCCTGATTTGGGGGTCCAGTCCTTTGGAGTTAAAATATTCTCATGGTATATATTTATTCTATTTCTTCATTTTTTTGTATTTTTTTTGGTAATGTTTGATATTAGAAAATCATTTTTAAAGGGGTTTTTTAAAGTCCCTGGAGGGAGAAAAGAGAAATGTTATAGTTTTTTTTAAAGAAAGAAGATAAGAAATTACAAATGGTAGAGACAAGGTTATAGAAGGGGGAAAACACTAGTTGTTTATAAATAATGTAATGAAGAAGAACCTAAAAGAAGGTTTAGAGAAGACATTTTACTCTACACTTTAGCAATCCTGACTGTCCTACTTTTGAAACTGCTTTTTCTCTAGCCAACAGAATCACAGGAATTGCTGTCAAGTCTGCATTCACATTATAGTCCATACATGTTACTGGATGGAAAAAGTCAGGATTTCTCACGTAAAGTACGGAAGTATGTGTGATATAGTCCTTATTAGGATATATTCCTCAATGGCATCTGCTTCCCCAATTAAAAAAAAATCCCTTTCAGTTGCCTTTAAAAGAGAACTAAGAATCTAATATGATTATACTAAAGCTTCACCAGCAGAAGCACAGTCTCATTAACTAAGTGGCTATCCAATAGTTCTGATGTTGTCCTTAATGATGCACCACATCTATTTAAAAAGCACAAATACTTCACCGCTAAGGTTAGGAGTCAGCATCCTTGTGGACCCATGAATTCATACTGGAATTGAAAGGAAAATATCCACAGTATTTACAGTTACCTGTGTAAACCTAAAGCATCAAAACATCTAACCAGCACATTTCATCCAGATTGATACTTTATCAATACAATTACCATCCCAAACATTTAATTACTACTATCTCAATTTAGAGCATTTTCATGATACATGCAGCAAAATCTTATGCATAAGTAAATCCCACCAAGTTAAATAGGATTTCAGCCTTACTTTTCATCTGCAATGAAACACTTCTGAATGCTGCAGTTTCAGTATAGGCAGCAAAGCAAAACTCTGTTTTAACATTAACATACATTATACACAACGTAGTTTTTCATAGTATTTTGGATATCCAACTTAATTCAGTAGTCAATTTTTGGGGAAGGGGGGGAAATAGCCTTCTCAAACAGCTAGCCCATTTTCAACATCCAGTTACAGAAGGCAGATGGTGACCCATCCCCATAAATCAACAGTAGTAAAAGTGCAAGTTCAGATCTGCTTGAAATACCGTGCACAACCAGAAACCTATTCTCATTCAAATAATATTCTTAGTGTTATTTTCATATATCGGTGCATTGTCAGTAGCCAAACACATGGCAACTTGTTGTAGACTGCACACTGATGTTTTGACAAGTAAATAAGACACACTGTGAACAAAGATACAGAAGAACTATGAATAAGCTGGACATCCAGTAAAATTCAAAGTTATGTCTCTACAGTGGTTATAAAACAGAGATCTAAATAAACTGTTAAACACTTAGTGCAAAGGTATGCCAAACATTTCTCAGAACATTCTTAAAACCTCAAAAGAATCAACCTTTTCTTCTAAATCAGGCCTAGGCTAAATATTTTATTTGGCTCCTCAAGATGGACATAGAAGTTGGGCATTAGCTCCAAATCAGTTCCTGGCCTCACATCAAACACTATCCTGTCATTTATCCAGTCAGTCAAAACAATGTTTCCATCTAAAACTTTTAATGTTTACGTCTTGAAAACTGCTAATTGAATCCAGTTTTTCCAATCCAGTTTTCACAGTCTATACTATCAAATACCGAGATAATAAATGTGAAATAAATAAATACTACATATTGCTTACAGAATTGAACTGGGACAAGAAAAAAAGGTTGAAGCCAAAACAGAAGACTGCTAGCCTCATAAAATTTAAAAACACTGAAACTAGATATGTCAACATTGTTATAGTAAACTACTCCTAATCACACTCAAGGAAGAACTTTAGCTCAATATAGTTTTAGCATTTAGAAGTTCCTGAAGTATGTTTCATACCAAAATGGATTATCAAAACCACAAAGTACAAGAGATTTAGATATTCTAAAGCAAACCCTAAGAAAACCACTTTCAGCCACTCCTATACATGTTTACTTAGATGTCCCACTGAGTTCAATATTACTTACTTTCAAATACTTAACAATATTTTTTCTATAGCAACTTTCCTTATGCATTTAAAGCTTCCCTACAAAAAAGAATGTGATGCATGACATGCACATTTAAAGTTAGCCAAAATTCAGAATATTTAATCTTAATGGTATCAAGGGTTTTGGTCTGCATTTATTTATTTATTTATTTATTTATTGAATTTATATACTGCCCAATACCCGGAGGTCTCAGGGCAGTTCACAGAACAAAATCAAAATATAAAGCCACAAAATATATAATCAAAATAAAATGAACAACCCAATAACACCCCCCAAAAAAACACATTTTAAAAGGTCATAGGGTGTCTGCTTGATGTCTATAATTTTACAATTACCTATAATTTTTTTCTATTACTTAAGTAGTGTTATGTACTTTGAATACTAATTAATCCTTCCCTGAGACAAGCTTCTATAGTTCCAAAATTACAAATCTGAGAGCATTAGAAAATGTGCAAGGGGAAGGGACAGACGTAATGACTACCTATCCACTTGCTGGTTTAAAAAGATTGTAAAGCACGTCTTTGGTAAATCCAGTCTTTGTTGAACTTCACTGTTCCTTCTCCAGAGCAGCGGCAATACCAGCAAAACAGTAAAACAGTCCTTCAGCCAATTTTTAGACCAAGGATGTTGCGCTCCACAAAGTGCATTTGCCCAAACTTCTTTCTGCAGCTTTACCTGATTTCTTTGGCTCTGCATATGATGCTGGACATCATATGGACCACAAAGAAGGCTGATCACCGAAGAATTGATGCTTCTGAATTATGGTACTGGAGGGGACTCTTGAAAGTCCCATGGACTGCAAGAAGATCAAACCTATCCATTCTTAAGGAAATCAGCCCTGAGTGCTCACTGGAAGGACAGATCCTGAAGCTGAGGCTCCAATACTTTGGCCACCTCATGAGAAGAGAAGACTTCCTGGAAAAGAGCCTGATGTTGGGAAAGATGGAGGGCACAAGGAGAAGGGGATGACAGAGGACGAGATGGTTGAATAGTGTTCTCGAAGCTACTAACATGAGTTTGACCAAACTGTGGGAGGTAGTGGAAGACAGGAGTGCCTGGCATGCTCTGGTTTATGGGGTCACAAAGAGTAGGCCATGACTAAACGGCTAAACAACAACAACAAATGCTGGCTGTGGTTGATGAGAGTAGAAGTCCAACAACATGTGCAGGGCCACAAGTCCGTCCCCCCAATAAATATGAATATATCAACTTTGGAAATTTCCCAATTATGTTCTTGCAGAATTAGAACTAGAGCCACACAAACAAGAATATATATGTTAGTAAAATTCACAAGAGATTATAGAGACTGCAAGATGGTACCATTCAAAAATGGTTGGTGATAATACAAGCTATTAGCAAGAACAACCTCTGCCAGGCTGGGGACAGGTCTGCTTTTAATAATGATTTACAGCCATCATAGTGCTACCTGAAAACAATCTTGCTCTGAGGGAAGATGCAATCTAACTTGCACATAAAATTAATCCAGGGCATACATATGTGTGTTTTGTTAGTTTTAATTCGTGCTTACTGTTTTAATATTTTATGTAAGCTATTTCATGAGGTTTACCTGAAAATCGGTATATAAAGAAAGCACTATCATCATTTGCCCAAGGCTCTCATCTAGTAGATGAGACACTGGCTTAAAAGCACATATCTTTTTTGTTAAAAAAGGTCTTTTTTTACTGTAACAAACAAGCATGGATATGAATCCTAAATCCTAACATGTGAGGTGGAAATAGAAACTGAAGTAGGAGTCCTCCAAGACAACTGCCTCAAAACATTTTCCAATCAAGGCATCTGAAGATTTTCAAAGATGTGCTATTAAGGTTAAGACAGAGAATATGAGAAGAAATTATTTTGAGGAGATATGGTAGGTATTTGTAGAATTCGTACTGTTAAACGGAAAGGGGTCAAACCATCACAAGAGGTGTTGATATGTTGGGAGGCTGGATAGTTACGATAGAATGGTCTCGGGTGTGGGGTGGCACTTTTTTTATTACTTTGTAAAAATTAATAATAGTAACAGTAACAGTAATAAACTTGAAAAAATATGATTTTCAAAGCTTAAAAGCAAGTTTTTGCTCTGCGCTATGGTAGCATAAGCATCAAAACAGAACCACAGCTATTGCACATTCCAGTCAAACCAGCTTGTTCCAAAAAGCCTTTCCTTCCATCTCCAGACTTCTTTAGAGACCCAAACACATACATATATATATCCAGTATTAGAAAGAAAGAAAATACCCAAAAAGTTCGTGCTCTTGCCCTCTCCATCTCATCAAGGCACAACCTTACACAACGTTCCTTTGCGGAAGTGGATTTCCAGCAGGGCGAAAACAAGGGCGCAAAGCGGCAGAGACTCATTCAAGTTTAAGCTGCCAGAGGAAAGGGATCAAACTCTCTCTAACCCTCCCCTCGCTTCACAACTTACACTTAAACCCACGTCCCAAAGCGGCCTCACATCCTAACGAACCGGTTGAGCAATCCAGATGCTGGAGAGATAGAGAAAGAAAAACCTCTCCCGATGCTCGAGCCCTGGAGTTTCAGACGGGCTTTATCGGAAGAGTCCGACGCTTTGCAGGATGCGTCCCTTCAGGGCGTCGTGTGCAGCAACCGTTGCACCTGGAAGCTCGCACCCCTCGGCAAACTCTTCACCCCCCACTCACGATAGCTGAGATCGCGGGGTGGGAGCGTGGGGTGAAGAGCTTACTTTTCTCCCGAGGCCTGGAAGCTTTCGAGAGAGTCTCACATACACAAGGCAGTGGGGGAAGCAGCTCGCTCCTCGAGGCTCCCGGCCAGTGGGTTGAAACACAAACATACACAAACACCTCACGTTTCCCTTATTATTATTTTTGAAAACAAACGGCGAAATTCTCTCTCCTTTCCTCACAAAACCTGGGGCCCTTTTCTCTCCCCACCCCCACCGCCCTCTTCAGCGTCCCGCAACTTCCGAACGGCTTCTCCACAGACCCGAATTATATTCCCCTCGCAACACCCTTCTTTCCTCACACAACGCCTCTTTCTTCTCGGGTGGCCCTTCCATTGCCAAAGCCGACCTGCTTTCCCCCCCATTCCCCACCCCACAAGGCAAACGAGGCCCCTCGGGCCTCGCTCTCCTCCTCGTAACGTGTGTATCGGGAGCGAAGCGTGCGCGCCGCCTGCCTGCCCGCCCGCCCCGCCGCGCGCAACGGCTCCTCTCACCTGTCAGTCGCAGCTTGACGGGCCCGTTCCTCCTCGCCCCTTGGTTGGACATGACCCCCGGGAATCCCTCCCGAGAGCCCGGCGGTAACCCTCCTTCCCTGCCGCCGGGGACGGGGCGGCGCGGGAGGGAAAGGGAAAGAGAGAGAGCCTCTAATGGAGTCGGGCTGGACGCGCCTCACGACGCCGAATGGAGAAAAGCCCGGATGTGCCCACTGTCGCCATGAGCGTCAGGAGGCGGAGGCGCAGCCGCCTTGCCCTTCCCTTCCCGCCCGAGGCTGAGGCGGCGAGTACAACAAAGCGGCAGACGGGGGAGAAGCCTGAGGGGGGGAGCGGCGGATTCGCTCGCGCCAAGGCCGGCCGGCCGCTTCGCTCTCCTCCTCCCCCCCCCCCGCTTCGCCGCCTCAGGCCCAGTTCCTCACAGGCCTCGCCTCCTCGTGAAGGAGCAGCAGTAACGACAGGGCCCCCCCTTTCAAGGCGGCGGCGGCGAGGCGTCGCGGGCGGCCCTTCGGTAAAAGGCCCCCTCGTTCTGGAGCCTCCCGAGGCCGCGCGGAAGAACATCGATGGGGGCCCGACCCCCAGCGCCCTTTGCGAGAACTCCAGGCACGGCCAGCTCCGTGATGCCGGCTGTCCAACAAAAGAAGCTTAAAGACTCTCTCAAAAAATGTCATATAAACGCCCACAATGGGGAAACAATCTGCCAGCGCTCCACTTGGGGAACAGCAGAAGCTTCCTAGGAAAGCTGGGCCTGTCCCTCGACATCCCCCAAAAAGCCAAAGAGCTGCACCAACAAGCCCTCTGCAGTGCCACAAACCCAACTCAACGACTGTGTAACGTTGGAAAGTGTTGATTGCTTCTACCTTTCCACAAGGGCCGATGCCAAAATCCGGCATCGTCGAGCGCAGTTTTGTCCGGACGGAAGCGTAGAGTGTTTAAGGACCGGGATGTTTGCAGGGAAACCAAAATGCTCATTTACAAAGTTATTGTGCTACCAAGCTTAGCTTACTGTATGCTTGAACCACTTATAAACGCCAACTCCTCAAAAGATTGCATCAGTGGTATCTCCAAAAAAAGTTACGTATCACTTGGGAAGACAGGTGAACTAATGCCAGGGTACCGGAAGAAGCAAGTATCAGCAGTGTCAAAGCAATGATTCTTCAACGTCAACTTTGTAGGACTGATCATGTTGTTCGGATGTCTGATTATCGTCTTCTAGAGCAACTACTCTATTCTGAACTTAAGAATGGAAAGCGTAATGCTGGTGGTCAACAAAAAAGGTTTACAGACGCTCTCAAGGCAAACCTTTAAAAATGTAGTATAAACACCAGCAATTGGGAAACACTGGCCTGCGAGCGCTCCAAATGGAAAACATCCAGAATTTGTCTCCACTTACGGACACACCGTTAAGACCATGTTCATGGAAAACAATCTTGCTTGTTATCAGACAGCGCCTCTATGCTATCGAGCAACTAAATGATAATGTCCCCTATCTGGACAGGGAGAGCCTGACTACTGCTAACCTTGAGGTTAGATTACTGCAATGCGTTATATGTAGAGCTGCCTCTGAAGATGATTTGGAAACTTCAGCTAGTGCAGAATCTGGCAGCCAGGTTGCTCGCTGGAGCAAGACAGTTTGAGCATATCGGCTACCATTGAGTTTCGGGGCCCAATTCAGAGTGCTGGTTTTGACCTATAAAGCCTTAAATGGCTCAGGACCACAATATCTCAAGGTCCACCTCTTTCCATATGAACCTACCCGGACCCTGACGTCATCTTCTGAGGCCCTTCTTCATGTGCCTCCTCGAGAGATCTAGAGGGTGGCAACACAAGAACGGGCCTTCTCTGCAGTGGCTCCCCACTGTGGAATGCTTTCCCCAGGGAAATTCACCTGGCGCCTTCATTATACAACTTTAGGTGCCAGGCAAAAACGTTCATTTTTAACCAGGCCTTTGGTTGATTTGAATGACATACTATGCCCTTTTAAAATGTGGGGTATTTGGGGGGGTTATTGGGTTGTTGTTTTTATTTTGATCTATTATTTGATTATTGATGTAAACCTCCAGAATGTATTTTGTATAGTTAAGTTTTTACCTCTATCTTCAGTACGTTGTATTTTATTTTATTGCTATGGCTAGTGGCTGATGCAAATAAAGATTCCTCTGAATTTCAAAGCTTTTGATGCGCTTTTTAGAAGTGGTACTTACCTGATCCTAGTCAGATATCCACAGGATTGCAGGATTTCTGGCACCTAGGAACATCTGTCTGAACGATTCCTAACAAAAATGCCTCCGGTCTTTTCATCTCATTATAAATCATTTCCCAGTATTCTTTAACCTCCATTTCTTTACATTTCCAACACAAATCTGATTCTGATTAGCCAGTCTACTTGGGGTTGAATACCACCTGTGAATCATTTTCATATAATTCTCTTTCAATGTGTAGCATGCAGCAGATTTTAAATTGTTCTTCCAAAGTTTCTGCCAGAGGTTTAAATCCATATCATGCCCTATGTCCATTGCCCAGTGGGTCATTGAAACTTTAACCAGCTCATCCTTTGTTTCCCAGATGCTGTTGGACTCCCGACTCCTACCTGCTTCACAACCAACAGGGCCAGGGGTCATGGGAGTTGTAGTCCAGCTGCACCTCTGTAGAACCACATGTTCTCTGCTTCCGTTGAACTGTTCTCACCTGGCAAACTGCAGGTCACTTACCTGAGCCTGGCAAAGAATGAGGTGCTTCGGAAGGTGTTGGGGTGGAGCCTTAGCTCAGTGCTAGAGGGCACACACGGTGCATTGTATATAGGAGGTACCAGGCAGGGCTGACCAAAGACATTTTGGCACCAGAGATGAACCATGAAATGGTATTCCCCTCCCTGCCAGGGAAGGAGGGATGATCTACATCAGAAACGAGGAGGGAGGTACAGTGGTGCATCGCAAGACGAAAATAATCCGTTCCGCGAGTCTCTTCGTCTAGCGGTTTTTTCGTCTTGCGAAGCAACCCTATTAGCGGATTAGCGCTATTAGCGGTTTAGCGGCTATTAAAGGCTTAGCGGCTAAAAGGCTATTAGCGGCTTAGCGGCTTAGAAAAAGGGGGGAAGCGAAAAAAATCGCAAGACTCGCAAGACGTTTTCGTCTTGCGAAGCAAGCCCATAGGGAAATTTGTCTTGCGAAGCGCATCGAAAAACGGAAAACCCTTTCGTCTAGCGGGTTTTTCATCTTGCGAGGCATTCGTCTTGCAGGGCACCACTGTAAAAGATCTACATTGGGATCTGTTGCCTCTGGGGATCCTGCTGCCCACTGGGTGGACTGGCCCCGGTACCACGTTTAACCCTTCTCTAGTTAGATCTCAGAGCTGATAAAGCAAGGGAGGGAGATTTTGCTCCCTTTCTTCCCCAACTTCCACTTTAGGTAGGCCAGTCATGCCAAACAGAGGAGAGTGCTTTCCTGGGATCCAAGGCAAATACATGAGAAAACAGAATATCCAGCTTGCTTGTCTCTCTCCAGAGGCTGGTGTAGCCTGCTTTTCACTGCCAAACCCCCACCTAAACACACCTGTAGCATGAACGAAGTCAATCCAAGCACTTGAAGGGAACATTTCCTTTGAGGCTAGCAGAAACTTACCCATGAGCCAAACACCAATTTTAAGAAGTCTATTTTGAATGAAAAGAAAGGAGGACAAAGGTAAAGGCACAATTGTACTTTAAAAAGGGAGGAAATGTTTCAGTTCTGTTGAAGACGATCCTATTGCAGCTACTTACAGGCAGATTTCTGATCTCCTGTAGCAGATCATCATTTGAGGGACAAATTACTTTTTGGAAACAGTCATTTAAATTAAGAGTTTCTGACCCAGGTGAGTTGATTGACAAGTGCTTGTGTCTAGTCAAGCAGGAGTCAGTTGCAGAGATGTTTTTTGACACCTCTTGGAAGCAGAAAGATGGGAAAGATTACAGTGTTAACTACTTCCCATTACTCCATTTCCTTTGCCAGGCAGAACCTATTCAGTATATTCAAGGATAAATCTGACCTCCTGTTTGGAGGGAATGAAGAATGAGATCTTAAAGTGACAGGCTAGTATAAATCAAGTCTTTGCTACACCCTCTGGCCATTGAAATAAACAGTCCTACACTATGCTAGATGGACCAGTTAGCTGCATCTACTTCCTTTGATGAGTTTCATGTCTTCCAAGCCATGCAGCCACTCAGAGTGGCTGGGGAAACCCAGCCAGATGGACGGGGTATAAATAATAAAATTATTGTTATTGCTATGTTTTAATATATCTTTTCAGGTGCATTAGTATCTCATTCTTTGAGGAGCTATATTTCAGAATTAAATGATGGCTTCCCATTTCTGAACAATTGTTACGCTCTTGCTGTTAGCTCATAAAGTTGGGAAGCAATCCTATGCTACAGTTATGTCAGCTGAGTAGCTTTCGAAAGTGGTGTAAGCCCTACCCATCTCATAGACATAGCTGTTAACTTTTCCCTTTTCTTGCGAGGAATCCTATTCGGAATAAGGGAATTTCCCTTTAAAAAAGGGAAACGTTGACAGCTATGCTCATAGAGATGAGAGTTAGGCAGATCTCCCTCCATACACTGGTAAAAATGGTGGTGATCTGTCTATGGCATAACTTCATATTGTCATATTGGATTACTCTGCCTGTGGCATAGGTCCATATATTCCTCCTCTCACTCCCAACAAAAATTAATCCTCCATTGTTTCAGAGGAAATAATTTCACACCAGATTCATCAAGTATAGTTTTCCACTAGGATTTCCCCCCCTCCTACACAGTCCTTCTAGAATGATCTTTGGGAATTGTTGAAGATTTTTGGGATGATATCTTAATCTCTATAGGGGTTATTCAGAATGTCTTGCTAGCATTCTTAGTATCTACACCTATAAACTCTGCAACAGTCTGGCAGAAGCAAATCTATTCCCATCATCCTGACCTTTAATGAAACCATGAGGTACACTTGCAGATAACTGCCAAAAAAATAACATCCACCCATCCCCATATGTCACAGGGCAGCTTGATCAGAGGGTCTGGCAACTAGTTCGCTAGAAAGAATTATTATTACTCACCCTACATGAGATGGCATGTGGCTAACTTCAAAGTTGCCCCTCTGCTCTTTTGAATATTCCGATAGTTACATCATCCATGCTGATGTACTTACTCCTAGAGCAATCCCGTTGGAAGTGGTTTAAGAATGTCACAGGCGTACAAGCAATCATTCCTATTTCATGTATCAGCATTAAGCATGATTAGAAGAACATGACTCGAGTCAGTGTTTCAAATAACAGCTCAAAGGAAATAGAGCAAGCACATTTCTGTCCCTCGTTATTAAGGCAGCAACTGCTGTGGTAATTCTGAAAACCATTTACCTCAATGGATATCTGGTATTAAAGAAGAAGAAGAAGAAGAAGAAGAAGAAGAAGAAGAAGAAGAAGAAGAGGAGGAGGAGGAGTTTGGATTTGATATCCCGCCTTTCACTCCCCTTCAGGAGTCTCAAAGCGGCTAACAATCTCCTTTCCCTTCCTCCCCCACAACACTCTGTGAGGTGAGTGGGGCTGAGAGACTTCAAAGAAGTGTGACTGGCCCAAGGTCACCCAGCAGCTGCATGTGGAGGAGCAGGGAAGCGAACCCGGTTACCCAGACTACGTGACTAGCACTCTTAACCACTACACCACACTGGCTCTCTCAATATTGATGCTAATATTGTCTCAATAAGGTTATGTGGAAAGGTGGCAGAAGGTGGCACAGTGATCCTACCTAGTCTACCTTGAATATAGGTGTAACTATGCATCTCTGAACTACCTGTATCGACTCAGTCCAGATTTTGAGGTGGGGGAGTCCTTTGTAGAAATAATAATAATAATAATAATAATAATAATAATAATAATAATAATAATATTTTATTTTTTTATTTTCCCCCAGCCACTTTGGGCGGCTCACAGCACATATCAGAACATACTAAAACATCAATCCTTAAAAACTTCTCGATACAGGGCTGCCTTCAGATGTCTTCTAAAAGTCAGCTATGAGACTTTAACTTGTAGTCTGTAACAAATCTCTTTAATTTATGAGTATATAGGATGGGAGCATCAATCTGCTACATACCCTCTGATATTTTACATGTATATAATACATTTCATTCTAGGGCCTGGGTTTTCCAAGGACAGCAAGATGTCCACTGTGAGAGAAATGTTGAGGGACCAGTTGGGCCTTACTTGGTTCAATTCAGCAGGGATGTTCTTCAGTTCTTGAGCTAGGGTACATAACATTACTCAGAATCACTGCACAGATATTAGTTGACTGTGGATAAATCCTAAGCACACGCTCTTGCTTTGTAAACAAAGATGATGATGATGATACCATCACACAGTTCTGATGTCAGTCCATCCTGATCTACAATCTGTATGCCACAACTTGTTAGTGGAATGACAGACCTTCCAAGTGTCCCTATTTTCCAGGGATGTCCCTGATTTAGAGAAACCATCCTGGTTTCTGGTTTGATTCCGGGTTGTTCTGCTTTTCCTTAGGTAAAGGTAAAGGGACCCCTGACCATTAGGTTCAGTCGTGACCGTCTCTGGGGTTGCAGCGCTCATCTCGCTCTATAGGCCGAGGGAGCTGGCGTTTGTCTGCAGACAGCTTCCAGGTCATGTGGCCAGCATGACTAAGCCGCTTCTGGCGAACCAGCGCAGCACACAGAAATGTTGTTTACCTTCCAGCCAGAGCGGTACCTATTTATCTACTTGCACTTTGACGTGCTTTCGAACTGCTAGTTTGGTAGGAGCAGGGACCGAGCAACGGGAGCTCACCCCATCGCGGGGATTCGAACCGCTGACCTTCTGATCGGCAAGTCCTAGGCTCTGTGGTTTAACCCACAGCGCCACACGTCCCTATTTTCATTGGAGAAATGTTGGAGGGTATGTAGTTACCCGACTCCTGAGCCGTCTGAAGGCAATCCTGTACACGGAAGTTTGCCTAAAGTTTAATGTTTTATTATGTTTTTATATATGTTGGAAGCCGCTCAGTGTGGCTGGGGCAACCCAGTAAGATATGTGGGGTTTAAACAGTAAAATTATCATTATGGAGTGGGACATCCCTATTTCCATCGGATAAATGCTGGAGGGTATGGAATGAAACATTTGGCACTTCTACAAAGCAGTCGTCTTCCTTCTCCATGAAATAATGCAATGGAAATTCTGTGACCAGCGGTAACTCAGGGTGTTTTCTGTCTTCACCTCTAATGATTCCCCCTGCTACTCCGCCCTGCTATCATCTACATTTTGACAGAGGCATCCGTTCTTAAATTAAGATTGTTCAGGGTCTCAGATGTATGAGGCATATTTGAACGTTCAAAGCTAAGTGGCAAATAAAAAAATAAGAAATAGGAGTCACTGTGTGTGTTTTATGGAGTGGGTTCTGTGATGTGAGCATTCAAGTATTAACATTAAATTCTGTCAAGTGGTCTCTGTTTCACTCTAGGCTGATATCACCGAGCAACAAAATCCTTTCAAGATGAGGTAAAGAGCACAGTCCCAAAGGGAAGGGAGTGCCTTGCATCACCCAACAGCTCACTTTTTGGATGATCACAACACTGACAAGCTCAAAAGGGAGTTCCTTCTAGTCATCCCACAGCCGCCAAAAGGATAGTAATTGAGCATGTGTGTCTCCAATGTGTAGAGGAAGGGCAAGTGGAGAAATCCTTAGGGTCTGTCGGGGATCTGGATGATCCTAGGGGACATATAAACAAAGTATAAATGCACCATGAAAACGCAAGACACCTTAAAGGCGGTAAGTTCACAGACAGTTTTATGATTTGTTCTTAAGAGCAGGAAAAGAATGTGCGAGGGGCATGGGGGGTCCAGTATACCTGAAGGAGCGTCTCCACCCCCATCATTCTGCCCGGACACTGAGGTCTAACGCTGAGGGCCTTCTGGCGGTTCCCTCACTGTGAGAAGCCAAGCTACAGGGAACCAGGCAGAGGGCCTTCTCGGTAGTGGCACCCACCCTGTGGAATGCCCTCCCATCAGATGTCAAAGAGATCAACAACTACCAGATTTTTAGAAGACATCTGAAACAAGCCCTGTTTAGGGAAGCTTTTAATGTTTGATGCATTACTGTATTTTAATATTTTGTTGGAAGCCGCCCAGAGTGTCTGGGGAAACCCAGCCGCATGGGCGGGGTATAAATAAATTATTATTATTATTATTATAATTATTAATGTCATGTGTGTGACATTGTGGCGTCCTGACATCGCATACGTGAGCCTTGCACCTCCCTCCCTAAGCCGGGCGGAAGCTTCCCAGGCTTTGGGAAGGAGGCGCCAGGGGAACATTTAGGGGACTCCCAGTACGTTTCTGAGCACAATTCAAAGTGTTGGTGCTGACCTTTAAAGCCCTAAAAGCCTTGGTCTTGTATACCTGAATGAGAGTTTCCACCCCCATCGTTCAGCCCAGACACTGAGGTCCAGCACTGAGGGCCTTCTGGCTGTTCCCTCCCTGCAGGAAGTGAGGTTGCAGGGAACCAGGCAAAGGGCCTTCTTGGTAGCGGCACCCGCCCTGTGGAACATCCTGCCATCAGATGTCAAGGAAACAACTACCTGACATTCAGAAGACATCTGAAGGCAGCCCTGTTTAGGGAAGTTTTTAATGACTGATATTTTAATGTATTTTTAATCTTTTGTTGGGAGCTGCCCAGAGTGGCTGAGGAAACCCAGCCAGATGGCAGTGTATAAATAATTTATTATTATTATTATTATTATTATTATTATTATTATTATTATTATTTAGTCCCCTTAGTCCAATGACCACACGCCCCTGGCATTCATCACAAATATACTATTAGGATTCACTTCAAAGGTCATAGTACCCATTTCTCAGTTGTGCCACTAAAAATTGAAGCTGTTGATGTCCTCGTACTGGACCCAACACACTTATAGAGGTTCCGAAGGATTAATCTTGACCTTCTGAGTTGCAGAAAGAAGCGTTTCTGTAAAAAGTCACTGAGACTAGTGAGTAAAATTAAGACCAGGATCTGAAGATAACCTTGCGAATTGGCAAGCTGCTGAATGAATGAGACAAAAAATTGGAGCAACAGACACAGACACCAATGCCCTGTGAGACAGGATGTGTCTCGGGAAAATTATGCATCTGCAAAGGGAAATGACTGCAGCTGTGGCTAGAGGGAGAAAGGGGGGGGGGAGCAGCTGCCATTCAACAGGATTTTCCAACAGTTAGTCACCCTGCAAGTCCATCCTTGGCATATTTGTGTATGATGCACAGATACTCAGTTCCTTACTTGTATCGATGGAACTTTCTGCGTGACTATGTTGATAAAATATATTGCTAGGCGGTGATACAGATTATTAGGGAAAGGAAGTACATCTTGGATTAATGGTCCAAAAATTGGAAAACGCTCTTGCAATAGCATGCCAAAATTAGAACTTCTAATGCATTTACTTTGAGACCTTGTGAAGTAAATTCTGTGTAACTAAAGTAACCATCAAGTCCTATATTTAAATGTCCGTGTTTATTTTCTGTACGTAAAACCCAATCTTCTGTTTGAAAGTTTGGAGTGGCTTAGAATGGGATGTGTGTGTGTGTCAGTTTTCCTTTATACAAGCAGCCCATCATTGCTTAGCTCCCTCTCAGGATTGGATTCTGACCGCAGGGAAAATATTATTTCCTAGGAACGGATACACTATGTGGGAGGAACATCATCTGGTTGCCCTCCGGCAGACCGATAACAATTACATATGCCTTATGCAAGAGGAACATCGTCTGGAAAGGTCCTAAGTCCCGCTGTCGGAAGGGTAATGAGGCTTCTACTGGCAGGTCTCCTCTGCCCTGTTTACCAGACACAAAATGATGATGTAGCTGCAGAAGCACTTGCTAGAGTTGCCATCATTGCAGCTGCCCAAATATATAGGATCAGGGACACCAGGTGGCTAGACGCGTTTTGCAAATTATCCAATTATCTTGAGGATAAAGTTGACTCATAAATTGACTTTCCTACTCATCACTTTTTCCTTTTCAAAGCGGCCCGAAATGAAACGGTTATTTTGGAATGGTGGAAGAGGCAAGATAAACCTTTGCACACACCAGATTGCAACGTTGTGTTTTGTCAAGCAATTTCAAACATTGAGGAAATGTGGATGAAGCTTTTGATCCATAAAACCATGGTCAGGTTGATGGCCTTGAAGATCCCTAGATTCTGGGATGTTTTAATATGTCACATCATACCCTTGAACATCTGCTGGTAAATATGCAAGAAGGAAAGTTTGGGGGGAAATAGTCCTGTCTCTGTTTTATTTGTCTGTGTTTTATTGCACCATTGCACCATCTGAGCTATTATTTTATAGATATCGAGGTTTTGAAATTATGGGTGTAGATGATGCAAGAATCAAAATGTATGCATGCTTATTAAAACTTTATTATTCCCAAACTTTGTTGAATATCTCTCTCATATATCTATATATAGAGAGAGGGATTCAGTGATGTAATGGCACAATAAAGTCAAATATAAGAAGAAGTCAGAATGTTAGTCTCACTTCCAGTTGCTGTAACCCACTCAGAAGTCTCTTTACATCATAATGATGATGATGAATACCATATGAATTGTGAACTTACCCCAGAACTGAATTATCTGTTCATATCCCTGACCTTAGTTCTACCATCTAAAAATGTCAACTAGCTTTCCAAATATGGAAACTATTTCGGAAACAATAATGCAAACAATTCTTAGTCATCTGATGTTTTGGAATGCTGAGCAGACATGTTCATCGTTATTCAGTTGTTATCCAGGGTCATTTAGAGCAAAGGGAAACATATAAATGGGCTTGGTTGCCTCTTTTGTAATAGTTGAGAAATCCAAAGATGCATTTTGGTACTGAGCAAATGCAATTGAAAATGCCATGTTGGTAACTAGCTCAGGGGTAGATTTCCATTTTGCATGCAAAAGTTATCAGGTTCAGTCCCTAGTGTCTCTGATGACTGGGGCTTGATCCAAAAGTCCTGATCCAAAATCTTGGAGAGCTACTGCCTATCTGTGTAGACCAGTGGTAGTAGGATTGCCCTATTTCAAAAAGTAAAAACCAGGACATCCCGAAAATTGTTGAGCTTTTAAATCAACTTGCCTAAGATCCAGGACAAAGCGCTGCTTTTCGGAAATTCGCCCCGGTTACTCAGAGAGGTTTTTGGGTGTGCAAAGAATGCTGCAATCCGAGTTTCTCCTTTTCCTTGTTGCTTTTATTTAAAAATAAAAGTAAGGACCATCTCAAAGGAATATCAGGTACCTACGAATGGCAGCAAGGGACTTGAGTGCCCATCCCTCTGTTTCCCTCATCTAGTAAGAGTGCACTGCAGTCTAGCAGCAGACAAAATTGAGCCTTGTCTGCTTGTTTAAAATAAAACATGTGCTCTTGGTTACACTAGACCGAAAGTATTTCAAAACTAGTCTGGACAAAGCACAAGGGGGGAGGAATATGGCATTGGAAGCAAATGTCCCTGAGCTATGGAGAATGGACTGGGTGATTCCCCACACCTTGTCCCACTCAGGTCTTTCTTAACTTTGTCCCATAATTATTTATTTGCTTGAAGTACCTGTTTGCGCAAGGTAATAATGTCTTCCAACCCTCACCTCTTCTGGCATTCCCCCCTCTTCTAACTTAATTCAAAACTAGGCCAGCCCAACTGATTGTTGTGTTTGAAGGTCAACTGTTTTTCACCCTTCCCAAACTTTGAGCACTATTTGAAAAGCGTGCTTCAGACTTAGTCAGACCCATGGACCTTATAGCTCAAGGCTGTCTCCACTCTCCTTAGCCCCCTGAAATCCTGGCGAGCTAGCAATGCCCAACGGACTCAGCATGTGGCCTTTGACAAAGTTTCCCCTTTCCAGGAACTGTTCCGAGAGTTTAGTCCAAGCTCTATACCACTATCTGTTTTGATCTGGGTGGTGCTGCGGTCTAAACCACTAAGCCTCTTGGGATTGCTGAAGGTCGGCAGTTTGAATCCCCATGACAGGGTGAGCTCCCATTGCTCTGTCCCAGCACCTGCCAACCTAGCAGCACAAAAGCACACCAGTGCAAGTAGATAAATAGGTACCACTGCAACGGGAAGGTAAACAGCATTTCTGTGTGCTCTGGTTTCTGTCACGGTGTTCCATTGTGCCAGAAGTGGTTTACAGTACAGTGGTACCTCGGGTTAAGTACTTAATTCGTTCTGGAGGTCCGTTCTTAACCTAAAACTGCTCTTAACATGAAGCACCACTTTAGCTAATGTGGCCTCCCACTGCCGCTGCGCCGCTGGAGCACAATTTCTGTTCTCATCCTCAAGCACAGTTCTTAACCCTAGGTAATATTTCTGGGTTAGCAGAGTCTGTAACCTGAAGCGTATGTAACCCGAAGTACCACTGTAGTACCTCGAGCTACGAATGCCTCAGGTTACAAACGCTTCAGGTTACAAACTCCACTAACCTGGAAGAGTTACCTCAAGTTGATAAATTTGCCCCAGGATGAGAACGGAAATCGTGTGCCGGCGGCGCAGCAGCAGCAAGAGGCCCCATTAGCGAAAGCATGCCTCTAGTTAAGAACAGTTTCAGGTTAAGAACAGACCTCCGGAACAAATTAAGTTTGTAAGTAGAGGTATCACTGTAGTCATGCTGGCCCCATGACCTGGAAAGCTGTCTGTGGACAAACGCCAGTTCCCTCGGCCTTAAAGTGATATGAGCACTATAGCATTGTCTGTTCTGATCTACCACGTAATAAAAGAATCTACAAAGATCTGGATACCAAAACTGTGTGCTTAAACATTTCCATTATTCAAATATTGTATTTTACATGGTCGTAACCCAACCCTGGGACCTTATGCTAAAAGCCAGCTAAGAAATCAATTTTTAACAAAAATATTTTTGTGATGATGATGATTCCTGTGTGATCGAAGCCTTTACAGAAATGCATAAGCAGCTAAGCACCTTTCACAGGCTGACCTGTTCACATGCAGAAACTTTGCCACACAGAGTCCTGTCCAGTTGCGGCATCAGGATGTTGTCTAGCGAAACATCTGTATTGATTCATATCTTCAAGCAGCCATATGGAGCAGGAGGCTGCCAGACACAAAGCACCCTGGAGGGATTTCCGCATGGTGGATCATTGATGCAGTTTGGGGTACTTTGAACCACATCAGCATAAGCCTGGAAACTGCAGAAAAGGCTATATTGACCTGGTTAAAGATCTCCTGAACTCCATAGCAGGGAAGCCTCTTCACATAAAACACTGGGCTGTGAAGCTGCCAACTTGGTTACTGGAACACATTAACAGAGGTTTCTTATTATTTAGCTTTTAAGACCAATTTATCTCTATCTATCTATTTATCATCTATCTAATTTTTATTAAATTTTCTATTTCACAATTTAGAATACTCATTTAAACATCCTTAAAATATCAATGACTTCCCTCCTCTTTCCATGGTTCATTTTGCATATCATAAATCCCTGCATACTTTACAAAAACTAAACCTTTCAGTATTTCATTATCACACCCACCATAAATTATTTTCACTGTTGAATTTATCTTAATGCTGCCGATGTTTTCAAGTTCCCCTTATATGCAATAAACATTTTCCAGTCTTGTCTATATGTATGTTCTTCTTGTTCTCTTATTCTATATGTTAAGTCTGCAAACTGCACATATTCCATCAGCTTAAGCTGCCATTCTTTTTTACTTGGGACCTCGCTCGTTTTCCATTTTGGGGCTAACAAAACACAGGCTGCAGTAGTGGCATACATAAATAACCATATTTGACACCTGGGAATTGCCCTCTGAATTATCCCCAACGAAAAGGACTCTAGTTTGTTTGTTTTTTTATGGAAAAGTACTTTTAAACATTTTTTTCAATTCATTATGGATTATTTCCCAATACTCTTTTATCCTTTGACAGGTCCACCAAAGACCAATTTGTCTTCCTACCCGATGGTTGTGAAGAAATATTTTAGCATCCCCCTCCAAGTCTAGCCGTGTGATTAGTTGTGCCAGAATTTGGCCAAAGATGCCCATTAAAATACCCATCCCACTGAAAGCCACACGGTTTGAATAGACAGCATCTACCTTCAGCTATGTACACTGTTACACCCAAGACATTTTCCTGCCCGAAACTGTGCCCTTTTCTGCCACCCCAGTTGGAAAAAAGCCTGGCTGCAATGTTCACAGTGCAAAAAGGTCCTTATTTGTTTCTATTTGAAATGGTTTTTTGCCCAAAGGTTCCAGGGCAGCGGAAAGTGTGTGTGTGTGTGTGTGTGTGTGTGTGTGTGTGTGTGTGTGTGTGTAAATTAATCTGCACAACATACGAATATAAGTCAGAACCAACAAATCAGATGCCGGGGTGGGGGAGAACCCACAAATAAGCATAACAAAATGTGACTATAAACAACAACAAGAAAATAAGAAAAGCAGTAAAACTAAAAATGCGTATGTTAAAAAAAAACACGATAATCTATTCCATGCCATGCTGCATTTTTTCCCCGGGGGGGGGGGGGAGAGATGTTACTCTTTCTAATACTCTCCTTGTGGTAAGTTATATTGGCTGAAACAATGTTCTTTTTCTAGCCACTAGAGGAAATTAAATGGTATGCGGAGGTGATTCAAAGCCCTTCCCCATTCCTAGAGAGTCTATTCAGAAAGGAAGAATGTCAAGTTCAATCCCAGTATTGTTTCTGCTCCAAGACTGAGAGGGGAGAGAAGGAAGGAAGGGGGGACATTTCATGGGGAATCGCTGCTTCTGATTAATCCACGCAGCACTAAGAGAAGGATTGCTTTGGCTGTCTGTGGCCCAAAGCTGTGTTAGCCAATCCAACAGTTGAAAAGCCCTTTTTTTTACATCTGCTTCATAATAGTGGGTGAAGGTGACATTATCTAGATGATGGATAAGCACTCTGGTGATTCTTCTTCATGGTTTTCTGGCAGGTCTAGAGCATCTGACTGACAAACAAACAAACTGTAAACAGATAAGAACCTTGGCAGTTTTATAAGAGTATACATTTAACGTAGGTGGAACAAACGATGAAGTTCATTTGGAATATGCAGGAAATAAAAATAAATAAATTTAAGGAACCGCAGAAAGAGGGGGAAGGAAGTTGAGTTTTGAAACGTTAAACTGGTTGCAAAATTATTGAAATATTTTTTTTTTAAGTCCAGCACCTCCGACCTGGACTCCCATGGGCTTCAGAACTAGTTCACGACTTGAGGCTGTTGATATTGCTAAATGATCAATCCCCTACAGGATGTGATAGTGGAGAACAAAAGAAGGGAAGACTCCTTTCACTGCCTTTTTAAAGGGATCACTGATTACCTTTCAAAACACATGAGGCAAGGTGAGGCGAGTACCTTGGGTCGTAGGATCCACAGAGGCAATAGATCCCAATGTCGATCTTTCTTCCCCCTTTGTCCCTGATATAGCTCTTCCCTCACCCCTTCTTACCTGGCAGGGTAGGGGGCGCAATTTTGGGGTCCACCTCGGGTTACCAGAATGTCTAGGAATGTAAAGCTGGGTCTCGTTATCTTGCTCTGGCCCCTTAAAGACATACACATCGAGTGGAACAATGATGAACCTTTACATTTATAAAGAAACCATTCAACAAGACCTTGTGGGGGGCCAGACTATATTTTGGGGGAAAAATAAAAATGAATGAATTCCTATGCCCCACAAATATCCCAGAGATGCATTTTAAATAAAAGCACACATTCTACTCATGTAAAAACACGCTGATTCCCGGACCTTCCACAGGCCGGATTTAGGTGGCGATTGGGCCAGATCTGGCCCCCGGGCCTTAGTTTGCCTACCCATGATCCAGAAGGTTACCAAGAAATCCGCACAATGTCTTTGCCGCATAAAACCTGTCAACTTTACCTGTGCATTGGAGGGAACCCAAGGGCTTGTTTAATCCATCAGTGACCACCTGACTGTAATCCTGGGAAGATGGGCACGCATCAAGCAAGCTGCTTAGGAGGTGCAGGGTCATTCCTCGTCTAGATGTACAGTAATTGCTGACAATACAGGGTAAAGCATACTGATGGAAAAAGTCCAAGCTTACTAAAGCTGGGTTGAAAGTCAGGGCATACTGCCCTCTCGTGGCCTTCTTATGTACTACAGTCAGAAATCATGGTACAGAAATGGTCTCCACAGTGAAAATACTGTCATAGACCTCCATGGTGCTGTCTGGAGGGCAGAAATCAGAGACCCCCAGACCCTCTGCACAGGTGCAAAATATATCATACCAGGATCCTGTTCTACCTCCTTAAAAACATTGTAGTTTTCATAATCTCTCCCTCTGCAATGCCTGCAATATCGTTTTCTTTATCTAACTTGCTTGCTGTACAGTGGAAACAAGGTTTTCGAACTTATGAAATGTTAAAAAATCGAGAATCAAAGGGCTGTCAACAAGTTCAATGGGGAAAATTGAGAAAAGTGTCTCAGAAGCCGTTCGACTTCCGAGGCGCCTTCAAAAACGGATGCATTCACTTCCGGGTTTTTGGTGTTCGGCTTCTGAAATGTTTGGCTTCTGAGACGCTCAAAAACCGAGGTTTGACTGTACTAGAAATATTGTTTCTTGCTCTCCGTACTCATAAGCGCTTCCCATCCTTTTCACACTTGTTTATCTCCCTGCTAAAGATGCAGACAGATGCACCCTATTCTGCTCGGGTCATATGTTGCCACAGCATATATTTAAAGCACTCGCATACCATTTTTAAAAGTCTTGGATTTGACCCTGGCATTTGCTGGTTGAAAGATACCGCTTCTGGCAACCTGGAAGTCATCTGCGAGGGTGCGTCTTCTTAAAAACAAATTCAGTTGCAGTCCACACAATTGCTTCAAATGCATTGGGTGTTGTGACTAGAAAATAGGGGTGTCTGTGTGCCTAGAATGATGGCCCAACTCCCCAAGTTCATTACCGGTCAGAGATAAATGAGCCGAGGCAGAAATCCAGTGAAAGCAAGGCTGGTTTTCATTCTCTGTTGCAACAGAGTCCTCCCACCCACTTGTCAGGAGTTGAAGGACCCAGAAGAAAGGCATAGAACTCCTCTTAAAGGTTCACATTTTGGCCTGGATTTTCCAGTCATATTTTTCTTACTACCATTGTATGGAATAAAAGGTAAAGGTACCCCTGACCGTTAGGTCCAGTCGCAGACAACTCTGGGGTTGCGCGCTCATCTCGCTCTATAGGCCGAGGGAGCCAGCGTTTGTCCGCAGACAGCTTCCGGGTCATGTGGCCAGCATGACTAAGCCGCTTCTGGCAAACCAGAGCAGCGCACGGAAACACTGTTTACCTTCCTGCCAGAGCGGTACCTATTTATCTACTTGCACTTTGACGTGCTTTCGAACTGCTAGGTTGGCAGAAGCAGAGACTGAGCAACGGGAGCTTACCCCGTCGCGGGGATTCGAACCGCCGACCTTCTGATCAGCAAGTCCTAGGCTCTGTGGTTTAGAGCTAAACATGTTTTTTCAAGGTCTCATAATTTTGTGAAGTCTTGCTATTACTCAGCCTCTTCACATTTTATCATGTGAGACTTAAGTAGTGTTCAATACTTGCCAAGCCAATCTTCTAGCAAGGGAGAACTTCCTTTAGAAAGGAGAGCATTACAAGGTTGCTGTCTGCCTCAGAGGCAGCAGCCTCAGAGTACTTCTCTCTGCCCCACACCCCTTTAACAAAAAGGAGAGCAATAATACATTCCAACGTTCTGGCTTTTTATTCTCTAGGGCAAGCAGCTATTCAGAGTATTTCCTGGACAGCTGATGCCTGTTCAAAGCCCGATTCAAGCGTTTTGCAACACTTCCCTACCATCAAGTCACTGCAAAAGGAAAAATGCAAGACTATAGTTTTAGTAAATTGCGAGAAATCCAACTAATCTTTCGGCGGTGGTGGCAGGGATTACACAGGATTGACAACACTCTAATAGTCAAGATCAGGCACTAGGCAGGAAATACAGTGGTACCTCGGGTTAAGTACTTACCGTATTTTTTGCACCATAACACTAACTTTTTTCCTCCTAAAAAGTAAGGGGAAATGTCTGTGAGTGTTATGGAGGGAATGCCTACGGGTGGCATGCCTATGGATTTTCCTCCTCTAAAAACTACGTGCGTGTTATGGCCGGGTGCGTGTTATAGAGCGAAAAATACGGTAATTTGTTCTGGAGGTCTGTTCTTAACCTGGAACTGTTCATAACCTGAAGCACCACTTTAGCTAATGGGGCCTCCCGCTGCCGCCATAGCACGATTTCTGTTCTCATCCTGAAGCAAAGTTCTTAACCTGAAGCAAAGAGGTAATATTTCTGGGTTAGCAGAGTCTGTAACCTTAAGCATATGTAACCTGAGGTACCACTGTATAATGAACTTGATTGCCTAACAAAGAATTATAGACCCAGGCTAACACTCAGGAAGTGATCCCCACCGCTCACAGCTTTTTTCACAAACTCTGAAGCTCTGCTGGGTTTAACAAGAGGTCGACTGTTGACTAAAGGACAGAGCCTCACAGGATACAAACAGCCATTATATCAAAAACTCAAGCACAACAGGTTTATCCCCCAAAACCTCATTTCCACCCAGGAAATTCCTTCAATCAATGAAGCCCTTCAACTAATTCGTTGCACTAGCAGAAGCCAGTGCCAGTCCCACTAGAACAACAGGACAGAGTGCTTTCCCCAGTTTCCATCCATGTTGATCTGTGAAGATTAGCCAGTGCCCTTTTCACATTTAAAGGGTTTTCTCCAGAGAAGACAGCAGATGGCCATTTCAGCTTCGGGAAAGGGCAAGGTGCCAAAGTTACTTGCCTGTAACCAGTGTTTGAAACGCCCATTGTTGTTCTAGGCGCATTTTGCAACAGGGAACTTCATTAAGGTGAGCAAATTCAGAGCTCTGGGCATGTGCCTAAGATTTCCGATTAAAAACTGCAGAGTGGAAGGAAAGGAGGACCTTTTTATGCCTCCTCACTTCCAGCTACTCTCTGAAGACTGGAGAAGAAACTCTCTTAAGAATATTAGGAGGGTGGGGCAGGGGAGGGAGTAGACCATGAGAAAAACGAACATAATATTTTAGCTGCAGCTCATCCATTTTCAGCTTTGTATTCTTGTTATTAAAAAAGTGTGCCTAGGCATTACATTGTTCCGCCCATAACCTTGGTTTAAGGTGCCATTCAGCTCCTGGCTTTCATATCTCAATTTCTAGCACTGCCTGTAGCTGTAGCTCAAGTAGCTTTAAAAAGGTAAAGGGACCCCTGACCATTAGGTCCAGTTGTGGCTGACTCTGGAGTTGTGGCACTCATCTCACTTTATCTGACCTGACATACAGCCCAATGTCCCATCCCCACCCCACTTTTTCCCTGCCTTCCAGTGTTGAAGAGGGACGGTCTCAAGGAGACAAGTGTACAAGTGGAAGCCAGTTAGAAACCCTGCTCCATCATACAAACAAAGGTAAAGGGACCCCTGACCATTAGGTCCAGTCGTGGCCGACTCTGGGGTTGCGGCGCTCATCTCGCTTTACTGGCCGAGGGAGCCGGTGTACACCTTCCGGGTCATGTGACCAGCATGACTAAGCTGCTTCTGGTGAACCAGAGCAGCGCACAGAAATGCCATTTACTTTCCCATCGGAGCTGTACCTATTTATCTACTTGCACTCTGACGTGCTTTCAAGCTGCTAGGTTGGCAGGAGCTGGGACTGAGCAATGGGAGCTCACCCCATCGCAGGGATTCGAACCGCTGACCTTCTGATCGGTAAGTCCTAGGCTCTGTGGTTTAACCCACAGCGCCACAAGTGCACTTAATATATATTTACTATCAGAACAATGCCAGATGCTGTTCTTACCAAGGAACAGTCTTTGGGGTCACTATAGTTAAGAGGCAGATGAGAACAGGTGGAGCTAGTCAGGTAGGATCCAGCCAGCAGCAAGGCAGGGACAAAGGTGAGCATCCTTTTCCACCAGCTATCACTATTCTAAATGCGTTATCTAGAATAGCACGCAACCAAACTCCTTTAACAAGTTCAGTACTGGAGACAGATGGTGACAAAAGCAAAAACGATCACTTTGCTTCTCCTAAAGCAGTGTTTCCCAACCGGTGTTCCGCGGCACACGAGTGTGCCGTGAGACATCGGCTGGTGTGCCGCGAGATGCCTGGAGGGAGGCGGGCGAGTCGGGCGGCAAGAGGCGGGGCGGCGGCGGCGAGGAGAGGCCGCGCCTCCTGCTGCTGCCTGGCGCTCCTCCTCACAGCCGGCAGCGCTGCCTGGGCGCCTCCGCGCGACTCTGCCTCGCTGGGTTTGGTCTCCCAGCAGAGACGGGTCACACGCGCACCTCCCTCCCTCCCTCCCTCAGCCTGCGCGGAGGGAGAGCCAGAGAGAGGCATCGCTCCTGCGCGGCGGGAGAGGGAGCAGCCGGAGCGATGCCCCAAACGAGCTGAATTCCGAGCGAGGGACTGAGGGGGGAGGGAAAAAACTTTCACTTTTGTGCGTCCCTCCCGGCGTGACGCTGCGCGCTGACGTCACGGGGCGGGGCTTTAATGGTGGTGTGCCGCGAGATTTTTTTTCAGTAAACAGGTGTGCCGTTGCCCAAAAAAGTTTGGGAAACACTGTCCTAAAGAGCCTGCCCCTTGTGGGAAGAGGAGTAATCCAACCATCGCATTGCTCCCTAGCTCTTTACACACCCATTTTTTCATTTCAATTTTTTAAAAACCGTTTCATCATGCTTTCAAATTGTCTCTTTTGTTGCATGCTTTATTTTCCCAACTGAATTGTTACTGCGTCTTTTAATCATTATATTTTATAGCTCAACAGCTACAGGCACTATTTTGCATCTTCAAAGAAGAGATTAACAACTTTGCTTATATGCAGATACCAGTTTATTAAGTTTGAACAAGAACTCTTTAAAAAGTATTTGGAAGGCTTTGCAATGAAAGCCAAGGAAGCACAAACTCCATTGAGATGGCTATGTTGCCAGGATATGACCACATCCCTTGTGCTCTGTGTGCATGTGTGTTTAGCAGGCTAGGGAGGCTATCGGGAAGTCCAGAGCCCACATGCTGTTTTTAAAGTCTTCCAAATACCATATGGAGCAGCCTAAATTCCAGCAAATCCTTCGCTGCTGAAGGTTAGTTCAAAGAAACAGAACTGAAGAATTTACAATTGTACAAAAAAAGCAGGTAGAGGAAGACAGTTGGCCAGTTCACAAAGCATAAACACCCTGCCATGAACTGTTCAAGTACATTTCAGTTGTAACGAAGTGCTACTTCACATTTCACGTAAAAAAAAGAAAGGCAGTAAAAACAAGATGAAGGAGACAGACAAAGACAGATTAGAGAGGTTGAATGCTGTGTCACACAGAACAGCTAGAAGTTGAACGCGTTGGAAGTGTCCTGAATCTGGAAATTGTATGCATCGGTGCTGGATTCCGGGACGACACTCTCATCTTCTCCTTCCTAAACAAGCAGAAGAAACTTTTAAGTATAATAATCAGTGTGCAGATACAGCAACCAATAAGATGGCTGGAGCCAGTTAGGAGCAAGGTCAGTGTGTCCATTAGCTTCAACCTGATTTAGCGCAAGCTGGCACATTCAAACCTTTTTTTAAAAAAAGGTACAAGATGGACTTTGTACATCTGGCACGACCATTCCTCCTCTTTGCCACCCAATAGCTTTTTTTTTGCTTTTTATTTACAGTGCAACAATTTAACAACCAGCTAAAACCCTACAGTAGTAAAAGTAAAAACAGGTAAAGGACCCCAGTCTAGTCAAAGGCGACTATGGAGTTGCAGCGCTCATCTTGCTTTTCAGGCCGAGGGAGCCGGCGTTTGTCCACAGACAGCTTTCCAGGTCATGTGGTCAACATGACTAAACCACTTCTGGCACAACAGAACATCATGACGGAAAACAGAGTGCACGGAAATGCCGTTTACCTTCCCGCCACTGTGATACCTATTTATCTACTTGCACTGGTGTGCTTTCGAACTGCTAGGTTGGCAGGAGCAGGGACAGAGCAACGGGAGCTCACCCGGGATTCGAACCGCCAACCTTCCAATCAGCAAGCCCAAGAGGCTCAATGGATTAGACCACAGCGCCATCCGTGTACCGACAGCTATCAGAACACGCTTTAACCTCTGATTAGTACAATGGAATCTCTTGTGAAACTGCCACTGTTTCACAACACTGCAACTGCTACTTGGCCAGCTCAGAGCTTGCTCACCTCTGCTGAGAAATACTTTTCAATCAGGTTTGCCGCAGACTTGTACACCTGCTCGTTTTCATGGGACTGTAGAGCTTCAATCTTATCCAAGCCACCATACTCTTCAACCATGAGGCAAAGCTTTTCGGTCTCGCCTATCTTCTCAGCTGCCTGTCAGAAGAATATGTAACATTTGGTAGCACCGTTATCGATCCATCTGCAAACCCAATCCTCGATTCAAAGCCTTATAGTACAGATAACAGCAGTTATGGATAATACTGTGTATGACCATAAGCAGAGGCGCTGGTGCAACTTTAACCATCATGGGCTTCCATGCTGTAACAGTTAGAAGCAATTGCCCAATATTGCAGGATACTGTTGAGGCAGTTCCTTTGAGTAGGCAAATTATTGAGATTTCACGCAGGTGAAATAACTTGAGACCTGCAGCTTCTGTTGGCCAATGCTCCTTCACACTCACAGAGTGCTTTTTATGGGGGGACGCAGACCCCTAAACATTTTTGTCCATTTACTGTATTTATTTTTCACAATTTGAACTATAAAATGGTGGTTTTTATTGTGTCAAAATGTGAGTATCCCTAAACATTTTTAAAGAAAAAAGCACTGTGTGCGTGTGTATATGTATGTGTGTGTGTATATATAACAATTTAGAATATTCATTTAAACAACCTTAAAATATCAATGACTTACCTTCTCTTTCCATGGTTCATTTTGCATAATATAAATCACTGCATATTTTACATAAACTAAACCATTCAGTATTCCATTATTACTTCCATTAAAATTTATTTACACTGTTGAATTTATCTTAATGCTGCCAACGTTTTCAAGCGTACACAATCCCCCCCCCCATATATTCAACAAACATTTTCCAATCTTCTTTAAACGATGCTCCTTCACTTTTAACAGTACTGAGCATTTGGAACCGGCCCCCAGGCTTCTTTGGGTCAACTTACCGCAAATATATTATTAATGGCGTCCAGGATCACTAGGATGGTTTTGCTATCCTTAACCACCAGCAGGTTCAACAGTGGTTCCACCACACCAGCCTGAACAAGGTATATAATCTGGCCAATTGTTCCACCACTTGTGAAGTTGGTCACAGCCCACACCGCTTCTTTTTGAGATTTGAAGTCTCCCTGTTTTAATACACACAAGAGTATTATTACACAGAGCTAGCAATGATGGTCAGGAAGAAGTCAAAGGGAGGTTTGATCACAAGATACTTCACGTCGAAAAACTAAGGAAAAAAATATCTAGGGAGGTGCTTACGAAAGTCAACGAAACCGTTGTTGCAGCCCTGTTCAGCCCTTCAAAGTGCTTTCTAATAATATTTTTTTAAAAAACCACATTGATGGTTGTGAAGAGTTACTTGGGCTTGTTCCAGTTCGTGAATGTTACTATAGTTGAATGTGTTACAGTTAAATGTTACTAAAGTTGAATGTGTTAAATGTGGCCAATGAATGCGCTTGAGGACAGTTTAAAACACAGTATTAAAGCAATGGTATTTTTTTATATACTTTACTGTGTCCCAAGAGGGCCTTCCTTTTTTTGTTTTACCCTAAGCCAACCAACCTGGTGCCCATGAATAAAATGGTACCCTTGCAACCTTCACCTTGTGCCCATGAAGATAGAGCCCCCGCTCCCACAGAACTTATCATTTTTCTTTCTTGAAAAATACATAGGGCTAAAAGGAAGAAGTTGAGAGAGTGATGCTCTTTCCTGTTACTTCTTTTAAGCTCCGTGTGCTTCCCAAACCTCTGGGATCTAACTGATCCAAACATATTGGCAACAAAAATATTGGTCTTTGGGTTGCGTGCATGTAATGTGGAGGAGAGAAATAAGCAGAGGGCGTGGCATTCCTGTCGTATGCTTCAAAATTCACCAATGGGCTTCAAAAAGTTGGCAAACCCTACCCTTAAGCTGCTGGTTTCTCGCTTCCTCAAATGGCAAACAGGCATGGCGAAGCGTCCTGTGGCATACCAGCTTATATTTCCAGCTACCGCCTCTGACAATTCTGGGAACTGTTTCTTATTTTTAAAAGCTTCAGATCTGTGGGCTTCCCCCCGCCAAAGTTAAGGAGATTTTGTGTCCTCCAAAACAGGGGGAAAGCTTATGAAAGTCGTTCAGTTTTCTATTTTAACGTTAAAGGTAGTAGAGGTTGCATTTGACCGAAGCTGATGGTTGGCCATGGAAGAGTGTGCCTTTCGGGGTGATGTCAAACTGTTGGAAGGTCACAGCGCCTCTTGTGTTAAATTTCAGCGAGCCCACACTGACTCAAGAGAATATATACCTTCCACTCTATAAGCCTCAAGTTTTAAAAAGCAGTGTTCGTCTGTGGCAGAAATGGCACATGTGGCGGGGGATTAGATTTAGGTTCCTTTTTTTACCTTTGTCAAGATGCCAACGAGATATTGGACAAGCCCGTGGTCCACAACCTTCTGGATCTGGTCCTGCCGGCCGGCAGTGATGTTAGACATGGTCCAGGCTGCTTCTTTCTGGATGTTGTTTTTGTGGTGAGTAAGCAGGCTGGGGAAGACAGCGAGTGCTCCCGAATCTATTACAATCTGTGTCTGTTCATCAGTCCCAGTGACAATGTTCCCTATGGCTCTTAATGAAGGCGTCTGGGTGGGAAAAAGATTTAAAGACATTTGAGAAGCTTATTCATAAACCACACATATTAAGCTAGCTATATCATACTATTAAAGAGAGGAATCAAAGGGTGACGCTGCCTAATCCAGGGTTCACTGATAGAGGTCAGTCTCCAGCTAGCTAGGGACCCATTCACATGACAAGCATCCAATTGGCACCAGCATCAGATCAACACACGATGGAGACAACCTAAATGGTTGTGTGCAGTACATGGATCTAGCTTTTAGCAGACCCTTGGCTATTATATTAAGGGTCCTATTAATTAATTAATAATAGTAATAATAGTAATAATAGTAATAATAGTAATAGTAGTAGTAGTAGTAATAATAATAATAATAATAATAATAATAATAATAATAATAATAGGTATTACAGCTCTTTATTTCAGTGCCTAAAAACACAAACAAGTCGTACATTTCTGATGTGGTATCATGCAAAGCACTTAAGAAACGAGACAACACATTTTTTTAAAAAGCGCCTTGCTCCTGCTACATTTATGCACTGCTTCTGATGAGGCTCATTCTTTGGACGCATTTCGAGGCAGCATTCTGTGAAAATGCAAAGGGAGGACCAGGAATTCTTCGAACTGGGCCCCAAATTGTTTAAAATGGGCATCAACCCAGAGCACGTTCACCTGTACGGATGGCTGGGCAGCCTGGAATTTTAGTCATCCATTATTGGGGAAGGGTTGTGTGACCTGAAATATTTCTAAAGTATATTATTTTATTATTTCATATATTATTTTAAAAGTATGAATTGCTTGCATGGAATGGGCATCGTGGCTGATCCCATGCCATACAAATTCTAAGGGCCCAATTATATACTGTAAAGTGGCCTAGGTGTGCCCAGAGGAAAAAATCAAAGGAGTCCTTTCGTCATGGCTATCAAATTGTGAGGAAAGGGACCCAAACTTTTCGCAGAGCCTTCTTCGATGTGCCTGCACCATGAATGAACGAGGTATCCACTGATACAAGTTGTGTGGCTTGGACAACTGCCCTTTATTACAGATTTTTCCCTTTTCTCCAGATTGTTTCCTCATGATTCGAGGAAAGCATGCTGTTGACTTGTAGGCTACTTTCCCAGTATCTAGTACAAACGCCACTCAGGAGAACTAAAGAGTGTCAGCCACCACGTTTGGCAGAGCCGAAAGGGAGGTACATTTTGGCCTCTGCCACCAGTCGTGAGACTTAAGGCAGCACTCCCTGCAACTCCAGAAGAGAGAAGACAACCTGGCTCCATCCATCAGTCACAGAAGGAACACATGTTCTTCAACTCCCCATTCCTTGTGTTTTTCTGCTGTGTTTATTAAGATTGTTTGCTGGGGGGGGGCAGGGATCGTTCAAGATTTTAACAGCACACAGAAAATGCTAGGCACTTTATAAGCGTTGAACAAAGCACGGTCTATCGCTGATGCTTATAAGCACAGAAAAAAAACTAGTCCTACTGGGTGCTAGCCAGAGGAAATTAAATTATGTGTTATTGCCACTCCCTGCCCTGGCAGTTAGTGTAGCTGTACTTAACAGTCCCTGTAGTTTGAGGTGCATTAGAAGTGCAACCTAGCCAAGTCTAGTTGGACGTAAATCCTGCTGCATTCAATGGGGCTTACTCCCAGGGAAGTAACTTTTTTTTTACTCCTAGGTAAGTGGGCTTTAGGGACGCGGGTGCTGCTGTGGGTTAAACCAGATTGGCAGAGCTTGCCAATCACAAGGCTGGCGGTTTGAATCCCTGCGACGGGGTGAGCTCCCGTTGCTCGGTCCCTGCCAACCTAGCAGTTCGAAAGCAAGCCAGTGCAAGTAGATAAATAGGTACCGCTCCGGCGGGAAGGTAAACAGTGTTTCCGTCCGCTGTTCTGGTTCACCAAAAGCGGCTTAGTCATGCTGGGCACATGACCCGGAAGCTGTACGCCAGCCCCCTCGGCCAATAAAGCGAGATGAGCACCGCAACCCCAGAGTTGGCCACGACTGGACCTAATGGTCAGGGGTCCCTTTACCTAAGTGGGCTTTGGACTGCAGTTGTACTACCTGAAAAGATTCCAGGTCACAGAATATTGGAGGACGCATTCCAAGGGAACAATGTGTTGTTTGTGCTGAAGATAGCTGTTTGTGATTAAAAGCAACGATCTAGTCAGATCAGCCCAATAAAGCAGGGTTTCTTAACCCTACCAAACCTTCATTAATATGTTCTTGTTGTATCCAGCTTACCATTATGGGAATTTCTCCACAGCCCAGGAGCTTCACCAGCTGCGGCACGAGCCCCGTTTTCACAACCACTTCAATCCTGTCATTCGAGCCATCCGTCAAGTAAGAAATAGCCCAGCACGTATCTGCCAAGACTTCATGGTCATGGTGGTGCAGCAGGCGAACCAAAGTGGGAAGGATCTGTTCAATAGCTTCTATGGGCGGCGCGGGGTTCTTGTTACGGCAGAGGTTTGACAGAGTCCAGGTTACGTTGCGCAGGTAGCCAAGCTGAAAGCAATCACGAAGTTGATTTGTTAGCGCTGCTGTTGCTTTAACACAGAAGTGCCTGGCACCCAAATTGCTGCCGCAACGCTCATACACTTACAGCGATAGAGGAGAGATCGGGAACAGCAAGCAGAGCCAAAAGCGGTTCGAGGGCGCCATATTTAATGACCAGGTCTCTGTAGGCAGAACCATCACCTGAAGGTAGAGATTGAGATTGACTGTTAAGATACACACCGCCACGATATTTAAATTGTACACAGCCATGAATTTTCTTTTGAGCCCGCACTTTGTAAATAAAACATTGACAGAAGAAACCCACAGGGAAGCGTTGGCATAGGACAACCTGGGCGCAGTTAAAGCATTAAACCCACAATGCAACAGATGCTGGCCATCGGATGCCACCATATAGGAGTTTCTCAACATCAAAAGCGGCACAACTGGATAAGGCCCTATACATCAGCAGAGAGTTTATCTTCAGGTTGCTGCAATTCAGTCTGCAGAATCCCTGCATCACCCCCATGCTGAAGAGTGCCCAGATCAAAGACATACTAAACAACTGTAGCCTGAGCTTATGGAGCATCATGTGTGACCAAAAAGACCGTGTTTTCTCCACCTGTCCCTTCAAGTGCTTTCCACACTCATCCTTCCCCACTACACCTCAATTCCTATCAATAAACACTGGATTTCTTGAGAGACTTTAACAGAATTACCTATTCAACTACGCAAAAGTTTCCTTGGTTACTAACTGAACAGCTTTCAGATCTCAAAGTTAAGGCCGTTGGAGTAGAATTTTTTTATGGTCAAAATATCAGCTTTGACCATAAAGTGACGCGCTTTAATCAATGTCATAGGAAAATGATCACATAATAATAATAATAATAATAATAATAATAATAATAATAATAATAATAAAAAATTAAATTCATATCCCACCCATCTTGCTGGGTTTCCCCAGCCACTCTGGGCAGCTTACAACATACAGTACAGTGGTACCTTGGTTCCTGAATGGCTTACTTATCAAACCAATCAGCTCCCGAACGCCACAAACCCAGAAGTAAGTGTTCTGGTTTGCGAACGTTTTTTGGAAGCAAAATGTCCGATGCGGCTTCCGATTTGAGTGCAGGAAGCTCCTGCAGCAAATTGGAAGCCACGCCTTGGTTTTCAAACTGTTTTGGGAGTCAAACGGACTCCCGAAACCAACCACCTGTCTCCTTGATCCTTGCCCATCCTGGCTAATAAAAGCTAGCCGGGAAGGGCTGGGCGATGGGCTTCGTGGGGTGGTGAATGCTTCCCTCCGTGAGGGAGCCTTCCCAGACCCGCTGAAAGAGGCGGTTATTAAACCGCTTCTTAAAAAACCATCTTTAGATGCGGCCACAATGGCCAACTATCGCCCAGTCTCAAATCTTCCATTCTTGGGCAAGGTGATTGAGCGAGTGGTTGCTGAACAACTCCAGGCACGCCTGGAAGAAGCGGACCATTTGGATCCCTTCCAATCGGGGTTCAGGCCTCATCATGGACTGAAACTGCCTTGGTCGCACTGGTTGATGATCTCCGGCGGGCTAGGGACAAAGGTGAGAGCTGTTTCCTAGTTCTGCTGGATCTCTCAGCGCCGTTTGATACCATTGACCATAACATCCTTCTGGACCGTCTTGAGGGGCTGGGAGCTGGGGGCACTGTCATACAGTGGTTCCGCTCCTTCCTCCTGGGCCGTGTTCAGAAAGTAGTGGTGGGGGATGAGTGTTCAGACCCCTGGGCTCTCACTTGTGGGGTGCCTCAGGGTTCTGTCCTCTCCCCCATGCTTTTCAACATCTACATGCAGCCGCTGGGAGAGATCATCAGGGGGTTTGGGCTGGGTGTTCATCAGTATGCAGATGATACCCAGCTCTACCTTTCTTTCAAATCAGAACCAGTGAAGGTGGTGACAGTCCTGTGTGAGTGTCTGGAGGCGGTTGGAGGATGGATGGCGGCAAACAGATTGAGATTGAAGCCTGACAAGACAGAAGTACTGTTTCTGGGGGACAGGAGGCGGGCAGGTGTGGGGGATTCCCTGGTCTGAATGGGGTAACCGTGCCCCTGAAGGACCAGGTGCGCAGCCTGGGAGTCATTTTGGACTCACAGCTGTCCATGGAGGCACAGGTTAAATCCGTGTCCAGGGCAGCTGTGTACCAGCTCCATCTGGTACGTAGGCTGAGACCCTATCTGCCCGCGGACTGCCTCGCCAGAGTGGTGCATGCTCTGGTTATCTCCCGCTTGGACTACTGCAATGTTCTCTACGTGGGGCTACCTTTGAAGGTGACCCGGAAACTACAACTAATCCAGAATGCAGCAGCCAGACTGGTGACTGGGAACGGCTACCGAGACCATATAACACCGGTCTTGAAAGACCTACATTGGCTCCCAGTACGTTTCTGAGCACAATTCAAAGTGTTGGTGCTGACCTTTAAAGCTCTAAACGGCCTCGGTCCAGCACCGAGGGCCTTCTGGCGGTTCCCTCACTGCGAGAAGCCAAGCTACAGGGAACCAGGCAGAGGGCCTTCTCGGTAGTGGCGCCCTCCCTGTGGAACACCCTCCCACCAGATGTCAAAGAGAACAACAACTACCAGACTTTTAGAAGACATCTGAAGGCAGCCCTGTTTCGGGACGCTTTTAATGTTTGATGTATCATAGTATTTTAATATTCTTTTGGAAGCCGCCCAGAGTGGCTGGGGAAACCCAGCCAGATGGGCGGGGTATAAATAATAAATAATAATTATAATTATTATTAAGTTCGAAAACCAAGGCTCCACTGTATATAAAAACACAACAAAGCATCAAACGTTAAAAAGCAAAATATCCTATACTAGCAACAAATAGAAACCAATAAAACAATAGTAAATATTGTTTAACATTTAAATATTGTTTAAGAGTGCATGCCCGAGTAAGCAATGTGGGGGATTTTTAGATCTGATTAACAAATGACCTAATTTCTAGCTTTGATGACGTTGTGTCCTAATGGTACCATATCCAGTTTCAAGTGCACGATTTCAAGTGTATCATCCATTTCTACATTTTGCATACACGTTTAAAGTACACATAGACAAAGTAACCCACAGAATATATATATAGCTCAGTAGTATTGGCCTACCTGCAATATTTCCTAAAGCCCACACAGCTTGCTCACTGATGTGCATATGGGGGGAAGCCAGCAAGGAAATAAAGGCAGGTATTGCTCCACCATCTACGACAGCTTTTGTCTGCTCTGATGTGCCGGAGGCAATGTTGGTCAAGGCCCAAGCAGATTCAAACTGAATAGGGCTGCAATCTACTCTTCCCAAGAAGGTCACAAGCTTTGAGATCAAGCCAGCTCTGATTATCTGGTCTATAGGGGGCTGCTTTTCTCGGGATAGGAGCTTCCTGCGAGGAAGAAGAAAGCAAGTTGGTTTCGCTCATCAACATTTTACAGACAGTCCTCAAATCCATTATAAGCCGATAGTCAGCCCCGGATGTGTGCTATGCACAACTAGCACCCCACCTAGAAATGGTGCCCATTAGTCTAGTGCGGTTTCATGAAATAACTTGCCATTTTCTGTCAACTCCTGCACATGGGCTTAAAATACCCCAACTTCAATGACAAAATAGGCAGATTGTTTTGGCACCAGGTTTTTTATTTTTTTTGGGGGGGGGGTGGAATTCTTACATGAGAACTGACATTTTCAAGCAATAGGCGATGTGACTGAACGCACAGTTCCAGAACTGATCCCCTAGCTCCCAATGACTCACAATTAATGCTTTTGTAGACACCTTCTCATAATCACATTGTACCATTATCCTAGTTCATAGCTATGTGAATGTATTAGCCTAGACCGGAGAAGACTTAATAGGCATCACAGTGACAGATGCTTGCCCAAAGCACCCCAGATGGGGATCTGCACCATAACATTTTAGCAGTTAAATTATCTTTATCACTTTATTGCTAGCTACAAGGAGCTGAGTCAGCCTCCGACGTGCATTCACATTCAGACTTGTGCCGTTTAGCTTTAGTTAGGCTCATCCTCCAACAAGGCACTTAACTATTTACAGTGGTGCCCTGCAAGACGAATGCCTCGCAAGACGAAAAACTCGCTAGACGGAAGGGTTTTTCGGTTTTGCGTTGCTTCGCTAGACGAATTTCCCTATGGGCTTGCTTTGCAAGACGAAAACGTCTTGCACTTTTTTTTTTAAGCCGCTTGAAGAGGCACAGTTGCGACGGACCGTGCTTCGCAAGACAAAAAACATCGCAAGACAAAAAGACGCGCGTAACGAATTCTTTTCGTCTTGCGAGGCACCACGTTTAGGAGAAGATGTGGCAAATAATTTTTATTTATTTATACCCCGCCCATCTGGCTGGGTTTTCCCAGCCACTCTGGGTGGCTAGATGGTAAGATGTTTAGGTAAAACAAGAACATTATGTTATAGAAAGCTTGCCCACTCTCTTCAGTGCTGAGAACTGTAAAATGCCAGCAATTCACTGTAAATATTAGTTTCAGAACCTCAAATTATAATCAAAGTCACAGCTCTTATTGCAAGTCCTTGGCTTGCCATAGTCAAGGTGCAAAGAACATGGATGTCTCTGTATGTTTACCTGGCAGCCTGTGTTGCCTGCAGCTGGCATTCCACATTATTGCTGTTGATGCCTTTAACTATTTCTTCAACAGACCAGTGGACAGTGGCCTGCAAAAGAAAATTCAAGTTATACACACCTACGCATTAAGCCTCTTGGCCAATTACCAACAACCCAGAGCAAAGACATTGGCAACATACAAATTACATGTGAAAGCTGTTGTATGTATGCCTTCTGGATTTCTGATTTCTATTCTTTCATGACAAAAAAAGAAAAAGTCAGAATTCCTTCCAACACTCCAGATGGTTTTCCAATATAGACAAAACTCAAATTAATTTTGTCCCTAAAAGAAAAGGAAGATGTAAGTCACAAGTGCTGGTTACTCTTTATTCAAATACTAGAACCAATTATTTTCTTTATGCTGCATAAATAGCAAAGGAATGTAGAGTTCGGAGTTTTAATCCTTGGAATCAGGGAAAGAATCCTGCCTGAAAATCTGAAGAGTTGCTGCTGGTCAAGACAGAAAATACAGAGGTAGGTGGACTCAGTAGAAAGAAGCTCCTGATGGGTAATATCCAGTGATGGCAGGTTGCTGCTGAAATGAAATTGCTTAGGGCGGGAGGAAGATAATCAGCAATCCCCACTTGCCTTGCAACTACCCAAATATCTTCTAGATCTGGCCCAGAGGTTCTCCCCAACCCACTGGAACAGATTTAAGGTGGACAATGCAGTGAAGAATCAGCTGAGGGATTCCCTTCCATTAGCAGGCTGTCTCCACTGGTACTACCTATGTTCTCAAGATATTTTTTTTGGAAAAACAAGACATCCGTATAGTGAGAAAGGGAGCCAGAGGGGCCTCGACTCATTGCTTACTTGATTGTTCCGGTTGTTCTCCTGTAGAGGGGATGTGGCATCATCAGGAAAAGTGCTAACATTTCTTCTTTTAAGCATCTGATCATCTTTTTTGGCTTTCCTCAGCTCCACGTTGACTTCCACCCGCCGCCTCCTCATTTCCTGGTGAAAGCGCAACCTTTTAAAAAACTGAACTGCATTTTTGGGCACACAAGCAAAACAAAAAACTAATGACAGTCAGGTTTACTCACATTAGAATCCTTTCCCTTATTCTTGAACCTGTTGAGACGGGCAGCATTCTCATTGGCAGACATCTCGATCTCAATATAGGCAAGATTTCAAATCTGCAAAGAGATTTTTGAGTTTATTTGTTTATGGCATTGATATATTGCCTTTCCGGCAAGGAACCCAAGGCAGTTTATGGTTTATGTCATTTATCTGTTATTTCAAAATTGTAAAGCTGACCCTGTGGAGTTGTTAAGGTATCGCCGCCTGTTCAAGAACATGAACTACTCTTCACCCAACTCAAATAAGACTAGTCTACTTAGAGAGGATAGAATCAAATATGACCAGGAGCTAGTCCTACTGAGCTCAGTGGCTCTCAACTCCAAGACAGTGTCCTTCAGATTACAGCCTTGGGAGCCTGCAAAACACTTAATGCCAGAAAGAGAATAAAGTTGGGTTGCCATATGTCCTCTTTTTCCAGGACACGCCCTCTTTTTTCATGGGTATTTAAAATGAGATCTGTCTCTTTTTTTTGCTCTTCAAAATATGGCAACCCTAGAATAAGGTATATTCTGTTTTATTAAGCTTCAGTTAACTCCCCCGTACAAGTTTGCTCCCCCTCTTTCATTCAGGCACCCTCAACATTTGAAATACAGTGGTACCTCAGGTTAAGGTCTGTTCTTAACCTAAAACTGTTCTTAACTGTTCTTAGCTAATGGGGCCTCCTGCTGCTGCCACGCCGCCAAGCACGATTTCTGTTCTCATCCTGAAGCAAAGTTCTTAACCCGAGGTATTATTTCTGAGTTAGCGGAGTCTGTAACCTGAAGCATATGTAACCCGAGGTACCACTAACTAGAAAATCTACAGCATTCCTGTGACGCTGTGTCAGTTATTACGGCTGCAATCTTAGGAACAGTTTACTGGGAGCAAGTTCCACTAAACTCAGTGGTGCTTACTTCCGAGTAAACAAGAATGGGTACTCACTCAGTTTCAAATTCTCCTTCCTTGGAGGAAAAAGGAAGGAATGACAAAGTGACAGGTAAGAATTATCCCTTGGGGCTTTAACAATAGAATGGACAGCTTTGCTACAGTTGGGACCTCAACACTCCAGTTCAGGATTTGAAAGCCAAGCTTCCTTAAGTCCTTAAGGACCTCATATTTTCAGGATCACTTTCACATTTCCCTGAGCTGCAATCCTATTGGTTGTTACTTATTAATAGGAAAGTCCCGGACTGGTGCTACTTGCCCCTCCTTTTCTTATGCACACTGTTCAAAACTCCCATTGTTCTAGGCACATTTTACGACGGGGAATTTAATTAGCGAGTTTCTGAGCTCTGGGCGCAGTACTGAACCTAAGATTTCAGATTAAAACTGCCGAATGGAAGAAAATGAGGACCTTTTTTCTGCCTCCCCACTTCCAGCTACTCTCTGAAGACTAGTAGCTGTCTAGAATATTAGGGGGTGGGAAGGACTAGACCATATGGAAAACGAACACTGCAGTTCATTCATTTTCAGCTTTGTATTCTTGTTATTAAAAAAGTGTGCCTAGACATTATGTTGTTGCGCCCATAGCCTCGGTTTAAGGTGCTCTTTAGCTCCTAGCTTTCATATCCATGCTGCAACCGTTTTAAGCGTGATTCAAGGGCAACATACAACGCGACGCTAGATGGCGATGGCTAGCCTTATGGAAAATTCAATGCGTTTTTTAAAAAGCGCTTTAAAAAAAGCATTTTCAGATTATTTTTCCACATGTGTAGATCCCACCTCAGTTGCTAACACTCGTTACACCCTTTCTTAAACCTCTCCTGCCCCAGCTCCCCTTTAAGCGAACACGTGCGAGAGAGAAAGAGAAGGTATCCTGCCCTTTTCTCCACCAGGAAAGGACGGACTCAGCTGCCTAAACGGCTCAGGCTCGAGTCACTTTCACTCGCCGAGCGTCTCTAACTATTATTATTATTATTATTATTATTACCCCTCCCTCCCCAGCCAAGGCCGGGCTCAGGACGGCTAACAAACTAATAAAAACAAGTTGAATGAATACAATTTAAAAAAAGATTAAGATACAACATTAAAACATTAAAAAGCAGCCTCATCAACAGAAGAAGTAAAAAGAAAACCTTCTCTTGAGCCGAGCCAGAGCGGCTTATGGGGGACCACCCACAAGGCATCCCTCCCACCCACCCCCCACGTTGCCCTCGAGATTCCAGAGACGCGGCACAAAAGGAAAGAGGACCGCGGAGTGAGGAGGAAAGGGCAAAAACCCAGTTCGGATAAGCGAGCTAGTGAACAGGAAAAGAAGCTGGAGAGGAGAAAAAGCAAAGAATCCACTCCCGTCCCCTGCCCCCTAGAAACCTTCAAGAAGCGTCTCCCTCTTCCCCAAATGTCCCCCTCTTGTACTATAAAAGGGGGGCCCAGCGCGGTCCCGCACGCATTTTCCCCAATTTGGGTCCCTTCAGGGCACCGTCGTGGGTATCCCCCTACCCGAAAAGGGAGCCCCGGCTTCGTCGCGTCGCAGCAGCAGCAGCAAGCAGCACCCGACACGGCCTCTCGCTCCACGACTATTAATACTCCGCCCACCGCGGTGCGCGATTTGAACTTCCCTGCGCTTTCACTCTCTCATTGGTGCGTTCGAGTCAAGTCGGAGCGCTCATTGGTCCGTTTGAAAATAAGGACGCGCTCCGAGCTCGCGCTCGCTCCTGAAAGGAGGAGGAGGAGGGGGGGAGGGGAGGGAAGGGAACGTCCCCGCCGGTGCCAAGACCTCGCGAGAGCTGTTAAGAAAACCGGCTCGCGGGACTACAAGCCCCAGCATTCAGCGCGGCTGCTTAGTGCTTTATTTGAATGAATCCGAGCTGGATTCGGATCGGGAATGGAGGGCGGGATTGCGGAATCGTTAGCCGCTCCCAGGGCAACTGGTGAAGACAAGACAAGAATAGAGGAAGGAGGCTGGCAGCATTAAGATAAATTCAGCCGAGCAGACAATATTTGATGGATGTCAAAGTGGAAAGTTGATGTGAATGGTGATAGTAAAATACGTAGGAAAGTTGTTGTTGTTTGTTTAGTTGACTCTTCGTGACCCCATGGACCAGAGCACGCCAGGCACTCCTGTCTTCCACTGCCTCCCGCAGTTTGGTCAAATTCATGCTGGTAGCTTCGAGAACACTGTCCAACCATCTGGTCCTCTGTCGTCCCCTTCTCCTTATGCCCTCCATCTTTCCCAACATCAGGGTCTTTTCCAGGGAGTCTTCTCTTCCAGTGAGCACTCAGGGCTGAGTCTCCTCCAGCACCATAATTCAAAAGCATCAATTCTTCAGGGATCAGCCTTCTTTATGGTCCAGCTCTCACTTCCATACATCACTAATGTAGGAAAGTATGATGCGTCATATGAACCGTGGAAGGAGAAGAAGGGAAGTCCTCGGGTGCTTTAAAGTTTGTAAAACGTTTTGATTTGAAATGGAGAAAAAGAAAAAATCATACTGTACACACACACTGCAACAGTTCTCGCAGTGGCCAAGCAGTTAAAAGGCCTGCAAAAAAAGTGCAGCAGGAGCACTCTGTCCACCTGTGATTCCCAGAAACCGGTATACAGATGCATAGTGTCTCTGAAAGTGGAGGTAGACATAGAAGCTGCAGCTAGTAGTCATTGAAAGTCTTATCCTACATTAATTTGTCTAATCCTCTTTGAAAAGCCATCCAAGTTGGTGGCCCCTACTTCGCTTTGTTGGGAGCAAGTTTAACATAAATTAGCTTTACTGGATGTTAGAAGGGAGAGAAAACGTTTCTCGATCCACTTTCTCCACGCATGGCACGCCTAATTTTATAAATGTTTTATTAAATCATGCCTTGCTTGCTTTTTTTCTATACCGTACTGTACTAAAAAGTCCTAAATGCTGTGACCTTTCCGTGAGCATAGACAGGATTTATGTTGGGGGGGGCAGGACACCCACCTGTCAACATCTTCTGTCTAGCAGATTCAGAATGAAATGTATCCACAACAGTCATTTTAAATTACAGTGGTGCCTTGCAAGACGAAATTAATTCGTTCCGCAAGTCTCTTCGTCTTGCGAGTTTTTCGTCTTGCGATGCACGGTTTCCCATAGGAATGCATTGAAAATCAATTAATGCGTTCCTAGGGAAACCGCCTTCAGACCAGGTCCGGGGACAGTCTGTCCCCGGACCTCGTCTGAAGGCTGGGGGGGGGGACAAGGGCTTTTCTTCCCACCCCCAGCATTTTAAAAAACCCCGGGACAGCGGAGGACTTCTCCGCTGTCTGGGCGATCTTAAAATGCTGGCGGGCAGCATTTTAAAATCGCCCCGGGACAGCGGAGGACTTCTCCGCTGTCCGGGGTGATTTAAAAGCCCCTGGGAAGGCAGGCAGGGGGGACAAAGACTTTTGCCCCCCACCAGCCTTCAGAAGAGGTCCTGGACCTCTTCTGAAGGCGGGCGGGGAGCGAAAGTCTTTGCTCCCCCCCGCCTGCCTTCAAAAGCCCCCCGGGACAGCGGAGAAACGCGCTGTGTTTCTCCGCTCTCCCGGGAAGGCAGGCAGGGGGGAACAAAGACTTTCGCCCCCCCGCCCGCCTTCAGAAGGTGTTCCCTCCCCGCTGCCCGGCTTCGGAACAATGCTCCGAAGCCGGGCGGCGGGGGCAGGTGTTCCCTCCCCGCCGCCCGGCTTCGGAGCATCGTTCCGAAGCCCGGCGGCGGCAGGAGGAGGCGTTCCCGCCCCACCGCCCAGCTTCGGAGGAGGTCCGAGGACAGTGGGGAAGACGCGCTGCGCTTCCCCGCTGTCCCGGATATTTCCCTATGGGCTGTCGTCTTGCGAAGCAAGCCCATAGGGAAATTCGTCTTGCGAAGTGCCTCCAAAACGGAAAACCCTTTCGTCTAGCGGGTTTTCCGTCTTGCGAGGCGTTCGTCTTGCGAGGTACCACTGTACTTTATTTTGACCCCAAGCGTTCAGAAAATCTTTCTACAATCTCTACTTTGAGTTAAGTATTTATATATATATATGTGTATATATATATATATATATATATATATATATATATATGCATATATATACACACACATATATATATATATACACACATATATATGGACACATTTTTAAACAAACACAATAACCATTAAACAGCAGTACAAGGAATGATGTTTCTTTTATCCATTGTCTCTAGGCATATACACATTCAGCATTCAAACATATCACTTAGTGTAACCTCTACACTGAGGATAAAGAAAGTTGTTTTTTTATATGCTTGATTTATGGAGGTGGGGGCAGCTGCCCCCTCCTATCCCTATTCTGGCTACCCCATTAACCTTTCCTCATAGGGGAAGCTTACAACCCCCTTTCACCAAAGTGTCATCACTTTTGGACTGTTGCAAGGTTGCCAAATTTCAGAAAGTAGAAGTGAAAATCCACAGTTGTTGAGCTTTTTTCTCCCTGTTGCTTTTTTTTGTAGTTTTGGCCAAAGGTCTTGGGTTGGTTTTCTTGTGTTGTTGTTGTTGTTTTTTTTTTTTTTGCAAAATCGCAAAACAAATTTGGCTATTTTGGCAAAACGTTACAGGGAACCAGGCAGAGGGCCTTCTTGGCAGTGGCGCCCTCCCCATGGAATGCCCTTCCATCAGACAACAGGCAGATAAAGAATTACACAACTTTCAAGAAACATATGAAAGCAGCCCTGTTCAGGGAAGTTTCTAATGTCTGATATTTTATTATTTTTTATATTTTGCTGGAAGGCACCCAGAGTAGCTGGGGAAACTCAGCCTGATGGGCAGGGTAGCAACAAAAATAAAACAATAATCAACGACTCTGCCGGCAAGAGCTACCATACACCCGGATTTCACCGGACAATAGGGCATCACTCGCGTGGACGGCGTTCGCTGCAGCTGTATGTCCGGGGAATCCCGGACGTATGGCGATCTGTCTGCAGACTTGGATAGTGCAAAGCCAGGTTACACACGTCGCTTGTGAAAATCATCCCAAAATATCTAGTCCCGAGGACCGCGGGGTGAAGCGGAAGACCTTCCACGTGTCGACAGGTCCCTCAAGTGAGTCAAAGCCGTCCCCACGGTAGCCTGACATGCGCAGTAGAGCCTGCGGATCCGGGGGTGGAGTTAAAGCCAGTCCGAAGCGCGAAGCGAGCAGTACGCAGGGTGGGTGTGGCTTATTGTCTCAGGGGCGGAAGACGAAGTCAGGAGAGGGAGGATGGACGCGGAGTGGGCGGAGCCACGCGTGTCCGGGCGGGGCCCTTAGAATGCGGCGCTCAGCCATTCTTGCCAGGTGACCCAGTGGCCTAATGGATAAGGCATCAGCCTCCGGAGCTGGGGATTGTGGGTTCGAGTCCCATCTGGGTCGTTCCTTGTTTTTGCGGCAAGGCTTTCAAAATTCACCAAGCGCTTCCAAGCAGCTCGGCGATGGCTTTCTGAGCCGCTGTTGCTGCACGCTTTTGCAAGCAGTCGCGCCGTTCCCTGCTGGACGCGGGCGCAGAAGTCTGTGGACCCAGGCTGCGGAACGTACAGCAAGGGCTTGAAAGCTCTCATTTGCACGAAAACGAGGGAGAAGTCTGATCAGGCCGGGTGGTGATCGCGCGCATCCTAAACACAACGCGATCTTGTGCCCGGAGAATGTGGGGCTGGAGGCTGCAGCTGCAGACGCCCCATTAAATAAAGTGCATAGTATTGTGAATGGGAATCTAGAAAGCTATTGTGCAATCAAATATTAGTGTTTTTTGTTTCTTCGCAACCTGCTCGCGTATTTGCCTTGCCGACTTCTCTTGGGACCATGGATATGCAGAGCTGCTTCCTTTAACAAGACCTAGAACCAGAGCTGCCAACTTGAATAAAATGTGTTTGTTTTTTTTAATTGGGGGGAGGGACAAAAGGACCCCAGCCCCTAGGAGGTCATAGCTTCCAACATTTCTCCAGTGGAAATAAGGACGTCCCATTCTAGAATACTATTTATATTATGGACTCTCCTTCCTTGGAGGTCTTTAAACTAAGGTTGGTTATCTGTCATGGATGCTCTAGCTGAGATTCCTGCATTGCAGGGGGTTAGACTAGATGACCCTTGGGTCCCTTCTAACTCTTAAGATTCCATGATATCAGCAGCCTTCAAGCTGCCATCCCATTCAGCAAGCAAACTTGCTTTATTGTCACATCTTCACATACTGCTGCTGGATGATCACCTTCCATTTGCCAGTTCACCTACTCCAAAGGGGAAAAAAGGGGGGGGACCAGACACTGCTGAATATCACAGCTGTTGCCAGCTGTGTTCTGCTGGGCAGTAGAAAAGGGTTTTCTCCTTGGCCTGCCCTTGTATCCACTCAGCTACCAAGTGCTTTTGCGACATCACGAGCAGTCTGCAGCCAATGGCGACAGCTGGGGAGGCATCATCCTAAACCAGTGTTTCCCAAATTTGGGTCTCCAGCTGTTTTTGGACTACAACTCCCATCATCCCTAAACAAGCAAGACCAGTGGTCCGAGATGATGGGAGTTGTAGTCCAAAAACAGGTGGACCCACATTTTGGAGACACCGCTTTAAAGGAACTGGTCTAATCCATTCAAACCTACCACAATTGTGGGTATACCTCTAGTGATTTCAAGTGTTATATGCACACAGGACACACAGAGAGTCACACACACAATTTATTTATATATATATATATAGAGAGAGAAAGAGAGCGCGGAAACATCATAAAACTACATTTTTTTGGAGGGATCCTTCCAGGGGCCATAGGCCAGTGTTGGGCAGGGTCAGAGGCCCAGGGAAATGGAGCAACAACTCTTTATCTTGGTACTGTGGGCTCCATTCTGGCTGTACAAAAGGCCAGAGGTTTCCATGGCCCCAACACTTCTCAAGTCAATTTCATCATGTCCCATAAGTAAGTAGTCCTCTGCCTATCTTAGGACCGCTCAACACAGTCACAAGATGCAGCACATACACAAACCCCATTTGAATGGCAATGCCTATTGACTTGGGGGCTGGATTTTATTGGGGGGTCCTGAAGGGACCTCGGCCCTTAGGAGTTGCCTCCTATGGGTGTGGGGAATCTTTGACTCTCCAGATGGTGCTGAAGAACCACTCTCCTCAGCACCAGCCAGCATGGTCAATGGCCAGGGATGATGGGAGTTGTAGTTCAGCAATGTCTCTGCACCTGGTCTGTTTGGGGAGAGTTCCTGTGGCGTTCCCTTGCTCCTTTCTGCATGGTGCCAGTATTTCATTCTCCTCCTTCTTTCGACTAAACCTCAGTTCAATTAAATTGCTTTTTGTTTTCCCTCTGTTTGCCAAGAGAGCTCTTATATCTCCATTTTCTCTCGTCTTCCTCTTTATTCTGTTATTGGCAGCTGGAGGTACATCCCACAGCCCCAATGTTCCTCTTGCCATTCTTCCCATCCTCCAAAATCATGTTTCTACTCCTATATGGCTCCATTCTTCTCTGGCAGGCTGTTAAACTGTCACTGGTCTGTTAATAAATCCTTTCATCTCCATAAATGATCTCCCATAGCACTCAGAGGAAGTGGGATAACACTTTCCTTTTTTTTTTTGTATACGCCCCGTGATTCTAGTCCAAAGTGGTAATGGTTCTTTTTCAATATCTTATTTTTCTTCCTCTCCCGGTGAATCACATTTGATCTCTTATCTCCTTTCAATATTTCTTCAGCAGCAGCCATTAATCACCCCCTGTCTGTATTTCCAATTTTCTTTCCAAGTTTGAATATTGGCTCTGATTGTCTTCCTTCTTCTCTGCCAATCATTAATTATTATGGTTAATTGCAATATTCATTCCAGTTTGGCTTCTGTTTAAATTTTTTGAATGCTTTGGAAGTTTTCTTGATTCTTTTAGTCCCTTTTTTTCCTGTCCACCCCTCCCTGAATTATTTCAGGCCCTTGCTGCCATCGGAGGACCAGGGTTAGTTGGAGGAAGATGCCCCTTGACAGGATTGCAGAGCCAGGCTGCTACCAGGAACTGTGCCCTAAAGGTGGCCAAGAGACTGATACTGATTAATTGGAAAAATAAAAGATACGATACCCGTTAATTGACTGTTTGGCATCTCTCGCAACCTCTGAATGGACTGCTACAGGGCACACACTTAGATAAATATGTTAATATCCGGAAGGATTTTATACAAATACACTAGGCCATTAACCTTCACATAAGTATCAAGATAACAAAACTGTACCAAGAAGAACGTGTGGGAATGTTGCATAGTGCATTTTTGCGATATTTTTTTTTTAATATGTGTCTTTGTTGTTCTTTCCCCCTCCCCTTTACTTTTCTTTTCCTCTGTATTTCTTTTAATGGAAATCACTTCAATAAAATATAAGTAAATAAAACAAACGATGATGATAATAATAAAAAAGCTGGGTCTTGCTCCAGGGAGTGACTGATTCCCGTTTCCCCTAAGGATGCCTCTCATTAGCATGAACAGGGGGAAGGGCCAAAAGAGAGAGAAAGGAAGAGAGAGAGAGAGAGAGAGAGACACTCTGGCTCCCTTGGAGTTTGGAAAAAGATTTCCTTCACAATGACATCCCCAGGTCTTTGGCTCCTGGGCTTCGCGTTGGGCTTCCCCTTCAGCTCTGGGGCAGGTAAGGTGTTGCCAGCAGCCGAGGAGGCCCCGCGGGGACAGACACGCACTCACGCGCTTCCCTGCCTGCTGCCCAACTTTCGCCTGCACCAGCTGCAGCCCTTCCCACAGACGCGGAGGGAATTCGCCTCACAGAAAAGTCGTGCAGCTTTTCTGAGCAAAGTTGTGGATATTATTATTATTATTATTATTATTATTATTATTATTATTATTATTAGCCAAAGTTGATGAGCTATTCTTACTATTATGATCCACAGTTATTTAGCTTTATTATTATTATTATTGGCCAAAGTTGATGAGCTATTATTATTACTATTATTATTATCCACAGTTATTGAGCTTTATTATTATTATTACTGGCCAAAGTTGATGAGCTATTATTATTATTATGATCCACAGTTATTTAGCTTTATTATTATTATTATTATTATTATTATTATTATTATTATTATTATTAATGGCCAAAGTTGTTGAGCTTTTATTATTCTTATTTCCCCCCAAAATTATTGAGCTTTATTATTGCAGTATTATTGTCACCAATGCTTTTTTCTATTAAAAAAAATGTTTAGGGGTACTCTCATTTTGACTCAAGAAAATACCATTTTGTAGTTCAAATCGGGGGAAATAAATACAGTAAATGGAAAAAAGTACAAAGATTCACAAAATATTTAGGGGTATGCGTACCACTGCGTCCCCTCAGAAAAAAAGGACTGATTATTATTGCCCAAAGTTGTGTTATTTAAATTATTATTATTGCTCATAGTTGTTGAGCTAATAATAATAATAATAATATTCTTGCCCAAGGTTGTTGAGATTTATTATTGTTATTCTTATTGGCCAAAGTTGTTGAGCTATTATTATTTTATCATTGCCCAAAGTTGTTGAGCTGTTATTATTCTTATTCTTATTATTGCCCAAAGTTGTTGAGTTTTATTATTACAGTGGTACCTCGTGTTAAATACACTTCAAGTTACATACGCTTCAGGTTAGAGACTCTGCTAACCCAGAAATAGTGCTTCAGGTTAAGAACTTTGCTTCAGGATGAGAACAGAAATCGTGCTCCGGCGACACGGCGGCAGCAGGAGGCCCCATTAGCTAAAGTGGTGCTTCAGGTTAAGAACAGTTTCAGGTTAAGTACGGACCTCCGGAACAAATTAAGTACGTAACCAGAGGTACCACTGTATTATTATTATTATTATTATTAGCCAAAGTTGTTGAGAATGACGTTTTTGAGATATGTTCATGGAAAATCAGCAAAAATGCCAACACAGGTTGCTGTATGTCCAGATTTTCACGGACATACCCCCGATTTCCAGCCAGACACTACTGCCGACTGCAGTATTCCGGCTGCTTCCAGAAGATTCCGGACTTGTGGCAACCCTCAACCCCCCCCCCCGAGCCTTGGGAAGGAACCTTTGCGCCTGAGGGAGAAAAACCTGTGCACCAGCATCTGGCCTGTTTGGGAGGTTAATTCTGTGTGTGTGTGTGTATATATATATATATATATATATATATATATATATATATATATATATACAGTGGTGCCTCGCAAGACGAAAAGAATCCGTTCCGTGATTCTCTTCATCTAGCGGTTTTTTCGTCTTGCGAAGCAAGCCCATTGACGGATTAGAGGATTTGCGCTATTAGCGGCTTTTAGCAGCTTTTAGCGGCTTATCAGCTTATCAGCTGATAAGCGGCTTAGCGGCTCAGAAAAAGGGGGGGAAGGAAAAAAAACCCGCAGGAACTCGCAAGACATTGTCGTCTTGCGAAGCAAGCCCATAGGAGATTCGTTTTGCGAAGCACCTCCAAAACGGAAAGCTCTTTCGTCTAGGGAGTTTTCCGTCTTGCGAGGCATTCGTCTTGCGGGGCACCACTGTATATATATATTTGTGTGTGTGTGTGTGTGTGTTTTTCTGGACTAGCGGCATAGAGACATCTAAATTATGGCAATTGGTGAGGTGGTGAGGCAACACTGTAGGGTTGCCATATTTCAAGAAGTAGAAATCCAGACACAAAGAGTTGTTGAGCTTTTTTTGGACACACATACTTCTCGGTTCTGTTTGCGAAAACCCAGACAATTTGCCAATTTAAAATGAAAATCCTTGGGACCCCAGACATCTTCAGGGGGAAAACAGACATATGGCAACCTAGCGCAACAGTGGCCTACGGGATAAGCCTTCGAGGGACTATGACCATTTGTTCCTCAGGCTGGTGAGATAGTGCAGCGAATCCTTAAGCCTCCAGAGATAGGAGAGGAAGGGGGAAAAGAAGAAGAGATAGATAAGAGAGAGAGAGAGAGAAAATTTGCAAAGGAGCTGCTTGACGCCTTCCCTAGCAACACAGCCTTCAACCGAGTGAGACCACTGGTCCATCTAGCCCAGTGTTATCTGCACTGACTGAATAGCTCGGTTAATAATAAATCATCATAATCATCATCATTATCATCCTATTATTTGTACCCCCACCCATCTGACTGGGTTGTCCCAGTCGCTCTGGGCAGCTTCCAACACACATAAAAACATAATATAGAACGTGGTGCTGATGATGCCAAGGTTGCAGGTTCTATCCCTGTATGGGGCAGCTGCATATTTTTGCTTTTTAAGGGGGTTAGACTAGATGACTGTCAGGGTCCCTTCCAACTCTATGATTCCAGCGTTTTGGGTGAAGGACATTCCCAGCCTTCCTGGAGATGCCAGGGTTTAAATCTAGCGCCTTCTGTGTGCAAAGCACACTCTGGCAATGAGAGAGGGCCCTTTCCCAGGCTGGTTAATTTAAGCTTTTCAGCCTCCCACCATTCGGAATTCTACATCCTGCATTTCCACTGATAAGCAGTGTGACAAAAACAACCCATTAAGGTTTTCGCTTTGAGTGAAAGAGGAGTCAAACAAATCTGAAACCTGCTTCATCCCGGTTAAATTTTTGCCTCCCTTGTACTTGGCTAAACTTGCAGTCTTATGCATTCTTACTGGGGAGTGAGCCTCATTGAACTCTATATAGTGGTACCTCGGGTTACATACGCTTCAGGTTACATACGCTTCAGGTTACAGACTCCACTAACCCAGAAATAGTACCTCGGGTTAAGAACTTTGCTTCAGGATGAGAACAGAAATTGTGCTCCGGCAGCGCAGCAGCAGCAGGAGGCCCCATTAGCTAAAGTGGTGCTTCAGGTTAAGAACAGTTTCAGCTTAAGAACAGACCTCCGGAACGAATTAAGTACTTAACCCGAGGTACCACTGTATAAGCAATGCAGGGAGCAAACAATGCAAAGCAGACGGCTGTGCTCCAAGTCACCCATGTGTATTTTATTTAAAATTAATGTATTAAAATTATTCTCACACACAGATCCCTCCTCCTCCTCCTAATATACATAGCTTAGTGACTATTTTAATATTCTGTAGTTTAAAAATGCTTTTATATAAAATAAAATGTGTGGTTCTAGAATGAGGACGACGACGACACATCGTACACCCTGGGGTGAGACTGCGGTGAAATCTAAACACATATTTTTTTAAAAAGCCATGAAAATGCTTTTAAAAAAGCTGTTTTGAAAAATACATTGAATTTTGCATAGCTCACCGTCGCCATCTCGTGTCACATTTGTATATTGTGCTTTGCAGCCCATTTAAAACGCTTTATTTGCAGCTGCATAGCTGAGTCCTGTGCAACCCTGAACTTTCCTTTGTGCATATGAACACATTACTCCTCTACGGTAAATGGGGAACCCGAGAATATACGGACAGGAAAATTTTAATGTAAGCGCCATCTGATAAAAGTGCAACCCATTACATGACAACCTACCCCTTGGAATCACATGTGATGGACTAAAAAACAGAAATGGTGGGTCTATTTAATCAAAGGAGTGCAGGGTGGGGAGAAATGGGCATGGTTAGATGGAAAAGCCACCATTTGGCCTGCAAGGGATTTTCCTCTCCCTTCATGGCAATGTTCTGCCTTCGCTGGCGGTATCAGGGCAATCTTTACTCTCACCAGCTGTGGTCATGGGAAAGAGCATGTCAATGACGATGTCAACTGGCAAGAGACTTCAGAACTGGAGTTAAATCAGCAGACAGAATCAACAGTGGGAGTTGCGAATATTTGTTTGAGTATCTTATGTGATTATATATATATATATATATATATATATATATATATATATATATATATATATATATATATTCTCTATATTGACAACCTAAATGTGGGAAAGAAGGGTTGGAATAATGCAATCACCCACCCACAAACCCACAAACAATCCTGCCGGGGTGAGGGGTGGGAAAGCTCATTCTTCATGGAACCGGCATAAAACCAGGTCTGGGAAGTTGCCCGTTTTCTATCGCCAGCCTGTGGCAGTAACAAAATACAACTGAGAGCTCACCATCGTTAGTTTTTTTTAGCTTCCATTAGTAAAAAGGTCAAACCTCCCTAATAAACTTTCCTCCTATTCAGCTGCTAAGAAATAGGCCACCTGCTATTATAATTGAGCATATTTTTTAAAAAAACACAGTTGCTTCTCTACGTGGGAAGGTTGAGTTAAATTACTTGTATGAAGTATTTTGAATTCAAGGTTGTCAGAGAGTTAACTTGACTGTGGATAAGCCAGTTTCAAAGCTTAAACTGCGCTGTTATTTGCAAGCTGAAAGGGGAATACATAAAAGTTGGTTTTGGAGACTGAGAATGCCAGAACTGAAGGTGAGGTGTTAAGCGTTCCTTCTCGGAAATCGATCCAAGCAATGAATGGGGCTTCTGAATAAACACAGTTAGGATCAGATTGTAATTTGTAACAAACGGCAGATGGGACATTATAGTTCGGTTTTTAGGGTTCTCAGACAACTGCCTTTGCATCTTGGGGATCTAAATCTTAGGCAGAAGAATTATTCATCAATATGCAGAGCTGGTGACAGGGCTTAAGCAGAGCAGACGACATTGTCAACAGAGCTTCCTGTGGATGGGAAAATCAAATAGCCATGTTTGTCAGGGACTTTTAAACAATCGGACCAGGATGCAATGTGAACCCTGCTCCCCGGATGCTCCCTGGACATTCAGCATTCTTTTTTTAGAGAGGAGTTTGTTTATAAATCGTGCTTTTAATTTGTAACGAAAACAGGGGGGGGGGGAATAATTCTAGGTTTCCATGCTTCCGCTTGTCCACAGCTGGGTTTTCTTTTTTTAAAGCACACAACGCAATACATTGTTCTGCAGCGCTGAGGCCTGAACTGGAAAGATGCTCGGCTAGCCTAACAGTTTCACCACAGTAGAAATTAAAAGTTATATGGAGGCTCTAAACAGGCTCCCCCAGTCTTGTGCTCCACTGTTGTCCAACTCCAGGGCCCTTGAGCATTGGTACTGCTGCCTGCGGATGATGGGAGTTGTTGATCTGGAGACCCCAGATTAGAGAAGATTGCTCTAGGGCGGGAGAAAATAGACAAATGCCACTGAGTTTCTTCAGTGGCATTCATGGATAGGGTAGTGTTTTAGGAACTAGAAGCTGGCACAAAATCAAATGTGGCTGCTGAGACCTGAGGACAGCTGCCCTGATGTAGCAGCTGCCACTCAGTCCTGTTCTTCCAATGAGGTCCCTGACCAAAATACGCCATACAAGGAGAAAGAGGAGGAGGAAAAGGCCGGCTAAGAAGTGGCTGGTCTCCTTATGATTTGATTGTATGATTTGCATTTATTATTATTGTTATTATTTATTGAATTTATATACCGCCCTATACCCGGAGGTTTACCAGATCCTTCAGAGGTAGCAGGACCATTTCAGCGGTGTACAGTGGTACCTCTGGTTACGTACTTAATTCGTTCCGGAGGTCCGTTCTTAACCTGAAACTGTTCTTAACCTGAAGCTCCACTTTAGCTAATGGGGCCTCCCGCTGCTGCCGCGCTGCAATTTCTGTTCTCATCCTGAAGCAAAGTTCTTAACCCGAGGTACTATTTCTGGGTTAGCGGAGTCTGTAACCTGAAGCGTCTGTAACCCGAGGTACCACTGTACAAACGTACTGCATGTAAAATGCTTAAAGGCAAATGCAAAGGAGCAGGGTAATCCCACAAACATCCATGAATCCCCCTTAACATCCCATTGGTCACCAACTTTGACTTCCACTAGGAAACTTAAATAAACACAGTTGTGCTCTTCTCCCATAGTACGTTAAGGCCTTGCCATAGAAGGGAAGAGTGATTGCTGCACCCATGGAATTTGGATCGTTGCTTGAGTTGCATTTTAACCCCTCCCTCCCTCCCTCCCTCCCTCCTCTCTCTCTCTCTCTCTCTCTCTCTCTCTCTCTCTCTCTCTCTCTCAAATGCAGGGCCCCTGTCATATGCTGGAAAGTCTGTCCAGCCGTTCAGCAAAGACATGTATGGGTCCATTGGCTCCACACCAAGCCAGAGTAAGTCTCCACTAGGAGGCGGCAGCACTGAGGACCAGACACTGCCTCCAGAAGACCTGGGGAAAGGGAAAGCCGAAGAGACGCACCTGCTGTCCCGGGACAAGAAGAAAAAGGTCAAATATTCAGTAGAGAACCACACAGGTTTAAGGAAGGAGCCCATTCAGGATGCCAAGGGCTTCCCTTCCGAGAGCCGCCAGGAGAGCATTCTCCCCGCCATTAACTTCAGTCAAACAAACCGAATGCACACGGATAGGCTGCAACTGAAAGCAGCCAACAGCATCTCTGCCTACTTCCGGCCCCCTGCCTATTCCCATCGCCAGGGTAGATTGCTGGCAGAAGCTCACCCTTTCAAGAACGCAGGGTCAAGCCCCAGGCAACGTTCTGGAAGTTTGGATCGCCTCCATCGGCCTGGCAAGATCAATCCCTATGACAAGCCCAGCCGTTCGCTCAGAAATGGCACCGATCCCTCCTGGCTCACAAACCGACAGGCATCAAGCTTGCCGTATCACCACAGTGTCTCAAAGAACGGTAAGGAAGCAGGGCTTTGCTGCTCACCTTAAGTCCATTTACAGCTTTAGGCGGCAATCCTAAACCCGCCCGCACTAGCTTGGGAGTCCCACTGATTTTACTGGCGCCTACTTCCAAATAAGGGACGTGGGTGGCACTGTGGGTTAAACCACAGACCCTAGGACTTGCCGATCAGAAGGTCGGTAGTTCAAATCCCCATGACGGGGTGAGCTTCCGTTGCTCGACCCCTGCTCCTGCCAACCTAGCACTTAGAAAGCACGTCAAAGTGCAAGTAGATCAATAGGTACTGCTCTAGCGGGAAGGTAAACGGCTTTTCCGTGTGCTGCCCTGGTTCGCCAGAAGCGGCTTAGTCATGCTGGCCACATGACCCGGAAGCTGTACGCCGGCTCCCTTGGCCAATAAAGCGAGATGAGCACCGCAACCCCAGAGTCGGCCACGACTGGACCTAATGGTCAGGGGTCCCTTTACCTTTTTTACTTCCAAATAAGCATATGTACGATCAGGTTTTTAAGCTCAGAAGGTTGTGAGCCTTAATCAGACCTCCCATGTAAAACAGCTCATTCATTTTCAGTTTATTCTATTGGATAATAGCGGCTTCGTTTTCCCTAGCATTTAAATACCATGCACAATATATCCCACTGCAAGTAGTACGTATCATGGTAGCATCCGCCACTCCCAGTAGCAAATGCTGTAGTAAACGCTGATCAAATTAATGCTTTAAAATAGCCAGAGTAGTAAGTATACAAGCTGCTCGCTTCCCGCTTTTCATTTCAAAATAGCTGCGTGAACCCAGTACAGATCCGATCGTTCCCCACATACTTATGCATTTGTCAGCTTAAGGCCCATTTATTTTTGCAGGCCTTCAGAGCATAGCAGGAGCTGTCTATTTGTCTAGGACTCAGCTATCCAGCTGCAAGTAAAACATTTTAAGTGTGCCTTAAGTGCAATATACAATGTGTCACTAGATGGCAATTTCTGTGCACTCTGGTTTCTGTCATGGTGTCCCATTGTGCTAGAAGCAGTTTAGTCATGCTGGCCACATGACCTGGAAAGCTGTCTGGACAAATGCCTTCTCCCTCGGCCTGAAGAGCGAGATGAGTGCCACAACCCCAGAGTCGCCTCTGAGTGGACTTAAGCATCCAGGGGTACTTTACCTTTTACCTTTATACTATTGCACAGGTAAACCATCAGGAAAACAAAACAGAGAATCTACCTATATGCAGCTGTGCTTGTTTGCTGTTAGCTTTCTGCCAGACAATGCAAGGCTTGAACACAGCCAACTAAGCTAATGGCTTTGAAAGGTCTGAGAAAGAATGAAATTGGCAAGGCTGACAATGGAGCAAATGAATGAAAAAAACAACAACTAGTTGTTAAATACATGATGACACGGGTGTCTTGGCACGCAACAAGCTTTACAATTACAACAGACAATTGAAAATTCATCTTGTTTTCTAAAACATATATTACCAGGAGAAATGAACTCTGGCTTGAATCCTGATGTTTTTTCTGTTAATGGAACAGAGCTCGTGGTACATAATACATTTCTACCCTCTACAGCCCCCTGCACTGTTTGTATATCTGGTCCCAGGGACCGGGCAACTATTGAGATTGGAGCAAGATGTTCCACAAAGTTCTGTAGGTGGTGGAAATCGCTTCCCTCCTGTGCGAATGGAGGAACAACTTACATTTATGTGAAATTCAATGGATAATTAAGAAGTCGAAAACAAACTTCATTGGGGAAGGGAGGGAAACCAACCAGAATCATGCTGCAATTGTTTAGTTCATATGCAAATTAAACATATGGATTTGGCAATTAATATGGCCTCAAGGTTTAGGAACAAAGTCTATGCTTGGTTTCAGCCTTTTGATAAGTGTTCTGTTAGGCATTTGAAAGTATTGCAAGGGTACAGTATTATATATATATATTTATTTTCCAAATTTTTTATTAGTTTTCACAGTATTATAAACAAACAAACAAACACACAAAACAAACAAACAAAAATCATAGCCTTATTGAAAATTACAGTTATTAACTTTCTTAAGTGACTTCCTCGCTTCCCCTTGGTTGAATTTCATTGCATGTCCTTTTAACGTTTTCCAAATCCCAATTTTTATGAAATTTAACTTAAACATTAACATCCTTAGATGGAATTAAACATATTAATTCATCACTTAACATAAATAAAATCCTAAGCCCATTAAGTATCTGCAAGCTGTTTTCAGTTAGTTTAACTTAGCAAATTTAACTAAATAATCATTAAATTTATTCCACTCTTCCTGATACTCCTCCTCCTGGTCGCGGACTCTTCCTGTTAGGTCGGCTAGCTCTGAAAAATCCATCATCTTCATCTGCCATTCTTCTATTGTTGGTAATTCTTGGGTTTTCCACTTTTTAGCTAACAAAATACGAGCAGCAGTTGTGGCATACAAAAATAATTTAACATCTTTCTTGGGCAATTCCAAACCTGTTATTCCAAGAAGAAAGGCATCAGGTTTCTTTATAAATGTATATTTCAACATTTTTTTCAATTCGTTATAAATCTTTTCCTGGAAGTCTTTCACCTTGGGACAGGTCCACCACATATAATAAAAGGTTCCTTCCTTTTCTTTACATTTCCAACATATATTGTCACAATTATGATATATCTTTGCTAATTTTACAGGAGTCAAATACCATCTATACATCATTTTCATTATATTTTCCTTTAACAAAGTACATGCGGTGAACTTGACCCCTTTCTTCCACAATCTTTCCCAATCCTCAAACATTATATTATATCCTACATCTCTTGCCCAATCTATCATCACAGATTTAACTTGTTCATCTTTTGTATGCCACTCCAACAATAACTTGTACATTTTAGATAAATTTTTACCTTTAGTATCCAACAACTCCATCTCCAACTTAAATTTTTCAAAAGCAAAACCATTTTTCTTATCCAATTTATCCAATTCATTGAATTTATACAATTCATTCAGTGATAAAGGGTACAGTATTATAAGCACTGAATAGCCACGGCCCCTGTTCTGGAAAAGCTGAAGCTGAACAAATTACTGCAGTGATTTCTTAATATGTTTTTTTAAGCCGGAAAAGCAGCTGAAAATCTTAGTACAGGTACTACTTCTGGGTTAGCGGAGTCTGTAACCTGAAGTGTTTGTAACCTAAAGCGTTTGTAACCCAAGGTACCATTGTATCACTTTGAAAATGCTCACATACCCCTTAATTTTCTGTGTGTAGTTCGTTTGTAGTCTGTGAAATGACTCAACTGTAGCTATTTAAACACATTCAAAGTTCTGAAGGGATTGTGGAATCATAGAATTGTAGAGCTGTAAGGGACCCCAGATATCATCTAGTCCAACGGATTCTCTTCCTCAGCTTCCCAGCCCTCCCTCCATCCCTACAGAATTTCTTACTCACACCCACAGGGGATCTTATCTTTTGCTCCACTGGGGAAAGCCACTGCAGCCTCTCCAGATTCTCCAACTCCCCTCTCCCTGTAAATGAGCCTTCTTTGGCTTCATGGGGAAAGGGGAAGGACGAAGCTCGCAGCTGCCACTCACTTTTTCATCTTTCTCTCCGGGTAAAGACCAGACATGCTGGGAGCCTCAATTATTCTCCTCTGCTGGCTTCAGCCTGGGTAGAAACCCTGGCTAGAAACCTTTAAAGTTCGCTTTTCAACTCAAGTTTCTCTGCTGTGTGAGATCTGTTGCGTTTGGGTCTTCTGAATGCATCTGCACACAAGAGAGATTTGTTTTGTTCCAATATTTTTTTTTGAGAGAGAAAAAAATCCAATTAGTGGATCAGGTCAGCATTCTGATATCACAACAGGAGTTACTGGAAGCTTGGTGGCTGCTAGAACAGCCTAGGAAAACGAGTGTCTTTAGAGCCATTAACAAACTGGTCTGTTCCACTGCTTAGTCGCTCAGGTAAGACAGGCTTCCCTTCCTTCCTGCTACGGAGCTGCTCAGCGTTAACTTTCTGTATATCCATGGGACTCTTGTTCTTGCTCTAGATGCTGACAATACAGAGGTGTGCCTGACAGACTGCAGGAGGGAACATGAAGAGGTGGATGCGTTCTGCAGCAGCGAATTCGGTAAGATCACCCAGCTCCAACTAAATCGGTCATACTTTGGTTACATACAAGTCTTGGGGCAATTTCAGCAACTGTTTTCTAGTACTCCCAAAAAAGTTTTCTTTCCACCCAAGAGAGTTGTTGTCCCTCTTTCCATAGTCAGGGCTAGCACAAGCCTCCAACTTACTTGGCCACGGCAAATGTTAACGTTCTAGTTTTATCATTGCCATTGATAACATTATTGTCAACCCCCAAAAGGCAGAGTAGAAATATAGAAACACATTTCAAAGTACTCAGTAGTAGTTTTTTTTCTCTGTGTATGTTCTTACAAAGTGCTCCTTGACACGCTTTTACTTTTGACCACCCAAGATACCACGGGAACCCTGGGGTTTCCGTGAAATGCCCCCAGGGGGTCAGGGGCCCCATCTCTTTGCCTTCCCCAACTAATTTTTTTGTCATTTTTGCATGGAAATATCACAAATATCATGGTCTGGTTTTTAGCATACCTAAAATCCTTTGCTTGTTAGGGGCTACCCCACAATTTTGCAACGTTAGTGCTGCTTGGATCTTTATCCAGCGTGGGTACTGTAAAATGGCTTCATTTCTTCAGCAGATGGGAAGGTCACATCGAGACAGAAATCTGTTGTATTTGTGGTTTGCAGAGGGTGCAATTTATCAGGCTGTATTTTTGAATACCCACATATTCAAAATACTTTCCCCCCCAGGTCGGCCTCATATTTTACTATGAATAACGTATTCAGTTGTTGAATTAAACTCACCAATTGTAATTTTTTACTATTTTTATTAGTTATAACTTTGACATTTTAATTAGTTTTTGTGCTGTTTTTTATTGTGGTGAGCACTGTGCAGCGAACTTATATTGAAAAATAGTTTATAGAGTGTTACAAGCAGCTTCAAACAATTGAAAAATTAGTACCGGCTAGCTATCAATTACGTGCTCCTCTCTTTTTTTTAAAGTTGTGAATGGGATTGTTCATGATGTCATCATGGTTCATAAAGGAACGAGTTTGGTGACACTCTTGGTGAGCAGCAATGGACTGTACAAGATAAATCGCCTGTACTTCACCCCTGATGGCTTCTTCTTACGAGTTCATATGATGGTTGTGGATACCTTGAACTGCAGTAAACCCTGTCCGGACTTTAAACTTGGTAATGTACCACAGCCTTTTCTCTTCTAACTCAGCCCAAGTTAGCAGGGCCAGGCAAGGAGAGAGAAAAGAATAAAATGCAGACACAATGTGTTAATTTTTGCTAAAGAAACTTCCCTAGTTCTTTTACAACAGTGTTTTCTGAACTTGGATCTCTAGCTGTTTTCAGACTACAATTCCCATCATCCCTGACCATCATTCCTGTTAGCTAGGGATGATGGGAGTTGTAGTCCCAAAACAGCTGGAGACCCAAGTTTGGGAAACCTTGCCAGAAAGACAGGAAGCTGCCTTATTCTAACTCTCCAGGGTTTCAGACATATTTCTCTCCTTGATCTACCTGGAAATAGATACCTGCAACCTTCTGCATGCAATGCAGATGTTCTTGCACCAAGCTACTTAACATTCCCGCCACAACATTCAAAAGCCACTCAAGTTGTGTATACAGTATTTTAGATTTTAATTACACCAATAGGTTGTTGTTGTTGTTTTTAAAAAGCGTAAGGTTTCTATTTCCCCAAAGCTTCTTGAGTTAATCAAACTGAGCTTGTTGCATATGGGATTAGGTAATGAACGACAAATGTTCCTTGCAGTTATGGTCCCCTGGCCTCAGCTAATGCCATTTTGGCAAGTTAAACACAAGTGCTATTAATATGGGGTCCCTCAGCTCGGGCTTTAAACAGGAAGATGGAGTACTGCTGAAGACTTGGTTGGCGATGCCAACCTCTCAGGCATTAATTAGCCTTATAATCAAGTTAACTGTAAAATGCAGAACCTCAAAATGTGCCCTGCACCACATTCACTGCCGAACATCCGAAGGCACCCATGATGCTTGTTGTTTTGCAGGAAGCAGATACATAACGATGGGTCAGATCTACCACAGGAGAAGACAGCTGCCGGCAGTTCTTCAAGAGCATGTCAGAGGGCACCTGAGGCCAGGAGACGGGCTGCTTTGGAGGGGCAACAGCTACATGAAAAGGTTCAACAGAAGGCGGCATCAGAAAGTTCAACAGGCAGCTCACACCAAATGTGGGTGAGGATGGACAGCTCCTCTGGGACTGAAGCAGGTTTGCAGCTGTTATTAAAAGCAGCTACGGCTTTTCCAGCTTCTCTGGAAAAAGGTCCTGCCTAAATGGTGGGAGGTTTTTTTGTTTCTTTTGCTGTGGCACCCTAATGACTAACCAGGTTATTGATACACGAGCTTTCATTGGCTTCAGTAATCTACCAGCCAACACAAAATCCACAACAAACCTGTTTGCATCTCAAGATTGAGCTGCGATTCTGGAATTTACTACTGTTCATGGTCAACGCATGCTTTGAGTTTCTTACTCCCTTTCCTGTTTATAATGTACTTTCACAGCAGTATTTCTACCTGTCTCTAACCATAGTCCTGCAGTGGATTACATATTTCATCAAAACTGATTATTTTCATCTCCTGGGCAAGTTTCTACAGGTGCAAATCAACATGACAAGAACAGTTCTAAGCTGAAAATGATGAAGCGTGATACTATAGGCACACTTGCTTCTTACCAGGCATCTTCCAGGTTGTGGTCCTGAATAATTTCATTCTCAATTCTTAAAATTAAATCAAGTTTAGGCATCTAGCTATTCCAATTACCGTAGCTCGCCTGTTATGTACTTTGCTTGATCAAAACTACGGTTTGTTATTATCCAAACTCTATTGCAGCATAGGAAATGCAAGCAGTCTACAAAAACCGCTCGAACGGAAAATCAAATGATGGCCGAAATTGCCAGCAATATGCATGCTTCCATGAGAAACCAACAGTTTTTGTCATTAATATTGGGGAGTTCACATTTTAAAATATGATACATTCTTTGGCACGATCAGAAATGCATGTGATTAAAAATAAACAACGTGTAGAATTTTAGCTACAAGTAAACCTGCTTATGGAATTGGGCTTTCCCAATTCCACATCCCCACTATAGTACTTTGGAGAGTGGGTTTTTAGCACAAGCTATGCCATTATTTACCTTCCTTTTTGCTTGTTAACAGAAGTAATTTATGGTGGGAGTTTCTGCTGACCTGAGAGTACACAAAGCTTATGCAGTCATATTCATCCTCAAGTTCAAATTTAATAGCCATGAACTAAGCAGAACATTGGGTGAATGTTGTAGCTCTCAGGCCAGAAGGTAAGTGTCTTCTGTTAATAAATATTTCCCCCCTGGCAATTGTACAAAGAAATTAGGCACATATAAATCATAAGCAAAAATGCAAAGAGTTAACTGCTTTTGGGGCAGTTTCATGACTGATCTCAGAAAGGCAACTGCCTTATGTAGAAAACAATGCATTCAAACATTTTGAGGAAACATTGAGAGTTGATAACTGAATGTTTGGAGAAAACTAGGCCTATGTTCTCTACAACAGCAATGTCTCCAAGATGTAGTTACTATTAAGAGAAAGCAATATTGTTATCAGAATGGTCCAATTTAGTAACAGGGCATATGTATGCAATGGGAAAAAATGCAGCTCTTCGGCTCAAGTTTCAGAAGGAAAAAAAAACTTTGCTTGATGAGAGATGGAAAGGGAATGGAAGGCTTCATAAGCACTCTCTGCCATTGTAGGGTTTTTGTTTTTTTAAAAAAGCTCTGACTGGAATTACCTAGGAGAGCTGCAACCTTATACCAGCAAAACAATTCAGAAATGTCTCCTCGTTAGATCTGTCATGATTTCATAACAGGTTAATACATTTTATTAATGGAAGGAAAGGAGTTGGTTCAGATTGTGTGGGGAAATGGCACACTTACAATCAAGATGTCAGAATTGAATTTTTTCCAAGACATCTTGAATGAAGGCATTTTATTTTGTCAAAAGGAGACTTCCTGGCAGCAGCCCAGACCAGTGGGAGGACAGGGGGCAGCCTGCATACAACTATTCCCTACATTTATTCCATTAGACTATTTTCTATAATTAACTCAAATCTAAATGCCTACGATGCCAGTCTTCCATTACCAGCGGAAAGGATAGGACCAGTGTAGTTTTAAAACTTGCTTCCTAGAAAAGACGAATACCTATTTTGATTATATCAGTATGAGGTAGCTATTAATGTACCTGTATTAAACTAATTATAAAAACGATGTTCAGAGACCCTCTTAATTGCTTTGCAGAGCTTGCTGCTTTGGAGAGCTTAGTTCTACTTCCATGGCATTTTGTTCTTGTGTGTGAGAGAGAGGTCTTTTCTAAAGCCTCATGACTTCATGACAGAGGTGAGATTTGAACTGGGAATTTCCTGTAATGCAAGCGCTGGGTGCAATCCTATACACTAAAACACTTAGTAAATCCTCTAGTACAGACTTCTGAGTAAACGTGTTTAAGATGTGTCTATCTTTTCCTAACATTCAAACACTCCGATAAGGATTAGTGCTACATATACTGAAGTTTGATGAAAGCAGACTTGGAGGTGAAGAGAGTAACATTAAAATGCATCAATAGCTGGTGAACTCAACCCCTTGCTTTATCTGAAATGTTTGGCTTTTGTGTGTGTTTATTTTCTTCGGAAATGCAACTCAACAGATTCCTTGTTTACAGTGTAAACTTGTAAAAGCATCTGAAACTCCAAACATACTTCTCACCAGCAGTTTTGAAAATGCTGTTTTGCATGATGTGGTAAGAACAGGTAAACTCCCCTCATTTCTGCCTCTCGATTCCTGTTATGAGTTGGAAAACGAAAGGAGTGACATCTCTGTCCATATCTGCCTATGTAAATTTCTTTGGAGTACTATCCCCCCTTTAACAGTATTAGCTAATTTCCTACGTAGTCAGACTAATATGTCTAACGGTACACGTCATCAAAAACTATGGTGAAATACAGTTGCTTCTCTTCCTTGCTTTCAGCATATTGTCACAAGATAAATACTTGAAAACACTGGCTGCATTTCAGCTTAGGTTTGTTCTCTTTCTGTGAAAAAGACAACTCTGGTTGTACTTGCACTTACCTTTTTCCTCCCAGCGGTATCTAGATTGGATTCTTGTCCCCACAGTAACTAGTTCACTTTGGGTGTGTTTACACAGTATGTTCTTCCAAGATGTAACCACTTCTACCTGCTTCGGGACTGTGCACTAAGAAAAGGAGCTAGCATACTATCCACGACACAGTAGTTATATTTATTATGAGTAAAAACCCACCAAATGTCATTAACAAAACTCTGGAAAATGTTCCTGCGGATTTACATGCCAATTACTAAGAAGAGAATTACTTCAAAGTAAAATAAAATTTAGAAGTGCTGTTGATGTGAAATCAAAAGTAAGTCGTACTCCACTAAATGTAACAGAACAATGGCTGGCTTTGGATGTAATGCTAAACCGTGATTTAGCACTAAAAGGACAAGCCTAGCCTCCTCCTGGGCTCTCCTGCCATGCAGCTAAGGTTTTAAATTAAACAAGGCTTCATGTGTTGTCCAAACCAAGGATCATGGTTTAACACCAATTATGCTTACCTTCAAAACTAAGAACTGCATACCGTGGGTTACGAAGTGGGCCTGTTTAACCATAAAGGTAAAGGGACCCCTGACCATTAGGTCCAGTCATGGCTCTGGGGTTGCGGCGCTCATCTCGCTTTACTGGCCGAGGGAGCCGGTGTACAGCTTCCGGGTCATGTGGCCAGCATGACTAAGCCGCTTTTGGCGAACCAGAGCAGTGCACGGAAATGCCGTTTGCCTTCCCGCCGGAGCGCTACCTATTTATCTACTTGCACTTTGACGTGCTTTTGAACTGCTAGGTTGGCAGGAGCAGGGCCCGCCATAGTTTGTGTTAAATCATGACCCTCAGGTTAACTGTGATCCAGAGTTAACTATAAGCAGAAGCAAAAGCTTCCAAACTTCTGCTCTCAGCCATGTGGAAGGGTATGTGGTAGCCCAGGAGGCTAGGCTTATTCCCAAAGCTCTAAAACATGATTTAGTGTTATGTCTGAATGCAGTCAACCTTTGAGATTGGTAAAATAAAATGGTTGACTATGCAACTTAAAACATGTATTTTTGTTTTAAAAAATGTTTAAGAGACCAGTTGCATATGGTCATTGCTTACAGTGATCATTCATTAAAGTCCACTAAATGTTGTGTTTTGCCACAGTGGTAGAAATGTTCTGCAGCTGTTCAAAGCCAAACCATTCCAACTTGAGACTCCATAAATAGGCCCTAACCCGTCACAAAACAATTCACCTAATGAGAAGCTTTTGAACTCCATTTAGACATGGAACACCAAATCCTTCAATTTGACTGAGGAGCTGCGATTAAAAAGGGACCTCAGCTGGATCATTTTACATAATACCCATGTTAAAGAGAGATGTCTCAGTAAGTGAACATACATTCTGGAGTTTTAATAATGCACTGAGATGTTCGGAAACAAATCAAATATTCTGCACATTGTTTCATTAAAAAAAACTGAGTAAAGTATAATTTTCTTTATTCCTTTTACAGAAGTGGTATTTAAAATGTACACACATTACACTGGCTCATAAATAAAACTTTTTTCAAAAAAACCCCCAAAAACTAAAAATTACCATAGTAGTTACAGCTAAGAATTGTCTTCATATATTACAAAGCAGTAGGAAAAATGATGAGGCTTGGTAAAAAGTGTATGAAAGTAGCATTTTCCTCATTTCATAATTATATATATGAAAAATTCCCCCAAGAATTACCGCACAGTATGGCAATGCCAAGTGCTACATATGTTATTTTAAACAACTGATGTTTCATTAGGAATTCCACCAAATCTGATGTCCAACAACATTCCTTTATTTGTCTAAGATGAAATGCCCTATTATGTACAAAAAAGTTATTCTTCAGTTTGTCACAATTTGTTAAAAACAGTGCTCTATTGCCTACGGGTAAGAAAGTTCATTTCTCAACATGTTTTTTTCTTCAGTGTCAGCCATATGTACGAATAATACAGAAATATTGTGAAGAGACAATATCTGTAGGATTAAGGATGAAAATTCTCCTGTTTTTATAAACATAATGCATACAATATGTAGCATATTTTTTTGTAAAAAGTCCTAAGACAACATAGCCTAAAACACAAATACTCTTTTTTCCCTATCTTCTAAGAAGCATAAATGGATGCTCTTTTCACAATGAACAATTAACTTCCTTTTGATTTCACATTGGTTAAAATGACAGCATCTATATACAAAAGCGAAGGCTTTCGTAGAGAAAATTAACCCCAAAGTATTTGTACACCTGAGCCTGTACTTAGTAAGAAAATTGTGGTTGATCGCAATGTCTAAGAAAGTAACAGAAAAGGTTCTTGCATAGCAGGGTGAAGTTAAACCCAAGGAAAGCTTATCCACAATCAGATAAATTCCAGATCACAGAAGGGCAAAATTGTGAATTAGTGCAAAATCTAGTTAACACAGGTGTAGAGCTACCAAAACCAACTGCTGCTGGTTTATAATATACATATTTAAACTGTCATCAACAGCAGGTGTGATTGGTTGGGAAAGCAATTTTTTAAAAATCTGCAAAGCCTCTCTTTCTGTTGGCTTTCATCTTTTTACACACCTTTCCTAGTAAAGAAGCCACAAAAATGAAACACAGTTTTGAGACCGTTATTTATCCTGACATGATCATTTGCTCCATGTTATCTCACTTAGCAATTGACAATGACAACTCTTACACAACTCCTTCATCATCAAGGCAAAAGTTGTGGCACCACAGTAGAATTTTATTACATTTGATTAAACATAAGGAAAACCACGCTGAGGGGGTAGTCCACCTTCCTACTTTTCCCTTCCATACTATCTCAGGATTGTTACAGTTCAGAACAAACCTCCGAAACCTCACGAACAGGTTAGCGAACATTCAAAAGACACCTACATCTGTGGAGAGAACAATGATCTCCATTTATTTTGTTTCATATACATCCATATTTTGAATTTTTAATACAAAAAGGAGAAGGGGGGAAAAATTAAAATCTGACAAATGTTTACAAACAAGATACCTTCGAATAGATTTTACTCGTATCAGTCCGGTGCAGAGTAAATGACAAATTGTACTGTTATATTCAAGGCAACAAAGTCTGTAGTACATGACCACTTAGCCCAACTTTTATGCAAGCTTAATTGTTTTCTTCTACCATGAACGATAAACTCATTGTTGATTCCCAGTTTGTTTGTGCACATGTGTACATAGCAGCTCCTTTCATAGAAAGAAAAGACATTTAGAGGTCATCTTGTACTTTTAGCTACAGGAACCATGGTAAGATACAGAATGGGTTACATTTAACCAGAGCTGGGGCGTATAAGAAAGAAAGAAAAAGCTGACAAATGAGGGCAGCAATAAAAAAGCGTCCTTTTGCAACAATAAATAAATACAGTCAAAACTTCTCTGTGTGGACTTTAAACCAGCTTCTTCACTGAAGAACAGATGTGGCATTTCTATGGGGTTAGGACTTGACCCCATTTTACTGTATCTTGTTTTCTCTCGCTTGTTTTCCTCTCTCGTCCTTTAATAAAAACGTTTTCCTGTTTCTGTCACAATTTGATCTTGACAAGAAAACGATGCTGCTGAATTTCATTCTTTTGTCCTTTAGACAAAATCAAGCCAAGAATATAATCTGATGCGACTGATAAAAATGCAGTTTACATCAAGACTTGTCAGGACGCCCTGACTTAAAAACCTCTGGCTTTTCCAATTAAAAAATAAAAATAAAAATAAAATTCAGACAACCAGATTCTTGCTCTTTGTGTTAGGGTAACACGTGGAACCTTAAGAAGTTGTAGACTGCAGTTTGTTGTTATGAGACCTGCAGAATGCAGAAAAGGGGAACAATTAAGCACCCTTCATTTAAAGAGATCTCAGTTGTTTCAAGTGGATGCCAAGGGCCTGTCACTCAGCTGGAAATGCAGCCTTGCTGCTGTTCCCGTTCATCTTTCGTAGGCAAACACCATATACACCATCTACATAGCCACTTTCAGTTGTGTATAAAAGCACATGATGTTCAATGGAAATATAAAAATAATAATCCAGAAATGACACATGATACTCAGAGTGATGTACATATTAATTATATGTAGCCAATTTACATTGCTTTGGGAGATGTTTAGATAAAAGTATATTTATTGGCAGAACATGAATTTAAAATATCACATTTTGGTTAGAATTCATCAAAACCTCTTTTGGGAGGTTTTTTTTTTAATTAAAACTGATTATTACATAGCTTCCACTGCTATTACTGGACTTCATTTTGACACAGTATTCAAAGAACGGATCATTTTATTTTCTGACATAGCTGCTAGCCAACGGCAGCTTCCACATTAAAGCGCAGTTTAAAAGCGAACAGCAAGTATGGATTTGTTTTTGTTTTAAAAAAGTGATTTAATGACATGGGGTACAATGAAAAAGTAAGCCAAACATCCAGTTCTGATTCCAGTTAGAAAGGTCAGACTAAAGTTATCACAATCTGCAAAAAAAGAACATGGGTGGTGTAAATGAAGCAGCAATGAGAGTCACAGTAAGTGCTGGTAATAAAATAAAGGATGAGACAAACTAATGACAATCTGAATGAATGTCAACTCAGCTGCTGCTTTCCGCTCATGTTACTATTGCCTTATTTTGGCCTTGCTGGAAAACTTCCGCAAATGAAATGCAAGAGCACCTACAGATACAGTGAGCATCAGGGAGCAACGGTGCTGCGGCAGAAGTCAACCTTCTCAACCTTTGCACTACTGATCTTTAAAGCAACAGGGGAAGAGCTGGAGCAGACACAGACAACATCACTGAGAATCACCCTCATTCCCCACTAAAAGTGACTCTCATTCTCCTGGAACCAGGCACTCTCCACAAATTTCTTCACTAGAGGGAAACCAAGCGTACAATTAAGTCAACGTTGGGCCCTTAGATCTCCTTGGTTTATAACCGAAGAGTTCATCAGCAGGTACTTTCTTCTGCTGTATTTGTAATATAAAATGAAAAATCTTTAGCACTTTCGACAGGAAGCAAATCCCACCGATTCCTGAGCACACACCCTGAGACTGATAGACCTTTGGGGGCACAATCTGCCTAGATAGCCAAAAAGGGTTTTTGCCTGCCACTCCCAATATTCAAAGGCGCTATGCAAATTTTACACCCTCCTCATTATGCCGTACACCATTTCTGATTTAAACAAAACTGCTCTGCCATTTCACGAGGATTGCACAATTGGTATGACAAAACCTTAAGCTAGTCGTGCACTCGTTCTACGTTCACTGCTGAAGGCTTACTTTCACGGCAAAATGTGCGGGGAGAACCAGACATTTTAAAAGTTGAGCATATAAACTGTTAGCAATAAACATGTATGCCATGCACACTTAACAGAAAAGTGTGCTAAGGGGGAAATGTCTACTTACCTGCTTGCTTTGAATCCTTTTAGTTTCTGTACAAAGAATGATTCGAGAACCTCTGCACACTGATAAAAAGGGGAATCACTTGGATTGTAGTAACGACAGTTATCAAAAATTTTGGTCATGTCAGCCACAAACTCGGTCACCTTCTTGTAGTAACGTTTCAGTATTCTTTCTTCCATGGTGGAAAGGTCTTCAAAGTAAACAAAGGTGTTTTTTTAATTAAAAAACAAAACAAAACAAAATGTCAGTAACCTATAGAATTCATCTCATACATTGAAAACAAGTAAGAAAAGCAACACTTTATAACAGTTAGTAATAGGAAGTAGAGAACAGGATGGAGAAGGGGATGGGAATGTATTATCATTAGCTACAAATATGCAGATTTTAAAGAAATCCATGAAGTCACTGTGGAGAATTTAATAAGCTCGCTGACATTCCTAATGGAGATCACTTGGTTTTTATACCCTTAATTTTCAGCTTTGGCTTTCCTCATTTTTTTATCACTCAAAGCAATTAGTGCACATAAACATGCTTAATTTGCAGCTCATCTACTCCTGCTGACTGCTCCCTATTTCAATTAATAACCTTGGTTGACTGCTTCAATTAGTTGTCACTGAAATGCACATGCAATCACACAAAGAGCAGACTGTGATGAAGGACCCAGTTCTGTAACTGCCATAGTAACAACTGAGGACGAAATGAAAGCGGCGAAAAGGAGAAAGAGGGTACCTTCTTGTCACAAGAAAATAGTGATAAATAATAGTCAGGAAATAGAAACATTACTCAAATTCTACGTGAACAGTATTTCCTCAACATACACTTTCTATCACAAACTATGCAAAGCTTTTTTATTATTATTAAAAACTTGCTCTAGTGGAAGTCCTTGCACAGGCTTCTGCTAGTGGGACTCGTTAGTTGAATCCTGCAGTTTGAGTAGGAAATCAGATTAAAATATGCTTATGTAGGACCAAATTTATTCCTAATTCAGAATATAGAATTAGCACATGAACTTTAACTTATTTAAGGCACAACCTGCCAGACATTAGAGCTAGGCCAAGCAAAGATGTAGATTTATCTATGTAACTAAGACTGCTTTACTCTTTAAGTTAACGGTGCTGTCTCACAGATGTCCTGCTAGTGGTCTTTCAATAAGCTTCTGGTTGGCCACCGTGAGACCATGTTGCTGGCCTTTGGCCAGACCCAGCACGACTCTTCTTTTGTTCTTAACGTCAGGATCTCTGTTAGAAAGACTTTAAGGCACTGGGGACAGGTTATTTGAAAGACCATGTTCTCTCACACTGTCTGTCACCTTTGCTCTTCTGCCTTCACAGGCACCACTGACTGGGACACAGAAGAGGGCCTGATTTGGTGGTGGCATCAGGGACGAGGACATCCCTTCCACTCAAAGTTTGGTTGGCTCCGTGTTTTATAGCAAATACTCCAGACATCCTCATTTTGTCAGGATTTTGGGTTATTCTAACTTTGTACCCTACCCTTACAAATGGCTTTCATGTTGCACTGTTCTCTAATTCTTAGTTATGCTTTATTACAATGTCGTTGAAAATTTATTTTGTGTGTGTGTGTGTGTGTGTGTGTGTGTGTGTGTGTGTGTGTATGTATGTGTGTATATATATATATATATATGCAGGTTTTGGTGTCTTCGGGTGTCTTCCCGTGTAAGAGTTGGGGTGTCTAGGCGACGTTTCGACGAGGTCTCACTCGTCATCTTCAGGCTGGTGCTTTCGGCTTCTTGTTACTAGAACAGAGCAGGATCTCAGTGTTTGAGTTCCTATAAATACTGTTGAGGGGGTGTGGTGTATAGCCTCCAACGTTCTGGGCAGAGAGGGAGTTCCCAGGTTAGTGTGCCTTTTCTTCTTTTGTTCCTTAATTACTTGAGGGATATCTTGAGTGATTTCTTGAGTGATATTCTGAGTACCACTTAGGAGGGTCATTAGGTGTGGATTAGTTGCTAAAGCTTTCGTGTCTTGACCTCTTGAGCTTGTGAAGAGTTTTTCTGAGAAGATGGCTGTACTGCACTTAGTTGTGCTCTGGCTTGGCTTCGTGTATAGGGGCGAGCTGTGGTTTTGTGCCCTGTGCCAGCCAGATCTGTGTAGGGATTGCAGGGGGGTGCAGCATCCGGAGGTGCCACTATGGTTTGGTTACTGGATGGTGTCTGTACTTTATCTGTGGAGAGGGTCTGGGTTTGGGTCTGGTGTGGTTGATTGGAGATGGCGTTCTGTGTGTCTCTGGTTCTGGTGTCGGTTTTTGTGGGGAGGGCTAATTTCCAGATGTCTGGCAGGCGGGACGTGTCGTCACGCTTGTTCATGTTGTGAGGGTGTTTCTCTATCTCGATGGCTTCCATGATTATTCTCTTGTGGTGATGTTCCATGTTAAAGAGCAATTTGGAATCTGCAAAATTAATTTCGTGTCCTGTTTCTTTCATGTGTTGGTAAAGAGAGGAAGTTTTTTCTTCTTTTTTGACGGCATTCTTGTGTTCTGCGATACGTGCATTTATTCGTCTGTTTGTTTGTCCAATGTACGTGGCTGGGCAGACTTTGCAGGGTATTTCATAGACCCCTTGGTTTTCTAACTGGATTTTATCTTTTGGGTTTCTGAGGATATTGGCTATTTTTTGGTTGGTGCAAAAGGCTGTTTTGATATTGTGTTTATGGAGGATTAGGACGTCAAGGAAGGGAAGTTGGTTGTTGGCTTCTATTTCCATAGTGAATTGTATTTTGGGGTGTAGGCTGTTGAGATGTGTGAGGAAGCTATCTAGTTTTTCCTTCCCGTGTGGCCAAATTACAAAGGTGTCGTCAACATATCTGAGCCAAAGTTTGGGTTTGTGTTCTGACTTGTCTAAAGCATTGGTTTCAAAGTGTTCCATGTACAGATTTGCGATGACCGGAGAGAGGGGTGATCCCATAGGTGCTCCTTCTATCTGTTTATATCTTTGTCCATTGTGGATGAAGTACGTGTTGGTACGTCCTAATCTACAAAAAACCTGATGGCTCCCTAGGACACACTATCTACCGGAAAAAAACACACACCAACCGCTACTTACATGCACAATCACACCACCACCCTGCACAAATAAACTCCGTAGCCAAGACTCTCATCTCCAGAACCAAACGCCTGGCTGACAAAGACCACTTGACAACTGAGTTACAGAATCTCTCCAATGTGTTAATCGCCAACGGATACCAACAAAACAGGGTTACGAAGCTAATCCAAAAAGAAACACCCCCCAAAAACCAAGACACAGAAGAAAACAATGGCATGGCCCTCCTTCCTTATATCAAGGGCACTACAGATAAAATTAGCAAAATCCTCCATAAACACAATATCAAAACAGCCTTTTGCACCAACCAAAAAATAGCCAATATCCTCAGAAACCCAAAAGATAAAATCCAGTTAGAAAACCAAGGGGTCTATGAAATACCCTGCAAAGTCTGCCCAGCCACGTACATTGGACAAACAAACAGACGAATAAATGCACGTATCGCAGAACACAAGAATGCCGTCAAAAAAGAAGAAAAAACTTCCTCTCTTTACCAACACATGAAAGAAACAGGACACGAAATTAATTTTGCAGATTCCAAATTGCTCTTTAACATGGAACATCACCACAAGAGAATAATCATGGAAGCCATCGAGATAGAGAAACACCCTCACAACATGAACAAGCGTGACGACACGTCCCGCCTGCCAGACATCTGGAAATTAGCCCTCCCCACAAAAACCGACACCAGAACCAGAGACACACAGAACGCCATCTCCAATCAACCACACCAGACCCAAACCCAGACCCTCTCCACAGATAAAGTACAGACACCATCCAGTAACCAAACCATAGTGGCACCTCCGGATGCTGCACCCCCCTGCAATCCCTACACAGATCTGGCTGGCACAGGGCACAAAACCACAGCTCGCCCCTATACACGAAGCCAAGCCAGAGCACAACTAAGTGCAGTACAGCCATCTTCTCAGAAAAACTCTTCACAAGCTCAAGAGGTCAAGACACGAAAGCTTTAGCAACTAATCCACACCTAATGACCCTCCTAAGTGGTACTCAGAATATCACTCAAGAAATCACTCAAGATATCCCTCAAGTAATTAAGGAACAAAAGAAGAAAAGGCACACTAACCTGGGAACTCCCTCTCTGCCCAGAACGTTGGAGGCTATACACCACACCCCCTCAACAGTATTTATAGGAACTCAAACACTGAGATCCTGCTCTGTTCTAGTAACAAGAAGCCGAAAGCACCAGCCTGAAGATGACGAGTGAGACCTCGTCGAAACGTCGCCTAGACACCCCAACTCTTACACGGGAAGACACCCGAAGACACCAAAACCTGCATTCCTGTACCCGTGAAAATCTACGAAAGCATATATATATATATATATATATATATATATATATATATATATATATATATATGTATATGTATATGTATATATATATTTGTATTTGTTTTCAAACCATATGGTGAGCAACCATGGTGACCCTTGTAGTAGAGAAGTGGGATACAACTCTCTTTTTTAAACAATTTTTAATTGGTTTTTAAACAAATACAAAAACAATAACCATTAAACACTTATCCAGCAGTACATCGAAGGGTGCATGTTTTATCCATTGTCTCTAGACATGCACTTACACATTCAACACTCAAACATAATCACTTAATATAACCGCTCCACTGAGAATATTGAACGGCTGGTATAAGAAAGTCTTGATTTTGTTCATTAACATATCGTATTTTTTGCTCTATAGGACGCACCAGATCATAGGAGGGGGAGAACAGGGAGGAAAAAATTCTCCCCCTCTCGGCTTAGTGCCCCCTCAGCGAAGCGGCAGGAGAAACGGAGCCCCTTCCATTTCTCCTCCCGCTTCGCTGAAGGGGCGCTGCGCAGAGAGGGAAAACTGTGCAGCACCTCTCCAGCGAAACAAAGCCTGGAGAGCAAGAGGGATCGGTGTGCACAGACCCCTCTCGCTCTCCAGGCTTCAGGTGGCTATCCGCAAGCCTTTGGAGCGCGGCGGGAACTCCTGCTGCGCTCCAAAGGCTTGCAGATAGCTGCCCGAAGCCCCCGGAGCGCAGTGGGAGCTCGCGCTGCGCTCAGGGGACTTCAGCGAAAGCAACGCGAAACCTTTGGAGTGCAGGGGAGCTCTCCCTCTGCACTTCGGAGGCTTCGCGTTGCTATCGCTGAAGCCAAGGAGCCTGCATTCGCTCCATAGGGCGCACACACATTTCCCCTTAATTTTTGGAGGGGGAAAAGTGCGTCCTATAGAGCGAAAAATACAGTAGTTAAAGAAAGGGGTCCACATTTCCTGGAAGGTGTCTCTCTTTGTTGTGCCTTTAACTGCTCTCCTGTGTCTGGTGAGACACTCAGAAATTGCTATATCCCAGATGTTATTTTTACAAAATCTCTTTAAGGAATCTAAATCAGGCGTCAGCAAACTTTTTCAGACCTTGTGGGGGGCCAGACTATATTTTTCGGGGGGGGGGGGAATGAATGAATTCCTATGCCCCACAAATAACCCAGAGATGCATTTTAAATAAAGCTCACATTCTACTCATGTAAAAATACGCCAATTCCCAGACCGTCTGCGGGCCAGATTTAGAAGGTGATTGGGCTGGATCCGGCCCCCGAGCCTTAGTTTGCCTACCCATGATCTAAATAAATACATCATTTTGTTCCGTCATAAACTACAGAGCCGTATGAAAATTTCTTTGGCTGCCATTTTTTGCAGTGACTAGGCACTGAATGCAATGGCACATACTTCCAGGTATACATGAACAGGATTGTTTTTTTGGATTTACTCTTCTGTGTGATGAGCATATCCCAGATAACAGATCTGTCAATGAAAGGCAGCGTATGTAATCAAATCACGTGGGAATACACTTACCCATCGGTTCTTTGATAACACCATAATAATCTGGAGCATCATTGGGATCTACCGGTTCTAGGAATGGCCATGCCATCTTGTGAGCCTATTAGGAAAAGGAGATATTCAGTTCAAAATTCACTTCATTCATTAGTATGAACCCCATCTCAGCCCAAGTCTAGTGGGCTGGATTGACTGTTGGCTGTTCCACAAACAAATAGTCTCCTTCCATTCACAGATGCTACTCAGAACCAGCAGAGGCTCCAGCTAAAGAAGAAGGGGGAGGAGAGATTACCTTTGCTGATTCCCTTTATCCCACACCATCTCACATGCTGTTTCTGAGCAGCTTCTTGGGAGCAAAGGGAGATGCAAGAATCTGCAATAATTGTCTTCCCCTTCCTACAGTGGAGCATCACTAAGCAGAAACCAGGATCCAACTCTGTGTGTCTGAACTGCATGGCGTTGGGAAGGGATGTATAAGGAGATATTTATAATTTTGGGCAACTGCTACCTACTAAGTGGCCTGCCCTGACTTCAGAGGGAGTTTTATGTCCTCAAGAGTGCTTTTCAATTCCATGCATTTAATGAAATTCCTTTGCCAAAAGATGTATTAGAACCGAATTTAAATATGCTGGGGGACTAAATTAAAATGAACCAAATCTGGTCCTTACCTGCAATGACCGTAGCACTCTCTTCAGCCCCTCATAATCTTTATCAGTCAAGGGACTGAGTACTGTCATGGCATCTTCAGTTGACTGACACTGCGGACAGACATACTCATCAATGAGGTCTGCCTCACTTTGCAAAATGCCAACGCAACGCCCATGATACCAGTTCTGACACCGGTCACAGCCAATGTAAAATCTGCAAGATCCCAAAAAAACCAGTTAACCTTTTCATGAAAATATTCCACTGGTCAGAAATCTAAACCGAGTAAGAACTTTTGCCTCTCGAATTTGAAATGAAACATGCTATAAATGCTAATCAAGCCACATATTTACTGAAATAATTGTAACAGCATTCAATTGTGAAGAAAAATTACCAAAAACCACCAGAATGCCTATATTACGCAAATCCAATTGAAAAAACACGTAAACGTAATAGGCCGTATAGTAACAATTGCAAAGCTATTTACTCAAAACTACTTTTCAAAAATTAGATACAGTTTCTTATAATACCATTAAAAGAAGCAGTATATAATTTCTCAAAAGGAGTTTCGAAGAAAAATTACCAGCATCAACAACATTTAATCTCAAGCAATTGAATTATCTACAGACCATAACAACTTGCAAAGCTGAAAGAAACAAAAGTGAAGCCAGAAATCATACATTTTGCATTTGCAAACAGAGGTGTTACCAAAAGTAATAGTTTGCCCAACTATTTTTTAATATATCTATATTCATTTAAAAATGGTAATTCAAAGTCCTGCAACACATTAAAGGGGTACTCATAACAGACTTAATACCACTCAGATACCTGTACCATATTCAGTTTAAACAAAGCATAACTTTAATTGCAGTAAGTTAGGAACTCCTACTAGCTATTGTATTTTGTAGGAAATGTGTTGTAACAAATCAGTAAAATTTGCCTGCTTTAGAATATTAACTTGTTTTATTAGAAATACTGTAAACCCCACTTTTCCTGAAAGTCAAACATTCATCATTTTGAGCAACATTTCATATTTTTTTTAAAAAAGTCACATCATTAGATACAACATATGTGGAACAATATTTCTTTTTTGTTCAAGAAACACATTACCAAACTCAGAGCAGTTTGCTACCTATATATTAAATAAGAGGTTCTTGTCAGAACTCACTGTGACTCATCATAAGGTGTTCTGCAGATACAGTATAATTCCTCACTGCTGCCCTCTTGTGCCCGTTTACACTCATTACAGATGTACACATCCATTTTCTTAGCCTCCTTTTCTGTGATGCCAACACATTCTCCATGATACCAGTTAGTACAAAGATCACAGCCAATATAGAACCTAAAAGTATTTACAATGAAAATGACAATGTAATTGTCATTTCAAATGGCATGGCACTTGCTAACCTGATTCCCTGAAACGTTCTGATTTCATTTTCCTAACTACATCAACCTACCCTTCCAAAGCTAACCTCTGAAGCTAATGCGGTGGACATAATTCTTTAGGGCCTGGTTCAATAAACAGTTGTATTTCTTAGATAAACAGGTTGGTTGATATGCACTGAATTCTGAAATATGCGAATGTCTCAACTGTGAATGCACAAAGACAAGGCCAAGGAAAAAGATAAACATTTTCAAAACTGTGCAGCTAAGAAGCCACTTAAACAGAGGCAAATTTTGTAAGATTTGAAAATGTTTATCTCCATTTTAAAAAAACAAAGCACAGACACAACTGGAAGTTAACAGGTACACTAAAAAGAGCATGCATACCAGCCATGTGTAAAATACATATTGGTATAACATGACATGAAGGAAAATGGGACAAGTGGATGTAAGTTTTAAAATTTCTAAGAAACAGCCTGAAATCGGTGGAACTTGACTCTTTAAAACTGAAAGGCTATTCCTTCAATAATGTAAATTCTCAAGACAACACTGTGTGACAGATCAAGTATGGTATGGTTAAGGCATGAAGTAAAAAAAACACCACACAATTCTCCAAGTATCTCTCTCACACTGGCAATTTTGCAAGTCAATATCATTTGACTGCATCTAAACTCAAATGCGACTACCAAAGTTATGGAGGAAAAAGAGCCACATCTGTGGCATATCGTGTCAAACCACAGTCTGACGCTCCAATTCTTTCCCATTCGTCCTGGTTGGGGGCAAACCATATATCCAAAACTAGGTTGGAGGGGTGGAGAGGTACTGTGTGCCCCGAAACAAGAAGGGAGGGAAGGAAGGAAAATGCAGCCAGTACGGGAAGAAGGAGCATGTTGATTCTTAAGGGCGATTCTAAGCTCGTTCATGTGCCACCAAAGCTGGTTTGGTGTTACATCTTGAATGAGCTTCTATCTCGAAGCTAATTTGAGTACGCCTTCAGGGCGCCCTCTCCTTGTGCACCATGTTAACATTTTTAGTAACGTTATGGGCTGAATTCCTGCAGACTGATTGGCTCCAACACAAAACATTGCTGCACAGCAATGCTTAGTATATATTCTGTTCCCTATCCCCAGCTCATAAAAAGGTTACCCCCCCCAAAAAAAATAGCTTGGAATTTATTTACTACGGCTTCAATGCTCTCTTTGTAGCATTGTTGAGGAACTTCTCAATAATATTAATATTAATAATAATAATAATAATAATAATAATAATAATAATAATTATTATTATTATTATTATTATTATTATTATTATTATTATTATTATTATTATTTATTTATACCCCACCCTCCCCAGCTGAAGCCGGGCTCAGAGTGGCTAACAACAGTAAAATAATACAGCATTCTAAAATCAATTCATTATAAAATCAGTTCAAATCAAATTGATGGCAACCATTGGGCTAGAGTTCTGTGAAGAATTACCAAAGGAGGGGGTCAGGCTGTGCCCTGGCCAAAGGCCTGGTGGAACATCTCTGCCTTGCAGGCCCTGCGGAAAGATGTCAAGTCCCGCAGGGCCCTAGTCTCTTGTGACAGAGCGTTCCACCAAATCAGAGACACAGCCAAAAAAAACCTGGCTCTGGTTGAGGCCAACCTAACCTCCCTGTGGCCCGGGACCTCCAAGATGTTTTTGTTTGAAGACCGTAAGGTCCTCCATGGGACATACCAGGAGCGGCAGTCCTGTAGGTACGAGGGTCCTAGGCTATATAGGGCTTTAAAGGTTAAAACCAGCACCTTAAACCTGATCCTGTACTCCACTGGGAGCCAGCGCAGCTGGTATAGCACTGGATGAATGTGATCCCGCGGTGAAGACCTTGTAAGGAGTCTCGCCGCGGCATTCTGCACCCGCTGGAGTTTCTGGGTCAGTCTCAAGGGCAGCCCCACGCAGAGCGAGTGAGTTACAATAATCCAGTAATTTTTAAAGCGCTATCTCAGTTCACCACCTTTACTCCTGGCTTGCCTTCCACTGCTGCCACAACACAACATCTACTGAGCCTAAAGAAACAGTTTTGCTACAGGATGGCCAGGCATACACATCACAAGGACTGCTAATACCAATACACTATGGCTTGGATCCAGGCAGCATGAGTGGAACTCTGTTCACACAGTGGGGCTTCTCTACCTTCTCCTCCTCTGAGCACCCCCCCACTCAATTCTGGATAAGTCCCCTCCCCATCAGGAGCAGCAGAGGCAGCAGTAGAAGGAACGCCCCATCACAAGAGCAGAATTCTGCTCACCCTGCTCTGTATGCAAGCCTATGGCTCCTGATAGATTTGCTTCTCTCACGTTCTGTCAACCTCTGAGAAGACTGAGCACGTTAAGGCTATGGGCTTGAACTGCAAGAAGCCTCATTCCTACGCTTAGCATAATTCTAGGATAAAACCATACAGAATGTGGTATGAATCGTCAGCTCTCTTCCATGCAATCACTGAAACTTAATTTTTTAAAAAAATAATCCAAAGTAACAAAACGGCTTGACTAAAATTTTAATAACCTGCAATTTGTAAAGACCAGTGCTGCTGTTCCATTTGTGCAGAAGGATTCTGCTTGAGCAACAAGACGCGCCACCTCTCTCCCCTGGTGTCCCCTGCACACTCCCAAAACCTGTTCCATAAGGTTGGGAGGTGGCCTCTGGAGCAGGTTTTTGGGGCACGAGGGAAGAGAAGAGAAAGGGAAGTCACGTTGCACGACGAACTCTGTTCACGCAGTGCTGGATCCAGCCCTAGCTGATCTACTCACAAACGGAATAAGTTCAGAGTTTGAGTAGAGAATGAAACACCCTTCTAATTGTTTTGAACTGTAAGGGAGAAACTACCTTATTTGTAGAAATGCATTAAAAATGCTGAACCCATAAATTAAAATCTGAGATCTACTCCTAAGACAAGCCCCATTAGAAATAGTGTCAGTTTGGTGGATCATGCTCAGTCTTAACAAAACAAATGCTTTTTCACACACATGGTGGAATTAATTTCAAATATGCCACCTCAGCCACATGGTTTCACTATGCTGCATTTTACAATACCGTACTTTTCCGTCTATAAGATGCCCCCATGTATAGGAACCCCCTATTTTGGGGGACTCAATTTTAAGAAAATGAGGGGAGATGGCCCAAAGTTGTTGAGCTTCTCCCCACGCACAGCTGCACACGGGAAACCCCCCCTAGATTGTTTCCCATGCGCAGCGGCATTGGGGGAAGTTGCGTCCACGCTGCTTCTCTCCCCCATGCCACTATCCGTGTAGTGGGCAACTCCAGTTTTTTGACACAATTTTTGAGTCAAAAAACCTCATCTAATACATGAAAAAATACAGTAATAAGTTCTACTAAAGAAACATTAGGCTGCATCATGTTGTTGTGCCACTGCCAGCAGTTCTAACTAAACTGATTTGTGAAGCTGTTAACTCTTAAATCGCAATAAAAGGCTCATTTGCTCATTCTGCTATAAAGCACCTGCAATTGTTTAATTCCTTTTGCTCACTGTAGTCCAGAGGAAGAAAAAACAAACAAAAAACCATATGGCTGAAATTCCAGCCTGTGTTAAAATGCAGTACTGCACTGCATTGTGTCCCTCTGCTCAGAGAAGGCTCTTTGCTCCAGCAGATCTTTCGATGAACTAAAGCGGGAGAAGTGATTTTTAAACTAATTTTTGCAAATCCCTCCTTTCTTTTGCAGCCCCTGGTACCACTTCCCATATTGTTCTTGAGGGTTCCTCTGCAGTATGTTGGGGGACAGGGCGGGGGAGGCAGCATTTAGGCAGCAGAGGGAAGGAGAAATCAGCAAGACACTCTGTACCCCAAGTTCAAGGAACCGTCTGCAGGACTGAAGAGCCTTTCTTGTGAGCGGAGGGACACAACTGGATAAAACGGAACAAGACTCTACCTTAATATGATGATCATTCATAAAGCTTTGCTCTAAAGATGGGAACAAGAAATGGCAGACTGGGGACTTGTGACTCCCACAAATTTAGCACAGCTACAGCAGCTTAGTAAAAAGTCTAAAGTTGGCCTGGCAATGAATACCAGAGACTGGAGCAGGACAAGACTCAGAAATGAATGCTTCACTTTGGTACCATAACCAGAGATGAATTGCCGATTTTGATCTATTTAGTAAAAGTGAATTCTGTGAACAGAGCACAGTTTCACTAAAAGGACCTTTTAAGTGGTACTGACTTTTACTGGTTCTCAAACTCTAATGAGCTACAAGTCAAAGCTATTTCTGTCCATCCCACCCAAATGTTTTCTCCATTAAAGTCGTACCTTGGTTCTCAAAGGTAATCCGTTCCGGAAGTCTGTTTGACTTCTGAAGCATTCGAAAACCAAGGCGTGGCTTCTGATGGGCTGCAGGAGCTTCCTGCACTCAAACAGAAGCCGCGTCGGATGTTCAGCTTTCAAAAAACTTTGGAAAGCCAGAACAATTACTTCCGGGTTTTCGGCATTTGGGAGCCAAAATGTACGAGTACCAAGGGTTTGAGAACCAAGGTACGACTGTGTAGAACTCTCCCTTTCCTTGTTTAGTATTATTATTAAGTTGAACATATTTTACATAGAACTGCAGCTTCCATTTTGTTAAGTGCCTTCAGCTTCTAAAATACCAAATCTTAAAAGTCTGAAAAAAGGTATTAAATAATCTAAGAAGAAATAAACACTTAAAAAAATGTACTGCAGCACAGTAACTTGGACTCTATGTAAACTACAGAAGAAATGCTTCTCCCCTGTGCAGAAATACAATCCAAAAATCTCTTTGTGGGATGTCCAGAGCCTGTTGAAGAGAAGAAGACTGGCCTATAATCCCTTGCTTCCAAAGCAGAGGCATAAAGACAAAGGAAAGAATAAAAGCAAAATAAAGGATGTGCAATGTGAGACATCATATAATGGAAACATGCAAATAGATAAAATATGAATCACAAAAACTAACAGACTGGTATTTAGAAATACAATCCTGAGTGCTTACATCTTCAGTACCTTCCCAGTGACCGTATAGACAACTGATATATACATATATACAACCCCATTTCTGGTAATCTCCCACAACTACTAACTAAATGCTAAAACTAAACTAAGTATAACACAAACACCATTAAGATCCACTACTCACTTAGATTCATCATAAGGCGTCTTGCAGATGCAGTAAAGCTTGGTGTCCTTCTTGGATTCCTTTGAGGTAGTAGATATCATTTTCTTTTTCTTCGATTTAGAAGACGAGGACTCTTTCTCTTCCTCTCGTTTTCTCTTGTGGGATGAAACGGGTGTCGTGACCGTGGTTGTCGATGCAACATTGGTACTGTGAGGTGGTGGTGGAGGAGGAGGTGGTGGTGGAGGTGGTGGAGGAGGAGGAGGAGGAGGTGGTGGTGGAGGAGGTGGTGGTGGTACTGCTGCTGCTGCAGCGGCGGCAGCAGCGGCAGCTGCCTGCGCCTTTTCTTTCTCTCTCTTAATTTTTGCCAGGTCTTTCTTTAGCTCTTCCTAAGTGAAATTAAAAGCAAAGAAACAGCAAACATGGACAGTTAATTACAAGGTCAATTTAGATATACGCCATTAAACACACGGAGCTAGTCGCTCCTGCTGTGTATGCAAGTTTTCTGCATAGCTGTCAACTTTCAGATTTGAAAATAAGGGATCAGCAGCCTCGAAAATAAGGGATCAGAAGCCTCACCTGTCCCGGGGACAGTCTACGGGATATGTAACAATCTGGGATAGCAGCAGGAAATGGCACTAGAATAAGGGAATTTCCCGCAAAAAAGGGGAAGGTTGACAGCTATGGTTTTTTGTATGGGTGGTGAAGATTTCGCACGGGGGTTCTGGTCCTGGCCCCTGTGAGCGTCAGTGGAGCACATATAAGCGTACTCCACCCCCTTCTGCCTTCTTCCAGGTCCAAAAAGACCTGCACATCAATTGGATGTGCCTAAAATAGTCGCCACATATACTATGATACTGTGAGCTGCCCTGCATAGAATTTATTGGACCACAGCATTTGTGGACTTGTGCATTTCCATAATGTTGTTTAATGGGTATTTATACTTTGTAAACGGCTTAGAAGTCTGTTCTGGCATTAAGAGGTAAATTAATTAATGATTAGGGGGGATGCCAAAGCTCTGTCAAGAAATCAGAAATCAGTTTGCTACCAAAGAAGAGAACAAGGCACACAGATCTAGTTTTATGAGATGCAAACCAACAGGAAAACATTTAAATGGAATTATCTTAATGTAGTATCTGTGCCTAATTTATCAATACACCAATATTTCCTTAATAATAAATAGCTCTGCATAGGCATATTCATGTGTATAACTTTATATCAACTTAGCCTTTGTTTTGGAGGCCTAAGGAAGCAAATCTCACCAAAACCCAAAGGAAAGATTTAAGACTATGATGAGCTATACCTAGAAATGTGAATGATTAGCCCTTTGCTGATTGCTATCGCTAATCTTCAGTAAACATACAAATTTATTTTTACTATTACTACTAAAAAAGTAAGAAAACACCTGTCAGAGCTGCTTCAAGATCCTAGCTCACAGAGGATCACGCTAGCCAGCGGTCATTAAGTAAAAGTCTTTATTGAATTACAGTTTCCATTCTCACGCTGCTGTCTGCAACTCTACGTCTACTAGCTAGATCGGCGAGGCTCCGTCTGAGTCTCCGCCCCGTGCGCACCAACTTAATATCCTAGCCTTGCTCCACCTTTTCCTCCTGACTGTCCTCCTCTGGGTCCCTCTACCCCCCGGGGCTTCTTCCTTCCGGGATTCTTCTGACGCTGACCCGGACCCTTCTGCCTCCTTGCGCCGGGCTTTAGGACCTGGTTCCCTTTCGGGGCTGCTCACTGCGCCGCCTTCCTCTGCATTTGAACTTGGCGCGCGCGCCCAACCTTCCACTTTCCTCTTAACCGTTTCTTCGCTCCCCGATGGAGGTGTGGCCACTCCTGACTCCTGCCCTCCCTCCTGTGGTGAGCTGCCAGCGCTCCCCCCCTGGCTCCTTTCCTCTTCCCTGCTTCCTGGCGGTGACGCTGGTCCCGATTTCCAGCTGCTCCCCCCTGAGTCTCCTCTGGCTCTATCTTCCTGGGGTGCCTCTCTAGATTCCCCCCTTGCCCTGGCCACTGGTGCTCCTTTCTGTGAATCCTCTGATTCACTGGAAAGACTGGGAGATCTCGGGTCGTCGTCATCACTCATCCTTTCCTCTGTCTCCTCCCCTTCGCTCTCTGTTTCCTCCCTTGCCCGTGCCTCTGCACCTAAACCCCTGACATCCATCCCCCCCTCGAAGCCCCCCAGTCCCCCCTCCCCTCCTTCCGGTGCTGGAGCTGGGGGCTGCTGTTGCAAAGGGACGAACGTCGGATATCGGTCGCTTCCCGTGGCAGGCCTCCATCGGAACTCTTCCGGGTCTTCCTCCCTGCTCTCGTTGACGACAGTCACCTCCTCTTCCATCTCTGTGCCGCCGTGCTCGAAACCAGGGTCGTCCCCGAAAATGTCCATGTCCGTCTCTCCCGCACTTCCTCCAGGCGGCGTTGCTCGGCCGGAACAGTCCAGCCACTTCCTGCGGAACTGCTCCTCCGGCCTATCGTCCCACCAATACGAGGGTTCTGAGACAGATCCCGAGGGTGACCCCTCCGGGGAACGGACGTCTCGTGTCGGTTCCTCGTCCGAGTCGAACCCCCTGAACGTGCTGTCCGAAAGCGTGGGCGTGAAAAGCCAGTCGTCGAAAAAGTCCGCTGGCATAGGTCTATGTGGGAAGAGAGCATGAAACTCGTCTTTGAGCAGAGGTTCGTCTAAAGCGTAGCCCGGCACCCAGCTGTTCGCACTGGCCGGGGTGCCCTCCCTGGCGAGAAAGTATTCTACTCCCTCTTCCCCCCATCTGGAGTCCAAAATCTCCGTGACTTCGTTGATGCGCTCCTCCTGTGCCACTCCCGCGTGCCCCGTTCCTTCTCTGAGCGGACTCGGCGCCGTTCCGGGTTCCTGGAACCTGTGCGGTGCCTTGTAGGGAGTGAGCACCGATCTGTGGAACACCGGATGCATTCTGGAACCCTCCGGAAGCGCCAGCCTGAAAGCCACCGGGTTGACCTGCTCTTCGACTTGGTAGGGCCCCAGTTGTTTATGCCCTAGTTTCTTCTTGGCCAACGACCTGGCCGGCACTGCGTGGGCTGCTAACCAGACCCAGTCTCCCACGTGGAGCTCTTCGCCAACCCTTCGGTGTTTGTCCGCTTGTACCTTGTATGCGTGTTTAGCCAGTTCCAGGTGGCGCCGCAGCTGATCGTGGACTTCCTGCAGCTCCGACGCGAACGCATCTGCTGACTGCGGCTCCCCTTCTCCCCTGCATTCCAGTCCCGGGAAGGTTCTAGGGTGCCGCCCGTTGTTGGCGAAGAACGGCGTGACGCCCGTGGATACGTGCTTCGTGTTGTTGTAGGCAAACTCTGCAAGCGGCAGGTAATCCACCCACGTCGCAGGCTGTTGGTTCGCATAACATCTCAGGTACTGCTGCATGATGGCATTGGCTCGCTCCGCTTGCCCGTTGGTCTGCGGGTGTCTCGCCGACGCCAGATTGATCTTGACGTTTAGGAAGCCCATCAGCTTCTGCCAGAAGTTCGAGATGAACTGCCGCCCGCGGTCGGACAGAATAGACCGTGGCAGACCGTGAACCTTGAACACGTGGTCCATGAACAGTTTGGCGGTTTGCTCTGCCGTGGCCACCTTAGCACACGGAATGAAATGCGCCATCTTGGAGAACAGGTCCACCACCACCAACACTGCCGTCTTGCCCCTTGAGCTGGGCAGATCCGTGACAAAGTCCAGAGCCACCCTTTCCCAAGGTTCGACCGGAGTTTGCAGCGGCTCCAACAGTCCAGCCGGCGGTTTGTGCACCGTCTTTGCCCTCTGGCAAGTGTCACACCTCGCCACGTAGTCTGCGACCTCCCCTCTCATTCCAGGCCACCAGAAATCCCTGGCTACTAATTCCACCGTCTTCTCCTTGCCAAAGTGCCCGGCCGTGGGTGCGTCGTGCAGCTGCTGTAGCACCTTGGCTCGAAGTTCGTCACCCGGCACGTAGATGGCCCCTTTACGGATGAGCAATCCATCTCGTAGCTGGAAACCGTCGGCCGCTGCCTTGCCCCCTCGCACCTCTGCCATCTTCGTTTGTGCGAAGGAGTCCCCCTGCAACGCTCGCCGCACCGCCTCTAGGTCCACGGTCGCCGCGGCGCACGCCCACACTGTCGGTGCAAAGATGTGCATGGCGGCCGCTGGTGTTGCGTCCTCCAGATACTGTGGCTTGCGGGAGAGAGCGTCTGCCATGATGTTGGTGTCCCCCGGGACATACTCTATTCGGAAGTCGAAGTCCGCAAAGAACTCAGCCCAACGTATCTGCCTCTGGTTCAGGAACTGTGCCGTGCGCCAGTGTTCCAGATTCTTGTGGTCCGTGCAAACCTGCACCGTGTGCTTGGCGCCGATCAGAAAGTGCCTCCACGCCTTGAACGCTGCATGAATGGCCAGCAACTCCCTGTCCCATATGGTGTAGTTCTGCTCGGACTTGCTGAGCTTCCTGGAGTAAAACGCTCCCGGCCGCCACACGCCCTGCTGGTCCTTCTGCAGCAGGACCGCCCCCACTGCTCTGTCTGACGCTGGCCCTCCCTTGTCTCAGCCCATGCACCTCCTTCCGTGCAAGATCAATGTCAATACTTGATAAGAAACACCCATCCATCGCTTTAATAAAAGCATCCGCATTCTGGAGCGCCGGATCGTTATCTCTCCATAAATTGCGCAACCATGCTTTCGCCTCCCCATGCAGATGGGACATGATGAACCCCACTCTCTCCTGTTCATCTCTAAAGTCTTTATGCAACAGTTGCAGTGCGCACAGTACGTCGGCTCTAAAGTTGGGATACTGTTGCAGGTTCCCATCGAAGTGAGAGAGCAGTCCGCCTGTCCGTCTCGCCAACCCAATTCCCTCCTGCCGGGGTGTTTGCTTTGCCAGTACGTCTAACCTGACCTGGAGATCCCTGCAGGCGGCAGCTGCCTCGTCCTCTCTCTTCCTGGATGCGAGAACCTCGGCGTTCAGTTGTGCCACTGCTTTTCTGAGGTCCTCTATCTGCTGCTCAGCCGTCATGTCTCCTGCCGTTCGTGAGCTCGCTAGTGGGCGCCTGTTTCTCTCCCCTCCTCGAGGCTGCAGATGCCCACAATGTGGAGACGGAGCCTACTGTCAGAGCTGCTTCAAGATCCTAGCTCACAGAGGATCACGCTAGCCAGCGGTCATTAAGTAAAAGTCTTTATTGAATTACAGTTTCCATTCTCACGCTGCTGTCTGCAACTCTACGTCTACTAGCTAGATCGGCGAGGCTCCGTCTGAGTCTCCGCCCCGTGCGCACCAACTTAATATCCTAGCCTTGCTCCACCTTTTCCTCCTGACTGTCCTCCTCTGGGTCCCTCTACCCCCCGGGGCTTCTTCCTTCCGGGATTCTTCTGACGCTGACCCGGACCCTTCTGCCTCCTTGCGCCGGGCTTTAGGACCTGGTTCCCTTTCGGGGCTGCTCACTGCGCCGCCTTCCTCTGCATTTGAACTTGGCGCGCGCGCCCAACCTTCCACTTTCCTCTTAACCGTTTCTTCGCTCCCCGATGGAGGTGTGGCCACTCCTGACTCCTGCCCTCCCTCCTGTGGTGAGCTGCCAGCGCTTCCCCCCTGGCTCCTTTCCTCTTCCCTGCTTCCTGGCGGTGACGCTGGTCCCGATTTCCAGCTGCTCCCCCCTGAGTCTCCTCTGGCTCTATCTTCCTGGGGTGCCTCTCTAGATTCCCCCCTTGCCCTGGCCACTGGTGCTCCTTTCTGTGAATCCTCTGATTCACTGGAAAGACTGGGAGATCTCGGGTCGTCGTCATCACTCATCCTTTCCTCTGTCTCCTCCCCTTCGCTCTCTGTTTCCTCCCTTGCCCGTGCCTCTGCACCTAAACCCCTGACAACACCCATACGAGGTGTTTTTAAGGATCTGACTTGGGCACTAATAAGCAGTTCTATGAGAGACAAAAATTAGAAATGTATGTGAAGCGGCAACTTAATCCAAGATGACCAAAGGAGTCACAAATTACTCTGCAAGTAGGTGGAAACTAAATATTTTACCTAAATATTGTTCTGTTTTGTGGTAAGACAGCATGGAATTCCCACAGTGCTAAATCTGTCTGGAACGGACCAATTAAGATTTCAGCTAACAGGGGTTCTGGATCATCAGTCAAGAGTGAAGGCCAAGGGAATATAATGGGAGAGAAAGTGCTAAAATGTGGCAAACTGCACTGAGACAGAATGCACTTAAGTTAAAATGCATATATTGGGTGGGAATATCCATGAGTACAAAAAGTCTAGCTCTGAACATTCTCTTACATTGTCAAATAAATAAGCCCAACAATTCATTAAGGAGAAAAATTCATTTTACCTGCACTTCAATTTGTAAGTCTTTGTCCAGAAGTGCCCTTTTCTTTAGTATTTCCGCTTTAAGTTGTTCCTTATGTTTGAAGAGCAGAGCCGAGAGTTTAGTTGCATTCTGTTTACTGCGCTTTTGTTCCACACTCTCTTCTCGCTTTCGTTTCTTAGCAGCCTGTTTTTCTTCTTTATCTATCTTATCCAGAATATACTTCATTACTTGGTTGCACACTATCATTCTGGAGAAGAAATAGAAAAAATACTATTATGAAGAGACTAATGAGGGGGCGATGGAGAACCACAAAGATTGCATTTAGTAATCAAATAAAAATAAGAATAGTTTTAAGATAATGACTAAAGCTGAAGAGCATTTTTAGGGAGAAGAAAAAAATATAAATCAGAAACCAAATCTTTTTATAGTACCACAGCCTCTATATTAGATATTAGTACACATTATGTGAAGCTACAAGGTGTATAAACAGGCACCCCAACCCTCTAAATAATATTCTGTATTCACAGCTTTCCTTTCTTTTCCACCGTTCAAATTTTGTAGAATAGTAAAAATACCAGCAGACATGGGACAATGTCAGGTCATATTGTAAGCATGCAGAAAAAACATGGAGCGGTTTAGGTAAAGGGATGCTTACAAAAACATACTGTTATCCAATTTTGTAGCATTGTGCATTTTGTGGTTTCTGTGTAGGATCAGAGGTTGGAAGAAGTTACTTAAAAGAGATCGCAATATTGAGTAGTATGGTCGCAGCAGGAGAAAAGAGACCCCCGGGCTTCTTCTCTGCCTCTTATCCCCCCTCCTCCTCTCCAGCCTCCAATTCTGCTCTCCACCAGACACTTCCTGCTCACTAAACCCTGTTACCTCTTCACCTTCCAACACCTTCTCCCCCTAGTCTGCTCCCTCTTCTCCCTCTGACCACTCACTGTCATCCCACCACCTGGCTCCAGATCTTCTCCCTTGGGGGTTCCCCGGCTGTTGACTCCCACCACTTCTTTGCACCCAGCCAGTTCATGACACAATGGCTCAAACAAACATGAGCAATCATTTCTATGAGTAAGTTGGTAGTAAACGTTTACATTAGCACATATTCTTCTACACCGGAAAATACTGAAAGGAACCATACGCCTTGCTTAATGTCTGTCCATCTGCCTTACCGCTGATTCTCTTCCCGTTCAGCAGGGGTCAACGTCTTTTTCTGTTTTAGATGCTCGATCACAGCGTTGTGCTTCATTACCACCTTCAAGAAAAGGGGGTGGGAAATCAAAACCTTTGATGGCAAGAAGCGACAAAATGAAACACACTTTTAAAGCTGCAGGTAATTTTAAACCTGAGTGTCACAGAGATTAAACCCATGGCCAGTAAAGTAAAAGTGACCTTCATTTGCTCAGCAGTTGCCTGTGCAATTCTGGTGAAGGGAAATAGGAGCCCTCGACTCCTTCTAAAGCTGAGGAAGAAGCAGATCAGGAGGGGTGGGGTGGGATATTAGCTGCAGAGGAAGATTTGATGGAGAAGTACGTGAGCTCAGAGTGAAGCATTCTCCGAGTTTCAATTAAAGAGGACTACAAAATGCTTTTGAAGCTCTCCTTCAATTCTGTACAGAAGCCTTCAAAGTATTTTAGATGTATGGCACTATAGCAGGAATAGCCAACATGTTGCCCTCCAGATGTTATTGGATGCCAGCTTCCATCAGCACCAGGCAGAATTACCAATGGTGAAGGATGATGGGAGTTGAAGTTTAACAAGTGGGAGGACAGGGACGTCACCTACTCTAACACTGTAGTATGGCAACAGAATTGACTGTGTATGAATTTTCTTCCCCAGATCCATCACTAGTAGTTTACAACACTAGGCTGCTATCATGTCAAGTCTTCTCTTCTACAGAAAAAATGTAGTGCGGAAATAGTGTGGAAGACTGAGCAATCAGATCCAAGTCTCTTCTCCCCTGAACTGAAGACGCCCTGGCAGCAAACTTTGAAGTAGTAAATCATGACCCAGATGCCACCAAGTACTTTAAAAAAAACACCATTAGATACAGAACATCTGTTACATTTACAAAAAAGGGATATGCAATGTAGTTTAATAAGGAAAGACCCCTAAGATTTAAACCAAATGCACAGGCCAAAGGATTCACACGCATATAGCTTGATGGCCAAGAACAGGAGTGATAATGTCTTTGGATAAGTGTACCTGTTTCTGGATAATGTCACTCTGATTAGAAGCCTGGAGGGAGTGCTCACGTTTAATTTCAATATGCTGCTGTTTTTTCTTCTGCTGCTGCTCTCTGAGCTGCTGAACCCTTTGCAGTTGCTCTTGAACGCTGGCCGCTTGAACAGTTACCACGTTCTGGATCTGATGAGCTTGCACCGGGCCGGCTTGCTGAATCTGAATAGGCAACTGAAGTTTAATTTGCTGAGGCAGACCACCTTGCTGGGCCTGTAGCTGAGCCACAACATGGGACTGGAGCTGAGAGAACACCTGGACTTGCTGCTGAAGCTGCGGGACTGTGATCACCTTAGTCTGTGGTGGCTGGATTTGCAGCTGAGGACGTGGAGATTGCACGGTAACTTGATTTACGTTTGGCGTGGGTGGCAGAGTTTGAACCGAAGTTGGAACCTGGGGCTGCGAAGTCTGGATTTGGATCGAAGGATGCGGCTGCATGGGGACGTGCTGTGGTGCTGGAGTCTGGACCTGAGCTGGCTGAATCATTTGAACCTTGGGCGGGGTCTGTGGGTGTACCCCTGACAGGGCCTGGCTTTGAACTTGAGCTAAAGGCTGCCCTTGCGGAAGGCTCTGGGGTGGAGTCTGAGCAGTGGCTGGAGTTACGGTTGGTTGCGATACTGGAGGCTGTGCTTCGGAGATGACTGGGCATGGAAGTGAAGCTGGAGGCTGAGCTTCGGCGGCTGCCTGGGCTTCAGCCCGAGGCGGAGATTGAGTAGGCTGCGTCTGAGCTGGAGGCTGAGGCTGAATACTCTGGGGTTGCCCCTGAGACTGGCCTTGGAGCTGACTCTGAGGTGGCTGGGGTTCAGGAGGAGGAGGAGGAGGAGGAGGAGGAAGCTCTGGAGCTGGCTGTGTTTGGGTCTGTGCTTGAGAAGCTTGCTTCTGTTCTCCTGCAGCTGGGAAGATAAAAAGCAGGACTTACCTTCAGAGCCACACTAACAACAATCTGAGGAGCAGCTTTCCTTCTCTAAGAAGCCACCACAAGGCTTCAGCATTTCTAAGCCTGAAAAGCATTCCCTAAGAAAAACTACTTTTCTTTCAAAGCTGAAATGCATTTGTTTCTATTTAATATATATATATATATTTTAAAAAACAACCCTACCTGGTGTTGAGGTGGAAACTGTAGTTGTCATAGTACTAGCTGCAGTAGCTGCTGCTGCTGGTGGAAGTGGGGTGAAAAGAAACCGCTGGATGGTACCATTTGGCATAGCTGCTTGCATTAGTTGTTGTCCTGGTCCTGGTATTACCGTGACACCCTGCGGGATCAACTGCAACTGCCCAGTAGTTTGACCTTGCCCCTGAATCACCACAGTCAAACCTTGACTGCCACCCTAAAATTGGGGGAAATGTAAAAGTCAATACCCACAAAAGATCCCAATGGAGTATATCAAGGGCTTGCACCGTGTAATGAACTTTCCAGCTGGAATGGTTGGTGACACCCAATGTTGGTGCGTCCCCTTCTCCTCCCTGCAATCACCCACCCACAACTTGCTCCCGGAGGCCCCCCAACCTTTCAGAGAAAATCTTGATCGAATACACAGGAGCTGCAGGGAGGAGAGAGAATCCCTTCCACCGCTAGTGGATAAGATTTCACCCACAAGCTCTGGCATTTGGTTATTAAAAAGAGCAGTCTTTTCTGAAAAATCATTTACCACACCTATAAGTTGTTGCAAATTTTTCAACAACAAAGCTTACTGGGAAATGAATATATATTGAATTGAAAAAGATGTTTTAAAAAAAATTGTTTTAAAAAAACAAACCCCACACAGAAGCCTGGGAATTATAGGGGTAGAACTACCAAAACAGTATAGAAATTTATTCATATATGCGACTACAGCGGCAATGATGTTATTTGCTCCAAAATGGAAAGAAGAAGGCCCGACAAAAGAAGAATGGATACAAAAACTTATGGATTATGCAGAGATGGTGAAATTTACTAGAAAAATAAGAAATCAAGATAACAAACTTTTTATAAATGGATGGAACTGGTTTATTGAATATGTACAAATAATTTGTAAACAGATAAAGACACTGGCAGCGTTATTGTAATAACCTGCAGTTTCATAAGAGTAAATAATTAAAGCAGATGAATAAAAGAATAAGTTAAGTTAATTTAGAATATGCAGGAAATGATAAAAATAAATTTAAGGAACCGCAGAAAGAGGTGGAAGGAAGCAAGGTTTTGAAATGTTTTGTGTGTGTGTGTGTGTGTGTGTGAGAGAGAGAGAGAGAGAGAGAGAGAGAGAGAGAGAGAGAGAGAGAGAGAGATTTTCATATACATTTCAATAGTTTTACAGTCATTTTAACATTTCAAAATTAGACTTCCTCCTCTTTCTGAGCTTTGAAATGTTAAAATGACTGTAAAATTGGAAATCATTAAAAAAACAAAAAAGAAAGAAAAGTTTTTCAACAATAATGCAACAGAAACTAAACATATCATTTGAGAGCAACCCATTTACCTCACGTGGTAGAGGAACTTTAGCTTATGATGAATCTTTTCCCAAACTTCTTACAAAAATGTAGTAGATGGAGTTATTAACTCAGAAGATGCCTGCTTTAAATTGACATTGCACGTGCAAGGAAAGGCAAATCATCGCCACACAACAAACATCACAAAAGCTTACCTGTCCTTGTGTGAGCTGCGTGAGCTGCGCCATTGTAAGTTTCACCTGACCCTGTTGAGGACGAGGTGGGTGTGGTGATGCAGCTTGCGGCTGCATGTGCTGCAAAGGGGCTCCTGGAGTTGTCACTACCTTTGGATTTGCAGAAACGGTGGTAGCACTAGACACTGCTGTGGAAACAGGCTGACCTCTGATTATCTGGGTCACTACTTGCTGGGTCTGGCCTGCATGGACATATCATTTGTATCATTAAGAAGCTGTTCCCAAGACAAGAAGCCTCTGCGAAAAAGAATTCCAGGGCTGCTTCTCCCTCCCATCTACCAAGTTCCATTGACCAGTAAAATCACTGGGTCCATTGACCAGTCATGTGCCTCTATGTCTCTTCAAAGCCATGAAAAAAATGCAGCCTAGTATTACCTTTTCCTCATTCTGCAGCTTAGTTATAATATATGCCAACGTGGCTAAGCTTTGGTCCTCTGGATGTTGCTGGGCTTCAATTTCCAACAGCATAGCCAATGGCCAGGGATAATAGGAGTTGTAGCCCAACTGTATCTGAAGGGCCGAAGCTTAGCCACTCTTGATAGAAGCCAGGATGTACAGGAACACGTAACTAGTTATGGAAGTCCAAGATGGGTTTGGACTCGTGTTTCTGAAAAAGAAGCCTTCAGTGCAGTCTGCAGTGGATCTCAGCTTTTCAATCCACAAAAAAGAAGGCAAAGATTCCTATTTTCTAGCAGAAGCACCTTGTCTGAACCTAAGAACAATCTGAAGACCAGCCAGAGTATTTATCATATTTATGATTCAGAAAAATAAGATTCCTATCGTCTAGTAGAAGCACCTTGTCTGAACCTAAGAACAATCTGAATACCAGCCAGAGCATTTATCGTATTTATGGTTCAGAAACAAAAAAAAGTAGCAAAAGGCATAGTGCTTTCTTTTTAGTATTATTCAGCTGACTGGCCCGAAATGTTTAAGTTTTATCGGTAATTTAAAGCAAAAACCCTAACACAGACATGCCTGAATTTGTGTTGATGATACTTCTTTTTCTTTTTTAAATGAAGAAAAAAAAAATCATGGATTTCACATACTGGAGGTTTAAAAATCAAAATTAACCTACTAGTTGGAAGAATACCTTGCTGTACCACGACAGGTGTTCGAATGATGGTCTTTCCTAATGCTGATTGCTGAAGTGGTGTCCTTATGACTGTCATCCCAGGCCGGAGAGGTGTCCCAGCCATTACCTACACAAGTTACAAGGAAAACAGTCAACTTTTTCTTCAACTAAACTTATTTCTATACATATTGTGACTTGTATATGGAAAAAAACACAACTTTTAAGAAACCATTTTTTTAAAAAACGGTTTTTCAGGTAAGCTAAAAGTTGAAAAAAGCAAAACATCCCCCAAAGTTAAATATAAAATGTAACAATATACAATAATATACTGTTAAATTTTTACTTTGGGTTCCGCCCCCAACCCAAGCTTCTTATTTATCCAAAACACTTTTCAAAAGCCTTTTTAAGGTGCAAACAACATTACTTTTTCTCTGGTTAATCCACCGCTCTTCAAACATCTCCATTCATATTTCTTTTCATGAAGTTTTATTTATGTAATGCAACCCGAACATTTGCAACAATAATAAAACTCCAGCGCTATGAAAAATTAAATCGCGTATGTATTAAGAAAAAACTGGAAGAAATGACAGACTGACCAAGAAAAACACGCAAGAGGACCCATAAAAGATGGGTAGCAAGGAGACCTGAACCAGCCCAGAAGCCAGCTGATTTAAAGCAAGTCCCCATAAGTCCCCATGGTAAAGATCTATTGAGAGATAAGTGACAAAAGTAGACAATGTTCTAGTTCGTGCATAATGCTCAGGCAGGCCATGACTTAGCAGAAACATGCAGGTTCCTACAGCAACCATGGCTTAGCCCCAGGTAGTGCCGGAGGAGTAGAAAAGTGCAGTGGATGCAAGCTTTGGTCCAGGATGCTGGCTTAGTGTTATGCGCAAACTGGGCCAATGAGTGTCTCTTAAGAAAATCAACAATTGTATGAAACCCTAGGTTTAGGTTTCAGATTTTTAGGTCCACGTTTTGGCACTGTAAATAGTTTCTAGATTAAACGCCATCTCAAATGGAGTCCAAGAGCAACCTTATTACAAAACTACAAGATCATTCATCCTAAATAAATAAATAAATAAATAATCTTACTTGTGAAGCACTCGTTGTACACACAGTCCCTGTGTTATTTGGCCTAATAGTTACAGTTGCTGTCCTTGGCTGGAATGAAGTAAATGTTTGTTGGTTTGATCCAGTAGTTGATGGAATGATACCCAACACTTTCTGCTGCACTTGAACTACACCTATTTGGGGAAAGTATTCATCAATTTAAAAACATTACTAAGTAAAAGATTAACACCCTCTTGTTTTAGGTGATTGACTCACTCTGCAGAATATTTATACAGGTCTCTAAAGAATGAACCCACATTCAGGAGGGTTTATACTGGTGTGCAGTAGGAAGAATTGACACATGTTCACTTAAATAAGAACCACACTATGCCTCAAACTTGTACACCGCTAAAGAAAATAAGCAATCTTAGTCGCTGAGAATAGTTCTAAAATTTGAAAGTTTACAAGGGAGTTAAAGCAGAAGAGCAGGTCTTAGTTTGGGTTTAAAAATGATTTAACAGACACATCTTGTAGAAAACCTGCGAGCATAATGACAGCTCCTTCTTCAACTGAGAAATCGGGAACGGCACAAAGGATCACACATATCAATTCTAATCTGGCACAGACATCTTTCGATCTTCCCTACAGAGAAATGGTATTTTGGCAACCAGTAGTTTGGCTAACCAGATTCCTTGCTAAATGTATTCCTTTATCATGGTTAAGACAGAAGAAAGAAATTCATTCGGTGGAGGGGAAAGGCAGTGAATGACCCCATGGTTCTCTCTTAATCGCTTTAACTACCATAAACAAGGCCTACATGTTACATCTGTATCTCTCCAGATAGCAAAGACAAAACTCAAATGCATAGCTAAGTCTTTAAATGGTGTCTGAAACTGTAGAAGAGGGGGGAAACTGAGTTCCCTTGGGGGAGAATGCTACAAAGGGAGCCTCAATGCAAAGAAAATCCTGTATCTCCTATATCATGTGACCGACCCACATATCCCAGCTGATGGGACCACTAGCAGGGCCTCCCCTGCAGATATGAAAGCACAAGGCATTACCTGTGCAAAAGGCATTCCTGTAAGTAATTGGGCCTAAAGCCTTTTAGGGCTTTGTACACCAGTAGAACCACTTGAATTGAGCCCACTAGCATACAGGTATAGTGCAGTATCTGGTTGGATCGGCCACTGAAGCTACCTGTGCTCTGAGTGTTATCTTAGAAATGAGAAGAACCCGTCCCTTCAGGGTGCTATATCACCCAGAACTGTCTTGTCTTCCAAATTCCTGAACTTGGGAGGCAACTTCCCATAGCAACTCCATCTTATCAGGATTCAGTTGGTCAGCCAGCATTCAGCCAATCATGTCTCCAGGTACTGGTCCAGCACTTTCACTTTTTCTCCCAATTCAGATGAATTTTTGGGGGGAGGGGGGAGAGAAAGAGCAAGCAATTGAGCCTGTTGGCTACCTGGGTGTCAACTGCATATTTGGCACGCTGTGCTCCAAATCCCCAGCTAACACCTCTGTTCAGTTTCGTATTGATATTAACTAGCATGCCGTCAAAGATAGTCCTGAAAGTAGGCGTGGAACTGCTGCAACACAGTGCACTCAACCAGCAAAGCCTTTCCATGGTCAATGGTAATAAAAGTAAAAGCCTGGGAACTCTCTAACATACTGAAAGGCATATGCAGCCCTTCTATTAAGCCTGAGAGTATTTTTTTTCACTAAAGTCTTCAAAAGCTGATAATGTGGAACATTATGTAGGTCAGCAAAGGGATATCAAAGATAGATAATTTTAAACAGTAACAAATTCCCACTGGAGAAACTTTAAAAAGCTAGAAATCGTTTTTCAAAAAATATGTGATCACTCGATTTTCCTAGGAAAATATGTCTTTGGAACCCTCTTGCATTACATACCAGATAGGCACTGTCTCTATTGTCTTTTTGGCCCCTGCTGAAGACTTCCTTTTTCTAAAAAGTATTTTAAGCGGGTATTTATTTATTTATAATTCCAGTTTGCATTTGCATGCATGTTTTGATGTTTTCATTGTTGAAATCGCTTTGTGATGCTTTATGAAAAAGCGATTCATAAATGGAATGAGCAAGAAAGAAAGAGTTCAAACTGCAACGGCGTTCTCCTACCTCCTTGAGTGGCTGGGACGTTAACAGCAACTATCTTGCTATTTGCTGGTAGAGGCAGCTTTGTTATCACTTTGCCTGCCATAGTCACTGGGCTGCTTGCAATCTGGAAAGTCTGACCACTGCTGGAAATGGTTGTTGCTGATGTAGCAGTTGTGCTTGTGGCTAACAAAACAGGAATGGCGGTCAGTTTCTGTTTTCTCGAGACAGGCCACTAACAGCAAGTATCATCGCAGCACTGCAGAAACCTATGGCATGGTTGCCTTTAAAATGCTGTGTGCTCTAAATAATGTCGACAAGGAAAAGTCTTAAGAGCTGGCACTTTCTTATGAAGATTATAAAATCTTGAATGGTCGCAACAGTGGATAAAGAAATGCTTCTTTAAAAAAACAAGCCCCATCTTTACAGTACTTCAGTTCATCCAGTGAAAATTTTCAGGACAGATGAAACAGAAGGGCTGCTTCATGCAAAGGAATTCATTACCACAAGGAATGGTGGCATCCTTACATGAATTAAATCTATTAACTGCTGCTAGCCATGACAGCTATTTCAAACCTTTATGACAGAGGCAACATACATTTCTGAGTATCAGAATACAGGGGTAAGCTTTCCCCATCACCACCATGCATTGCTTTGAGCTTCGCTGGGAAATGTGACTGTTCTCTTGAGGAGACATGAGTGCTAGGCTCAGTGAATGAGCCTTGGCCTAAACCAGTTTATGCCCTTATAAAGCAGTTGAGGCACACCCCATATTGACAAATGTATTAACTCACAACTACAGCTTTTAACAGAAAAAAAAAATGTCTTTCTTCCCAGTTCAAGGATGTAGCTGAAGAGAGCATCAATTAGGTTTTAAATACTTTGTGTGACTGCTTCCCAGCTGTGAGCTTATCGGCAGTCCCCTATCCCACTGGAGATCATGGCTAAGAGATGCCTGGGCATATGAACGACCTCTAATAGTACAAGTAAAAATTTGGTTATACGTGTTTTGTTTTTAAAGGGTGAAGATTCTCCCACTTTTTTTTTTTTTTAAACTAACTCACTCATTTACCTGATGAAGACTGGCCTTGTTTAACCCAGGTAGCAAAAGTCTGGTGAAAGTTCTTGTTCTGCTGGAATGTTACTGTAGCTGGAGATCCCACTTTAGTAGCAAGCACCACTTTGGTTCCACTGGGAATAGAGCGTGGTAATGGGCCAACCATAACTTTCTGAGGAGTGGAGACGGTGGTTGCCGTACCGCTGGTAGTCGTAGCTGTAGCGGCGCCACACACGGCAGGCAACTGCTTCTGTTGCTCCAGTCGCTTCTAAAGGAGTTAAGCAGAGGGGTAAAATGAAGAAAAGCTACCACTAGTCCGCTCTACAATAGCAGCCCCCTCACCCTATGTTAAAATAGCACACTAAGGCTGCTGTGATCTTACGAATGCTCATTGGAAAGCACGCCACGTTAAACACAGCCGGACTTGCAAGTAGGTGTATGTCTGTACCATGTGCTTCGCATGAAAGTCATTTCAAATGCGAGAATTTTCAAAAGTGAGATGCCACCGTATGTGCAGACAGAGCTAGCAATAGGAAGGCTTCCAAAGAACAAGTGTTCACAAGTGCCAAGCTATTATCTGCTGAAAGTCTGACTAGACTGGATCTGGTGTACCGCAGCAGCTATGAGACGGAGCTACAAAGCAGGATGCCTTTGCTTTGAATCTCTCCTCTTGCTACGACCGCTAGGGGGTGTTCCGCTCTTGTCATTTGTAACCTGTAGGTGGTAATAATACTGATCTGCTTTAGGATTTCATGTAAGAAATCCTGCACCCTCAAAATTGGGCTTGGGTTGGGAGAGCACCCCAGAACAGCATGCAGGGGAAGATTGTTTCGTATGTGAAGCTGATATGCTTGTACAGACACTGTTTGCCTTAGAATGATGCTGAATTCCACCTTATTTTAAAATGTGTTGTACAGGGTTTGTGTTTAATTTTTTTTGGGGGTGGTTATATTAACAGAAAACCAACCCAAATAAAGCAATGCTTTCAAAACTTAACTTCAAGTAAATAGCCTTTTCTGATTACATTATTTAATGTTTAATAATGTATAGAAAGGTGGTTCATAACTAAACATTAACCAAATCAATTTAAGGAAGACTAAATATTTGAAAGAAATATTATCTTCATTCTCATTATTAAGTGGTTTTTAACAGTCTGAATAGCTGTAATCACTACAGTGCTTGGTTGTATTTCTATTTTGTTACATGCCCCTCATATACACAGTGATTTGCTATAAAAATAGCACATTTTTAGAGAAAAGGGGAATTGGTTGGGGCTTTTTTCCTTTTTAACTGGAGCGGCATTGTATCAGCTATCTAAAACAGAAAGAATGGCTTTGTCATTAAGAAATTTTAAGCAGTCACTGAAGAAAGTATTATTTTGGTAGACATTTTTCAGTTGCCTTCCCTCCGTGGGTGCTACCCTTTTCATTTGTCTTATTTTTGTATTAAGGTGGGTTTAGTTTTTATTATAACGTCTTTTGTTTAGAAAGTCAAAATATATCAAGCAAGAAAGCCAAATTAATAAATAAACAGGGTTGCATCTTAATTCATCATTAGCTACCCTGAGTGGACATTTTGTTGAGATAGACATAAGTTTTCCAAAAAATAATAATGAATGACATGTTTAGAAAGAAGAATAAGTATTGAAAGAACTTTGCAGTGGTGACACCATTCTTTACTGGGCAAACAGGAAAAGTTACAGATTTTTATGACTGCATGCATGTGTCAGAATTAGGAGACTGAAGGTGCATCCACTTTTAAAAATACTGATTTATACAAATTAATAATTTAGTTTTCATTCCAACATGGAAGCATCTCCGATTCTGTACTTGGCAGGATGTCAAACCTTACTTCCACGAGTTCTAGGTTATTTAGGTATCTTAGCAACATCTACCCTGACACTTTTGTAAGACTGAAACACAACCCTGAAGGAGAGAATCAAATTCCCACTGTATGTGTAATATTAAGAGCACATCAAATGATTAATTTTAGTATCGCAATGTAGTTCTTCCGATAGGAATATGGAAATATTTACTCAAATGAAAATATTTGAACAATTCTATATAAGAAAGAGACACTTCCATGTTTATTTTAGGATGCACAAATGCAAGCAATGCAAACTTCAACAGGCGGGACTACCAAGAGCTACCCCACCTGCTGGGCAGCCAATCGCTGTTGTTTTAGTTGAGCCTCCATTTGGGCCTTGAATTCCTCAGCCTTCTTCTGTTCACTAACCTTAGCCTGTTGCTCAACTGCTTGTGCCTTTTCCTTCTCCACTCTGTCAAAGAGATGAACAGAAAATCACTACTGGGCATTGCAAATTACTACAAAACATGCATTTTATACCAAGAGCCCTTTTTATGTGCTAGGAACCAATTCTCAGTGTTACTGAAATGCTACATCTAATTTCCAGAAATTTTCTAGTGCCACCCTGTTGCAAATAGGCCTGCTTATGTGTGAACTTTCTTAAATCTGGCTGTCACCTTCTGTCAGTTTAATGACAAGCAGCTCCCATGAACATTCTCACAGTTTATGCACTTTTACAAGAGAAACTCTATGGGTTGGATCCAGAGTTGTACTTCTGTTTGCAGAAGAGACTGAGAATCAGCAAAGGCTTGCACTGAAGGGGAGAAGAGGGTGATTTTCATTTTATTTCCCCCTTTCCCTGCAGTCACCAGACCTTCCACAATGTTTTCTAGAGGGTCTCCTGAACTGGCAAAAATCACCTCCCTCCTCTTTCTCCTGTGGAGCATCCCAAGGAGCTTCAGTGAAAACTGACTGAGCTTAAATCTGAAAGGAGACATAGTTAGAACTTGTGGATAAGCAAAAAAGGCAAAGGGGTGGGGGCATGGTCCAAAAAGAGAGTTTGTGTGTGCTGGGGGAGGGGAAGCCCAGATGGAATATACGGAGCATGCACCGGGTGGCTGGCAGGGATAAATGTTAATCAAGAGGCCTGATGTGAAGAAAACTGGAACCCAAGTTGCAACAGAAACCAGGAAAAACATATAAGGTAAGCACACACAGCACTGTTGCCATAATGAGACAAGAAAGGTTGAAGTTTAAGAAGTTGAGTTTAAAGAGAAATCAGAAAGTAGGTGTACTGATTATGTAGAAAGCTAAGAATATTGAAGCTGGACAGAGATGTCATGAAGCTGACGAAAGCAGGGGTAAAAGCAAAAGGAATAGAGAGACCAGGGAGGGAATGAGTAGGAAACAGTTTCTCTAGCTGTTTTGCATACTGTTTCCTACTCATTCCCTCCCTGGTCTCTCTACTCCTTTTGCTTTTACCCCTGCTTTCGTCAGCTTTGTGACATCTCTGTCCAGTTTCAATGCTTTTGGGGCTGGGGAACAAAAAGAGGACTGCACAGTTTAAAGTGTTGGGAGTCGTATCCGATGTTGCACAAACAGAAGGCAAGTTTGTGCAGCACATTTCTCCCTTTTCCTCTGCCCGCACCGCATCACCCAAAATGTCAGGTTCTCCCAATCTCCTAGAGAGGCTTTTTGGGTAGAAAGTCGTGGAGGAGGAGTGGTCTTCCGCTTGCTCAACAATAGATACCACCCTTAAGTGTTTCAAATTCACATACTGATTGCAATTAGCCAACCAAATATTTGGCTTCATATCTCTGGTTTCCCAGTTTTCCATTAACTGACAGCAGGGCATGCCAACGGAACGTATATCTATTTGATGGTGTCAAGTGTACTTTTGTTTCTACTTACTAGAGGGCACACATAGTTCAAAATAATTTTGCAGCTTTAAACTTGCTATTTTAGATATAAAATCCACATCCAACAGGATATTTACACATCTAAATATGTTCAAAAAGCAAGTCAAAGAACTTGATTTTAAGCTATTAGATTACCTTTCAGAAAATGCTTTTATTTCCCATAGTTCTAATTCCTCCTCCGCTACCCAGGTTTCAATTATAACAGGGCCTGTTTGTTTTGGAGTTTCTGGCCTTTTGGGTCGCAATGCACTTGACCGAAGCCCTTTCCTCTGAGGCGTAGGAGTTTCTGCAGGAACAGAAGGCAAATTAATATTCAGTTTAAGTATCTGATAGCGTCCCCCTAAATTCACATACTCCTCTATAAGTAACTTGGGAATTTTATATTCATGCTTACCTTTGGGGGCCTCTGGAACACCAATCGGACAAATAATTTTCCGTACACAGTACTCCGATCGAATTCCATATGGTCCAACATCTCTTCGCTTGATTATTTCAGTTGTTGTTATTTCCGTTTCCGATGTGTCTACAAACATTCATTTCAAAAGTTTCAATTGCAAGTCTAGTAAGAAATGTTTCTCCACAAATTCTGGAACAACTTATTCTCAAATAACATGATGGAAATATTGGCATTTTGTTAAAAAACAGTCCAGATTTATTTTCAGTTATAACTTATTATTCTATAATTAGAAAGAGAAAACTTTCCAGTTTGCTAAACTACAGTGTCCCCATGATGTCTGACACAGGTAGCTGGTTTAAGACTCTTTGTAAATCAGGACTGCAAAACACATTTTGATATTTGTTTGTAGAGAATGCTAAAACACAGTTTCCTGGTTTAGACCTCAAAGTAACTGTGGTTTAATAAAGCGGGAAGTCTCCCCTGTAATCAGGTACAGATAGAAGGAGCATTTGAGCTTGTGTCCAATGTATCCAATGATGTTGTCCTGACAGTGCAAGGACTGCCACCTGCACAATGCAACATTTTTTACCTCTCGTTGCACACCAGCTGTGCCCCCCAAAATCAGTTTTGGGTTTCCTCCAACCCTTCAGAGCAAACTGGGGGGGGGGGGGGAGAGGAAGTACTGTTGCAAAGGTGGAAGTCCTTGCACTAACAGGATGACTTCACTGGATACAACCCATAGTTTGGTCGACTGGGAATGTTACACCTGAATCTGGGCTCAATGGGCCTTACATTCCTTGTTCCACTTAAAGACACCCATACCACGTGGAATCACAGAATCATGGAATTGTAGAGTTGGAAGGGAATATTGCCAGGAAGGAATGGAACCAGTGAAATACAATAACTCCAGTTCTCATCTCAAATGATTCCAAGGGGATAATCAGCATAGCCAGACCTCACCCTCCCCAAATCTCCTGATGAAGATTGCTTAGGAGGAAGGAAATTTCAGTGCCAAACTGGAAACCAGACTGAGAAGGGTCTAGTGAATATGACAGAGGTTATCATGGATCCATCCGTGATAAACTTTCTTAGGAAAAAAGCAAATAAAAAAACAAACCCCTTTTGCTTCAAAAGACTCTAGTTTGTAATGCATATTACAAGTTCTGAAATAATATTTAACCAGCAATGTTTTTTATAAATTAGCAAAATTAAGTATTCCTAAAATATCTACCTGTACGTGTAGTTCCTCCACCAGGTGGGGGTTTAGCAGCCATGTCATCCCATTTCAGACATGCCCAGAGTAACCTCAACATAAGGCTAACCCCTGCCAAAGATTTTACGGTTTGCAGTCGGTATCTAGAAAAATAATAATAAAGGAAGTCATGTAAATCACTTCTAATTTCACAAAGCAGCTGGTCTACATGCCATAGTTCTCAGAGATAAGGCAAAGCTTCTTATTTTACAGCTAAAAGTGGAGTGTATTTTCATATAAATTACAAAAATCTGTGGTACTCGTTATACAGGCCCGTGCTATCATATATTGAATCTTGCTCCATGCAAGTTTTTAGAATGAACCAAACAGGTCCAAAATATTTCTGGAACAGAGGTCCACATAATAGCTGACTTTCCCCTACAAATATGTAGGTACTGGGTGACATCCAACTTCATGCCACTGGACTTTGCTGTAGTCCCTCCCAACACCCCAACTTGGGGGCCCCGTGCGAGGGAAGGGAGGGAAAGTTCTACTGCACCAAACAGAAATGCATTTAACTGCTTTGAGGTTTTATTATAGTCAAGCAGTATAGAAATGCTGCAAAATACATAACTAAATAATAATAATATTTGTTGGCAGATGGATACCACTGGATCTTACCCAAATGTTTTCCTACACCCGCATCGATATTACAAAGGAAGGTAACATACAAAATGTGTAGAGGACACTAGCTGACAATTTCAAACCAAGTATGATAAACTACTAGATACTTGTTTCAAGTGCTCTTAACCAACTGAAAAAAACTTTACATGAAAGCAAGGGTTTGCAATTAAAAAATCCTTACTCAAGTAAAGCAGGCTGAATAATCTTGGATGCCTTGATATTTTATTTTATTATTTTATTTTATTTTGTTAGTTAGCGTTTTCTATTTTAAAACTGCCATTCTGAAAATCACCAAGGTATCATCAAGCTCCAGACTAGGCCAGTGGCATATTGCTATGGTATGAACCATGGTTGTTCTTTTTGAAAATCCCATCACTAAATACTGACAAAATGAGGGTTAAACAAAAGCCTATTTAATAAAGGTAAAGGACCCCTGGATGGTGAAGTCCAGTCAAAGGTGACTATGGGGTGCGGTGCTCATCTCACTTTTCAGGCCGAGGGAGCTGGTGTCTGTCCGCAGACAGCTTTGCGGGTCATGTGTCCAGCATGACTAAACCACTTCGGGCGCAATGGGACACCATGATGGAAACCAGAGCACACAGAAATGCTGTTCACCTTCCCATTGCAGTGGTACCTATTTACCTGCTTGCACTGGTGTGCTTTCAAACTGCTAGGTTGGCAGAAGCTGGGGCAAAGCAATGGGAGCTCACTCCATCGTGCTGATTTGAATCGCCAAGCTTCAGATCAGCAAGCTCAAGAGGCTCAGTGGTTTAGACCACAGCGCCACCTGTGTCCCTCCCCTATTTAATAATCTAGATCAAGGCAACTTTGTAACATAAAATATTTTGTCTAGCAGATAACTAAACAATCTGTTTTTACAGAATATCAAATCATTTTTGCTAGACCCATTTTAACTACAGTGGTGCCCCGCAAGACGAATGCCTCGCAAGACGAAAAACTTGCTAGACGAAAGGGTTTTGCGGTTTTTGAGCTGCTTCGCAAGACGAATTTCCCTATGGGCTTGCTTCGCAAGACGAAAACGTCTTGTGTTTTTTGCAAGTTTGTTTCCTTTTTCTTAACACCCTTAATACAGTTGCGACTTGACTTCGAGGAGAACGCGGTGTGGTAGCCTTTTTTGAGGTTTTTGGCGATTTTTGAAGCTTTTCCAAAACTTTTCCGACACCGTGCTTCGCAAGACGAAAAATTCGCTAGACGAAAAAACTCGTGGAACAAATTAATTCCGTCTTGCGAGGCACCACTGTACTTCAAATCGCAATGATCAGGTCAGGCTTTCAAGACACCTCCATATAGGTTCTTGTGTCTTAAGGAGAGTTTATTCAACGTGCATAAGACTAGGAATGTATATGCCAACTGTGTATCATCTGCCCTAACCCTTCACCCCTCTGGATGGTAGATGCCAAGCTGCCATATGTACACTGGCTGCAGAAGTATGTGTTTCCCTCCTTCAATACTGATCCTATTCTTTGACAGTACACAGAACTTTAAGCCTGGAAGCAGGGTAATCTTTCAAATTGAGCACACCTGGGAAACGAACATCCCTGTTAGGTAAATTCAGCTCAAATATCCTCAAATATGGAGGACCAAAAAAATGTTGGGTTAATATTTAAAAGGGATAACACCTGAAGTGCCAAATTTTCATGCTGGATTATAACATGCCTACCATTTGTACGAAGACATGTTCTCCCACCCAAATGATTTTAAAGAGCTGTTAGCACTGTACCTCCAAGTGATACCAAACGTTGGTCTTGGGGATGGATATGGCCAAATATCCAAAGCAGGCTTCGCAGTATAGTTGAAACAGGGAACCTCTCTGATCCCTCCTCTTCTTGCTAGCTTCTTCAAGTCATCATTGGGCAGAACAAATATGCTCTTTTTACTGCTTTTGGTAACAAACTTCCGGTAAGATGGCAAGGCTGTTCCAGAACGAGTTTTTTTCGGCCTTGAAAATTTCATGAGCTTCACTTTGTCCCTTGTGGAATATTCCTTGCTGACTGTCATAGAAGTCACCAAGGTTCCTGCTGCAGTAGTCAAGGAATCAGTCACTGTTGCTGTTACCACAGTTTTGCTGTGCTCCTTTACAGAAATGACATCAGTATTGCTATCTGTAGTGGGAGCGGTAAGTTTTCTTACAGTGGTCGTCGTGGTCGTGGTGGTGGTTACAGTGGATACAGAACAGTTTTCCATGGATGATACCCCACTTTCTCTATCTTCCTTGATGGCTGACAATCCCGATACTTTATAAGTAGTTTTGGATTCTGTAGAAACAGTTGACGTGGTGGTCACTTCCGTAACAACGGCTTTTACTACACTTTCTCCGTTGACACTTTCGGTTTTGTTGCTTATCGGTAATCCATTCTGATCAGCAAAGTCATTACTCAAGCTAGATTCCTCACAGGAAATTACAGGTGATGGTGCGGTTTTCGTAACACAAGGTGGTTCAATCTCCATGCATTCTGTTTCATTATATATATTGTTTTCACTGGAGGAATGGAGAGATGTGATGGATGTGTCATCAACAAGACTAGACCTTTCAGGAGAACACTGCTTTCTTCCAGTACTTTGATTAGACTGAGACATATTATCTTGAGGCAAATCATTCTCTCTAGAATCACCACCCACAGAACTCTGTACACCCAACTTACTGACCAAATTATCATTTGCATCTTCCACTGCAATATCACCATTCATAAATGGTTTTAGAGTTTCGTTAGAAGAAAATGATTTGACCAGAGGGTTGCTTTTGCTAATATTATTGATTTTTGAGTCAACGCCACTCTCGGTTTGTGCAAGTGTCTCTCTCTTTAAGCACTCTTCATTAGGTAATACTTTAAAATCAGTGTCTTTTCCATTAATCTGAAATGCTGCTGGCTTCCCCTTTTCCGTTTGTGTATTCAATTCCCCGTTTTTATTATTATTTTTGTCAGCAATACTCTTAATCTGATCAAAACACTTGTTTATGGAACTCGGTGGGACACACTTCTCCTGGTCTTGCTTTTCACCATTTGTTTCAGTGATTTTAGTCTTCACCACCTCATCAATAATATTTTCTCCAATCACGTCAGGAATTTGGGCTTCAAATGCCTTTTCTGAAATTAGCTCAGTATGCAGCGATTTTAGGCCCCCGAGAGTCTGCTTTGGATTTAATGCAATTTTGGGTTCAGACGCATCTGCAATGTTTTTCACAAGACTCTCTTTTGCTTGCAGAGATACCATGCTGGGGTGATTTTCTAACCTACGAGCTTCTGCAGAATCACAGTCGTGTTTTTCAGATGTTAACGCTTCATTTCCTATCTCAGTTGAAGATGAAGTGTCTCCTTCACAGCTGCTTTCAGTTACCATTGGCCGAATAACATTTCCGCACTGAAACTCAGTATTTGCTTGCTCCAAACATTTTGCGTTGTCCTCTAAGATACCACATGTTGTTGTTTCTTTGTTTTCTACTGGTTTAGAGTCTTCTGTTTTCAAACAGTCAGTGCTTTTCTCCTTACTCTGCACTTGAGGGTTATCCGTATCCATGGATTCAGAAACACTTTCATTACTATCTTTTGCTTTCAAACTTTGAGTATCTGGACACTGAACTGAAGTTGCATCTGCTTCTCCCTCTAAAAGCCTATTTAAGCAAGGCAAAGATTGGACTGATTCACTGGTTTTGGTAAAGTGGCGATTGCTAGGTGACAAGTGGTCTTTAACAGGATCTTCCGTTTGATTTGTCTCTGAAGTATCAATTCTGCTTTGGGATGTCAAATCTACTTGCTTCTCATCTCCTGCTTTAGGTAACTGTAGGTCATCCTCACTCTCCTGTTGCCTCAACAATTTACAACCTGAAGAGTTAGAACCAGATTTGAGCTTTATTCTTTCTAGTCGCTGCTTTTCCTCAAGTGTAAACTGTTTTACTCTCCTTTCAAGCAGTCCATCTAGTTTTGATGATTTTACTTTCCTTTTGTAAAATGTCCTTAAGTGGAAACTCTCGCTGACGTTGATTAAATCCACACTGACTGGGGCTTCCTCATATTTTGTGGAGGTATCCACTTTCACTTCATCAACCTCCATAGATTCTTCCTTGATGTCTTTATCACCTTCACCAATTTCTTTCTTCTCTGTGAAGAACAATTTAAATTCAGTAAGACATTTTGGTAATTACTAGGTCTTTCCGACCTGTTTCACCTAACCCACATGGTTCCATTCATACATATCACAACTGTGTGTGACCACAGCAACGGGAAGTGGCTTCCATATGTGTGCAGGTGAATGTGTCAATGGGTCTTTAGTGTCTGACATTCACAGTTTCAATTTTTTTTAATGCGCCCCCCCCGATTGTTCTCAGATTTACATAAGCACGCATACATTCTGCTAAACAGAATTAATCCGTGTAAACCTAAATACTCACCCACCCACCCATATGCCTTAAATGCTTAATACCTTCATTTGCATGAACTAATTTTTCAAAATGTTTGATTTCAGATTTTTCTTCATGCGGTTCATTTTCTTCCTTGGTTTGAGCTCTCTTTGTGGTCTCGGAATTTTCAGTTTCTTTTTGGTCCTTCTTGTGTGGCTCACGGAAGTATTTTATCTTTTCTTTCGAAGAACCATGCTCGACCTTCACTTTTGCTGGAGTTTTCCTTTTATCCAGTTCACGCTGTTTTTCTGGGATGGTAGTAGTTTCACTTTTTGCTGATTAAAAAAGGACACGTATATTTACTTATAAGATTTCTATGCCACCTTTTCAAACTCTCAGGGTGCATGCATTAAAGAGAGCATTAAGTTACGGTGTATAACAAAAGTATTCAAATGTATTGATTCTTGCACCAAAACACAGAATTTTGAACTCAGAAATATAACTGTAATTAAAAAGGCAAAATTCTTACAATAAAATACTCAAAACTTAGAATGAAGCAATACATGAATGCATTTGAGTATCCCAAAACGTTAAAAAACAGAGCTGTTCAAGAACTGAGGTTTGACTATAGTGCTGAGAAGGCCTGTTTATGATGCAGTAACTAACAGTAAAAATTATTTCAAAGCAAAGATATTTTACACTCACCTGGTAGTAATTTCCTGTAATTGACATTAGTATTTCCTGGTAATCTTGGTACAAATCTATGAACATGAGTTTTACTAATCCAGATCCATCCACCATACCCTGTTACTCTATATTCTTCTCCTTTTTGTTTCCAAACCTGTAAAGCATTACAGACACATTTTAAAATAATAAATTTACTTTAAAAACTTAGATACAATTACAAAAATAAAAGATGGCTTTTCAACAAATGCTGCAGGAAAGTGCTTAAACTGTGGCTACAACACAGATCTGCAACATAAATGCATGAAAAAGGACTGAGCACACTACTAGAAATAGCCTCTGCTCCCAACAGTAATGCACATAGAAAAGCAACAACATTTTAGGGATGCAGATTTGCCATGACCAGTTGGGTTCCTAGAACCCCAATTTCCACACAAAGAATACTAGGGGTGCATCTATGCAGCTACTCAGGCCTTTTTTTTTTGAAGGGCTTATCAAAGGGTTCCACATAGACTTCTTAGTGATTGTAATGGATAACTCTTAATAGATAAATGCTACTATATTTTGTTTTTAGTTTTTTTTGTCATGGGGCTAGAAGGAAAAGGAAATCATCTTCATTGAATAGATGGAGTACATGGGATCTTGACCTGTCTCAAATTTCTCTTACACTTGGAATTGGGATATGTAAATCACATCCTATGCACATACAGTATCAAAGATGTTTGGTGAAATCTCTCTTCTATCACCAGAGTAAGATTACAATCCATCATGGATTATTATCCAATTAAACAATGGCCAAGACACAAATCAATCTCAAGTTCTCTCTTTTCATTGATCCTATTACTCACCATGTTAAAAAACAACAACACCCCCACCCCATACAGCCTTTTAAATTTAATAAAGGAAGAGCAGAAATCTGCTAAAAACATTTACTTAAGATTACTATGCAGAAACTGTACCTGATGTTTGATAGGAAATGTGTATTTCACCCATGTTGCTTGCTGCATGGTTTCTTCTTCCTCTTGTTTTCTTTCCTTCTTTTTCACTTTTTCCTTTTCTTCTCTTTCAATAGCTGTCATTCTGCGCAACCTAATCGCAAGATACACATTCTTTTGGGCCAGTTATACTAGACACACAAACAACTGCACGCTGCTGTACAAACAGCGAATGCAGTTGAGTCAAGAGAATTTACACTGTTGTTGAACTTTCAAAGTAGTTTTTCCATTGCTGAGATTAAATGACATGAGGCAACTTCCAGGTGGCAAACATATTGCAAAAACTGCGCCCGTGAATTTTCAGAGCTCCTGACAGAGTTTTTTTTATAATGGTGTTAAATTCTCCAGTACAGTACTTGAACATATTTTAATGTAGACTTATGTTTTTCACTCATTCAGACATCTTACCTGGTGTGTCCCAAGGACTCCCTCCAGATAGGCAGCATGACAACTGGCTTGATTGCACATTCCAATATAGCTAAAGCCAATGCAAATTCTCTAGGTTTACTACACATCTGCACAGCCTTGATCCAATTAGACCTACAGGTGACAAAAATATTATCAGCAATGCATTCGCTGCATACAGTAGGATAAATGCTACGTCAATAGCATACTTTAAAACAAAACTGCCCAGAGTGGCAAGGGAAACCCAGCCAGATGGGCGAGGTATAAATTATATATTATATATTATAAAACACTACCTCTCTTCATTAAAATCCCTCCTCAAAGTGTTTCTATGGAACGTATGGCACAACACACTACAGTGGTAACTCGGGTTAAGTACTTAGTTCGTTCTGGAGGTCCGTTCTTTACCTGAAACTGATCTTAACCTAAAGCACCACTTTAGCTAATGGGGCCTCCTGCTGCTGCCGCGCTGCTGGAGCCCGATTTCTGTTCTCATCCTGAAGCAAAGTTCTTAACCTGAAGCACTATTTCTGGGTTAGCGGAGTCTGTAACCAGAAGCGTATGTAACCTGAAGCATATGTAACCCGAGGTACCACTGTAATTCAGCCTGCAACAAAGCCTATGCGCATGCAACTGAGACAACTACATCAATTTCCCTTCTTTTTTTCCATTTCCACCCTGTCAACTTTTACTGTAAACTCATCTTCTTCAGCTACCCTGCAGGTTGATGGTGCTTAACTTATACTAACTTACAAGCTGTATACTAACTTATGCTCAGAAAAAGGGAGCAGGGCATTTATTTATTTTGCAAATTCCAGCTTCTCATGTAGCAACCTGTGCCCCTGAAAAGCCTGCAGACAGCATGGAAAGTGTTCCTGAGGGAAACGAGCAATAGGTAAAAACTATTGTGCCACTCCCCCCACCAGCAGGGAAGCTCTTCTGCAGGTTCCTGCACAAATGGTTCATACACGAGCAAGTCTGGATCCAACCTATATAATTTTAAAAACCACTGCATAAAAAATGATGAAAATCACAACTATATTCACCTGTGTGAAGCCCAGTTGGGGTGAAGGAATGAGGATGGGATGTTGTTCTCTAGCTGAATTATTGTTAATCTCAGGGTGGATATCGTGAGAACCTTTGACCCGTGGACAGAGCCATTCCATTTGAACTCTCCAGCAGGACTCAGACAAAATTTGTGAGAGAGGTGTCGCCTCTTGTCATGATCTTCCCGGTGTTGATGCTTGTTCAAAGCAAAAGAATTGGTGGCATATTGATTGTGGTACACACGGTACTTCCCTTCTTGGCCGAGTTTGAAATAATTGCTGATGTTTCCTTTCATCACTATTTCTTTCTTCGTGTTCAGTCGGGAGATTTCTCCTTGGGAATTAACCACAAGGACCTTATTGAAATAAAAAACAAAATGCACACAAATTTTTAAAAATTACAATCTTTGGTCTTAGATTTTAGTGTTAGCCCAATCCCTGTTATCTTTAGGGAATGTAATGTCGAGGATTAGAAAATGCAGCTCTTAATCTATAAATACATGCACAGGATGAAATAGGCTCTGAGTGTAAGAACTTAGGCTAAAGATAAACTTGTCTTCAAAGTTGATTTTCCTAAAGAAACAAACTCTAGCTATACCCAGGAGTAGGTTCTGTTAAAATCAATAAAGCTGACTTTTGAATAGCCATGAATAAGATTGTGCTGTTAGTTTTCGCCACCCAGTAGAAGCCACCAGGTGACCACCTTCATTTTGCTTTCTGTGAACAGGAGTATTTCTGCAGTAAAAAGTCTGCAAAATTAACACAAACCTCTTTGCCTTCTTTAAATAGCTTATTTGCTTCATGTGCAGCAGCAGCAACTTGCTGACTTTTCAGCTGGCTGAGTTTGCTATCCGGATTTCGTAACCTGGTGACCATTCGTGTTGAACCCGGCGTGCCTCTTCCAGTGTTTGGAGATTCACTTCGTTCACTGTTAGATCTATCCCCTGTCAAAAACCAAAACAAACCACCCACTTAAACAGGAGACAGAAAGGCCAATTAGTACAGGTATTGCTGAAACGTGTCATTTTAGGAGCAGCAATCAGCTACTCCAGGCATAGGCAAACTCGGCCCTCCAGATGTTTTGGGACTACAACCCCATCATCCTTAGCTAACAGGACCAGTGGTCAGGGATGATGGGAATTGTAGTCTCAAAACATCTGGAGGGTCGAGTTTGCCTATGCCTGAGCTACTCTAAAGACAGACTGCTTTATTTTTACCTAGCTCCTCTGAGCTCTGGGATCCTCCTTCAATATTTTCCACTTCATCAGAAGCCTTCATTGATTCATCCTGCATGGAATTTAGTACATTGCTACAGCTGTTTTCTGGATCAGACAAAAGTGCTTCAGTGGAAGAACCAACGTTCAGGCTGGGAACCATCTTAGCTGTTTCATCTGTGAAAGATAGGAACGATTTATGTATGTAGTATTACCTGAAGGGCACTTTAAAATGCAAGATGAACATCTTGAAATCAAAAGGTGCTGAAACATAATAGTATGAGAATATAAATGATAATTTATTTCTGAATTTAAGTCAGGTATTGTATATATTTTAATTACGTGCACCTTCTTCTATAAAAAAGCCACTATATTTCTTATTTTAGCTCAACAGTTAAGCACATTGTTATCCCTGCATTTAGCAAACATGATTAATAAGCAAATTACACATTCTGAAAAATCACATTGGGGAGTGGGAGAAGAGGAAAGGTTGAATTTGTATGCACACCCACATAAAAAAAACACAACCTAAGAACACTGAAACGATTAAAAGGGAAGAGGGTTGGACCACAACTTTTCCCAGATACATGTTTTACATAAAGGGAGCTGTATATTTTGGTTAGGTGGGAGAGCTTACAGAGAGGATTACTGAAGACAGTCTCCAGTGCACAAAAGGAATACGTAGGAGACATGAGTAAGAGGATAGGGAAGAATAAACAAAAGTATTTTAATTATGAACAGAACTAAAAGAGGGGCAATTATTTTTGAATCGTTGCTATCAATCTTATCATGAGTCACCTGAAATCAAGGATGAAATATCAAGATGGCCAGCACTGAAGATGATACCACATTATTCAAGGCAGTAAATTCTCAGATCCCTGGGCAACAAAACAACTCCTAACAGGTTCACAACAAGCTGCTGAGGCTGCTAGTTGGGCAAGAAACATCCATGCAAATAAGCCTGTACACATTGCTGTGGTATTCACAACTTCTGCAGTCGTGGAACAGCACCCTAGAGACATAGTTTCCCAACTGGTCTTTATATCTATCATATAAAAATAATATATTGCCGTCATTTCTATACAATGATACTTCCCCCCTATTTACACATTCTCCAAATCTTTCCAAAAGAGGTTCACATGCATGAGATCGATGACTCTGATTCTGATCTATTCACATTCATTTCTGTGCGCATACTCTACAATCTCGGCCATTACACCAAGTATTTTTACTGTTGGATGTCCCCAACATGGCATCCATGGGATCATGCTCTGTCGCCCAAGAGGCTCTCACTCCTTTGCATACCATACTACAATATGAGCCAATGCATTCTGGGAGTTCTAAAAATAAACACAGTGCAAATCCATGTGAAACGTAATTTCAAATTCCCCTATGAAGAAAGAGTTTGCCCATGTGGAGGTAATGTGCCTGAAGACTTACTCTACTACTAACTGGTATGCCCAATCTATGAGGACTCAAGAGCAAAGATTTAAATCTCCCAGTTGGGAGATTGAGTATGTGATAAAACTTTTTATTAGGGAACAAGTCCCCTTACACCTCACAAAAAGTGTCCTGTTTTGCCTTTAGAGCGTCAATTTTAAGGAGAAAAGTTTGTGGGGATAAGTTAAATTATTTGGGGGAATCAAACTCTTATCGGGCAGGATGCCTGATTTTAATAATTATTTTAACCATGTCATGCATTTTATTCTGCTTTCATTCTGTCTTATGTATTTTAACTTTCGTAACGGCTTTGGCTGGACAAAATAAATAAATAAATAAATAAATAGTAAAGATAAAGGCACCCCTGACCATTAGGTCCAGTCATGGCCAACTCTGGGGTTGTGGCACTCATCTCGATTTTTTGGCCGAGGGAGCCGGCGTACAGCTTCTGGGTCATGTGGCCAGCATGACTAAGCCGCTTCTGGCGAACCAGAGCAGCACACGGAAATGCTGTTTACCTTCCCACTGGAGCAGTACCTATTTATCTACTTGCACTGGTGTGCTTTCGAACTGCTAGGTTGGCAGGAGCAGGGACCGAGCAACGGGAGCTCACCCCATCGTGGGGATTTGAGCCGCCGACCTTCTGATCGGCAAGTCCTAGGCTCTGTGGTTTAACCCACAGCGTCACCCGCATCCCAAATAAATAGTAGTGATCCCAAATATTTGAAGGATGCAGCAACACAAGTCTATCTGCATTAAATCTGGGATACTATTAATTCAGTCGAAGACAAACAGAGTGTCAGGGATGGCAGTGAAAACAAGCAGCACAAATAGCATACACTGTAAGTGGTTTTAGGCAATTTCCATTTACATAACTGTTATGCTCCTCTAAATTACAGAGGTATTTTCTGTACCTGAGACATTCTTGAGGGCCTCTGATGTCACCAGCTTCTTGTTCACCTCATTATCATCCAGGATTTCTGACTCATTTCCGACTGCACTTTTTCCTTCAGAAGCACTAGACTCTCCAGCAGGAGGATCTACGCTGTTGCCTCCAACAGCTGATGTCACGGAGTTGCTTTTATCTATAGTATCTGTTTGCTCTACAGTAACAAATGAGTAACAAAGTGCAACAGGTGTTTTAAAAACTTGGTTATACAAAGATGCCAAGTTTTACCTACACTGAAATGAAAGTTTGTGAAAACTGCTTGGACTATGTCACTGGGGAATGAGAGCTGATTCTGTGATGAGAAGAATGTCTGTCTAAATCTGAAATTGTTGACAGACCAAAAGATACAATAATAAATGCTATTAAAAAGAAATACACGGGAGTAAACACTACTGCAGAAAATATGTTAATTTCGCAAGTATCGTCTTTACCTTCCTTTCTTCCTTTTTCAGAACTTTCATCTGGTGGCGTTTCTTTGTTTACATCCAGCAGTTGGTTCGAAAGTTCCTCTTTGCCATTATCAGTATCTGTACTGTCTTTATTTTCAACACTAGCCTTTTCCTTTTCCGTTTCATCAGCTATTGAGCTTTTATCTTCTGGTATTTCCCCCTTTCTGGCTCTGATTGCTTCCAGAATCTCTTCTAAAGCAAAAAATGGACAATAGACACCTAGTTCAAAGACTAGGGGCTCCAGAAGTATCCATTTTAACCCCTGACAGACCCATCTAACAATTGGATACATGGTCCACAGTGCGACTGACATTTGTGAAGTACTGTTTGCACATGTAATTTTTAAAAAGTCATTTAACAGGTGGATTACAAGTTGATACAGGCGACTCTCAATTTACATCAGGGTTATGCTCCAGGGATAATATGGAACACCAAAATCTTGTACAGTCAAAACACACTGGGTGCAATAGCGGACGGGATTGCCAAAGTTTTTCTTCCCTGGACCCTCAGACCCCTTTTATTTTTTTTGCCAAGTGTGTAAAGTTGAATACGCACAAGTTAAATGCACGTAAATTGCAAGTTACCTGTATACATAGTCTCAAAAATGGAAGGGATTGCAAATTGACAACATAAACATGGAATTTTGTGTACATCACTCAGTCAATATGGATAATCTACAACTCTACAAGCGATGTCAGAGAACATGCATTAATTGCTATTGATTCTGCAGATTAATTGAAGTTTTGATAACATGCATATATAGCAACCTAACAGATCTACAAATCTGTGGCTCCTGGACATTAATCTGGCTCCAAACATGCAAAGACTGAAAAATAAGGCTGAGCTGTGGGATTATGGAAACCTCAAGTTAGTGACTCTTCCAACAAGGATGATAATCAATCTGACCTGCTCCTGCCCTCATTTATTTATCCGCTGCAATATTTTCAGTGCTCTAGAACTAGACTCGGATCCTAGTGCCACCAAGAAATCCATTTGGTTTGAAACAAGTGCAGACTTGAGAAGAAAGCTGCGCTCTTCCAAAAGGCAGGTTTCTCCAAAAGCAAAAGGATGCTCACTGCAAAACAGGGTCCTCAGTTTATGTCTCCAGTTGTTGCCCTGTTTTAAGGCACCCAGCCTAGATGTAGCCAGTAATCCAACCGTTTGCAAAGAAACAAAAATTTGCTACGGCTGTTACAAAACAGAACACTGCCAAGAAGGGATGGTTGTGAATAAAAAGTATGGAGCAGGTGGTCTTACCCATACTGACCCACTTAAGACTGAAGTGTTATTTCTTATATAAAGCAGTGGAGGTTTTGTAAATGCCACTAGGTATTATGATCAACTAAGGAAACTGATAACAGACAAACACTATACTGGTGACTATTTAGGAGTGAAAAAGACAAGCTTAAAGTCATCAGGAAGAGCTCTGTAGACTACAGGTGTTAGAGGAAGAATCACATTTTATCTTTTGCTTTAAGAGCAAAAATATACCATTTTATCTTTAAATACACCCGCCCCACAGAGTTCCACAGCCAACACCATTCAATTTGTTTCCTCCTGAAAAGAGCAGGGAAGTCACCTTCCGCTCACATCCTTCTGTATATAGATCCCCTGCAGTTTCTCAGGTTTTTTGCACTATTAAACAAAGTCTGCATAGGTTAGCGCTTTTTCTGGGGCAGCAACAAGGGTAGCCCTGGACCAATGCTTGCCCATTTCCCTGAAAAAATCTATAAGGCCTAACAGGTTTAATCGAACCTTCTCAAATGTACCTAAAGGCTATATGTATTCCGGTGGCACTATACAGTGGTGCCCCGCAAGATGAAAAACTCGCTAGACAAAAGGGTTTTTCGGTTTTTGCGTTGCTTCGCTAGACGAATTTCCCTATGGGCTTGCTTCGCAAGACGAAAACGTCTTGCGAGTTTGTTCGCTTTTTTCTTAAAGCCGCTTGAAGAGGCGCAGTTGCGACGGACCGTGCTTCGCAAGACGAAAAACATCGCAAGATGAAAAGACTTGCGGAACGAATTAATTTCATCTTGCGAGGCACCACTGTAAATGGAGTCCATGGAACTTGGCCTTCCCAATTTTAACAGACATGCCCTTTTCCTCATAAACCTTTCTTCACTAGAATACACGTCATTGAGGTAGAAATTCAAAATGCGCTCGATAATCCATTGTGTGCTGTTAGCAATTGAGGATTAGTTTTGTAGATTCTTACCATTTGCTGCAGCAAGAAAAGATTTGTTGCTACCCCGTGCTTTATTGGTAAGGTCCTCTGTTATATCCATATGCCGATGTATTTCTTCACGCATTTCTTCCAGAGTTTTGCAGATATCAGCTTCCCAGTAATCTTTGTCAAGGCATTCAATTAATTCTGCCAGCTGGACTTTTGTGCTATAGTACCAGATTTTCTTATCTTTCTCACACTCTGAATCTTCCTCTCTGTGACAGTATTAGAATAATTGTTTATGAGACAAATGGCAATGAAACATATGTATATACTGGGAAAGAAACAGGAATGAAAAGAATAACTGAGTTCATATCATAAGTTCACTGTTGAGCATGTATTTTTAGTTTACCACAAACAGCTATTACCAAACTCTAAAAAATGTTATAACATAATTCAGTTCTTCCATAATTCAGCTGCATGAGTTGTCACATTTAAAAATTGTATTATCACAAAACACAAACCTTTTCTTCCCTTTCCAATACACAAATAATATGCTTCTTTACCATACCGTACAATACTATAAAGTATTATGACATTACAAAAGGAATTTTCAATAATAATTTCAAAAGTTAGACACCGAATCATTCGAAGAAATGATTATTTCTTCCAGGATGTTCTGTGGCTTCTCACCTAAGAAAAATCTCAACATAGGTTTTATTCACCATGAAGTTCTGTACAACCAGTTAATCTGGTCCAATTATTGATGACTTGAAACTGTATAGCAAAAATATGGTGACTGTCTATTTCACACAAATCAGAATCATTAAGTGGAGGGCAAGCACTCTGGGTACAGGCACGATTACTTTACATCACATTTAGCCAATCTTGGCAGCCAGAAGAAATCTGCTGTCATGACTGACCCCACCCATTCTATTATTTTCGATATCATGCTGAGCTTTGGGGGTGCTCCAAAGCAAGAATTAAAAGATATGGTCTGAAAAAATAATGCTCTGCCACTTTAAGAAATCCACACTATGCATTGCGGAAATAATTCACTTTTAAAATTTAAAAGTATTATATGACCTTTGCTTCTTTTTATAAATCCAAGAAGCAAGTAGCAAATGTACGTACAACGAAATGAGAGTAAAGATGAAAGAATATTTTAAAAAGCCCTTAAGGTGGGAAAGTGGATGGAGAAGGCCCAGGAGAAAATATACCACATCCAATGTGGCTGCACATAGGCTCTGTTCACACATCATGATAAGCAACAAACCCCACTTTACTATGAATGACCAATATGTTACTGCACATGGCTCAATCACTCCTGCTTTGCTCCACCCTGTCTGAAACTTGGAAGAACAAGCTGTGAAATACCATATGCAATGGCCTTAATCCTAATGTTGCATACAAAATAGTGTTTAAGTTGTTGCACACCTCAGTCTACAATATGTCTTACTGCAAACAATGAAGTCATATGAATTGAAGTGTCTACTTCTTTGTCATGTATCTAGATGTCTGCATGACTGCCTGGTGCAATTGGTATGGAGCCCAGGGGTTCAGTGGCAGAGTGCATGCTTCACATGCAGAGGGTCTCAGGCTCAACTGAATGTTAAAAATGATCAGGCAGCAGGTTTAGATGGGAAAGCCATCTGCCTGAGACTCTGGAGACCCACTGCCCCTCAAAACAGACAATGCTGGGGACAAGATGGACTAATGCTCTGATTTGGTGCAAGGTGGCAGCATATGTTCTACACAAAAAAGTAGTTTTTGCTGAATCAGTTGTGATATCAAGTATGGTAAAGGTAAAGGTAAAGGTAAAGACAAAGGACCCCTGGACGGTTAAGTCGACTATGGGGTACTGCACTCATCTCGCTTTTCAGATCGAGGGAGCCAGTGTTTGTCTACAGACAGCTTCCCGGGTCATGTGGTCAGGATGACTACATCGCTTCTGGCACAACGGAGCACCGTGATGGGAAGCCAGAGTGCACAGAAACGCCGTTTACCTTCCCGCCACAGTGGTACCTATTTATCTACTTGCACTGGTGTGCTTTCAAACTGCAAGGTTGTCAGGAGCTGGGACAGATCAACAGGAGCTCACCCTGTCATGCAGATTCGAACTGCTGACCTCTGATCGGCAAGCCCAAGAGGCTCAGTGGTTTAGACCACAGCGCCACCTGCATCCCTGTAGCAAGTATGGAGTCAATCCAGGGACTGGAGAGCTGAAACCAGCACAAGGGACCAAGGCTCCTGAGAGGTTGATTCATCTACATCACGGCATGGTAAAGACCAGGTTGACCTCATTCATTGGCCAGAAAAGAAGCGGCTTCAGAAGCTTACTCCCCACACACTACCTGCCAGAGAAACACAGCAACAACTGCCAGTTGCCCAGGGACTGCAGAAGTAAAGGAAAAGAACACTCTGGCCCTATCTATCAGACAAAGGAAAAAGAAATGCCCATTAGTACTCAATAAAGAATACCAGCAAAGGAAACTCAGCCTGCGCTCCCCCCTCTTACACCCACTTATAGCTCACCACTGTGTTCTGGTATTAGACAACTGACCTCCCTCTCCTACCTTTCCCATTTCCCTTTCCTTGTGTGTTCCTGCAAGCCTGATGGCAATGCCATCCCTTTTAACTGATGTGAGCAGCTTGGGGGGGGGGGCATTTGTCTGAAAAGTGGAATACAGTACATATAGAAAAATATACAGTAGTAAGTAAATAGTTTGATGACATGCATTTTCCATTCATACTTTGATATGGGAGACCCCCCAGTTCATTTCCCTAGCATGCACTGCAAATTTATTATGTGTAATTATCTCTTTAAAGATTTATACTGCAGTGTTAATCAAAATATCAAAGAATTCTAACAAGAGAAGTATCAGGAGCACCCGAAGAGTCTGGCCTAAATTTGAAGATGAGGCACTTGAGTTTTACCACTAGGTCACTGAACTGTTACTATGTTTCAGTAAAAAACAACAACAATTTTTTCAACAAGCCCCTCTTACATGGCTTAAGGCAGTTTCTTTAGATATTGAGGCTTTACATAGAAAGGGGACTCAGCTACATTACTAAAGATGCAGCGAATTAAATGCGCTACAAACATGCAATGCCAGATGGCGTCAGATAGCAGGAAATTTTAAAACATAGTTTTCCATAGTGATTTTTTTCTTTTGCTAAAATGATCTAATTTCTGACTTATTTATAGCATTTCCCCCCGTGTTTAGATCCACCCTGGGTCTACCTCAGATTCGTATGATTCTCCACTGGCACAGATGCGAGGAGGCAATCAGAAGCTTTCTTTTCCATTCTTGATTAGCCAGTGTTCAGCATTACACATGAACTCTAAACTGCACTTCATCTTTAACTATAGTAATTGAAAATAAGCCAGCTTTGTAAATCAGGGATTGAAATTTACTTGCTATCATATTCTTAAGACTAAATGCAGTTTGTGTTTGGACATCAATGATAGCCATATGCTTGTAGGAAACAAAGTAAAGAGTTGTTCTCTAAAATTTTATTATCTACATTCAACACTATACTGCTATAAAGGTAAAGGTACCCCTGTCAGTACGGGCCAGTCTTGACAGACTCTAGGGTTGTGCGCTCATCTCACTCTAGAGGCCGGGAGCCAGCGCTGTCCGAAGACACTTCGGGGTCACATGGCCAGCGTGACGAAGCTGCTCTGGCAAGCCAGCGCAGCACACGGAAACGCCGTTTACCTTCCTGCTAGTAAGCGGTCCCTATTTATCTACTTGCACCCGGGGGTGCTTTCGAACTGCTAGGTTGGCAGGTGCTGGGACCGAGCAACGGGAGCGCACCCCGCCACAGGGATTCGAACCGCCGACCATGCGATCGGCAAGTCCTAGTCACTGAGGTTTTACCCACAGCGCCAGCCGCGTCCCAGAGCGCCACCCGCGTCCCAAATACTGCTATAGCAGACTTATAAACAAGCAATAATGAGCCATATCGAAGACCAGCCCATTCTGCTATGCTGCTTACAATTTTTTTAATGGTGTGCCTTTTCTCAAGTACCAGTGTAAGATGTTTGAATAAAAAAAGAAAAGTTTTTCAGTTTCATAAAAAATTCTCTGCCCTGTTGCCTAGAGGCAATTTTTGCTCATCATAGGTGAATAGAACACTGGTTGTTTGCAAGCCAACAATGAATCTGGTAGGAATCAATGGGAGTTTTTTATCTTCACGGTAAAGGAAACTCCTTGAGAAGCAGATACGTCCTCTCAAATGATCAAAATACAAGGGCTTTATCCAGAGTGCCATCTTTTCTTTCTACAGATATTTACTGTACTCATTAGTGGTAAGATCACATGCCTACAAATGGATGTGGGTTTACAGAGAAAGACAGCAACTTTGCACTGAAAAAAGGTCCAATGGTTGATTCATACAAGACTCTTCAAAATATGAAGTACAGTGGTACCTTGGTTGCCGAATGGCTTGGCTCCTGAACAAATTGGCACCCGGATGCCGCAAACCCGGAAGTGAGTGTTCTGGTTTGCAAACGCTTTTCAGAAGCCGAATGTCCAACACGGCTGCCAATTGAGTGCAGGAAGCTCCTGCAGCCAATTGAAAGCCGTGCCTTGGTTTTCAAACCGTTTTGGGAGTCGAACGGACTCCTGGAATGGATTAAGTTCAAGAACCAAGGTACCACTGTAGTATGAAATCCTCATACAGGCTGAGATTTCATGCCTGATGATCTCATATATGAGTTTTTACTACATGAAGATGCATTGAGAAAGCTGCCATCTAGTACAGAGTGTCATATAGCTCTTTTAAAATGATGAGAATTTACTACTGCATTAAATACAATTTATATAATAAACTAAAATAACTTTTTGTGTTTTGGAAAATTATAAATACCAGTCAGTTAAATTCAGGACTACATTCCACTGAAGAAATACTGAATTTGATAGTGGGCACAAAATTCACCTTCCTGAGAAGGAAGCTTCTGCTTTCTTTCTTTTTTAAAGTGCTGTTTCCACATGTATAAGACTTTCTTGAAAGTATAAAAGCAATGGTGCTGAAATCGCAGAAGCCAGAAAAGGCAGAGTAAGATTTGCAAAGATTGCGGGGGGGGGGGGGACGGGGATTTCAGAGTCCTTACCCATCCACAACTGGCAAAATCAGCATAGATTTTATAAAATAGCAAGCCAATGAAGTATAAATTAATTTAACCTAAAAGGAAATCATACAAACTCAGTCCATTTGCATAATATATACATTTTACAGAATCTAGCTTTTCTTGGGAGAATAATTTGGATGGCCTGCGCAGAATTTAGTTTTGTGCAGCCATGGAGTACATAAAACTTACTGCTATATTAGGAAGCAAAAACATTTCCTCATAGCCACACCGGAGGGAGGGAAAGAGGAAGAGGAGCAAGAGAGCCCCAGAGCCTGGGTTCATTCACATTACACTAAACTGTGATATAGCACAGGGATGGGGACCTCCAGTTCATGGGTCAGTTCATGTGGTAATGAGGGAAAAAACCCGCACTCGACAAAGCATTTTTACAATGCCTTGAAGTGCCTACCATCACCTCAGAAAAATATATTAATGACTCTACAGACAGGATGGAATCACCACCCATGGTAGCCTGACACCATTTGCAGAAAGAAACACAGGTGGCAGGCAGGGTTTCTTACTCATTTTATTTGACTTCTATGTACTTCAAATTGCTGTTTTATGAGATCAGGTGTGAGGTGTGAGAATTGCATTGCTCCAAAAGCTGCTTAGTTGCCTGATAATGGTGTCAGCAGAGTTGCAATTTCTTTTTCCAACTGATATTCTTAAAATAAACGGTATTTAAAATTTTATTCTTAGAAGAATCAGTGATCTGGCCCTTGGGCTTTTGCTGATATTCAGCAATTTGTAATCTTTTCTGATGCCTTCTGAATCTCAGGGTTCTGCAATCATGTCTCTACAAAAAATGACTTTGCACACTAAGGTCTGCTACCAGTACTTGGGTCATCACAACATAGCAGCTATGTTGCATATGGATTTAAATGAAGTCACTGCCTAGGCTTGAATTTGTAAGTTATGAGCAAGATAAGAAGGAAAGAATGGATTCACAAAACACTAAAAATTCAGCAGTACTCTCAGGGTTAGAAAAATTGTCACTTTGGAGAAAAAGAAAGTAATACTGCTGTTAAGCTTGTTCATTCAAAAAACATTAAATACAAACACTAACAAAATAACACAAGTTTTCTGTTACCAGACCAGATCTTATGTTTCTAAACCCTAACTTTTGTTTTGATACCAGGAGCCTGGTATTTTTCAGTGACGCCACTTCAATTCGCCATTGGCCACTCACCCCCCCCCCCCCGCAGTGCAATTTCTTTAATATTGCATGGAGATATAAAACACATTTTTGGCCCAATATAAAAGAAAATCCCATCTTCTTGAAAATCCACCATGCACCAATATTGTTGCTGTGCTTAGAACATTTACTTACATAACAAGCCTCCTGTTCAGGAACCAGTATTTCCGCCTGTTTCTGTCGTATCCAATAGGTTCATGTCGAATGTATGGTTTATTTTTTTGGATTTCAGCAATACAGTCCGTTACACCAGGCACCTTATGCGCTACACAAACTTCACACTGCCATTCATCCTCAGGTACCTCTTCAAGAGGTGGTTTCACACACTCCAAGTGGTACACAGCTGAGCAAGTTTCACAGCAAAGCAAATCCCCCAGTTTGTGACAAACTCTACAATGGTCATCGTATTGTATCACACCTTCTGACATTAATTCCTCACGTGCAATGTTTGTTGTAAGAAACTGATCCACTAAAAACTGCAGGACTTCAATTTTATTCTCAACGGGTCCATACGGGTAGTCATCTGCCTCTTGGAAAGGAAGAACATGATGATATTCCTTGTCACTCTCACAATAAACCCGCAGAACCTCGGGCCACGTCATCCCGTCTATGAAATACAATGTGGAATTAACGCTATCTTTGAGGTCAGCAGGTCCAAAGGTAGTATTTGAAGTGTCTTCTTCACGTAAAACAGCTTTTAAAAGCACTATATGCATCTCTGCCATAAGTGTACACTGCTCCTGGCTTACCAGAGCAGCACAGAAGTCCTCAAAACGAAAAGGGGACAATCGCAAGACAGTGCCAAAGTTCCGCAGTACCTCATAGATGGCAATAACATTCATTATATGCTCATTAGGCACCATTAAGTCCTCTGAGGATTTAGGCAAGTCAAGAGAAGGGACATCTTTTTCTTCCAGTATTGGAGAACGTGGACGATGTACTCTTTGTCTCCTCCTACCTGTAAGTAGAAAGGAACAATAAAAGATTAACAGGAAACAGAAGTAGATATAAGTTCACTTATCATACAATGAATGTGATGTGAAAAAAGAACCATGTTAGAAGTTTCTCGCATACTCCAATGGTCTTACACAGTTGTATTTTAAAATTCTCCCCTTAAAGTCTTGAACTTGCACTTCAACATAGGAAGTTATTCTTCTACGTTAAATTGAAACTAACATACCATGCGTGTTGCACTTTTACCAATGACTTTCCTTTGATGAAAACACCTGACATTTACAAGGGTTAGAACAAAACTTTCCCCTCCGCAAATGGAAGGGCTCTTTCCATTTCTCAAAGCAACCATTTTATATTGTAAACTGCCCTGTGATCCTCAGATGAAGGGCAATATAGATATTTAATTAAGAACCATCACCACCACAAGGTAACCATTTTATCTGATTCTCTCTTCCCCATGTAGTCTCCAACACCACTAATCCTCAACTTTTCAGGGGAAAAGAGGAATCAGCCAAAAGTGCCTTTCCACCTCCTTTTCTCTACCTCAAGCAGAACTTAGCTGAGCACAATCCAAGCCAAAATCTTGTTTCCTCTCCTAAATTTCAATTACGTGAGAGACAAGTTTATTTTTCTTGTTTAAGATATTGGTACGAGTGAAAGAGCTCTACAGAGCCATTGTGCCGCCTGTTTAAGTTTGCTGAATCTGTGGGCTTTCAACAGTTCAACGAAAACATTACATAAATATATTGCTTTCCCAGATGTTGTAGGGTTTCAGTCCAGGAGGTATGACATGCATATATGCCATGACTGCATGGCAGCTTGAGCTGTACTTTCTGGTTTTCACTGCACATTCCTCACTGCCTACAAATCAACCTGCTCTTTAAAGTGAAGAGGCAATGTGAACAGCTGCAGTAAAATCTGAAATGAATTTCCCTTTATTTGTCTACAAATTCAAAACACTTCTTTCTTCCTAACTCTGTAATTCAGTTGCAAAAGCTGGAAATGTTCCGTTTTCTCTTCAGTGATGAACAAAAACATATTACTAACTACAAATGGGAGAAATCACAGCACTCTAGGAACACTTTACTAAATAATAATTGCAGCAGTTTGCATTCTGATACACTCAAATCTAGAAAACAGTTTACCCTGGATTATGGTTTCCATTTAAATTATATCTCTCTTTTGCTGAAGCTACTCATCCATATTTTATACAATGTTTCTCTGATCACAAAAAAAGCAATAAGCTGTCTAATTCAGAGTGGTTCTGAATTCTTCTTTAGACTTCACAGCAGTAGCGTAACAACTAGAGATGCGAAACACTTAAACATATTCAAGGTACTGTAGTGGTAAATAGGTAAAGGTAAAAAGGTAATGTAAACAGAGTTTCCGTGTGCTCTGGTACTTGCCATGGTGTTCTGTTGTGCCAGAAGCCATTTAGTCATGCTGACCACATGACCCGGAAAAGCTGTCTGCGGACAGCTCCCTTGGTCTGAAAGCAAGATGAGTGCCACAACTCATAGATGCCTTTGACTGGACTTAACCGTCCGGGGGTCCTTTACTTTTACCTAGTTGCAAATGCTGTGGGATCCAAAGCCTTTCTAAAGAAAATTAAAAGTGAATAGAAACCTTATTTATTTATTTATTTATTTATTTATTTATTTATTTTTGTTTTTAAACTCAAAAGTTTTGGACAATTTGACACAAACCAAGTTTTCTAGGTACAGAAGTTATTTTTTCCTTTTAAAATCTCTCACGACCAATTCCCACAGACTCTTCCTCTCCTCTAGTTGCAACCTGTTATCACTAGATAGAAGCACTTAAGCATCAGATTTACTCTACAAAATGTCTTTATATAAAGCAAGCACATCGTGACACAATAAACCTGAGAGGCTCCCTTTTTATTTTTGCTATTGGATGCTGGTCGTTGTTTATGTAATTTTGTTATATTTATAGTACCAAAATGTTATTTTTTGTATGTAGTTATATTTGCTACTGTGTCGTTTTGCTGGGCTATTATGAAATTATTTTTGCACTGTTTGGTTTTGAAATGTTTTCCTGTTTCCTTTGTTGTAAACCACTTTGAGAATGAATTTTATGTGGGAAAGCAGCATACAAATAAAATGAATGAATGACTTGCTGAGTGAATCACTTGGCCCAGATTTATTTCCAATCTTTCACTGGACTCCTGTCAATAACAAATGGTTGTCATGTCAAGGTCCCTACGAGGACAAAATTTAACTGGTAAAAAAGGCTACTGATTTCTTAAAGAACTCTTGAAATCCATATAATGTATGTGTCTATTAAAAGTGCACAGGAAGGGGGAAATGCCACTGGTGGTGCTGTTATGGAAACTACCCATATTATTTATTTAGATGGTTCAAGGTTCACTCAACAATTACTTCAGATTATTCAAAGCTTATTCTGGAGCATCAGGCATAGTCCATGCTTCCCATGAGGGGGCAACACAAAAATGGGCTGTTTCAGTGGTGGCTTCCTGGCTGTGGAATGCTCTCCCCAAGGAGGCTCCCCTGGTGCCATTTTTATTGATCCTTAGGAGCCAAGCAGTGTTAGAAACTCAGATATATAAGTTAGGTGCCAAATGGCACCTGGGCTCTAGGTTACAGTTGCCACAACGGAGTATCTATTCGCCAGAAGGTTTGACTAGATGGCCCTCAGCATCCCTTCCAACACTACAATTATATGATTCTATGATTGCTTGATTGTAGCTTGCTCTTACAACAATCCACTGGTCCCCAGTATGCAAGAGGAAGTAACACACAGGGGAAACGGAAATAGTATTAACTATGAACTAAGGCAGAGGTTTTTTAAACAGTGGTTGCCAACCTGGCACCCAAAAATCTCCATAGTCTCAACTGGACCCGCACCAGTAGCAAAACGTGCCTGGCACCTGGGGAATTTCAAACACTGGAGCCAAGTAAAAAAAACAACATTTTTTTTACCAGGGCTTTTGGTCTTTAATTTGAAGGGCTTCAAGTAATTGTGGCCTATTTTTGTGCAGCAGGATCTGTAAGACCAGTCCTTTATTTGTAGAGATGCGTTGTTTAGGTTTTCATTGGTTGTGCTTTTTAAATGTGGTTTTAGTGTTTATGATGTGTTTGTAAGTTGCTTTAGTTCACTTTTGTGAGAAAAGCAAATCATCATCATCCAGTTCAACTGCCTCAAATGATATTTAGTAGTTTTCCATTTTAAATAAAGTCTGGTTAAGATATCAAATGCTGGCCGAAGAGACATAATAAGCCTGGTGGCTTTCACCATTTTCCTAAACCTTAGTATCCATCACAGCCCTTGTTTAGGAGGGCACACCAAGTCTATGGCGCCATATACTTTTCCAAAGTTAATATTCTGACCTTCTTAGCTTTTGGTCGGTGGGGGAAGACGATTCCAAATAACTCCAACACAATAATTCTTTAAAAACCACCACGTTCTTGAAGTGATAATGAACTTTTTCATGAGGAGGCAACTACATTCATTTTGCACTTGTAATGTGCCTGTGAGTTATTCAAGGTATTGATTTGTCAATAAATTACTGCAAAATTTGGGACAGACTACAGTGGGGAATCTTGTGTTTCAATTCTATCAATCCCACACAAAAATAAAGCTCCCTGGGCTTATCACGTGAGGACTATCACGTGAGAAAGCTATAATAGCTCTTAATTGGTCAGTGATGTCCTATTCACATGTGCACGTTCTGTAGTACTGGAACGTTTGCACAGTTAGAAATCAAGAGGTCAAACTTAGAGCTGGTGCCTGTTCAGAACTTAGCAACTGCCAAGTTTACAAGTGTGAGTGGCCCAGCAAAAACAACCCTACAGAGTTTATATTTTGTGTCTCATTGCCTCAGACACAATGATTTTTAATAGACTCAACTCAGTTCATACATTCAGCTGTCACCCATGAAATATTCAATAATTTAAAAATCATCGACAGCTAAGTGTGTGAACCAGGTCTTTTGAGAGTTCACATACCATGTGCTTTATACTACACATACATGGTAACAGAACAGAACAGATTTAACAATTTATAAGCAAAAAACCCCAACAAGTATTTTTATCACTGTTATTATTGTTGCTAGTACTATCACATGCCCTTTGCTAGCAGGTCCCTGGGCAGGTTACAACAATTTAAAATTCATAACTAACAACCATTAAAACAAACGTCAGTCACAAGAATAGGGTGGATCCTGAAAACACACATCTTAGACCAGGATAAAGAGGTGCATCTTCAGCATTTGCCAAAAGCTATACAGTGAAGTTGCCAGATGCAATTCTGTGCAGAGGGAATTCTACAGTTAACCTGGAAACAGGATGCATCCTGATTTAAACCTGATAATATATCTTGTTGGGGGGGGGGAAGCACAGATACTTAGCATAACGTACACTCAACATAGCTATGACTCTGCACTTTAAATTCTGCTACAGCTGACTATAGAAATTAGGGCAGAGCCAACAGCTGCCCTACTGGTTCACAAAACAAAGCTCTGAAAAAAAGAACTCCAAGTTATTATTTAATTCACTATGAGGCTAGTTTGGTTGTGGGTCTTTAGTGTAATAGACTTCAGGACATGACAGGGTTATCAGGGTTCCAGATTTGAGAACTATTAGCAACAGGGTTGTCTGCCATATAAAGCTTAATAAAAACAATATAATCATGGCCAATTTCTTAAGTTTGATGGGAGGCTAAAGACTGTAAAAATCTTTCAATTAACTGGGATACTTGATTTGATGAGCTTTTAGTTACACAAAAGTCCTGAATGTGAATGCACATTCCCTGATATACAGAGATATACCCAGCCAGTTTAACAAGATGAAGATGTTCAAAGGGAAATGTGTACCCAGGCACACACCTGCATGAGTACTGCATGCAAAATTTCCTTTTAGGATTTGAGCAATTAAACTTCAGATCTAATGCCAAGTTTAGGCAATATAAATGTGAACTTATATAAATATGTATTTGCTTCTTGCACTTTTAAGTTCTGCCTCCTCTTGTATGACCTTCTGTAATCTTTATCATCACAAACAGCACATCAAGTGCAATATATATACAAAGGGGAATGCCTATTGGTTTTCCCATAACTCTGCACTCCTCTTTCCTGGCGAATCATCAAATCTGCATTTTAGACATCTTTCAGAAATTCTTCAAGAAGTTTATTTTTTTTAAAATCATATTTATTGAAATTTCCAAAACTCAAAAAAGAAAAAACAAAAAAAAAATAAACCTTAACAATTAAAGCCTTACTTTCATTAACATCTTTCCAGGACTCCCCCCTCCCCCTCCCTATTGTATTCCCCTTTCATTAATTTAGTTCCACAAGTTCTTACTCCCAATTTAAAACTTATTTTGTTTAACCCACTATTCAATTTAGTAATATAACCACTTTCCCTTTACATTCCACCATCCCTCATCATTAAAAGAAAGTTTTTCCCCCAAGGCCCACCCCAATTTCCTTCCACGAATTCCCTTTTTTTGGTAAACACGTCCAAACAAGGTAAAAAATATAAAAAGATTCAAAAAATAGATGTACACCCTTTGGATTCCAGATCTCCCCCACCCTTCCCCGGTTTCGATTCCCCATGTCCATCAATCTATCTACTGTCAGCCTGGTGATCTCACGTTCATAGCTGGTTTTTTTTTTCCAGTTCCACCTTGCCGTTTTTTTAAAAAAAATAATGTTTAACTTCAAACGCCCAGTCTTAAAGAGGCCCCTGACAGGCCTTTAGTTTTCCTTGGTCTTTCACAATAATATGGCTCCTCCCTTGTTCTTTCCAAGTCGTCATCAGTCCTTTGTTCTTTTTTCTCAGTTTCTCAGGTTTCTTTTCCTGTTCCGCTGCAAAAACATTCTAATTCAAAAATTTGATACCTCTACAGGGGTTGTTGTTAGTTCAGGAACAAAAACTTGCGTCCAGTCCCTTCCATTCTTCAATAGATGATTCTATTGTCTCCTTTAATATAAACACCTCTGTAGACAAAATACTGTTTCGTTTTTGCAGCTTTCCCAGAAGATAACAAGTCCTGTGCGATTCCAAGAATATTTTTCCACTTACGACCGTTCTTGTAATGTCCCAAAACCCCTCTAGGGGGATTATAGTAACTTTGTTTCCTCAAATCCAAAAGTCAAATTGTTATTCCTTATTTTCGACCATTTATATCCAAATTGTAACCAAACTAACCAGCAAAGTCCTCATAGCAAAGTCCTCTTTATATTCTCCAACTTTGACAGCTACTTTGACAGCTGTCAAAGTCTCTGTCTCTCTTCGCCAGGCTCTCTCGCGGATCGCCCCGGTTCCTGGGGGGGTTGCACTTTCACTCTCACCATCCACTCTTCTCCTCCAGCACAGTTCTTATAATTTCCCATCGTGGAATTAATAATTTTTATCAATAAACAGAAGCAAAGCTCCTTTCTCGACCTTAGTTGCCGAATCCTTGTTTTAAAATGTCTACAATAGGGGGGAGACTGACTTCCTTTTTGGATCTCCCCCGCTCGTGCTGAATCCGAAAAAATTTTTTTTTTCTCCTTTTAAGTCCGATTTCCAAATTACTCACGGGTTGTTGTTTATAGTCCAAATTTTCAATAGAAGAAGTCAGCGCTTTCCGTCGAATGGCATGCGGCTTCGCTCGGCAGGGAAAGCAGAGGACTCATAGCACCACGCCACCCCCATCCCCCGCTCCGTAGCCTTTAAAAAGGCTCCTTCGCGGGTTGGGGGGGCGATAACGGTGCCCGCTGAGTCAACCATGTCCATGGGCTCCGTGCCCGTGGTTTTTGAGGGTCCCCGCATCGCCGGCGCGGTAGGACCCAACCCCTGCCGAGCAGGCTCCCTCCGGAGCTCGGAGGGAGTCCGCCATTCGGCGATGGCGCCAACCCGGAAGTCCAGAAATTCTTAAAGAAGTTTAAAACTTCTGCATTTTGACAGCTAGGGTTAAGTCTGCAATGAATGAATGAGATTTCATTCTGTGCACTTCAGCTTGTTTTACATGCTTTTATTTACTTTTGGTACACTACCAGTTATCCACTTTCAGTCTTTGGATAGGATTAGCAGCAGGTTTTAAAAAAAATGTTATCTTAATTTACACTGAAGACATGTTATTTCAAAGCCTCATGTGCACATCAGAATACCAAGCCACTCATAGTTTGAGGATCAGTCCTAGAATGATTAGCAGACTAAGATTTCTGGTCATCAACAAAGAAAGGTAATCTTAAAATCTCTTTAACGGAACACACACGAGGAATGAAAGCTCACAAATGCTAAAAATATACATGCATTCTTTGTAAAGAAACCATGCTAAACCATGGTTTAGCACAGGCATAGGCAAACTCTGGCCCTCCAGATGTTTGGGACTACAATTCCCATCATGCCTGACCACTGGTCCTGTTACCTAGGGATGGTTGGAATTGTAGTCCCAAACATCTGGAGGGCCAGAGTTTGCCTATGCCTAGTTTAGCATGACATGAACAAGCCACAGTGAACCTAAGGTTTACAAACGCACATCCACCTCCTGGGTTGTCATTAAGAAATTGTGAAGCTTTCAGTGTGGAAAAATGTGGTTTGTCAAGATGTCTAGAACAACGAACTGTGAGTAACATTAACTACTGTTAGTTTAAGACATTGATTATGCACCCCTCCCCCCACACGTTCAGAAAAGGTGCTGATATTCTGATCTGTACCGTCTTTTCAGTCGCCTTTCACAAGTTACCCACGTTACAAGTATTCTTAGATAGCCAACCTACATTTAAAAATAAACTTTCTAGTGCTCTTGTGAAGAAACTCTTAAGGTATTTACAAACCACAAGCCATGCAAGATTTGCATGGATCAATGGTACCTTATGGGCTGCCTTCTCCTGCATTAATGTAACTACCGAATGAGGCCTTGCTTCATCTCCTGCCACCATCTGAGGTGCGGTTTATTTTAATTCATTCATACCAAAATACTAAAATTTATACTCTGTTTTTCCTTTCCAAAAGAAGTTGCTCAAAGCGGCTGACAAAAGTATTTAAAAAGCACAAAAATAAAATAATAATCCACCTTTTAAAAAAAACTCACTTGCACAAACCATTACTAAAAGCAACATCGAAGAAAAAAAAGGAGGAAGAGCTGGAGCTTGCAACAAACAACTTACATAAAGCAACAGCAGACACAAAGGCTTGTTTAAAAAGAAACGTCCGAGGCAGATGAAAGTGATGGACTACATGACACTGGCTGAGATGACCGGCAGAATCCGTGATCGGGGGAAGGAGACGGTGGAAGATTGGAAGAAATTTAAAATTTATCTTAAGGACTATTATAAACTTGATGAATTTTAAAATGTCGAGGCTTTGAGAACGAAAGGGTTACAGCGATATAAGATTAGATTCAAGGAAAGACTAGGAAGACATATTTCTGATAGATCTATTTAAAAGTTGCTGAAAAACTTTGGACATTGGGATGCAGAAAGGGGGGGTATGGGGGAGTCCGAGAAACAAGGTTTATGAAAAAAAGGTTATGAAAATTATACGTGTTTGTATGTCTTTTTTATATGTTTGTATTGTGTTAAATTTTTTTGTAAAACTAATAAAAATTTTATATATATATATATAAAAAGAAACGTCTGAAGAGGGAGGAAGATAAGCTAACCTCTTAGAGCAGGGAGTTCCACATCTAAGGTATTGTCACAGAGAATGCCCGAATAAGCATATAACTAATGCAGAAAGGGATGTGGCCAGGTGTGACAGTGACTGTAAGAGGAATGGAAAAGCTGATGCACCAGCCAAAGCTGGGTGAAAGCACTTTTGGTGGCATCTTAAAACAAGGCCAAGTACAGCAGTACTTTGAAACTATGAATTTGATTTTGTAAGGGAGTGCAATCAAGGCCAAAATGGGCTAGCGTCCTATTCAAATAAACTGTTATTTAATCCAAGCCTTTTTTGAATGAAAGCTTTAATTACATGCCTACCGATTTATGTCATGTGACAGTTAAGTTGGGTGTTCTCATGGATTGTGAAGAGCGTTTTCACTTCCGCAATGAAAATTCTCGGGGAGGTTCAATGGACCTCAGAAGAGTGCATACAACGTAACAGAGCAGCACCCCTAACCTTAGCTCAGCGCAGAGTGATATATATTGCAATTGACATGCCACTTGTGCAAAAGGTAATCAAATACTGGAAGGCATCCCTGCCCACTTCTGGCAGAAGCCCTACTAATTCTGTGTGATGTGACCATAGGACGTGCAACCATTGGTGGAGTTTTTCAGTCAAAGTGAGTGAAGTTTAATCAACAATAGGCATAACCATGCCCACTGTGATCCTGAATGACAACTGCGACATATCAGTGTGAACAGAGCACCAGTTGATAAAGTGTAACTTTTAAACAGCTCTCTTCTTCCACCCCCAGCCTTTACACCATTTTCCAAGGAGTGCATTGTTGAGGCCACGGAATGGATTACTAAAGCTTTGTAATGTTGCAAAAATACAAGCTTGCACATTAATCCCCTGCTCTGCTTACCAAGATGTGCTATTTCTCCATTGACATTTACACTTACCATGGTTAGCTTGAATAGCACTTTGAAAAGCTGCCTTCTAACAAACTCTAGTTTGAAGGAGTCTTAACACTGCCTGTGAAAAGCAAACGGAGGGAGAACTTGTATGCAAAGCGGGGAAGGAAAGAGCTTGCAAGTATATAAGGCACATATTACCACAACACTGGGCCACTGTTGTACAGTGCTCACTTGGCATAATGTAAATCAGGCATAGGCAAACTCCGGCCTTCCAGATGTTTGGGACTACAACTCCCATCATCCCTAGCTAACAAGACAGGTCAGGGATGGTGGGAATTGTAGTCCCAAACATCTGGAGGGCCGGAGTTTGCCTATGCCTGTTGTAAATTTTACATTTACTCAGAATTATTTTCCAGAAACATCAAATTCTCAGTAAAGGTAAAGGAACCACTGACTGTTAGGTCCAGTTGTGAACGACTCTAGGGTTGCGGTGCTCATCTCGCTTTGCTGGCCGAGGGAGCCGGCGTACAGCTTCCAGGTCATGTGGCCAGCATGACTAAGCTGCTTCTGGCGAACCAGAGCAGCACAAGGAAACGCTATTTACCTTCCCGCCAGAGCGGTACCTATTTATCTACTTGCACTTTGACGTGCTTTCGAATTGCTAGGTCGGCAGGAGCAGGGACCAAGCAACGGGAGCTCACCCTGTTGCAGGGATTCAAACCGCCAACCTTCTGATCGGCAAGCCCTAGGCTCTGTGGTTTAACCCACAGCACCACCCGCGTCCCTTCACATTCTCAGTAGTGTTCGAAATTAGCTTTCGACCACTTGTGACCAAGTGAAGATGCCTGGGATGGCGCCTGACATCTCCACCATCTGAGGATTACTGGATCTGGACTGTTTTCACACACTAATACCCCATCCTGTAGAACTCTACCCATTATATTTTATCTGAACAACTGGAATGCATTTCTGGAACCAAATTGCCTTTTCTGTGCAGCCTGAGCAGGAGCGGTCACCATTAAGACATCAGAATAGGCCAAAATATACATGGACTGTCTCTGACAGTCTTTTCTTCTTTAAGGTCTCAAAGCTCTTAACCTAGCTCAAGGTTGTCTTCTTGAACTAGCCATGTGTTTAACTGAGAATCAATCAGTCAGTCCATCATTTGAAAAACAAGACTTTAGAGCTGTCTTGCCCCAAAATGGCAACTAGAAATTCCATTTTAGCAACTGCAACCTTGGTTTAAGGAGCCATTTGGCGCCTAGCTTATACACCTAAGTTTCTAACACTAATATCTATAGCACTTTAACAACACACATTCTAGGGTGTGTTTGTGTACAGTGGTGCCCCGCAAGACGAATGCCTCGCAAGACGAAAAACTTGCTAGACGAAAGAGTTTTCCGTTTTTTGAGTCGTTCCGCAAGACAAATTTCCCTATGGGCTTGCTTCGCAAGACGAAATGTCTTGCGAGTTCTTGCGAGTTTGTTTCCTTTTTCTTAAAGCCGCTAAGCCGTTAATAGCTGCTAAGCCGCTAATAGCCGTGCTTCGCAAGACGAAGAGACTCGCGGAACGGATTAATTTCATCTTGCGAGGCACCACTGTATGTGGGTGTGTGAGAACCAAGTAGTCAACAGGTAGATGCAGTATTTGCCATCCAGTACACCATCACAACCAAAAGATTATGGTAGGGCCAAACAAACCATGTCATACCAGAAGCCAGCAGATTGCAGGTGCACACTGTTCAAGTTCACCTACCCTACTCTTCAGTTGTTCCCCATGAGGAGGAAACAAACTACAGCAGTAGATTATCATTATGTTGCTTCTTGTTATCTCTAGGCCAGTGCTCTGGTTTGGTTCCTCCTTGTTCAGCAAAGAGGGGAGCAGCAGGGCAGGCATGATTTGACAAGTGTATACCACCTCGCTGCTGATGAACCAGGACAACAAAAACATAAGTAGCTACTGCACCCGATTGATGGACCATCACTGGCCATTGTAAAAACAAGGAAAGCCTGACACCAACTGTCAGAAAGAAGCAGCAGCCGCAAGAAATACCTGTAAAGTAAATCTGGCTGTTTTGTTTTAAGGGTCATTCCGTGTGAAGTGATCAAATTTTTTATATATATATATTACCTTATGTCATCCAATTTCCTTAATATTTTGTACTTGTTGAATGATCAAAACTAAGTTTAAATCTAAAATTTTAATTTTTTATCTCATCCCGTTTTTGAGTTATGAGGGTTGGAAATTAAAAATAATAATAAATTGAAAATTTTGGTCTTGCTGGGCAAAAAACTAAGAACTCAGCTCAGAATTGAGATAGCTCATGAAATGAAGTACAAACAAGAATTCTTTCAAAGCATTAATTCTATCAAGCAATAGCAAGCTATCACTCTGCTTTTAGAACACATTTTTAAATGAAAAGCCTGACTAGCTTTTCAGATGCCTGAAAAATAACTAATATTATATTTTGAAGCCTAGTTTATTCTTTTATATCTTACTCCAAGAAGACCCATTTATGCTAAATAGAACCCAGTAAGGCAGACATGTATGTACTCTCTCTCTATATATATATATTGATCTCATTGAGATCCCAAGATGAAATTTTGCAGGTAGCACTTAGAAATATTAAATAATCAATACATTTTTGGGATTTTTTTTGAACATATTTTTAATCACTTTTTAAAATTTTGCAACTTAACTTTAAAATGTAAAGTAACGTGATCATGTGACATATCATATTAAAGCCAATGATGTTCTGAAGAGATTGGTATTTTTAGTCTTGACATATCTCAGTTCTAGGTTGAGACTGTAAGGTTTTTGTGTAGACCAAAACTGCCAATTTTTTGAAATTTCAAACCCTCATAACTCAAAAACAGGATGGGATAAAAAATTTAAAACTGAAATCTGGGACCCTCTCTTATACTACTTTTAGGAAACTGAAAGTGGAAGCAATATAAAATGGTAAGGTAAATGTGATTGGATCACCTGATATGGAATGACCCTTAACACCAACTCTTAACTCTTTTAAAAAAAGTTAGAATAATCACTGTGTGTGTGTGAAAAAGTCATCTCCATTGCAAGACATCAAATATCTATCAATGGCACAATGTTAGCATACAACACAAATTAGATACAAAACAGTACATATTTTAATTTGGGTATGATTCAGTTTCTGAACTGATCTGATTAACATTAACACTTAACATTTTAGAACTGTGTTAAGAATTTATTCAAATCCATTCAGAAACTGAATCATATCCAAATTAAAATATACACTTTAGAAGCACACTAAACAGCACTAACATTTGCTTTTCTACAGGTGAACAATTATTAAGGTCTCCTTGGATCAAAATTCAGTTCCTATGTTGTCGATATAGAAAAATATTATTAGTACTATGAAATAATCCCTTGCCATTGAAAAGCAACAGTGAAGGGAAAAACCACAGCTAGGAACCATTACAACTAAACAAAACTTTAAACTTGTTCATGCAGTGTTCACTCTCATATTGTGAATTAGGAAAGCTTGCCTTTATAAAAGCACCTTAACAAGAAACAAAATTAACCGCCTCTTGGAAAACTCAAAATCCATTTTAATATAGAGAACTGCGTCTTTTGAGGTTGTGATACAGATGAAAAATGGGTCCAATTTTCCCCCATAACTTTCACACAGCCACTGTACTATACAGGCATATTTAGTAAAATGTAAGCTATTTCAATATTCCACACTAGGGTTGTCCTTGTCAAACTGTAAAAGCACAGAACTGTCATATCAATCACATCTACCAATATCTGTCCCAATCCTGATTGTTTACGTACTTGATAAAACACATGCAAGTATATAAAAATAGTTGCCACCAAGTAAGGAAAGTTAAGCGTGTAAGATTTTATGCAATAATATTTTGCTGGATTAAATCTACCTTTTTTAATAAAACCCCCAAACATTCTTAAAATGCCAGAAGTTCAGCATGATCCATACCACAATCAAACTCTTAAAACTTGTTATAAAAAGTTGAATATAATTTCTTCCAATGGTTGAACTGGCAAGGTCACCGTAAAATTAAAAACCACAAGCTCTCTTTAAAACAAGCTGGAAGCAAACACTGCTGCATAACAAAAATTGGTAAATGAAAATGAATAAAGAAAGAAAAAAAGAAAAAAAGAAAGAGAGAGAGAGAGAGAGAGATAGAGAGATATTCATTTGAATGTTTTCAATTACTGTACTACAAATACATGTGATGGGCTTGCACGCTATGATTTAAACCATACTGCGCTTCCGCCAATAATTTGATCTCTATTCCCAACGCACTACTTTCCTTTGTAAACAAAAACACCACCCCCTAGTTTTGCACAAAGTCAAGAGTCTGCAAGATACTCCCCCACCTTCCCCAAGCATCACATGCATGCTCCCTTTCCCCTGCTATTTCGCTCAGCCCCAATTGATTCTTCCAAGACAGTGGTTCCCAATTAGCTGATTACTGAGGACCCCCTATTTTTCAAGAGCCACGAACACCCCAGCCCACCCTCGCTTTGCAACATGTTGATAACTGCATGGTAGATGCCTTTGCAAAGCAATTCCGTGCACAAAATGTGGGGCAGCCCCTAATAAGCAAAAGACTTTAGGTATACTAAGAAAACAACAACAGGCCATAAAATATGTGATATTACCATGCAAAAAAAACGAAAAAATAGTTGGGGGGTAGGGCAAGGGATGGGGCGGTGGATCCCGTGGACCCCCATTGTAATGACCGTCTATTTTTCAAGAGCCACGGACACCCCCCTCCCCGCTTTGGAACATGTTGATAACTCCATGGTGGCTGCCTCTGCAAAACAATTCCCTGCACAAAATGTAGGGTAGTCCCTAAGAAGCAAAGGAGTTTTGGTATGCACTAAAAACAGCAACAAACAACAACAGCAGGCCATAAAATGTGTGATATTACCATGCACAAAAATGACCAAAAAAATTAGAGACAAGGGAGGCAACGAATGGGGCCCCTAACTGGGAACCCCTGTTCTCAGACCATGTTTGCCATCTCTTCCTGCGAACAAGTAGCCCAGGATTGCTATTTATTTTTTCTCTCTCTCAAGTTCTGCCACTGTGGCTTCCCTCACCTTGCCTTCTTCCTGCAGGAGCCCCTCGCTTCCCTTCTCCCCACATCTGCCCCCCTTGCCGCGCGCATCTCCGTGACACCACCGTTCAGCACCACCCCATTAACCCCCATCCCCCTAAAACAAAAACCCGTCCACCACCCCTTCCCTAAGGCGATGGGCTCCGGGGTGGAACAAGTGGGGGGCGACCCCCCACCCCGGGCCCTAGACCCCCCCCCCGCTCGCCGTACCCGGGGTGCTGCTGTAGGTGCTGTGGCTCTTGAAGCTGCTCTCCGTGCAGTAGCTGGCGTCGTCGTCCTCGTCCTCCTCCATCTCTTCGGGGTAATCCGAGTCGTCGTCGTCGTTCTCCTCCTCTTCTTCTTCCGCCACGGCCTCGTCTTCCCCGGAGTCGGGCTTCTCCCCGGACTCGCCTTCCTCGTCGTCGGACACGGCGCTCTCGTCCTCGTCGCTCTCATGGTCGTCGTAAACCACTTGGCTGCTGCTGCTGCGGCCGCTCCTCTTGGGAGCGGAGGAAGAAGCACCACCACCTGAGGCGGCGGCGGCGGGCGCCCTGCTTTGGCTGCCTCCTCCTCCTCCTCCTCCCGCCGCCGCTCCAGCAGTAGCAGACCTGCCCCTGCCCCGGCCGCTATTGCCTCCCCCGCCAGGGGTGCTGCTGCTGCCGCTGCCGCCCTTCCTCCTGCCGCCTCCCCTGACTGAGGGGGAGGCCTGGGCAGCGGCGCCCCTCGGCTTGGGCCCTGCAGCCCCGGCAGCCTGGGCCGAGGCCGCCCACCTGCCCCGGCTGCTGCCCCTCAGGCGGGAGCGGAGTCCCCCGATAGGGCCCGGCGGCGGGGCTGCTGGAGCCGGGGTGCTCGCCCGAGCCGGGGCCGCCGCAGGCTGCTGGTGCTTGGGCGGCCTGCCTCGCCGGCCCCGCATCGCTGGGCGCTGGCCGAGAGCGCTGAGGGGGGAGGTGGTGTGTGCGCGCGCGAGGGCCTTCGGGTGGCTTTTCCGAGCGGGCGGTTGCGCTCTTTCTCCCCCGCCCCCCCTCCCTCGCCGGGGAAGGAGGGCCTCCGGCGAGCCGCTCGGGCCGAGGGGCTTCAATGCGAAGGGCCGGCGTCCCGCTCGGGATCGCCGCCGGCCGCCATCTTGTTTCTTCGCCTGCTTGCCTCGGATCGCTCCGCTCCGACAGGGGGGAGGGAGGGAGGGAAGCGGCGGCAGGGCCGGAGCGGGTCACGTGGCCGGGCCTTGCCTGCGCTTCTCCGGGAGAGGCGGAAGGGGGCGCGCGAGAGGGGAGCTCGTTCGGGGATGATGCTGATGCTGCGGATGCTGCCGCCTGAGCTAGGTCTTTGCACCCGCGAAAAGCCGCGTCCAGAAAACACACGGGGCGCGATCGCTTTCACAGATAAGAGTTAAGCCGCGGCTGATCATTTGTACACGCGATTTAAATGCAGCACGCATTGCAAACGGTCCCCTTCGCTTGTGTGTCCGAAAGAGGCCGCGTGTGTCTGAAACAGTCAGATGGTTACCGGGGTTGCCAGATTGTTTCACCAGGGCACCCCGAAAGTTATTGTTAAAGGAAATTGCTGAGCTTTTTTTTTAAAAAAAAAACCAAGTTCAATACCTTGCTACGCAAGCTTTTTTTAAAAGGCAACCCCCCAAGTCAAAAGAATCCCATGATTTTTCGATTGACTTGACTTTTTTTTTAAGGAAGATGCCAAAATTATTGAGCTATTTTTTTGAAAAGAACATTCTTGAGCAATTTTTTTAGACAACGCCTCACCCAAGTTGTTCAGCTTTTTGTTTTTATTTTTTTGAGCCCCCCAAAATCCTGCAAGTTTTCAATTGACTTGACTCAGAGCCAGGACAAAGCGCCACCCTTTCGGAAATCCCCACCCCCGGACATCAATTCCACCTTTGAAATCCTGTTGATGTCCGGGAAAATGCCCGGACGCATGGCTGCCCTATAATATTCATCTTGTACATGGCAGAGCTTTCCTACATCCTTGGACTCAGCCATAGGGCTGCAAATAAAACATTTGAAGTGTGTTTTAAGTGCAATATGCAATGTGACACTTGATGGCGATGGCAAACCTTATGGAACATTTAATGTACTGTACATGTATTTTTAAAAACAAAACAAAAAAGCATTTTCAGAATGGTTTGTACATGTGTGTAGATTCCACCCTTGTTGAGCCTGATCTGCTCCTCAGTGGGCATCTCTTTCTTAGTTCATCTAAGAAACTATATTGAGCTTTAGAAGTGACTCTCTTAAGTCCAGGTATGGCATGGTGTGTCCCATTTTCTTTCCAACTATTGCCCTTATTGCGGATGGGGAACCTGTAGCCCTCCAGAAGTTCTTCTATTCCAACGCCTGTCATCCCTGGCCATGCTGATTGGGGCAGATGGGAGCTGGAGGGCACCACTTTGGCCCACCAACATCTAGAGAGCCACAGGCTCCTCATTCCCGTCCTATAGCCTCACAGTCCAGGAACGAGGAACCCGTGGCTCTCTAGATGTTGGTGGGCCAATGTGGTGCCCTCCAGATATTGTGGAATTCGGCGTCTATTGTCCCTGACCATGTTGGCAAAGGATGTTGGAAACAATGGGAAGGAAAGGGAAAGGATAGGTTTAGATACACTCAGAAATGTGTCTAACATTCTCCTTTCCCTTCCTCCCACACAACAAACAACTGTGTGAGGTGAGTGGGGCTGAGAGACTTCAGAGAAGTGTGACTAGCCCAAGGTCACCCAGCAGCTGCATGTGGAGGAGCGGAGACGCAAACCCAGTTCCCCAGATTACGAATCTACCACTCTTATCCACTACACCACTCTGGGAGGATGCCAGAGATCAGCCTGGCACACTGACATCAGAGCTACGTTTGCTGAACAAGGATGCTAAGGGAGGTGATACCTTTAGAGAGGGAAGCTTGGATCTCCCACTCGGACCTCAGAGTAACATTGAGAGAGTAGATCGAATCTATCTTATGGCTCACTGGACTCCCTCCAATAGGCCCTAGAATTACACTCTGAATGTACCCTCATAATATTTAGTTTGTAATATTTGGCACCAATAGAGAATGTCTTTCCAATGCAAATAGGAAATTCAGAGGGGCTGTTTCCCTGTCCCCTCCAGCCAACACACATCTAGTTGGGACCTTAGCAGAAGAAAAGAGCTAATTTGAGTCAAATGGCTAATGTGTATAGCAACAAGCCACTGGACACACTCACCACATCTCATGGAGAACATCGGGACCAAGGCCCCTTGCCCCCTCCCATTAAAATATTTGAGGTGGCTGCCCACCACCAAAGTTACTGGGCGTTGCCATTCAAATGGTGTCTGTGCCTCCCCCCCCCTTTCATTCAAGTTGGTAGTCCTGATGGATAATGTGTGCATCATCAGTCCAGGGAACTGAACACCTTTCCTAGTCACGATACAGTGGTTGCACTGGGTACCATGCTGCAAGCAGGGGGTGCCAAAACAATGCTGTAGAACGGAGCACGAGAGGTCAGGGGGACTGAATTTTGGCATTGCACAGGGTGCTGCTGAAATTTGAGAGTCCTCTCCAACAAGCCTTTGAGAATGTGTGTGTCTCTGCGAGATTTTGCACCATCTCTGCCGTTTTGCATCATCTCCAATAAATGCACAAAAGCATGCCTACATATGCGCATTCCCCAAGGCGCGTTGGAGAACTCGCACTACCCCTAACATAAACAAAATAATGATAGGATAAATCAGCAAAATGATCAACAGCTTATTCCGCTTAACATATTGCTTATACAAACTGGCGAACAGATGTGTGATGACGAGCGAGCCTTTTAAATCTATAATTGACTCCAGTTGAGTTAAAGGGCGGATAAACCACTGTGTCTTCGGTATTTCACAGGCGTTTTGCCTTTTTATATATGCAATTTAATGAACGTTGGTTATAAAATCTTCTGGGCAGAGCAGTCCTATGGAGGAGGCGGTGAGGAAGACTCTATGGGGATGACCTGCACTGTTAGGCTTGTTCTGACCAGATCAGACACTGCTCTCCCATTTGTCTGGGAGGAGCAGCTTATTCTCCACCCCGCTCCCCTTTTGTGAGCTTCCTTCCCATTGAGTGTGCCCTCTCCAGGATTGGCAGTTTCGTAGCCGGGTTGGGGGCATGTGCAGGGAACTGAATGGCTTGGGACCCTGCAGACCCAAATCTTCCCCAAATCTTCAGGGATGTGCTCTTTTTCATCTAGCGCTGCCACTGAAGGCAGAGAGATGGTACCCTACAGACTCCCTTGGGCTCAGCCAGCGACGTTTCTAAAGCTCTCTCAGAGGTCTGCTACCTTGATGTATTTAGGTCATTAATGCTTTATATTTCCACCCGTTTCGGTTTTAAAATGATTCTGCTTGTTACTTTTAAAAATGTCCCCCTGCTACCCTCTGCTTTTCGCTGTCCACTTTACTACCAACATCTTTTATGTAAGGGAGTTGGTAGCAATTTGTCCCCTAGCTTTCTCTCTCGGTGCAGTACTCCTACATTAGGTGGATGTGGGAGAATTTAGGTGATTTCAACCAATGCTATTAAAAAGTAAATATAGAGACTGGCTCGAATCCATCCCTTCCACAGATTATGTTCATTTTTATAGTAACCCATACAGGCTTCTCAGTCAGAATTGCTATCTGAAAACCAAAAGCGGACTAGAAGCTCATTAGCCATGCAAAGTCTTTGCGGATAGCCCTTATCCATAAATCAGCAGGTTAGAATAAAAACAAACACAAAATAAAATGTTGGACCTCCCTTTTCAGTCAATTGCATCTAGATGTGTAGCTTGCACTATACAGTGGTACCTCGGGTTACAGACGCTTCAGGTTACAGACTCCGCTAACCCAGAAATAGTGCTTCAGGTTAAGAACTTTGCTTCAGGATAAGAACAGACATCGCACAGTGTTAGTGGCAGGTCCCATTAGCTAAAGTGGTGCTTCAGGTTAAGAACAGTTTCAGGTTAAGAACGGACCTCCGGAACGAATTAAGTTCTTAACCTGAGGTACCACTGTATAGCACAAATAATTTGCCTCTCTCGTTCAAGTGTTGGAACAGTAAATACATTTAGTGGTGGTATTCCACTAAGTTTTACTCAGGGTAGACCTACTGACATTAATGGGTGGCATTCAATGTAGTGCTAAGTGAGGTTAACTGTTAAACCAATAAAACTAGCTCCTAACCCTCCAGAGCAATTTTATGTGGCACAGCAAGGCAGGGAGAAGCTGGGAAAGACCTTTCACATGAGCAGACCTCAAGCACACAAGAACTTAGCTGAATTCCACCCAATGACCCTAGCCTGGTCATATTCATGAATTTAAATGGGTCTACTCAGAGCAAAACACAGCACATTTTCAAAATACAGCAGTCTTTGAAAACAGGTCAGATTTTGAATGGTTATCCCCCTCTGCCTGCCACACCCTATATGGCCTTGGATCCCATCTGCACCCTTCAATTCCAGAACTGCCATAATCAATGACAGGACATTAGATCTGGAAAAGAGACATGTTAAATCGTCTTCAGGGTTAACTGTAGATCTTTTGATCACACAGATCAGATTGTTAATCATTTTTGGAGGCAGGAATATTTTGCCCCCTGAATAGCTTAAACTATGTGAGATTAGGTTTCCATTTCATAGAACATTATCATTAGACTCACCTGTGCAAGTCATCATAGTTTATTCTGCAAGTATCTTCTTGAGGCCTGCTGTCTGCTTGCTCTACACTTGCAGCCTTGTGAAGATCAGGAATTCCTATATTCTGTCGTAGACCACTATTCTGGTTAACTTGCAGTTCTACCACAACATGGCCACCACATGGGAAGGGTATTATTAAAGGTGATTCAGTTAACAAATTTTCAAGGAGCAGCTCCACCCGCATCGTTCTCCCCGGACACTGAGGTCCAGCGCCAAGGGCCTTCTGACGGTTCCCTCACTGCGAGAAGACAAGTTACAGGGAACCAGGTAGAGGGCCTTCTCGGTGGTGGCACCCGCCCTGTGGAACGCCCTCCCACCAGATGTAAAATAGAGCAACACCAGACTTTTAGAAGACATCTGAAGGCAGCCCTGTTTAGGGAGGCTTTTAATGTTTGATGTATTACTGTATTTTAATATTTTGTTGGAAGCCACCCAGAGTGGCTGGGGAAGCCCAGCCAGATGGATGGGATATAAATAATAAATTATTATCATTATTATTAGGGAGACAAGATGCACAAACCTTGCATGTTACCTGCTCCTGAGTTGCACTTTCCCCTGGTCTTCCTGCAAAGGTGTACAAAAGTTGAATTCCAGTTATTAATATAGCAACTGATTACCTGCAGATGCTGTCCTTTATAGCTTTGTTGGTAAAGGCTACCGCAGAGCTTTCCAAACTTTTCGTGTTGGTGATGCACTCTTTAGACATGTATAATTTCGCAACATGGCAATTCAGTTTTACTAGCAAACCAAAGGTTAAACAAACCCCTTTCCAGCCCCGGGAAGAACTTGGGGAGCATTTGTATGACACACCTACACACTGCAGCCAAGCTCTGGGCTACTGGGTAAACCTCACAATGATACAACCCACTCCAAGGGAGTTTGACATTTAACAATAGCATCAGGGTTCAGCTACAATGGGTTAGAAAGATCCACAGGTACCCTTATGGTTTTAGAAGGGTGTGTGATCTGACAAGAGACCTCCCACAAACTTAAGGCAGGCAAGTCATTTTCAATATACTCAAATGTCAGAAAATAGTATTTCCCTTTTGTCAGGGAACTGCCATCAGTACTGGAGGGAGAGCGCAAAAGCCAGAGGGATTCCAGAGAGCGTCCAGGGATCGGGAGAAGCAGCCCATCTTCTGGGGAAGAGAATCAGAGTAGCACCAGTGGAGAAGGGGGGCAGGTGGCGGAAGTGGCGAGGCGGTCCCATGACTCCTTGCCTGGGACCAGTGGGGAGAGTAGGGGTCCTCCGTTGCCCATGCCCTCCCTGCGCAGAAGGCTTTCGCGCAGAGAGGGTAGGCGGAGACTAGGCGTCAAAGAGCTTCTTTGCTGGAAGAAGTTTAAGAAACACCCACTCACGGAGTCTGCCAGCGACTGAGTCAGCCACGGGCGAGTGGTGGTCCGGACAGATGAGGTTCACTTTGGCAGACCAGCAAGGTGTTTGCATCCAGCCAGGGAGATAGGTACTTGCTTACACACGAGCAACCCCTTAGAAACCATTACACCTTTTCCCCTCCCTTCCCTGAAAAATCTGCTTGGGAGGGATGAGGGGCTCCTCAGAATAGTTCAAGAATAGTACAAGTGGCCTGGTGGAAAAAATACTGGCAAAAGTCATCTCGCAGCCTTCCACTTGTTGAAGCATTCACCAGAGTGAAAGCCTGTGCATTTGTAAATCGACTCCCTAAGTGAATGATAGGACATTTTTGGATCCAACCCAATGTGATTACAACAAATTGTTGATGGTTGAGTAAAGCTATACAGCTTTAATGTTTATAGCCACTTTCTTTTGTGTGGACGGTCAAGAATGACAATTTGTCATTCTGTCTGGATGCCAGAGTATTGGTTTGCGTGAAGTATATGAACCAAATCTTTGTTATCCACTCCTTTCAGGAAAAGGCATAGCGTTTTAGTATAATATTGAGGCCAATCCTTCTGTTCTACCTATCACCAAATTCATTCTGGTGGTGCTATCTTTTTTAAGTGCTTCAACTTGATGCAATGCCTGGGGAAATGGCTAAGCTAAAGGACTTTCCATGTTCCAGTCTGCTGTTAAGCTCAGATCCTCACTACTAGAAGATAGCCACCACTCAAAGGAAAAATAAAAAAATTCCTTCCAGTAGCACCTTAAAGACCAACTAAGTTAGTTCTTGGTATGAGCTTTCGTGTGCATGTGCATGCACACGAAAGCTCATACCAAGAACTAACTTAGTTGGTCTTTAAGGTGCTACTGGAAGGAATTTTTTTATTTTGACTATGGCAGACCAACACGGCTACCTATCTACTACTCAAAGGAAAGTTTAAGCAGCTCTTCAGAGATCTGAGGTGGTGTCTGTATGGAACATAGGTGTTCTAAATGATATATGAATCACCAAGATCTTCACACTCAACCTCCTTTGGTAATTTATGCAGCAATCAAAGCTTATCAGGTGGAAAATCAGGGACACTTGAAATGCAGAATACGGCCTCCAGCAGAATACAATCTGCAAATTTTGCAGCATTAAAAGCAGGCTGTAAGTTTTATGATGATTATCTGACAGCTGTACAAGGCTTCTGCAGCCTATCAGACTTGCTTTTGTAAGACTGACATTTCCCGATAGCTCTGTTAAGGTACAAACAGTGCTTTTTCTAACTACAGCCATATCTTCTATTGCAAGCTGCAAATGACAAAGCTCATCTGATTTCCATTTTAATTATGAAGCGACTAATTCATGAGTAAACAAGAGGCCACAAATCTGTTTTTCTTTGTGGCACCACATTTTAACTCTCATTTGTCGATAAATGCATTTTTAAAGTCGCTTAGGTTTGCTGCGATGAACCATTGCCTCTAGGCTTTACCACATCATAAACAGAACATTGTTGTTGTTGTTTAGTCGTGTCCGACTCTTCATGACCCCATGGACCAGAGCACGCCAGGCACTTCTGTTTTCCAACATTACAGCTCTCCTAACCCTAGAGAATGGTTACCATAATGCCTGAAGATAACAAAAAGGCACAGAGCACCACAGAACCTTCATCAGCAGCGAGTGGCAGGGAGTTGCAGGCAGGGTACACCTGGCTTCCCAATGTCAATGCCACTGAGGGGGAAGGACAAAGGATGGGTGTGTGAAAGATGGCAAGAGCCAATCCAATGCTTCTGCAGCAGGTTTATAAGCAAAAGGACCAGTGGTTGTCTACTGGCATATGGTGTTCCCGTTGGGTTGACCCAGTTGATGGAATGCCGAAGACTTAAGTCAAAGCTGTCTTAACGCAGCAAACTATTGGAACTTGATAATTTACTAAAATTACAGCGTTTTGACCTAGTGCTGCATGTGGCTTCTGTATCATCTTCTATTCCCTCGTGCAGGCAGAAAAATAACACCATATCTAGACGCTTAGCTTGTGTGCTTTTTGTTCCCAAGTAATTCACAATACCAGTTCTGGTGTACAGAGCTGAAAATTATGTTTTCAGGAGCATCTTTCCCCTGAGATGCCCAAAGCTCTTTCCTAGTTTGTTAGCCATGCCCTATTGAACAATGTTATCAGCATGGAAACTTGACCAATTAAGGCATGGACTGAAACTTTTTTTGTAATACTTCTTTCAATTGAGTTTTCCTTGTGGGAGACTCTACCTAAAGTATGAAGTTTTACGGTTTACAAGACTTTCTTTAGCAGGTTTTAGGAGCTAGAGTTATCTCTAAACTGTATTGTGTGTATTATGTATTATGCATGCAGTACAGTGATACCTCAGGTTACATATGCTTCAGGTTACATACTCCGCTAACCCAGAAATATTACCTCGGGTTACGAACTTTGCTTCAGGATGAGAACAGAAATCGTGCAGCAGCAGGAGGAGGCCCCATTAGCTAAACTGGTGCTTCAGGTTAAGAACAGTTTCAGGTTAAGAACAGACCTCCAGAACGAATTAAGTTCTTAACCCAAGGTACCACTGTACATTCAAGCTACTGACACCATTGACCTACAACATTTATACTAGGTCTGAACTTTGCTGTTGTAATTTACTTTTCCCGTGTTAGATAGCTTGCAAACAAGTCTACAAGATTAAGTGTAAACAAGCTAAGACCTCTTTTAAGAAATGCATGTTGCTTTCCTAATGACACCCTCTTGTCTTTAGTGTATCTTAAAGTGGATCTGAGCTATAGTTTATACATATATACATGTATTCAGGTTGGATGTTGTAGTCGTAATGTAACTTACAGCAGCCTCTGCCATCCTGGTGCCCTTCAGATGTCAAAGGCTTCAAATCCCATCTGCCCCAGTCCAAAACATCTGGAAGGCACCAAGTTAGAAAAGACGGCCTTGAAGGGGTATCAGTACAGTTCACCAATGTGAATTCTGGTATTAATAAGCTTTTACAAGGTAGAACAGATGAGTCGGAATGCAAAGAGGGAGAAAAATGTCCACAGTAGATTTGTAACAATAATTTTATGAGAAACATGTGCCTTATTCATACAAGTTTCAGAACTTCAATGGAATATAAGCCCACATCATCTGGGTTCTGTATCCTTTGCAAATGCCTCAGGCTTCCTTCAATCTTGTTGAGTTCTGAGTAAAAACGTACCTAAAAGAGGGGGGAAACAAATAAGACTTGTTCGTATTTCCTGCCAGCCCTTTATAAACATTGCTTTTATTCCCACAAGTGACACTACTGTTGCCTTCATGCAAAAGGGCAGAGCGTGATAGCAAACAAAGGATAACATTTGTGGTTTTCAAAAGGAAGCTTGGTTTGGTATCACCACCTACAACGTTCAACCTGTGCTTCTGGTGCTGCAATTTCAAAAGGAAACTTACTTGGGCTCTAACAAACTTGTGCAGCTTAGAAAGTAATTCTCTTGCTTCTGGCAACATCACAATAACTGTAAAGTGAGCATCTAGGAGAAGGCATATCCAGTCCATGATCTGAAAATTAAACCAGTGATAGATAAGCGTAAGCTAGTGATACCTTAACCTTCAGCACATGCATGAGAAAGTCAGCACCAATTATTAGACAGAATTCCACTGCCTTATAATTTTATTGAGTGGCATGTGCCCATCCGTGAGCAGAACCAATTTCCTTTTGTGCAATGGGGCTTCTGATTTTAATTTAGCCCTCCATTCCTACCCCCCCTCAAGTTTTCTAAGAAGATTTGGGGGACCCTCTAAAACTCCTACACATTTAGGGAGTACGGAAGTTGGTGGGAAGAGAAGCAGGGAAATTCTGTTCATGCAGCCTTCAGATGCAACTCTCTGCACTGAAATGGAAAATAACAATATTCCACAGAAGATAGTCATTTCTGTACAATCATGCATATGATGAAGTGGGTTGTAGTCTACAAAAGCTTATGCCATTATGGATTTCTTGAAATTGGATTCAGTGATGGTCCTACCCAAAATTAATTTCAATAGAGCTAATGGGTAGGACTTAGCTGAGCACAACCCAATGTTTTAACAGTACCACAAGACTTGCTTAGCTTTTATGCAAGAGACTAACACTCAGGAAATAATTTCTTTATAATTCCCTTGCCACACTTTTGGCAAGAAATGTACATGTAGCACATTTAAATTTAAAACAATCTTGGCTGCCGAGTGGGAGGGAGCTGAAACTGTCATATTTCAACAATGATTCTGCAAATAACAGTGTGTAATGCAAGCATAGCTAAGCAACTACTTCTAGGAGCAGAATCTCCAAGGCAATCATGAAAGTCACGGACCAGCAAGTATTTCCCTGTCTCACTGTATGATTCTATCCCATTGTAAGGGATCCTATCAATGCTATCTTGTAAATTTTCAGATCTGTTTCCCAAACCAAGTTAGCTAGGGCAGTAACATCATTCAAAATTGGGACACAGATCAATACCACATCGTGTGTGTTAACAATCCTTCTGTCACTGCACCATGAGCAACTGGAGGAGGGAAGCATATTTTTCTTTAACCATGAAAAAGGGAACCAAGGATCCTATAAAACAATTTCTGCCATAAGAGCCCAAGTCTCACTTTTAGAATAAACATTAATTGAAGACAGTTATGTTTACCATTGGGCTGAAACAGACTCTGAATACACAGAGGAGTGCACATACAGATCAAGTCCTTTCAATGAAGCAGAAATCTTGAGTTAACACATAGATGCTGATAACTCACAAGAACAATGATGAATTTAATTCCCACCTGCCCCTTACCTGGTTTATGGACAGACAAAATATTCCAGAGAGGTCTGTGGCAGCTTCTTCATTGCACTTCATGTACAGATACTGCAGATACCGGAGAAATAACTAGGAAGAAAAATATATCATTTAAAAGTTGTAGTTCAAATTTAAGTATATACAGTACAGAATTTTTAATATACTTGCAAACGAGTATTCATTAAAAAAAAAATACTTGTCTCAATTTTCTTTCTACAACTGAATTCAGGGATCTCACTATATTACCAATCTATGCTGACTTTTTCCATGCAGAAACAAATAGAAACCGCAAAGCAAGCCTGCCTTCCTATATTGATTTCAGATTCAGACATAACAAATCTACATCAGGCCTGTAGCAACTTGCATAGAAGTGAAACTTCTGAAGGTCCTCAGTCTAATCTGGCCAATGTCATACAGTAATTCTACCCTCCCTTTCTAATTTATATAATATATAATAATCTGCATAAGTGCAGCAAATTTAATTGTGAACACATCCTGAAGCTTACGCTAACGTTATACCTGAAGTTTAAAACTATCACTACCAGAGGTCGAGGAGGTTCTACAGAACCAGTGTGGGATGAAATATCATTCAGTGGATACTTATCTATTTATCACAGTAATAATCAACATGGATTTAGATATGTGATATTTAGATATGGATTTCATAACTGAAAAAGTTCATTGATAATTTCTCTAAAAGCCACAAGATGCTCAAAGAACAAATATGTAATCAACAATAATATCTAGAAACAGTCAAGAGAGGAGTCGCTACTTACAATGACTTGCTCAGCTGAGAGATCTTTCAGATGAGGCAAAAGAAATGTCTCACTGTATGCTGAACGAAGAATGGTGTTTCTGCGTAAGATTCAGGTAATAGGGTCAAGGACCAATGTGCATTAAGATTTTTTATTGTATCCCAGCCTACCCACCCAAATTCTTTAAGAGTAACATCTTTGAAAAAGAAAGCATTTTTTAAAAGGCTAACAAAATAGGTTAGAACTGCAGTCTTCTTTCTGCAAGTTGAAGGGATCCTTCTGCCAAGGAAGGGACCAAGGTTTAACAGAAGCTCTCAGTGAAGGAAGAAGTGGGGGAGGCAGGAAACTCCACCTCACCTTACTCTCTAGAGCAGTTCTTCAGGGTGCACTGGGGGTGGTGCAGCAAAATACCACCTTCCCATTCCTTCATGATTGTTAAATCTCCCAAGAAATGAGGTTCCAAAATGGTGGAACAATATGCCACAGGTGCCACATAACCGTTCCACATCTGTAAGAGCAACTTTATTTAATGTGCAAAGGATACAGCAACGTTGCCTTCTGTGGTCCAACAGGGCATATTTCTCTTGTGTATGTCATGTGAGATTTCTGAGTTAACGGTGTGTCGCAGATGCCTTCTTCTGGGAGCTCAGAATTGAAGCCATTCTGTATAACTTTAGACTGCGTTCCCATTCTGTTGTTGTGCGCAGTATCAACACAACTGGCTACAGAATCTAAATACACATTCATTTCTTCAAGGCGGTCATCACCAATGCTAGGAAGAAAAAGAAAAGTCCCCAGATGCTGATGTTAGTTTAAAAAGGCATTTTATAAGAAATTTCTGAAATTGACATTTCATAACAACAACATCAATAACTACTATCTGGGATTAAGATGGACAGAAGAACATGCCTTTCCATGCAGGTCTAGAGAAGTCTCTACATAAATAGCAACACCCTAGTGGTCCCGGGCCTTAAGGAAGTTAGATTAGCTTCAACCAGAGCCAGGGTCTTTTCAACACTGGCTCCGGCCTGGTGGAACGCTCTGCCTCATGAGACCAGGGCCCTGCAGGATCTGATTTCTTTCCGCAGGGCCTGTAAGACAGAGTTGTTCCACCTGGCCTTTGGCTTGGAGCCAGTTTGATTCCCTCTCCCTCTTTCTTTTTTCATTTTCCTTTCTCCTCCTGTGATGAGGCTGCATTTTAATATTTTAATGTTTCAATATTTTAATGTTGTATTTTAATCTTGTTTTTAAGTTGTATTCATTCAACTTGTTTTTATTAATGCTTGTTAGATGCCCTGAGCCAGGCCTTGGCTGGGGAGGGCGGGGTATAAATAAAAATTATTATTATTATTACATTCAATTTGCGTCGATCGATCGATAAACAAACAAACAAACAAACAAATAAATAATTTATTTATACATACATACATACATACATACATACATACACCACCCATCTGGCTGGGCTTCCCCAGCCACTCTGGGTGGCTTCCAACAAAGTATTAAAATACAGTGGTCTGTTAAACATTAAAAGCTTCCCTAAACAGGGCTGCCTTCAGCCTCCCATAACACAACATCCCATAACACACAAAATTGCATTTTAGAGATGACTGCGCATTTGGAGAATGCCTAAAGTCATCAGGTAGTTAATTTACTCCCCCTGATTTCATATACTAACCTTTTCTGACTGCAGTCAATTGAAGAAGAAGAAGAAGATTCAGAATTTTCTAAATGAAAATGTCTCTAGAACAATGGAAATATCATCTGATAACTGCAGTGGAGTTCATTATGAACAGCTCTCATACACAAGGGAATTAAATAGGGTAAAATACATGTCATTTCTACTTCTTGCCAAAGTGGTAAGCTAGTGTCCATACACCACAGTGTCTCTGAAGTTCCTTTATTACCCACAAAGTAATTTGATGAGAAAAAAATAGTACTTCAAAGCAAACAATTGCAAGCATTATTAATAAAAATGTAGGATAAATTGCTTGATACTGACCTTAGGAAAGTCCTCAGGCAAGCACAGGTAATTGCTTCAGGGATGTCAGGAAACTGCTGGAGACATAGTTGTAACAAGTGTACATCTGTTTTCTCCAAGGCAACTGCCATTAGATCTGGGCACATACTTGAACAAAAGGGCCAACAGTTACATCTCCGGATATAATTGCAATTAGTTAAATATTAACTTTTATCCACAAAAATATTTCAGGTTTCTGGGAGCACCACAGGTTCACAAGAAATCAGTTTCTGATAAGCCACTATTCTCAAAGTTCCTGAAGGATTCCAGTTCCTTAAATTTCATTATAAAATAAGAGAGATGCGGGTGGAACTGTGGTCCAAACCACCGAGCCTGGTTTGGTGGTTCAAATCCCCACAATGGGGTGAGCCTCCATCGCTCTGTCCCAGCTTCTGCCAACCTAGCAGTTTGAAAGCATGCCAGTGCAAGTAGATAAATAGGTACCACTGTGGCGGAAAGGTAAATGGTGTTTCTGTGTGCTCTGGCTTCCGTCATGGTGTTCTGTTGCACCAGAAGCAGTTTAGTCATGCTGGCCACATGACCCAGAAAGCTGTCTGCAGACAAACGCCGGCTCCCTTGGCCTGAAGCAAGATGAGTGCTGCACCCCATAGTCGCCTTTGACTGGACTTAACCATCCAGGGTTCCTTTACCTTTTTACCTTATTATAAAATAAATACTAGCTCACCTGTAAGAGAGGCCTTGTGTCTGGATAATTTGCACCAGGCAACTCTGAGGGTAAAATGAGGACTCTCTTTTACACCTGTTCACAAGAGCAGAGAGTACGCATCCAACTGATGCTTGAAAGTCTGGTATCTGAGTACTGGAGAAAAATGTCTTCAGCTTTTCTTCAATTACATTCTGTGAAGAATCCTGAAAGATCCCAGAAAACCAGCTTTAACTAGCCAAAGTAATTAAAAGTAATCTTGGTTGCCCTATGAGTTTTAATCCATTAACTGTGCAATCCTACACATAACTACTCAGAAGTCGAACCCGTTAAGTTCAAGGAGTCTTACTCTCATGTGAATGCATAAGACTGCAGCCGAAATCTGCATGAGAATGTTTTGTAAGAAACAAAAACACTGTCTTTAGATGCCTGGATGTGTCACAGCTGCCACCATATTACAAAAGGCATTTCAGAGAGTTCTTTCTGGTGATGGTGGCAAGGAACGCCGTGGTATATGGGTGGAGGAGGGGATGGGAAAACCTCCCTACATGAGCCTTCCCCTGCCCTTACAGTACTCAGGCTCTAAATCATAAGATTTTTCAGCAATACTGTCTTAACATGAATGAAAACACTACTAGAACATTGGATTCTATAGCAAACATTTGCATCTGGTTTAATTTTTAAATGGAAACTTTTTGATAAGCATTGCCCCCTAGGTAGAAAGGTGATTTAGAACAGTTGCTTATTACTTGCAAAAAAATCTGTCACCCAGCACAACTGTGCTGGTTGTGAGAACTACCAGGAACATAGGAGCCAACTCCTAGGGGCCGTGGGGGCTGGGCCTCAACAAAGTTGATGAGCATTTCCTTTCAAATGGTATGTGTGCTCTGCATCGTGTGATCAATTATGCAGGACGGGGCTTACCTGGGCCCCCACAAAATTTATTCAAGTTGGCACCCCTGACCAGGAACTTCTGGAGGGTACCATGTTGGGTCAAGGTTTCAGTTGTTATTTCAGTTTAGCAGAGAGGAATGAATCATTGCTGATCTAATTCAATCACATATTTACATTGCTAACAAGCAGAGCAAACCAGGTTTAGTTTTGCTAAAGTTGAAAGATGGGAGTATAAACCATGGTTTATTAAATCACTGTCTGGTTATTGAAACCCTGCCCAACAGCTTAACTATAGTTTGTTTACTGCCAACAAACCATGCTCTGAAGGTATGGTTTGCTGCTGGTTTATGAACTCTGGTTTGTTTCAACTGCGACATGGAGTTATATGATTTGTTTGGCACCCCAGCCCTGATGCTCATCAAGTTACAAAAGGCATGAGGGAAGAGGAGCTGGAAAACAAACTATTGTTTGTTTGATCAGCGGTGAGACGATTCATTGGTTTGGTCTGTACATGTTACACCGACATATGGCTTAATGTGAATGAGCAGCCATGTGGGTACTTGGAGCAAACAATAGTAGCTGCCTCCCTCTTCTCCCATTCCTGCTGCTGCATTCCTGTCCTACATAAATGAAGTTATAAGCAAGCAGCGGTGGAGCAAGCCAACCGGGCGCCTGGGATGGCGTGCATGTCCTGCGCCTGCGGAGAAGGACCAGCTGCCCACGGGGCGGGACCAGCCGGGGCAGGATGCTCCGCAGGGCCTCCAAGGAGTCTGCCTGCCTCCTGCCACTCAGCTACCCTACAGCTAAGGGGGAGGTGGCAGGTGGACCGTTTGGGGAAGCGCGGAGCCTGTGGGTGCCCAAGCCACCACGTCACTCCCAGGAGACACATGGCTTGGGCGCGCTGCAGGCCCCAAGATGAGTGTCGCCCGGCATTTTGTCACCCCCCTCAGTGTTGACACCTGGGGCACCCCTTCCCTCCGCCCCTGAATGCAAGCTCTGTTAGAATAAATTTTATGTAAAATCTCCCATTCTACTTTGTAAACACAGCTCTATATTTCAGTGGGATTCTAGCTTAGCCAAGTAATTTCTTGACTGATAAAACCCCACAAAGTGTCCAATTGCTCTCACAATATCAATCAACAGTTACCATAAAACTTGAAGGACTAATATTTTAAATTTGGTTTCATCACAGTGCTTAATCACAGTGATCTGAGCTGTGTACAAGAGACCCAGGACTTAAAACAAGTTCAAACTAAAAGTCAGAGTTCAATTTAAAAGTCTGATGGAAAAAAGAAATTTGCCAATTCTTTTTTAAGAAGTTAGTATACATATTTTTTAATATTGTGTATCTGTATACCATATTTCCTGATACCATTTTTTCTGGTTAAAGCATAAATGTTATCTTGTTCTCTACCCAACCACTCCAACTTTCCTAAGTGTTTTTCTTATGGGTGTGGTATAAATAAAAAATTATTATATTTACCTTGATAATTAAAAGCAGCTGTTCCATTGTCAGAGTCTCCAGTTGAGTTTTTGCATCCATGCTCTTTCTTGACCTCAACTGCAAGTATTTAAACATGCATAATAAGAGTCTTTGAGAATTAAAGTTCCATGACAGTTAAAGAAAAAGAACAGCCAATGGTAACACGTATCCTGGACCAATTACAACTAGTTTTAGAAATTCTGCCAGCAGATTCAATTCACCAGTAGTTATATTCTCTTTTGATCATCAAAACAAAAATGTTTTAAGAACAAAATAGGTTAATAATTTAATAAAGGAAAAGAGATATGCAAGCATCAGTTCTGATGTTTTTAGAAGAGGTAGAGAGAGAAATCCAAGATTATGAAAAATACCGTATTTTTCGCTCTATAAGACCACAAGACGCACCTAGTTTTTGGAGGAGGAAAACAAGAAAAAAAATATTCTGAATCCTAGCTTCTGCGCAGTGAAAGCAGCAATCCCTCTTGCTGTTCTGGCTTCTGGGATAGCTGCACAGCCTGCATTCGCTCCATAAGGCGCACACACATTTCCCCTTACTTTTTAGGAGGGAAAAAGTGAGCCTTATAGAGCAAAAAATACGGTATTTCATTATGCAGATTTTAGCACATGATCTTTGTTCCTACCGAGAGCCGCAATTTCTAAAGGACAATTTGCCTAAGGTCACCTTCTAGCAGTGGGTGGAGGTAGAGATAAAAAAAATGTTCTGGATTAACTAATCCAGAATAAAGAGCACCCTGTTTCAGTAGTGAATTAGATTTCCCAATACTATGCAAGTCTGCCTTGAAGTTCACCCAAACTTGAGTAAGAAAGATTTTTTTTTTTTAGTACAATGGTCCAATACAACTAATTTTCTGGAAAGCATGTACAAGTAATTCCTTTTTTACTTTAGTATGATATACATGCCTACCAATTTGTTTGCTGGCAGCTAGGAATATTTTTTCTCAAGTCATAAATCCACAGATGTTTTTAATAAAATATTTTCTATCAAAATAAATAGGGATGGGTATGCAACTTGATGACCCACTGTCAAACCACCATGTTTGTAAAATGGGGAGGGGGGAGGAAGGAAGTGGAAGAGGAATTTTTTTGCTGATTCTTCCTGTGGAGCCCTATGGAGCTGCCTGAAAAGCTGTTCCACAGGGTTGGAGGATGCTCTGGAATAGTGTAGTGAGTTTAGAGGAACGTTGGGCAAAATATTCCTGCATTGAAGGGGTTTGGACTAGATGACCCTCATGGTCTCTTGCAACTCTACATTCTATGATTCTATGGCATCGAGGGAAGGGGGAAATAGGTGAACCCTGCTAGAGCTTGATCCCCCCAGTACAATTTAGCAAATGCTTTCAGGACTAATATTTTGTGCTCCTCTCCCCCCCCCCCCGAAACAAGGTAACCATTTAAGAAGATCAATTTGTAATCAAGTGATGTGAAAAGTTATTCATGACTATAAGATCAAACTGCAAAAGCTTAATCTGGATTACACCCCAAGTATTCAAGTGAAAATCTTCCAAAAACCAAAGCAAAAGAGTGGGCTGACATTTCCCAATTTCAACTGTAACCATTATGCAGATCAGAGAGGTTAAACATCATTAAAAGCTGGACTACAATTCCCTTAAATTCAACAGCTGAGTTTCTTTTTGTAATGATTGGAACTCCCTGCTTTGCATTGCCTATTAACATTCTGGCTGTATTGCACAGAAACCAAGGATACTTAAGGAATTTTGGTATCTTGTACAGATTCCTTAAAATGGTATGCCTTTTTGTTGAAAATGCTATTTTATCCATCTATCTAAAGAGTTTAATAAATATTGAAATGGATATAGCAAAAGGAAGATTGAATGGTGACTATGAAACCAACATACCAGCCTATTAGATTCACACTTAGCAGGCTGATCTGGCTTTACACCTATCAGATCATCTTCTTGAAGCATGTTCCAATCTGCAGGTATAATCTTCATTTCTGGAAAAAGTAATATAGACTATCACATTAGAGAGTGAAACCTATTATTGTTATGCACAAATGACCAAAAAAAGATTTCTATAAAAATTATACCAGACAAGAACTTGGCTTTTGTAATGCGTGGGTTTGGATGTCAAAATAAGCTATTGTTATGAGTTTACCATATTGAATGTCTAACTGAATTTAATCATAATAAATTAAGGTAAAGCAAAAACACTAAATATACTTTTCAACATACCATCTAAAATCCACAGAGAATTGGACAATACAAATGAGAATATTCGTGAATATTAAAATCCAATTTGTAAACTGAAAAATCTTAGTACACTGCCTTCTAATAGGATAAGCAGCTTAAGATGGGCATTTTTTACATGTAGTTTTCTAAAGGCATTTCCAAAAGAGGATTATGTGAATGTAAATATAAGCTTTATAATTAAGCCCTACCTGATGTTTGTGTATCCTTAACTTTCCCAACAGCAGCAGCCAAGGAAGATGTTTCACACTTATACAATATTACTGTTAATTCGTTACCATGTGTTATGAAGAGTTTGTCTCCGTAACACCAACACTAGAAAACATCAAATACAAATAATTAGCAAGTAAAAAGTGAATTAACACAGTATACTCACAACACAAACACTCCCTTAAATGCTACAGATCTTTTGAGCTTTCTAGTTTCTTTTGAAAGGTAACAGTTTTGTCATCTATATATACCTGAAGCCCTGCAATAACTGAGCAATGGGGCACACTTACAAAGATTTTCAATTATTGCTAGATCTGTAGAAGATTAATTGCAGACTACTGATCAATTTAGGGACGTGGGTAGCACTGTGGTCTAAACCACTGAGCCTCTTGGGCTTGCTGATCAGAAGGTTGGCAGTTCGAATCCCAACAACCGTTGCTCAGTCCCAGCTCCTGCCAACCTAGCAGTTCAAAAACATGCCAAAAAGTGCAAGTAGATAAATAGGTACCGCTCTGGCGGGAAGGTAAACGGCATTTCCATGCGCTGCTCCGGTTTCGGTGCTCCGTTGCGCCAGAAGCAGCTTAGTCATGCTGGCCACGTGACCCAGAAAAAATTGTCTGTGGACAAACGCCGGCTCCCTCGGCCAGTAAAGCGAGATGAGCACCGCAACCCCAGAGTTGTCTGCGACTGGACTTAACTGTCAGTGGTGCTTTACCTTTACTGATCAATTTACACAACCAACACCCTTCAAAGAGATCTGTGATGAGCTTAGAAATATCCAGTGATCTGGATCAGTCAGTCTCCAATTCAAAAAGTGACAATGGCTCTTGAAGGAGTTTTGCACACGCACTGAAGCAGCTGTGCTTGCACTGCACTCACATATATCCTCTTCAAAGATTGTTGCACCCCTTATGCACCCAATCGATCAGTGCACTCTGCAGGACATCTAATATGTGCACTGAAAAACAGGGAATGTTTTAAAATCTGACTAATACCTTTTTTCAGCATTCTTTTTTTCATATTTCATATGTTCTGTTCAAGGTTTTCCATTGTAAACTAGCTACAAGTGTATTAAAATGAAAATGGATAGATCACATTGATCACAACTTACTTGTCCAGTGGTTCCCCGTGGTAATTCCTTTAAAGCCTGTAATGTTTGAAATTTTATATTCCATATGGAAAAGCAATCTACAAATAGGAAAAACAAGAGTACCACTTGTAAAGCTTTCAGTTATGAATGCTGCCTGCAAATTGAGTAAGGTAACTTTGGCAATGTGCCCTACAAAGTAATTAACATACCCAAAACTTTCCAGTCAAACATTGCTGAAGTCTCAATTCATAATCAGAGTCATTACTATTCTCTTACAAAAGCAGTTCAACAAATCTATTTTTGATAAAGTGAAGCTTCAGTTCTGTAATTAATCACTCTACCATGTATGGTTTAACAGATCAATAACAATCAACTGTACAGGCAACTCCCATTTTGCTCGTGTTCCATGAATATTTGCACCATTTTCAGACCCAGAAGAGGGCATAACCGGGTGGGCTTATGCACATGATGACCCAGAACGCAACCCCCATGCAAATTGGGAGTTGCCTGTATAGCTTTCTCTGCTGTCTTTCCTTGCTCTTCTTTCTTATGCATCTGCATATTTAGATTAGCTGCCTGCAGACCAGACACTTGTTGCTTTTTATTCTACATTTTATATTGCACGATAGTCCTCCAGATGTTGTTGGATTCCAACTCCTATTAATCCCAGGCAGCACAACCAACGGGAGTTGCAGTCAGTAAGTATCTGGCAGGCACCAGGCTGTTGTACAGCATCTTGACTTTAGGTGCTCAATATTTGTTTAATGTTTATTTAAGAGTGCTTCTTGGATGTTTCCTTCCTGTTTACAGTCAACAAATTAAGCAGAATAGATTTAGTCCAGCTGCTGCATTTTGAAGCGATTTACGTTACCTTTAACGCGTCCATCTGGGGAATCCAAACATCCTGTTATGGCAATATGATCTTTATCGAGAATAGCAATTGAAGTGCTTTTTAAAATACTGCCAGATACGAGAAGTCTGATCAGAAGAGACTTTTGTAAAAATTGCTCTTCTTCAGAGCCACTCTGTTGCAGGGGCACCAGAACCTTATACACACATCCGTTGGAATCTGTAAGAATAGAATTCAGTTACGTAATAGTTAAGAATAAATACTAGTTGACATACACAAATCATCACTGTAAAAGACAGGGCATCACTTAAGAGGAGGCATGGTTCGGAATGGTTCCATTTGTCAGCTGCTTCCATGGAGGTCCTGTGTAGCTCATGCATACCAGCCACAATTGCCAAAAATCCCCCAAGGAGTTAATGTGTGCACATTGCCTGTCAGATAATTTTAATGGGTTGGGGAAGCCTCCTTCCCTGCGACTTCTGTTCACAGCTACATACTCTGTTATCAATAGACTACTGTCTGTCCAGTTTCTACATACCATCCTCAGCTAAAGAGTTTACGATTGCATAGGTACCCCAAACTAAGAAACAGTCTTAGGTTTTTGACCTTTAATACAGCAATCCCATTCGGATACAACAGCATAATATGGTTTGACAATTACAAGTGTGCAAAGGCTTAGCAATTCTGGCAGGTGGTTAAAACAGCAAATAATGTTATCATAAATACAGTGGTACCTCAGGTTACATACGCTTCAGGTTACAGACTCCGCTAACACAGAAACAGTGCTTCAGGTTAAGAACTTTGCTTCAGGATGAGAACAGAAATCGTGCTCTGGCGGCGCGGCGGCAGCGGGAGGCCCCATTAGCTAAAGTGGTGCTTCAGGTTAAGAACAGTTTCAGGTTAAGTATGGACCTCTGGAACGAATTAAGTACTTAACCCGAGGTACCACTGTACAGAAAAACTGTAACCTTATAACCCCCTCCTATTTAGAGGCAGCATTTGGCCCCGAGTTCATGTTTGTACATTACATCTGAATGTACAAACTCAGTGTACTGAATTTGTAAATATGCATAGATGTCTATGCTCCTCACAGAAGTATACAATTACACTGTTAAGAACTATGTCTGTTTATTCAACATTTAATTGCAAAAGACTGATTGGAAATAACATGATGCTTGCTCTTCTGCGCTTTATCAAGGCAGGGTTCCCCTCCTGTACAATTAGAATATACCTTAATACTTACACAAGCAAAGCAACGTGACAACTTTGTTTTTCAAGTATGCTGCAAAACCCAGCGGTGTGGCTGACTCGCCACCTTGTTCCAGTTTAAACTTCTGAAGGATGCACGGATTACACTGCTGAACATATATGAAGCAATTCCCATCCTGAAGAAAAAAAGTGGCCTTCTTTCATTTCCCAGACAACCAGGTTCATTAAAAAGACATTGCAGCTAGACAGAAGAAATTAACTATATCATATACTTAAGAGATATTTGGGCCCCCAAAAAACATTTGCAATGGTAATTCCCCACAAATCATTATGTAGCTATGATTTAAGCGAAAAAGCAAAGATTGTGTAATACCAGCAGGTTACAGTGAACAAATGCCTGTCCAATAGTATGCTTGCACCATTAAGTTGGAGGATTCCTCTTATAAGAAAGTATTCCCCATTCCCTACAAAGCAGGACTTTCTAAAGCACAATGAAATAGGAGTTTCTTGTTGTTCATTCTGGACAACCTATTGTACTACAATATTGAAATTAAAATAAGGGTTTTTTCTGAGTTTGAGAATGATTCATTGCTCATCCTGTCCAAACCATCCCAAGAACTGCAAATAAAAACAGCACCACAGAAGTGTTGCATCTGTATTAATCTTCTACTGCATAGTAACATTTCCACAGTGGATCATATGAAGAGACTTAATTCTTAGTAGTAGTAGTAGTAGTAGTAGTAGAGAAGAATTTGGATTTGATGTCCCACTTTATCACTACCCGAAGGAGTCTCAAAGCGGCTAACATTCTCCTTTTCCCTTCCTCCCCCACAACAAACACTCTGTGATGTGAGTGGGGCTGAGAGACTTCAGAGAAGTGTGACCAGCCCAAGGTCACACAGCAGCTGCATGTGCAGGAGCGGAGACGTGAACCTGGTTCCCCCAGATTATGAGTCTATCGCTCTTAACCACTACACCACACTGGCTCTCAGTAGGCCTGAGCAATCCTTCCATTAGTCACTGTATGATTTTATTATTATTATTTCTGTGGAGTACATATGCACAATGCACATATTTCAGAATTCAGTTATATGTGACCATTGCTACTACAAGCTCGTTCAACTTAAATAACTTTAAAATGCTTATCATGGAAAATAAATCTAAATATTTACATTTCAGTTCCCAAGGCTGGAAATATCTGTTAGAGCACCTTTATTGGGGAGACAGAGGTACCCAAATTAAAGCATGTAAGTAGCCCCCTGCAGTAGAGGATTCTTATTCAAGTGTTAAGACCGATTCTGCATCAACAAATAAGATAGTAAACAAAATGCCACACCTGTGACTTAAACACGGAAATATTGCATCACTACTTTAAAACCTTATAATATTTATCACTTACCTGCTCAGTAATAAATATAAGAACAGGATGTCCAACGTCCAAGAAAGCATCACTCCATCTAAAAATAAGTTATATTATTATTGCAGGGCAATCAAAACTAAAAACATGGCCACAAAGAATACTTAATACAATGGCCTACTTTGCACACTACGGTAAGACAAACTATGGCTTACTAGGACCATGCAGATATGCTTCTGCTTCTCTCTGGCTTCTTTAGGTCTCATGTGGCATCTAAGCGAAACCAAGGATTGTGGTTGAGCTCTCTTCTCCTTAAATCACCATCTGTAGCCAAGATCAAAAATTGGCTACCGCTTGTTATCAGAGAGAGATCTTAACCACAATCCTGGGTTCAGACTGCACACTAACCCAAGCATAGCTTCTGCACCATAGAGAGCTTATAAGAACCAGGGAGGAGCAAAGCAGGTGTGAACATCTCCCTCGCAGTCCATACATTCATGCTAAGCCATGGTTTGGTCTAGCATTGCATGCTAACATGGTTATTATTTGAAATAAGGTTCACAGCCAATACAACACAACTATGAGTGTAAAGTATCATGCAAATTTGAATGTATGAAGTTATCCGTCATGCTTCACACTATCCCCTTTTTGGGGAGTAAATAGAGCGCCTTTATTCACCATATTCCTTAGTTTCCAAGCCTACTTAAAAAACTTTAATTGTTCACCTGCAGGAAGAATGAACTGAATAAGGCATTACAAAGAAACAAGGTGATGGGTAGCTCTGGTACCAGAGTGAGGTTAAGGGATCTAGAGAGACCCAGCACCAAATCTATAGCCTAATTTTTGAATTGGAAAGCTTACATTAACTGTGGCACTCACCTAATAACTTCGTCTGAAACAACACTTTCAATTTCTTGCTGAGGGGCTGTGAGTAAAGCATCTAAACTCTTGACAGCACCACCTTTGAACAGGACCAGGGGTTCGGTATTAGGCAGAGAATGTATCCGATACACATCTGCTGACAACTGCAAAATAAACTCTTAACTTTAGTCTTGAATATAAATGTGCAATATAAACGGTAACAAAAGTGCAGGTATCTTTGTAATACCATACTTTTCAGTCTATAAGACACCCCCCTATTTTTGGGGACTGAAATTACAGAAAATGGGGGGAGATGGCAAAAAGCAGTTGAGCTTTTTTGCGGAGGATTGCCCAGGGTTGTTTTTGGGGAAATGCCGAAAAATTCTCACCCACACGCATGGAATATTCCGCCTCCCGTCTGTCCCCTCACCAGCTGAAGCTGCCAATCGCCCACCCAATTGCAGCAGCAGCCAATCAACACCACCCACTGACACAGCAACCAATAACATGCACAATAGTTGCTGACAGCCGCGGCAGCAACCAATCGAACATCCACCCTATGCACTACCCATGTATAAGATGACACCCACTTTTTAGCATGATTTTTAAGGGGGGAAAGCTAGTCTTATGCACAGTAAAGTATGGTAAATGTTAATAAATATTGCAATGTTCAGCAAAAAATTACATTCACTCTGGCTGGCCTTAAAAAGTTGATTGCTCCAGGTACTGGTATGAGCAATGGAATGAGTTGCAACTGAATTACAGATCTAAATATTACTAGGTATGCTTGTCTGGGGTTTTCCTGACAATTCACAGCAGAGATGGGAGAAGAATTGGAGCAGGGTAGGTCCACTGTGCTAGCAGAAACTCTTGTGCTAGCTTCCACAAGGGTGCTGAGTTCGTTGAATCTGGGCTCTTGTCATTTGCTATTTACACCTTTGAAGAAGGGTACGGTACAGTAAAAACAATTGTAACAGCTGGAAAATTCTGCAGCAACTCAGTGACAGCATCTGTATTACTATTCTGACTGACACTGAAATATAACTCTTTCAGCAAAGCAAAATTGGTTATGCCCAAAGAGAAAAGAATACCCCAAAATGTCATTACTCAGTTGAGTATTTTGATGATTCACAAAAATCCAAGTCTAGACACTGAAAGCACAGATACTAACTAAAGTTACCGCATAGCTTTTACTGTGCAATAGTAGTTATTAGCCCTAGGTGGAAGGACTGTTTCAACAATTTGCAAAAGGTCCTCTATCTTACTAAGGCGGGAAGGAGAAAGGACAGGTGAAATATAGTGTTCTAGAAAGACACAATTATTTTATTTTTCAGTGCAATCCAGACTTCAGATGGGCATAGTTCTGCTCACAGGGCATTTTCCTACAATAAGAGGCGACAATATTCACCTGCAGCCCCAACATCATCTGCCATGCCGTTCCAGGTTCTCTCCTGAACCTGCGGAACAGCTTGTCCAGAGATGCTTATCAGTGAAAATCTCCTTCCCTGCTCCACTTAGTACCCCTGCTAGATCACAGATAGTGAAGGAACACTTTGGTTTACAGAATAACCTTTCTGGAGCCAACCCATAATTTGCAAGGCTGAATTTAACATATAGAGAACTCATGCCATCAACTGATTGCACAAGGTAATTGCCATGCTCTAAAACAACTTTATTACAAGTTATCAGCACTTACCGTTGCTTTAAAGGCTTTATCCAAGTTACTGTCATCTTCCTTCCATATCTGTAAAACCTTTTGAAAAAAACCATCATTTTAAAAAGGCGTAATATCTATTTGCAAAGTATTACCTCAAAGCTCGACTAGACACAAGCAATTCAGGTTAGGATATTTAAGATACACTAGTTTTTATGGTCTGTGATATACACACAGCCAGGATTTCCAAAATAGATGAGTTGTGCACTCAGGTATGTGTGTGAATGCTGCACAGAGGACAACTATGACAGACCCATGCCAACAGTCTCTTGATATGTGCAGAATTTTCAAATGTAAACCTACAAAATCCCATTGGCTTCTGCAATGTACATTTAATGCATTTTTGTTTCTATGGAAATAAATCCTACTGATTTTGACTGAAGTATTTTTAGGACAGCAGTCTTTGTGAGGCTCAGTTCCCTATCAGAAATCAGTTATTGCACACTCTAAAAATATGAACAAGTTTTCATCCACACTAGCATGCAGTTTCCAAACAGACTGATTAAACATGAATTGTTTTGCCTACTACAACTTCTATAAAGGAAGTTTTTAAAAGACCACCATGGCTTCAATAAAACTATACCAAATGCAAGAGTTTCCCAAGTAACTATAGTCAAATGCTTGCCTTAATAAGAAATCATACCTTATCATCATGGACAATAATGAACTCTCCTGTTTCAGCATTGCACACAGCAGGACATGTGATTGTTTGACCTTGTTTGACTGACCAGCAACCCAGTGGTTTTTGATCTGAAACCTAAAAAAAGTCCAACTTATCAACTGTTAAGACACTAAATCATTAGCATAAGTTACTAAGATGTACACAAGAAAAACTCAATTTGCTATTGCACTGTGTATTTAAAAGAGCTGAAACCCCACAAACACATGCCCTATAGTTTTATAAACAATTATAGAAAAAGATAAATCCTTCTACAGAACTATACAGCAGGGTGCTTTTTGCAACTATGATTTATGGGAGTTCTTCCAATCTGGTGTGCACATATGCTTGTATGCACTTTCTCAAATTGCAAGAAAGTGCATACAAACATGAGGAGGAGTGCGCACACCAGCTTGGGAGAACCACTATAAATCATAGTTGCAAGAACCCTGCTGTACAGTGATACGCTTCAGGTTACAGACTCCATTAACCCAGAAATAGTGCTTCAGGTTAAGAACTTTGCTTCAGGATGAGAACAGAAATCGTGCTCCGGCGGCATGGCGGCAGCAGGAGGCCCCATTAGCTAAAGTTGTGCTTCAGGTTAAGAACACTTTCAGGTTAAGAACGGACCTCCGGAACAAATTAAGTACTTAACCCGAGGTACCACTGTATAAGGATGGATCTTTTCCTATACTGTAATTGTTTATAAAACTGTAGGTCAGGCATAGGCAAACTTGGCCCTCCAGATGTTTTGGGACTACAACACCCATCACCCCTAGCTAACAGGACCAGTGGTCAGGGATGATGGGAGTGGTAGTCCCAAAACATCTGAAGGGCCGAGTTTGCCTATGCCTGCTGTAGGGCATGTTGTGCTTGTGGGGGTTGAGGTCTTTTAAATACACAGGAGCCATCGCAAATTGAGATTTTCTTGAGGGAGAATTCTACGGATTGCAGAAAGAGACCCAAGTCTTTTCCTCTGTCATCTTGTTGTTGTTAATATCCGTCTGTCCTGGGGAACAAGGGAGGAGGGCGCCTTTGGGGGTGAAGGCGAAACTGCAGGAAGGTTGTCCTCGCTTTTGCCATCGTTCCTGCCATCCAATACTGCGGGGGACGCTGGGGACTCGAACCCGGGACCTTCTGCGCGCAAAAAGGATTGAGCGGGTCCGCAGGGGTCGTCACCACTAGGGCCCCCCCTCTTTTGAGACTATTCCTAGGGATCGTGCCTGAGGGACTTGAAACAAGACATGGGAAAAGCGGCAAAGGGCTCGCTTCACCCCCGACCGCCCCCCGTTTCTCCTCTCAAGGAGTCTTTACCTTATACAGCGTCACCGTCCGGCCTCGGTCCGTGAGCAGCACCCGGTCCGCATCCTGCTCCAGGCCCAGCGGTCCCTGAGAGGGGACCCCGGCTCCCGCCAAAGGGCACAGCGCAAACTCCTCACAGAAGGCCGCCATCTTGAGGGCCACGCGAGACGAGAAGGTTGCGAGTGCGCCTGCGCCCACAGGACGGCGGCGGCGGCGGCCTCCAGCTCGTTTTAAAAGGAAGGGGCGGGAATGAAATCGACTGGGGCCAACCAACCGGGCTCGGCGCGCAGGCGCAGTGAGCTTCCGCAGCGGGAACAGTGCAAAGCGCCATCTGTTGGGGAAAGAGAAGACGGCGAGGAATTGGGGCCAGCTGGGCGAACGCCGGTCAGATGGGGGTTGCCATTCGTCCGGGATTCCCCGGAACTGCGTGCGCCACGAAAATCCGGACGCATGACAGCTTTCCCATGAAAAACGCGACAACTTTGCTAACAAAACAAAATAACTTCTCTGTCTAGATTCTCACTGTTTCAAATATGGTAACACTTACACCCAGAGGCAGTCATTTTAACAGCACCCTAACCGGGCCCTGCCATGAAGCACTTGCCTTCTATGCCCTTTAAAAATATGGCTTCTTGGGTTGTTTTTATTTTGATTATATATTTTGTGGTTTTTATATTTTTGATTGTGTTCCGTGAACCACCCTGAGACCTCCAGGTATAGGGCGGTATATTGTTGTAAACAAAAATTACCTTTTCCCCTTATGGGGTATCCAAGAGCCCATATAGAGTGCATACATAGGTTCCCTATTGGTAGGAGAGAATAACAGAGGCCAACCAGAGAATATTGAGAAGCAAAGCAGCTAGTAAGCTTGATCTTTATTGATCTGTTGCACCCGCAGGAGAGGAGGAGGAACCCAGAACAATGGCCCACAAGGCCTAATAAAGACTTTTGAAATTGCCACCCTGTAGATCAAGACCACCCCCAGAAACATCATACATACATCACAGAAGGGGTGTAACCTAAGACCACCCCTCAGATACATCATACCTACATCACAGAAAAGGCGGTCTAAACAGAAATTTGAATGTTGTTTTTCTCCTGTCCTTGTTTATCTGCTGTCTGGCAGGTTACTTGATTGGATTGCCTGGGGAGTCTGGCCATTCTTTTGTAGTGATAAATACTTAGTTCCTGGGCCAGGTCACAGGCTCACACCCTATTCATATCTTAAATGTGCCCTTAAGACAGGATTTGTGAGGAAAGAGACAATGGGAGGTTTCCCACTTGGACCTTGCAGAGAAAACATTTGCTCAGTTTAGGAATCAAAATGGCTTCAGGTCGGTCTTCCTGTGCTGATCTGTGTACGTGCGGTTATGAACATTACCATATATCTAAGACCTCAAAATTCCTATCACAATATAAAGTTTAATAATAATAATAACAATAATAGAGAAAAGGGTGAGTTGGCGCCCTCACCAAACTCCCGTTATTTGTAAAAAATCCAAATGGACTGGCGGCTGTGTTCACGGTGCTGAGACCCCACAGGCGATACACGCCAGGAAGTGGCAGGAGCTCAGGAAAAGTACAACATTGGCTCACTGATAAGAGTTACCTGACTTTTTTTTTGGTATCCTTGCAGCAACACTATAATCTGTTAGGCCAGGGGATGAGTGATTGTGGCCCACTGAGATTCAGGGTTAGGGAGATTTTTCTGTGGATAATTCTGCAGAAATTCTGGCCATTCTGCAAAAATTAACTTTCATCAGAATGACATGCTCTGATGGTATACAGTGGTACCTCGGGTTAAGAACTTAATTCGTTCCAGAGGTCCGTTCTTAACCTGAAACTGTTCTTAACCTGAGGTACCACTTTAGCTAATGTGGCCTCCCGCCACTGCCGTGTGATTTCTGTTCTCATCCTGAAGCAAAATTCTTAACCCGAGGTACTATTTCTGGGTTAGCAGAGTCTGTAACCTGAAGCATCCGTAACCTGAAGTGTCTGTAACCCGAGGTACCACTGTATAAGTGAAAGTTTATCCCATGATAAATTTTTAAAGACTTTTAAATAAATAAATAAATGTTGCCATATTATGAAGAGCAAAAAAGACTCACTCCTGGTTTCTTTTGATCTCCTTCCTCTTGTTGGCACTTTGAGGCTTCCTAGCAGGCAAGGCGCATTGTGTTAATGTCATTTTACTTCACAAACTTAAGGACTTCTGCAAACCTAGGGCACCCCCTGGGTATGTGGAAGCAGCTACCTTTTGGGTTGGTGCCATTTCTCTTGGAAGCTGATAGGTAGTCAACCACCTGTGATTCCTGTTCATTGTATCCTCCTTCCTAAGGGTTGCAGCAAACCCTTCCCTGCTCTGATTAGGGGAATTTTATAATGATAATTATACCACTCTTCCAATTTTCTTTTCCCGATGTCTTTTGTATTCTCTGTGGGGAGGGGAGGAGTTTTACCCTCCTTTAAGTTTTTCTCCTACAAACCTCCCTTAAACATCCCGATACCTGCTGCTGCTCAGTTCTGTTTCTGCAATACTCCTGTCGGAAGATGTTTGAAGGAGCGGTGACACTTCGGATTTGTACAGCAGAGTTTTGAGCGTTCACAAGTTTCACGTATGTCATCTTATAATCCTTACGGCAGCTTTGCAAATTAGGTCAGGATCGCCACCATATTGTAGATGGGGGACTGAGAGACCTGGTGCCATCTGGAGAGCGGGGCAACGGTAGGATTCAAACTGTGAACCTCGATTTGTAGGTAGCCGTTCAGTGACTGCGGCTCACCAGGACTTGCATGTCAATAAAAAAGGGTAAAGGAATGCAGGGCAAAGTATATTGCTTTGCAACCCAGTCCCTAAAGAGTGTTATTGAGATTTAGTTGAATAGATGGGAGTGGTTGTAACGGAACAGTTTTGAGAACTGCAGCTTTACAACTTCTACTTGGGCAAGTTTGCTTATGAATTTCACTGTAAAGGATCGCATTCAAGTAAGCGTACATAGAATGTCAGCCTTAATAGAATTGCTTTCAGTGTGCCATGTGTAAAACGACAAAATTTCTGGACTTCCAGCTTTCCAGGAAGTCACACCCTATCTCATGCATGCTCTTCTTAAGCCAAGCTACAGCACTATGGTTATGGTTCCTTAGCAGCAAGATGACACAACACTGGTACATGCCCAAAGGCATGTTTGCCTTTACTGCATCGTATCTTGCGCACTGAGCTCTGGCTTTAGCAACAGGTGTAGGGATAAGCCCTGGCTCAGATTAAGCTCTGAATAGGTTTGCGACTAACCTTTCTAAATTACAAGCTATAATTCTGTTTTTTAAAAACCTGCTATTGCTATTTTTAATAATGTTGTTTTAGAATTATTATTTACAGCAATGAGCGCAGATTTTGTTGCTCTGCAGTGCCTTGAGCACCAGTAATAAGCTGCATAGAAAAATCAAAAAACAAATACAACACTGAGCCGGTCTGTAAAAATGTTTTCAGAAGCTATTAGTCTGAAGTGATGGGGCAGAGATTTGCATTCTATCTACATATAGATTTTGAACTGAAAATACTATTTTCATATACAAAATAATACAAAAAAGGAGAGTAACACTTTTTCACCCTTCAGTTGAGATCAAAAGCTGCCACCCAGGGTGGCTGCTTAATTTTTCCACATGGTGGGGCTAGTTCTGCATACTTCCCAAGGTAGGTATGTTGAGACTTCAAATGTTCTTTCGTGATGGTATCCATTATGTATACCCCTATGTGTATTAATGAGGCCTTCCTCACAGCCCTTCAAGCAGTCATATGGATGGTTGATCATACCAGTGAGGTTTCATTTAAATGTAGATGAGTTCTACCGCATCTGATGAAAGAAAATGATTCAGAAATGAACAGCCCACACAAAAGCATGCATTGTGGTTATTTCATAAATGTTTTACACATTGCTTCTTTGCCAGATAAAACTGGCTGTAGGGGGAGTTGCGTTAAAAATGTATTGTCACTTGTTATTTGCAAGAACACAACAGCTTTAGTTTCGAAGGAACCACCAAAGATTCAGGCAGACAAGTCCTAAAATGGTGGTACAGATTCTGGGGTGGAGATACCAGGGCAGAAGCAACTGACCCAAGGTTTTCCCTGAACCAACGGCTTCAGGTCACAAGACAGGAGATTCTGACTAAACATCAGGAAGAATTTTCTGACGGTAAGAGCTGTTCAACAGTGGAACGGTCTCCGTCGGGAGGTTGTGGACTCTCCTTCCTTGGAGGTTCTTAAGCAGACGTTGGATGGCCATCTCTCGTGTATGATCTAGTCGAGATTCTTCCATCGCAAGGGTCCCTTCCAACTTCCAATTCTATAACAGCCCATATCCACCACCCACGAAACACCACTGATGGTATAGCCATGGTGGCAGAGCTTTCTGCCAGGGCTGTCTTTACCTGGGGGTGCAAAAAAGCTCAACAACTTTGAGTCCTCCCCCCCAAAAAAGGGGGTGCTGGGCAGATCTTTGCAACTCGCTGGGGCATATGCTAAAGACGGCCCTTCTTTCCGCAACCACATCAGAGACATCTGCTTGCATACCTCACAGTGTGGCGCTTAGAATAGCTGCCTGAATAATTCTGTAAAATGTAAAAGTTCTTAGGACTGTACTTTTAAATATGGAATAGGCATTTCCCTTTCAAACTAATGTAGCAGGCAGTTTGGCTGGCTATTGTTTCGTAACCCAGTGGCAATCGTTTTAATAGTACCTGTAGTACACAAGTGAGAACTGGAATGGGTACTTAGTGTACTGAATACAGCTGAGTGATTTTGTTGTTGTTGTAAGATTAGACTCCAGTTGGAAAATTAGTGGTGTCCTTGCAGTTACCACTGTTTTATATTGGGGGGGGGGGTTGACGCTGAAGTTTGTTCCCTGTTTCTTATACGACAAAGAACTGTGTGAATGGCTCAAATAGTTTATTTGACCCTACACCACAAAATACGAATCAATACTTCGTATCATGCATCTCTATCGCCAGGAAGCTCTGCTTTTCTGCTGCGACTTCTCCTGGAGAAGGTAGATCAAGCCACTGTCACACGTATATTCACATTGAAGTTAGACCGTTGCAACATGTTCTACACGGGTTTGTCTTTGCGGAGTGTTTGGAATCTACAACTTGTAGGGAATGTTTTTCAGGGACTGGATAGACGCTTAAGGAGTGGGCATCGGGAGAAGTGGGGTTGGAGACTGATTTAGAGGAAGGAACCAGTGACCTGGGGGAACCTGTAACAGCCAGGAGAAGAGAGGGAGAGACAGAAGCTGCAGGATTGGAAAGTGAAGAACAGGAGGGACAGGTCAGGCTAGTGGAGAGAGTAAAGGGCTTTCACACCTCCTCCTCCTGCCCCTACCTCTCCTGCTCCACTGTCTCCCAGGACCAGAAGAGGACTGAAATGGGAGGAGCAGAAACAGTTGCACGCAGGTGTAGTCTGGAATTAACTGTTAATGCTGGCTCCTGCTATTTTTCTAGAGTCTGCTGTACTGAATCGAGAGTATGTTGAGCTTAATGATTGCGAGTCCATTTTTTGTGCCTTCTGCCCCCCCAAGCAGCATATAAATGTGAGCCCCAGTAGTGGTAGTGAACCCGATGATTTAAAATCCTCCACCCCCATCATTCTACCCGCACACTGAGGTCCAGCGCTGAGGGCCTTCTGGCGGTTCCCTCACTGCAAGAAGCCAAGCTACAGGGAACCAGGCAAAGGGCCTTCTCGGTAGTGGAACGCCCTCCCACCAGATGTCAAAGAGAACAACAACTACCAGACTTTTAGAAGACATCTGAAGGCAGCCCTGTTTTGGGAAGATTTTAATGTTTGATGTATTTTAATATTTAGTTGGAAGCCGCCCAGAGTGGCTGGGGAAGCCCAGCCAGATGGGCGGGGTATAAATAAATTATTATTATTATTATTATTATTATTATTATTATTATTATTATTATTATTATTATTATTATTATTATTAAAATGTGTCTCCATTTACCATCATTTTTCTGTTGCAGGTTGGCACAAAGGGTTCCGGTTCTCGATGTAAAAACAACATATTTTGCTCACACAAGCAAGCAACCATAGGGGAGAAGCTCTAAATGAAAAGGTTTTCCCAGGAGAAACAATAGTGGTGAGTGATAAAGTTGGTGATTTACATACAGAAAATCCCAGCTTCAGACCCTAGCATCTCTAGTTTTTATAAAGCCAGGTAGCAGATGATGGGAAAGACCTAGAGAGTCTGGTCAGATTAGATAATGGGCTAGTTAAACCAACTGTATAAGAAAGCTTCACCATACACTTCAACATTCTAAACTAAGTTGAAAAATTCTTACCCTTTATTGTGTAAAAAAAATTGTGACTTATATTTTGATGACAGCAGAACTGAACTCATTTCCACCCCAAAGGACTCCTCATATTCCACTGATGATACATATATAATATTATAGGAAGGCTTAAGTTGTCCCAGGCCTTGTAGTGAGCAGTAACAAGGCATCTTAGGGATCAGTTTGCAACCAGAGTGGTATAGTAATTGTCATCACTCGTAGCAACATCTTAGCCAGAACTGAGAGACAGCTAAGGGAAAATGTTCATTTATTTTGCAACGTTCAGTAAAGTTTGTGTTGCGCCACGTATTTCAAGCTTCTGCAGGCTGGATTTGAAGAGGAAAACATTAATATAAAGTATATACCATATTTTTCGCTCTATAAGACTCACCAGATCACAAGACGCACCGAGTTTTTGGAGGAGGAAAACAAGAAAAAAATATTCTGAATCTCAGAAGCCAGAACAGCAAGAGGGATCGCTGCGCAGTGAAAGCAGCAATCCCTCTTGCTGTTCTGGCTTCTGGGATAGCTGCGCAGCCTGCATTCGCTCCATAAGACGCACACACATTTCCCCTTACTTTTTAGGAGGAAAAAAGTGAGTCTTACAGAGCAAAAAATACAGTAAATTAACTTTCTTATAAGATCTGGATCTCGTTGCACGAATTCACAGAAAGAAAACAGGCAGTCTTGGAAAGAAGATTGCTTGGTAGTTTATTTACAACAGAATGTAAGAAAAACGTGTAAAACGATAATAAATAACTGAAAAGCAACAATTAAGTGGTGTGTATGGAAACTATGATACTCGGATCCTTCTAAACCTTGTATTGTTTTAACTCGGGCCGCTTGGTCCTCCTTTCATGGAACGAGCTTATCTAAACAATGTACGGTAACACTAAACCTATCAGCAAAAAACAATAATATACACAACATTCAAAGTCACAAGGATTGCCACAGAAGTAAAAACTTATTTCCATAAGTAACATTTAAAAATCAGAGGCTGTAATTAAAAGACCATGCTGGCCACACAAACTAGGAGGGTTTTTTTTGGGGGGGGGGACAACAGTTAAGAATAGTTGTAGCTTCAAGCCTTTATTGACACATAAGACATCTAAATTAAGGCTGAATAACAGCAAGTTCCTATTGACAAGTTCATTTATCCTCCCCTATTGCATTTACTAGCTGTAGCTGTTACAAAGTGCATATGTTTGATTTATTCTATATGACAGCATGTTTTAAAGTTTTGGTGCAGCAAACCATCCAAAGAAGTGTGAGCAGAATTCAAAATTCTCAATGGGGCCTTCCTACCTTCTCCTCTCCAGCCTCTGGCACTGTCTGAAAGTACTGTTCTGAGGCTCCAGGATACCGGATGTGGGGTTTGCATTGGGAGGAGGGAATCAGCGAAAAGCTTTTGCTCTGCTTATGACTGCTCAGATTAAAACCACAGAACACTTTTTGTACATTCTCATATTAACAAACCTCTTAAATATTCTGTTACTCAATGAAATGTCCACTAGACAGAAATCTGGTTAAGAGAAACACATTGGAGACATCTATTCTGGAGGAGCACCACTCCAGCGGGGAGTTGTGCAGTGAATTATCTCAGGATTACAGCCTTGGAGATGATTAAATTGCTTATTTCTGCAGATTTACTCAAATAGGCAAGCATAATGGTACAACTAACAGGAACGATGCCTGCTCATCAAAAGGGCGCCATTGTCTTTTATGGCAGCTCAACCTGTTACTTGGCAAATTTAACATATGCATGTATTGTTTCTCCCAGCAAACAGGTAGTGTCAACAACATAGCCTTTAAGTTACTTTGACAAGGGCCCAGTGAAGGTTTCTTGATACAAATATGGGAGGTTTTAAAGATGAATGTGTATATTCTCCACATGTTGTTGCAGGAATGCTAGATTTTTTTGTACCAAGAGTGGAGCCGCTCTTACTTGAACTTTTAAGGTGTAGCTTTTAAAAAAGCATACTTCAGTTAATATTTTGCCTGAGTACAATGTCAAGATTGGAACTTTTAAGTCAACAGTTTTGGGAGTCTGTATCACAGGTAGGAGAGGTTGATTTGGAAAAAGCGGCAACGCACACCTCCTTTTTATTTCCTCCCTAGCAGTGCTTCAATGTATACAATTTGCCTGTCACAAAAAAGGCAGGGTCAACGACACCATTGCAATGCCATAGCACTTTAGTTTTGCTGTGCTGCACCACACTTTTAAAAGTGCCAACTAAAACCACATTGTTCCACAAAACAAATAATATAAACACCCACAGCTCTGTCTGTTCCTCACAATCAAACCTAAAAAATATACAAATTTGTACAAAGTAATTCAGACAATTTAGCAGTGAAAAGTTCTTTTTGTATAAAAGACATATTAGTGCAACAAAAATATGTTAGAAATTTAATTTAGTTATTATTCTTGTGCTGGAAATATTTTTTTAAAGCAGTTGTCATAGCATTGGGGGGGGGGAATGGAAGGAGAAAATGAAAAGTTGTTTAATATTTGATAGCCTGATCAAGGCAAAAGCAGTGAGGGAAAACAGAAAATGATTGAGGAGTCTGCCATGACCCATGAAAAGCATAGATGTAAGGATGATGTCAGTTCTCCAGAACAGATTTGTATCTGTTCTCCCCCACCGGTACAAAGACAGAAAGTAGGAGGCAGGAATGGAATGGGCTAGCCCATCATTGAGACATGCAGCAGAATTAAACTTGTGTCTTCTTCATTAAGCACCAAATTTAAATAGCATATCTAAGCTGAACGAACGCTTATAGATACAGTATTGAAGAGTGGGGTGGTAAAGCAGAAGATTCCATTAGTATTTTTCCGTTGCATGCAATATTGCCTTTCTCCATTTCAGATATGCACTATGCGGTCTGTTAAGTAACATCTTCTTGGGAGATGTTAATTCATTTACACAAATGCCTCATCTCCGCACCCCCCAGGTCAAAGTAACACAACAGGAGAAGTGAGACAGTTAAAACAAACACAACAGTGCAGGGTATGGTCTTGCCCTATTGATTTGTGCGGAACATTAAAAAAAGGAGATAGAAGGATAGCAACATTTATTTGTGGGCCTACGGAACTTGTCACAATTCAATTGGCAGTAACGCCACCTGTTTGTTAGCTACAGCCGCATGCTGATTCAGGGTAGATTTATATACAAAAGGTTTCTGATATTAAGGGAGGGTGGGAGATATCACAACAGCCAAACAGAACAGCAGGATGTTGAGAAAGAATGAAAAAAACAACGGACAATAATTGAGAGAAGGCATAAAGCTAAGTGTTAGGTGTATTCAGAACTAGTAGGTGGCGTTGGCCTTAGGTTCTTGAAGCTGTCAAACCTACGAGCTGCATTCTGTCCTCCCACCCCACTTTTCTACGACTGAAACTACTCTTCTAAAATCACCTTACTATCTACTACTTAAACAAGCCACTTAGAAGTTGGAGGGGGGATTTAAGTCAGCTACTTTTTCCACACGCAACATCATGCTACCATGCTCGATAGAAATATATCCGCTATTTTAATTTTTCCAATGACTTAAAAGAGAAGCAACACCCTGAGGTCTGGATCTATATTTCTATTTGTTTCCGACAGAACGCGCATAATCTCACTACAAGTTTATGACACATTCACCACTTCACAAGGCCTGGTATAGCTTGGACAGTGAGTTACTAAGAACACGGCTAAAGAAAAGGGTGAAGGATTAATTGCAATTTTGGAATTAATTATATCCTTAGCCCTCAGGACAATTATGGGACAATTATGTCAGGAAATAAAAGGACTCCTAATTTAAGTTGTGATATGGGGAAGCAACTTTAATTCCTGAGATTGAGGGTGATGCTACTAACAGGCCAGAAAGAATTCATCTCTTTCCCAGCTGTATGGCAATGTGCAACTGGTACTGTAATTCTCCATGGTTATTGTATTAAAAAGGACATACTCTTAAGAGTGGATCAAAAAGTTTGTTGTGCAAGCAGAAAGGCACTTCCATTTGCACAAGGGCCTCCCTGCTGATTTCCCAGTCCTGCCGCAGTCCCGTGTCTCCTCCTACACTGTTCTGCAGGGTCCCTCAACCCTTAGGAGTTGAGTTTTGGGGGAGCATAAGGGGCTGTAGTAGGAAAGAGGTGCCAGGAAGGCCCTGTTGAGTGAACCTGTAAATTCTACTTTTCCCTGAAAGAAATTTAGCATGAAAGAAGCAACTCAGGAACTGACAGACTTTTTTTTTTTTTTTTTTGCTTCTCTAAGAAGCATCGTAAGATCTCTACGTTGCATCATCACATTACTTTTGTGTGCTGTTGTGTGCTCCAAAACTGACTGGGTGGAGACATCTCCGTTAGCTTGTTTAGGTTAACTAAATTATACGAGATTTCACTTTCCTCTCTGAAGTCAATATGCTGCAGTCATAGGCATTATCTCCAGTTGGTCCACATATTGAAAGCTGAAACTGGGCCTCTTACACCCTTGAGTAGGCCAAAGGCTTATAGGCTGCTCCTAGCTTTCGGTGAAGATATATAGTTATTTAGAGAATTTTCCCTCCCTTTTCAGAATTTCAGTTACATTGCAATATATTATTGTCTTGTTACAGTATTTTGAGCATGGGAGATCCTCTCCGAACTAGACATGATCTACTTGCTTTGCATGCAGTGGTAGATTCAGGGGCAGAGTACATGCTTTGCGATATCCCAGTTAAATCTCCAGCACCTGCAGGTAGGGTGGATAATGTCCTCTGTCTGAAACCTTGGAAAGCAGTTACAGTAGACAATATTAGTAATAAACAATATTGTCTATTACTGTAGACAAACTAGATGGACCAACAGTCGGACTTAGGCAGGGCAGCCTTCCTTGTTGTAGATCTGTCCCCTATACTCCTGTCTGCTAATTACTTTCAGCTCAAGAGAGCTGCATGGGTGGTGTTCTTCCCTATCTCTGGTGGAAGAGCTTCCTACGGAGTTTTTACTTCCCAGGATCCCATTTTGGGGGAATCTTAAAAATATAATGAATCTACATGGCCTTGTTCACATCCCCAGCTATTGTTACCCATAGTTTGGTGCCGGAATGAAACAGGCCACATACTACCACTTAAAATAATCAGTTGTTTTCGTCTAGACTTGAGGAGGCCCACCGTCACAACGCTTAAGAACCCTTGTCTAAACTGCTTACCTTTAACCAGCCTTTGCCAAGCTGGTGACCCTCCAGATGTTTTGGACTACAATTCCCATTCGTTCCAGTCAGCATAGTTATACTGGCTTGGGCTGATGCAACTTTTAGTACGAAACATCTGGAGGGCACCTTGTTGGCAAAGGCAGCTCCAGTCTGATTAAAGAAACCAATGGCGGCACAATGATACAGTGATCACCAATCAATATGGTAGTAAACCAACTATATACTACCTTAAATCCCCAGTCAGATGTTAGCTTTGGCATCTTACCCTTAAGGTAAGGAGAATTTGGCCTGCCACCTCCCACTGTCTCCTTACAGTGACCTGCTTTCAGACTTTTCACCAGTCAGCAGCTTACCTTCTCCCTAACATATACTCTTTCTCCTCCTCCCTGCTGTTTCTTCCGGCAAGTGTTGGGAGCTACAGACAAGCAAGGCCGTGGGTAGGCTGGAAATAGCCTTTTTAAAAAGCAGACTGGATTGCCACACAATATAAAAGAGGGAGGGAGGGAAGCTAGTAAGCTGAAGAGATTGCCTCTTCTCTTTGCTTCCCTGCTGTTTTCCACATCTCTCTCTCTTTCAAGGTTGTTCCCTAAAATAATGTAGCCTTATTCAGGCATTATTTCTGTACAGGAAATGTCAACATGTATACTGGGGGGGCACATGCACTAGCTCTGCCCCTGCATGTACTCATCCTGCCACACTATTCCCAAACTTCTCACATTGAGTAGAATAGGTGTGGTCTACCTGTGTTTGTGGACGTGGGTGGCGCTGTGGGTTAAACCACAAAGCCTAGGACTTGCTGATCAGAAGGTCGGCGGTTCGAATCCCCGCAATGGGGTGAGCTCCCGTTGCTCGGTCCCTGCTCCTGCCAACCTAGCAGTTCAAAAGCACATCAGTTATTGACCACTCTTGTCGGTCATTGGCAGAATGGGAAGCTTTATAGCCTAGAATAGCTTAACACCTGCTCACAGTGTAGCAGAAAACTGACTGTTATCTTTCATTTTTAAAAGGATTTTACATCGGGTGTTTTCTCTGGTTTCATAGGAATTCTGAGGGCTTGAAATAAATCACTGAACTATTCAATTGCTTGTGTTCCCATCTTGCTCTCTGCAACGACACTCCCAAATACCAACACAGAACAGCTATACAACAGCACACCATATAAAGGAGTCACAAATTTTGTGCAAGATACAGATAGTTCCAAGGGTCTAAAAATAAGTATAATGAATTACAACCAGCTCACTGGTTCTTTAGTTTTGAAGAGCTTAAAGTGTGCATTAGCTGCGCTCCAAATCCTGAGTTGTATTCAGTAAAACAAGCATCTGAATAATTACTGTTGGTATTCAAGTGTTTCTCAGTGAATAGCAGTTCAAAGGTTTACTTTAAGGTGCACTTGGCCTGAGAGTAAAAAGGATTTTAGAAATTGAGATATAATGGCTTGAAATGAGAAATGTCACTTGAAACTGTCCCTCAATAGTCCCTCATTCTCTCAAGATGTCCTTGCCACCTTTATTAAATCCCTATAACATCTCCAGTCATAAATACTGTTATGCTATATATGAGAATATCTTTTGTTTACTACGGTTGTTATGTAGAGACTGACTTTTGCTTTTGCAAGCTTGTTTCGTTTTGTGTTGATAGCAACATCTGTCATATGGCTTAGAGCTGCAGTCTAGGAATCGGAGCATATGAACTATGTTCTCGCATGCACTTAGCTAACTAGTTTAAGGGACAAGCCTGATGGGGAGGGGGGAAAGGTCATACTTCCAGATCAGTAAATTTTGTTTACACAAAACAACTACCATGAGCTTTGCAAATGCTATTCTTTCAGTCATGGCTTGTCATGAAAACATGCTGGGTTTAGAGAGCTTTTTTGTCTGGATCTGGGAGGGTGAGAGTTTCTGGGGCAGATTTTTTCCGTTGCCGGTCTTTGGGAACTGATAGAAATTCAGGCGCCTCTGTAGAGAGAGGTGTAGACGGAGCACTAGAAGGAGCACTGCGGATTGAAGAAGGGAGGGAGACATTAGAGATCGATATTGCAGGAGGGAAGATCCCAATTTTCTTGTTGGTGGCTTCCTGAGTTGCTCGTTCAAATTCCCGAACTTCATCCATAGTCATGTCTTCAATGAGAAGAAAAGGAAGAAAGACAAATTAATGTTAGAACCACTGCACATGTTTGTTCCAGGCTTTTTAAAGATGCTAGTCTGCATGACCATTGTTATTCCAGTGCATTAGAACTTGAAAGGGAAGGGAAGCTATTGCCAGGGAATTTCACAACTGGCCACTGAAATTTCAGGAGGCACATTTCAGGCACAGGTATCATTCTTGGAGCTGCCAACACTGAAAAGTAATTTCTCACATTGATACCAAAATTTAGACGTATGTTTCTATGAATTTTGGGCAATTCCATTGTTTATATTCTTGTCTGTCCTTGCTCCAACATGGGCAGAATTCACATATAAATGGAAGATGCAGCAGGCTTCGAATTCTAGCCCAGCGCAAGCAAACCATTGCTTCTTTAATAGCTATTTCCCTCTAGTGAACTGATGTTAAAATGTTATTTTTGCAAATAGAGGCTCAAGATAGGCCTTGATGGTTACTTTATAAAAACAACTGATCATGTGAACATCATAGATACACTACACTGAATAGCATGCTATCTTCAACTCTGGTGTAGCTGTTTAAGATCAGATGGTCAGACAACTCTAATTTTCTATATTATCAGCTAAGCTTTGTCACTGAACCATTTTTATTTGCGTGACACACTGTATCTATTAGATTATTTCCAAAGAACATGTCATTTACGATACATAGAACACAATATTTTATCAATTATTTTTTACTTAATAGGTGCAGACTTCATTAAAGTCAGTTGGAAAGCTGGTGGTTTTAAAAGGAGAATATAAATCACTTCATTTCTTGCTCCAGCTGTATACGGATTGTACCACTTCAAACTGGAGGTGGAAGCTCACGAGATTAAAAAAAAAATCATATAAAACTGGCCTCCACAAAATGCCATAGATTCCAAGGAGAACAATTTTAGCAGATCATGTTAATCTTCACACTGAAGTAGTTTATCAGGTGAGTCCCCACCAGCTTGGGCCCATTTTCAGTATCTCAACTATCTCATAAGCACTAGGCTTAGGTAACGTTGTTGTTGTTGTTGTTGTTGTTGTTGTTGTTGTTACCTTCCTTTTCTAAAGGGCATGAAAGTGTCTCTCTATACATTGCCCTGTACACAGCATATTCATACAAAAAATTAATTAGATCACGACCACCAAAAAGAAGCTGAGATTATTATCAATGAAACAATGAGAATCCTCTTCCATCTCTGTTTAAGTTTGTTCCTTAATGGATTGTTAAAAAACACTCAAACCAAGGGAATACAGAGTTCAAAGGAAACTTGGAAGTCCATCTGGTCTAGCCAGTTACATGGTAAATAATCTCAGTGACAACAGATGATTCATTTGAGACCTGCTTTAAGGGTGCTTCCAGAGAGGGGCGATATACTGCCAGTGGATTGTTCAGGTTTGATTTTCCCATGTGCGCAATTGGCAAATGAGTTTTCACAAGTTCCCTTTTTTTATTAGTGACTATTCCTTGCTATTCTACCACTTGCAATCCGCACCAGCGGACAGATTTTGATGGAACACTGTCTGGAGGTTTTCACTGCCCCATTCACCAGCATATCTGCCCATGGACATCCAGGAAATTAAAATCCCAGGAACAGCACAAGAGCAAATGTTACCAGCTTTAGTTAGCATGTTTCACAATGGACAACATGGAGAGTTATGTGTGTAGAATCATAGACTTGTAGAGTTGGAAGGACCCCAAGAGTCATCTAGTCCAAACCCCGGCAACGCAGGAATCTCAGCTAAAGAATTGATGACAGGTGACCCTCCAACCTCTGCTTAAAAACCTCCAAGGAAGGAGGTGTATCCATTTCTATTTGGTTATGTTTATTTTTTAACACACAGGCTCATATCATTTGGGATGCTGTAAATAAAATGGCTAGGGACGCGGGTGGCACTGCGGTCTAAACCACTGAGCCTCTTGGGCTTGCCGATCAGAAGGTCGGCAGTTTGAATCCCCACAGTGGGGTGAGCTCCCGTTGCTCAGTCCCAGCTCCTGCCAACCTAGCAGTTCGAAAGCACACAAGTGCAAGTAGATAAATAGGTATCGCTCCAGCGGGAAGGTAAATGGCATTTCCGTGAACTGCTCTGCTTTGCTGTGGTGGAGGAAGGGGAAGGAGTTTGTTAGCCGCTTTGAGACTCTTTAGGGTAGTGATAAAGCAGGATATCAAATCCAAACTCTTCTTCTTCTTCTTTAGTCATGCTAGCCACATGACCTGGAAAAACTGTCTGTGGACAAACACCAGCTCTCTCAGCCTGTAACGCGAGACGAGCGCTGCAACCCCATAGTCGTCTGCAACTGGACTTAACTGTCAGGGGTCCTTTACCTTTATAAACAAAATGGCTAGGCTAGGAAGGAGAAGTGCAGTGCTAAACGGTATCCACTGAAACATCACCACACCTATGACAAACCAACCACCAGACCAAATGTACTAATGAGCTTCTACACCAGCAGTATTTGCATACAGTGGTACCTCGGGTTAAGTACTTAATTCGTTCCAGAGGTCCGTTCTTAACCTGAAACTGTTCTTAACCTGAAGCACCACTTTAGCTAATGGGGCTTCCCGGTGCCGCCACGCTGCTGGAACACAATTTCTGTTCTCGTCCTGAAGCAAAGTTCTTAACCTGAAGCGCTATTTCTGGGTTAACGGAGTCTGTAACCTGAAGCGTATGTAACCTGAGGTACCACTGCATATATATTTACTTGTTGGATATTCCACACTAAAGTGGAAGCCAGATTAAATATAAAAAAGGAAAAGGGAAAAAAGTATGAGCTGGAATTTTGATGATGTCATAAGGGCACTGGGGAAAACCCAAACATGCACATGAGCAGCACCAATTCCACAATAAACCCTTGTCTGGAAACACCCTAAGTTAGAAGAATCTGTGTTTGAGAAAACATTCCAGTCTTGTTTTCATTCCAGTGATGAACCTGTTAAGAATCCAGCTGGTGAGTTCAAACCTGAAGGAATTACGCTGCTGAAAAAAATGGCTGATGCAAAGCACGTGCAACCAGGCCATGGAACATGTCCTTCTTTTCACAGTGAAAGGCTTTGGGTTTTCATTCACAAATTAATCAAATATCAGTTAGGCACTGCTGCACAGTTCCACCAGAGGGCAGAATTACTTCACTGTAAATAAAGTTTTCCCTCCTAGAAAATTCCAAAGCACAATTCTTTCTGGTTATTTCCCCTCTACCGATACAAAATTCAAGATGGGTTCAGCAAAAGGTCATCTGAGATTTGCATGCCTCAAATCCAGGTTGCTGTTTTGAATACTAGCAAAGGGTTTGTTTATTCAATGCAAAACCCAGCTTGGTTTCAGTTTCAGCTTTTCTTCAATGAAATGGGACTCACATGAAGGAAACTCAGAGCTTGCCCACATTTGAGCATTGTGCAGCGGTCAATCCACTAAAATTAGACAAGACTAGGCCATATCCACACATATCTGAATTTGAATATGAGGAGCAATTCATTCTTTTTATTCATACCAGTAATCACTCCCTTTTGTGTTTGCCCTCACCTTCTAATTTTATTCTATTGATTATATTATGTCAATTAAGTACCAGGGCACAGATAGCTGCATGCACACCTCTCTCTTTTTAATTCCCCCCACCCAGGAAATGTGCATAAGCACAAAGGCAATTGTAAATGCTCAGCACATACCTTTATTTAGTGCAAATCTGAGGGATCAAAAGGAATAAACAAAGCTACACTCCTCTGTCCAGGAGCATGCTAGACATGTTAGTTATTAGCATGCTGGAAAAGAAACAAAAGCAATTCTAAATTCTCAGCGCACACTTTTACAGGAGAAAAGCATTGAGACTGGTGTTGTTTGAGGGTAATGGCATGTAGATTATGGAAATTTAAATGGGAATGCAAGCACACAATAAACTCCAGTGTGGACAAGCCCGAAGAGAAGCTGAAACAGGGTACAACCCCCCCCCCCAATTAATTATACGTACCACTGTTCCCAAGCAAAAGCTCTTTTGAAAAGACCTGTTTATAGTCAAATGCCTCAAGGCCTATCAGCAGGCTAGACAACCTTCTAATTAACTTTAGCTACTCATCACTTCTATGGGAAAGATATTGGTAAAAGACTAGGAGAGTGCAGATTGCACTGGTATCAATATTATGAGGCTGCTAGAATCACTTGATATTAATGGCGAAACTGACACCCAAACACACGATCCGCAAAAGGCAGCAGAGTGGGAACTGAAGATCGTAACAGTTGAGAGCGGTGCTGAGCAGCTACACCGTGCTATAATTCACACTGTCAATTGGGTCACTGATGGGAGTAGGCATTCGTTTGCCTGTTTCTCAAAGAAAGTATTTTACTCACTCGAGATAATTGCCCCAGCTCTGCTCTCTTCCATTTGCTGTTTGATTCATGAGCATTCACGTGGCTTTGAATCAATCAAACCGAAGCTCAGCACTCCGCTCAGGAGATCTCTCGTGCCCAAACTTCCCCAATAATTTCAGTGGATGGAGACCATCCTTGCGCACAAAAACATAGCCAGTCTGTTCTGGAGGAAAGTGCTGGCTCTGCGTTGCCTGGTTCTGATCTAACAGACCACCAACTTTGGTGGAAAGCACAGCTCCAATTATTGGCACAGGGAACTTGGATGTAAATCTGCCACCTGCTGCGCCCAATTGACTCTAACCTGACAATTTCATTTTCCACTGGAAGTAGATATCGACATCTGAAGTTAAAACAGGCATACCCCAAAACAGGAGTTGCAACACAGATCTCCCCAGACTGTAAGCCTGGCTTCACACTGTGTTCACAATACCAGGGACAGATGTAACAAACAAAGCAAACGCTGAGTCAGTTCACGGCCATGTGCGCCTTTTCAAAAGAGTGCAGTATTTGTTCAGGTGAACATTGGTTTGTTGCCTACATTAAAACACACACATGCAACAGTCCATTTTTTGAAAACATGGGGGGAAAGATGCTTCGAAGAGGGAGCGAGAAGTGGTCTTGTGGCATCATAGGCAGTTAAACAGCCAGGGCTGTGCATAGCTGTCTCAGAACTCGATTTTTAAGATAAGGTTGTACATTTGGGGGTGGGCAAATGTGCTGAGGATATTTTTACAGCAGGCTCACCACTCAGATTTTATCTGAGCCTTATGCTGACCCTTCTAATTCTCCACTGGGAAAATGGCGCAAAGAAGGAAATCAAGGTGAGCCTTTGCACTGATGAATTCTGCTTCCACAGAAATCATTGTCATACAAAATCTGACCACTTGTGTTCTTTCTTTTTTGCTCTAGCAGAGGGTGGGCAATATTTTTAAAGAGGCTACATACACTTCCTTTGGCATGGCTCTCTATTTCACCCACAGGAGATGAATGTTGATCGCAAACTTTAATGTTGGTTTTTTCATGCATATTTTTCTCATATTCTCGAACATCCTCCATAGTCATATCTGAAAAAAGTTCAAGATGTTGGGTTGTTTTCTCTATTAATTCAATCCAGGCTTGAATGAAAGGGAAGATTCTAGGGAGAATTATCTTTCTAGCAAAAGCCAAAAAGCAGAAGCCGGCTAGCTTTATGAGGATTCATAATAAAGATTGTTAAGTTAAACCAGCCAAGGAAGGTATAAGAAGGTTGAGTTAAGGGATAATGGCAGAATGGGGGTGCTTGGAAGCTGGGATGTTTCTGTCAAGTGAGGTTGGCAGGAAGGTGTGGGGTGCAGGCTTTGCTAGAGGCAAACATCTTCTAAAATAAATTTAGAAGATTTCCTGGAAAAAAGAGGAAGGATTAAGGAATAGCACGAGAGTTTACTTACCTTGTCAGAGACATGCCAGGAAAACTCTACATTATGTATAATGACACACGATTTACAAAAAAAAAAAAAGTAGCTTCATTGTTTTAACACTACACAGCTCAGCTTTGAGAGATTATGTGTTTTTGGATTTCGACAATTTGTATAGTGCCTAATCATAGCCAACCCTACACAGTGTAGTGAAGGACTGCAGAAAGTACCTATGAATAGTGAAAGGATTCAAACACTTTGAAAGGTAAATCCAAATAAACATTTGCTTTGTAGAGCTACCCAAGAAAGTGATACGCAAACCGGATCCACTAGGACGTGTGTATACTTCAGGCATTTCAAAGTTTTGCAGGAGCTCCACTGTGAAGTGGCTACCTTCACAGATTTTACATTATACTATAGGGGTAGGCAGACTTCAGCCTTGTTGGATCTACTTTGTAATTTTATTAGATACCCCCCCCCCCAACAAAATATCTGCCAATGACACCCAGCAGCGAAGGACTCACAGTTAGATTTTTTGAAGGGGGTGATTGTGAGCACACTCTGAGCCCTGGAATTGGATTTCAGTACCAGAAATGAACTGAACTCACAGTCCTTTCATACAAATACTCCTGATTAGCTTTGTTCATTTCAGTGGCCTACTTCAGGTGACAAAATTCATTTTGGTGTTTCTATTTTTTTTAAAATAAAAAAAATGGGTATAAGAAACCATTGCTGATGTAGTGCCAATTAATCAGAGATCTACAGTGTAGAATGTAGTCCTAACAATACGTTGTATCACCACTGGCATGAGTCATGGATTATCATATTTTAATATTAGTGTACTTAGAATGAAGGAGCATTAAAGCATTGATCAAAGAAGCTTATAAGCAATGAAAATGGCACGATCAAAAGCACTTTAGCCGGGCAAAGTACATGCTCTTCATTAGCAGCACTTCAGTTAATAATGAAATACTGTTGTCTTATAGCAATGTTAATTGCATATTAAGATGAAACCCTAAGCTTATTTATCTGGAAGTAAAAACCATTGAAATAATGAAAATACTTCCAAATGAACAAGTTTAGGATTGAGGTTTAGAGGGCAGTGCAACAACAAAATCCACATTTTTAGAATAAGCAAAATCCCAATGCATTGGCCCACTGAATGCTTGATACCATCGACTGATATACACCTTATAAATATCTAGCTTTAAACATATAAGAAATATTGAGCTATGGTGACCAATTAATCATTACTTGAAAGGAAGCTTTCCTTTATTTTACTTCTGCAGCAAAATTTTAAAAAGCCCCAAGCATTTAAAACATGCCAATTATTTAGAATAATTTGCCATTATCCTGCACCAACAGTTTGGGCACAGGTTTGCTGGAGAAGTTATTATTATTAAAATTTGTATACTGCCCTTCATCTGAAGATCACACAACATAAAAATACAAAATGAATACAACAGAAGGCTATTCACTCACTGCTGTGCTCCTGGTTCGAAAAGGATGTGTATATTTTATTTTATTTTGGAGGGGCAACGTTCCCCTTATGCCAGGATGCCACTAGCATCCTATTCTGCTTCAGCAGCATGCTGTACAAAGTTTATGAAGAGAAGGGAAACCTATGAAAAATAAATGTTTGGGGGCATGCTTTGAGAGTGACTGTGCAATAAAATGGACATAAAGTGGCATGATGTTGCTGCAGGAAGTGGGTGGCTTTGCACTACATATCACAGTGCTTCTGTGGATAAGAACTTATTCGTGAATTAAAGTTATGTTTTCGTCCATGAAAGCTGTTCTAGACCTTCCTGAGCGTTATTCAATAGATGCAGACAGGCAAGCCACATCTATCGCAGTGGCTCTGGGATTTTTTCTGGGGGTCTGGTTTCATCTGCATGAAGCACTATAAAAACTTAGAAACTGAGTTTATCTACTGTGGGTGATGACTACAACACTGTCCCACGTGCCTAAAAATCTGTCAGATGTGCACAAAGCTGTGAGAAAGGGTTGACAAAATCCCCTTACAGTGCCAATCTAATATTAGGTGCAGGGCCAAGAGAGTGCCTGAATTCAGGTTAACTGCACCATTCCTCAACCCATTTTCCTAAGAATTGATCCTGCATAGCAGTTCCTTCTCGCAGTGTTACTCTCACATTGAATGCCTGTGCAGATGCTAACTTGTAGAACTGTACCAATGAATGCTTCACCTAAACCTGTAGAATAATTCTGTTTTCCTTTCTGAAAACATTAGCATTATATTCATAATGAAAACATTATTATTGTATTAATAACATAGTGACATATGGAAAATGAAGCAAGCTGAAATACCTGAAATTGCTTACGTTGGGAAAAAGTTTTACATAGCTCAGATGGAACGGTGGGACAACATGGTTTAAAATAATTGTTTAGAAACAGGGAGCTGCAGAATTAACTTGATTTGTTGTTTTTTTCTTCATAGAGGAAATGTTCTCAAGGCATAGGATGGACAGCTAGGGTTGGACTAGTTCTAATAACCCTTCACCTTTCTATCTTTGTGTTAATTACCCGAAGAAGGCTGACAGCACTAATCCTCCTTCTGACACTTACTTTTCCTTTGATCAAGTCACCTAATCATTCCTGTTCACTTTTCCATCTGTAAAATGCAGATAATAATCCTTATTTCACAGACTGCTAGGGTGATTAACGTGTGAACTGTGCTTTGAAGATTGAACTTGTTAAGCTCTATTGTCGTCCAAGCCCCTTCTAGATATTTGCAGTAGGTTGGGGGGTGATTCAGTTGTATACTTATTTTTCTGTAGCTTACTTGCCATTTTTTATTTTTAACCAAAACTCTGTAGGCTTACTTGCATTTCACTGGGTAAACCTGAAAATGAAGGTCTTAGGACAGCTTTACACAAGACTATCACCCAAAATGAATATACACATAATGTATATACACATTAGCAGGTGACAAATGCATATCATGAGTGATATCCAATATTAGTTGCATTTGGGGTAGATTCCTTAAAATTAATGGACTTAAGTAACTTTTAAGCCTATTCACATAATGCCAACGTATCTCTATTTCCTTATGTATGAATACTTTTAAATAATACGGAACACACATTGCTGCAAAATTGTAACCACAACTGTCAATTCTGTATACATTCCAAGTAACAAAAAGTGGCTGGATTAGAACCACACTCTTTAAATTTTAAAGAGCATGCCCTGGTCCCTTAAACACATTGGCTATGAAGGATACATTCTGTGTGAGCTCTGTATAAGGCTGCAATCCCATACACATCTACCTGGGAATAAGCCCCACTGAACTCAGTGAAATTTACATCTCACTAGACGTGTATAAGATTGCACCGAAAGAAATGCAAAATCTGTCCTTTGTGATGGCTGCCTTAACAAGACTACCAGAGCAGAAAAAAAGCATTGCATGCAGTTAATAAGGCCTTAGATAATCCGTTTGCCCATGTGAGTTTGTTTTTGAAAACATGACTTACCATACCACTCATCCACCCATGTAAAAGCCTGTCGGTGGCCAATCAGCAATATATCTCTGACCACCTGAAAATCAGAACAAGGGTTAAAGACATCTCTGACAAAAAACAAACAAACAAACAAACAAACAAACAGGAATTGCATCATACCAGAGGTATGCACTAGATTGGAGGTGGGGAACATTTGGCTCTCTAGATATTGCTGGCCTGCTACCCACTTCACCCCTGAACATTGACATTGATGGCGGAGCTGATGTGAGTTGGAGTCCAACAACATCTGGAGGGCCGCAGGTACCCCCCCCAACATGTTATGCTGCTGCTGAAAGAACTGCACTGGGTTTGATGACCTCCCGAACTAAATTCAAGTTACTGTTTCTGGTGAATACAGTTTGGGACCAGGCTAAGTAAAAGAACCGACCACCCCTTGTACACCCATTGATCACTGTGCTCTGCAGGAGAGGAACACCTGCATATATCATCTTGTTAGATCTGTTCTGTACAATATAGGAATTTGCCTTTCAGCGTGGCAGCGCCTACCTTTTGAAACTCCCTCCCATTACACATCAGATAGTCTCCTCTCCTTTGCCTTACTGATGCCTACTGAAGACCTTCCTTTTTCAACAAGCCTTTTAAAATGAGAATCTGTTATCCCAGTCTTTATCTATCTTGGAATGAAGTTAACAATCAAAACAATTAAAGGGGATTACATATAGGCAATGACCACCTAGTGTGTGTCCAACTGGCGCACAGCCACTGACACACGGGTCCTTTTGGACCTGGAAGAGGGCAGAATGGTGGCCGGGAGCGGAACCCCCATGTAAAATGGTCACCACCCATATATGCAAACATTTCCACATATCAAAACAATATTATGCTAAAAATAATTATTTTACTGTAAAATCACTTCAATATATTTTATGGGAAGTGATGTTATAAATTGATAACTTAATGCATAAAATAGATCTAACACCATCCAAATGGAGCCTCCATGCCAATCTAAACATAATGACACATAAAAAAAATATGGTTTCCCTGTTTCCCAAATATAAGCAGAAAAGTCACTGCTAATTTTGTAATACCACCTTGCCAACAAAGGTCCGTATCGTTAAAGCTATGGTTTTCCCAGTAGTGATGTATGAAAGTGAGAGCTGGACCATAAAGAAGGCTGATCGCCGAAGAATTGATGCTTTTGAATTATGGTGTTGGAGGAGACTCTTGAGAGTCCCATGGACTGCAAGAAGATCAAATCTCTCCATTCTTAAGGAAATCAGCCCTGAGTGCTCACTGGAAGGACAGATCCTGAAGCTGAGGCTCCAAGACTTTGGCCACCTCATGAGAAGAGAAGACTCCCTGGAAAAGACCCTGATGTTGGGAAAGATGGAGGGCACAAGGAGAAGGGGAAGACAGAGGACGAGATGGTTGGACAGTGTTCTCGAAGCTACCAGCATGACTTTGACCAAACTGCGGGAGGCAGTGGAAGACAGGAGTGCCTGGCGTGCTCTGGTACATGGGGTCACGAAGAGTCGGACACGACTAAACGACTAAACAACAATTCTGTAATGCCCATTTGGTGCACATACAAACAGTGCAACAAAAACTGTGCCAGGCAGCAGAAACACCAGTCAGACAGATTTGTGATGACACAAGTAGGAAGAGGTGCAACAAATACCCAGATTTTCAGCAGCTGGGCTAATGATATGCACATGGCTTTCATTTTAAAACCGATTATGTCCATTCCATATATGAAAGGCCAGTGCCCTTCAAAAAATATATCCTATCCCAAGCATTTCCCAGGGGAAAGAAAAGTAGAACAACTTGTACCTTAGGGAAACAGAATTACAGTGTGCACCATAAAGAGATGATTTACTAAACTTTTCTATCTGTAGCAAAATGATCCCACCAAGCAAGTACAAAGGAGAAACAGCACAGAGAGAATACCTATTGGGGAGTTATTTTCCCCTTTTGTCATGCACAGATAGGAGAGACTCTGCAGTTAAACTCCTGATACACTATCTACTTATTTTATTTAAGTTTCACACAAACTGTTTTAAATACTACAACAAATTTACAAAATAAAGGACACTGAAATGTATAACTTCTTCACCTATTTCTATGTTGTATTCTGCAGTTTTGATCCATGCAGAGAGTAGTGAGGACACTGAAAAACATTCAGACTCAGTTCTGAATTCTGGGCCTGAAGGGCAAAAAGATTACAGACTAGCATCAAGGATATAAAGCTTGAGGCAGAAATCAACCCAGTGTGGTTCAGTGGTTAGAATGTGGTGCCTTCCAGACGGTGTCAGATTACATTCCCATCATCACTGACCATTGGTAATGCTGGCTAAGGATTCTGGAAGTTGGAGTCCAATAAAATCTGGAGGCCACCATGTTGGCTAAACCTGGGTTAGAAAGGTTTAATTCAGGGGGAATTCAGGATCAAATTTCTACCCAGCCATAAAGCTCACAGACCTTGGGCCTGTCAGTATTTCTCTACCTAACCCACTTCACAGAGGAGATATTGCTACTTCTACTAAAGTTTGGAAGACAACTCACTACCTTGATTCTAAGCCCAATAACTGACCCTTTTTCTGAGCATGGATGGGATTTGGGATCTTGAATTTGTAAAGGATTGCTAAAGATGTGGCTTGCAGCTAGAACTTTCCCCAATGAGCTGTGCCAGCCTACTTTGGTAGCTCTCGTTGATTATAACCTAAGGGAGATACAACATGCAAAGCTTGCATATCATGTGCAATTTGAAAGTGAAGATCAACTCTGTGCTGCTAGGTTGGGGGTGGGGAGATTATTCCTGACCTTGCATGAAAGTAGAATGGAATTGAGGATATGGCACGATGCCATTTCTTGCTACATGACTCATAAACCTACAACATGCACAACTTTCTGTCTTTTTGAATTCCAGGAACATCCTGAAGTCTGAAATAGTCAGCATCTCCCACCATCGCCCAGTATGCTTGGATCAAATCTCCATGGGAAAGATAAGCTTTTAGCCAAATCAGTTGGCTACATGCAGCACTGTGCTAAAGGTTCTCCTTTTTTCAAACAATACATATTTCTGCTTAAAAATAAAAACTACATACAGGGAATGACCATTGTGTGTGTGTTCAAAGCACACAGGACTGCATGCATGAGCCATTTTTCGACCTGGAAGAGGGAGGAATGGGGCGGACTTATGCATGCTCTGCTAATGCGCATGGTGACCTGGAATGTGCCAATTTCTTTAGCGTTATTTCTGCTTTTATTTATTTATTGTTGTGGGGAAGTGTAAAACTTCTAGTCTAGCCACAACTCACTGCAGAACACCCTCTTCAAAAAGCAGGTCAGAGACTTTATAAGGAATACAGGATAAGTTCAAAGCTGACGGGAGCAAATTCCAAGGTCTTTTAAATGAGGAAGAACTATTCATTACAACTGTCAATTTATTATCTGGACACTTTGAGCATGCCCTAGGATGCCAAGCATCCAAAGAGGAAGTATGCATTCAATGAAAATGAGGAACATTCACTTTCTAATATTACTCTTACAGATTCCACATCCCATTTATAATCTGCAATGGTTCCTTTCCTACTTTGTTCTTCTTTGCCTGTTTTAGACCTTGAACCGAAGATAAACAAAAATGTGCAGAATTTTGAGTACATAAGTTACAAGTAGCCTCGCATGAGCAAGTATATACAAAGTTCAAGGGTTTGTTTCTCTCAGACACAAAAAGAAGAATGTAGGGTAGTTACATTCTTGATGCGTAAGCTTCTTCGACAGGCTGGTTGATAGTTCTTGGGAAGAGCAGACAGGACTGATGCACAGTGGCACCAGAGACAGGGAGAAATGTGGTCCTGGAAGCAAATGTAGGTACAAAGTAGGAATCTGAAACCCGGGCCCTCCAAGGTAGGTTTCTCTGAAACAGCGCCTGTTGCATGTGTTAGGCTGCCTTTGTAAGTTGAACCATTACAATCCAGTAGCCCATCTATCTGCCGCTTGCCTTTCCCTTGTAAGCTGACTGAAACACTATCAGCTGCATCCCTGCTGAGCATGCAGCTGTCAGTGGTGACTATGCGGTGTTGGGGCTGCCACCCCAGATGTTGAATGAGCAGTTCCTAGCTGCATGCCCCGCATCAGAGCATGCTGATGCCACTGGCAACTGGGCTGGACTGGGACTGACTTCCCACTCGCATTGTGCTCACTATGCCCATCTCAGCTGTGGAACTGCAGAGCATACAGCGTCTGGCTTGGCAGGGACTTTCTGCCTGTCTGCACTCCCGGCACATGCAGTCTGAATATTATTACATAGGAATCCAGATGCTAGGAACTAGAGCTCCCGATCGCAGTGGATAAAAAGAAGCCTGAGAATTATTTATATTCATGCTTCACAATATTAACATGGGGGGGGGGGAATAGCAACTGCATTTGTATCCTGCTTTCCCCGAGGAACTCAGGGTGGGTGTCAGGGGTTTAGGTGCAGAGGCACGGGCAAGGGAGGAAACAGAGAGCGAAGGGGAGGAGACAGAGGAAAGGATGAGTGATGACGACGACCCGAGATCTCCCAGTCTTTCCAGTGAATCAGAGGATTCACAGAAAGGAGCACCAGTGGCCAGGGCAAGGGGGGAGTCTAGGGAGGCACCCCAGGAAGATAGAGCCAGAGGAGACTCAGGGGGGAGCAGCTGGAAATCGGGACCAGCGTCACCGCCAGGAAGCAGGGAAGAGGAAAGGAGCCAGGGGGGAAGCGCTGGCAGCTCACCACAGGAGGGAGGGCAGGAGTCAGGAGTGGCCACACCTCCATCGGGGAGCGAAGAAACGGTTAAGAGGAAAGTGGAAGGTTGGGCGCGCGCGCCAAGTTCAAATGCAGAGGAAGGCGGCGCAGTGAGCAGCCCCGAAAGGGAACCAGGTCCTAAAGCCCGGCGCAAGGAGGCAGAAGGGTCCGGGTCAGCGTCAGAAGAATCCCGGAAGGAAGAAGCCCCGGGGGGTAGAGGGACCCAGAGGAGGACAGTCAGGAGGAAAAGGTGGAGCAAGGCTAGGATATTAAGTTGGTGCGCACGGGGCGGAGACTCAGACGGAGCCTCGCCGATCTAGCTAGTAGACGTAGAGTTGCAGACAGCAGCGTGAGAATGGAAACTGTAATTCAATAAAGACTTTTACTTAATGACCGCTGGCTAGCGTGATCCTCTGTGAGCTAGGATCTTGAAGCAGCTCTGACAGTAGGCTCCGTCCCTACATTGTGGGCATCTGCAGCCTCGAGGAGGGGAGAGAAACAGGCGCCCACTAGCGAGCTCACGAACGGCAGGAGACATGACGGCTGAGCAGCAGATAGAGGACCTCAGAAAAGCAGTGGCACAACTGAACGCCGAGGTTCTCGCATCCAGGAAGAGAGAGGACGAGGCAGCTGCCGCCTGCAGGGATCTCCAGGTCAGGTTAGACGTACTGGCAAAGCAAACACCCCGGCAGGAGGGAATTGGGTTGGCGAGACGGACAGGCGGGCTGCTCTCTCACTTCGATGGGAACCTGCAACAGTATCCCAACTTTAGAGCCGACGTACTGTGCGCACTGCAACTGTTGCATAAAGACTTTAGAGATGAACAGGAGAGAGTGGGGTTCATCATGTCCCATCTGCATGGGGAGGCGAAAGCATGGTTGCGCAATTTATGGAGAGATAACGATCCGGCGCTCCAGAATGCGGATGCCTTTATTAAAGCGATGGATGGGTGTTTCTTATCAAGTATTGACATTGATCTTGCACGGAAGGAGGTGCATGGGCTGAGACAAGGGAGGGCCAGCGTCAGACAGTATCATGCCCGCTTTTTCGCCTTGGTCAGCGCCCTGGAATGGGACAGAGATTCGGCTCCTGTAAGAGACCTCTTTTGGGAGGGACTGCACAACTCGATTAAAGATGAGATAGCGAGGGGGGAGAGGCCCCGAACCACCCAGGAGGTCGTTCAGAGGGCACTGGCTGTGGGGGTGAGGCTGGAAGGACGTCCGTGGAGCAAGGACGAAGGACGTGGAGGGCGCGAACCAGCCGGGGGCCCCTCCTTCTTTCCCAGAGAAGCAGCGCGGGCGCAATCCACGCTTCCGCCAGGAGGAGGAGCCGAACCTATGGAGGTTGGAGGTGCAAGGGCTCAGTCAGCAACCAGAGCCCTGGCACCGGCAGCAGTGAAGGCGAAGCCTCCTAGAGGGACCAGGAAGTGTTACGTCTGTGAGCAGCCAGGGCATATGGCGAAAGAGTGTCCCCAGAGGCCCCACAAGCTTACTGCAGCCTCAGCAATGGTGACTGCAGCAACGCAGCAGGGAGGACCACAGCAGGGAAACGACGATGTCTGGCTGGAGGAAGAGGCACTGGGGCCCAGCCAGACGTGTTAGTGACGCAGTCCCCAGAAATTTTACAGCCAGTGAACCCCCTCCCGCCCAAACCAGTAGTGAGGCTCACAGCATCTCTCCAGCTGCCCAATGGAATCACCATGGACGTGCCAATCACCATCGACTCCGGCAGCAACGCGGACTTTGTAGGGCAGGAATTTGTCGACAGGCACGCTGTGCAGTTGCTGCCGGCCACACTGCCCCTGCAGGTTGTCACGGTGGATGGCAGGGAGCTGCTCGGGGGGCAAGTGGTGAAGCAGACGCCACCAATGGTGATGCGACTTGGGAATCACAGGGAAGTCATCAGCTTCAACGTCACTCAACTGTCTGACACGCCCATTGTATTGGGCATGAGTTGGCTGGACAAGCACAGCCCAACGATGGCTTGGTTCCAGAGGCAGCTGGTCTTCGGCTCTTCCTTTTGTGCTGAACACTGCATCGTACCCAGGCAGGAAGGAGAGGAAGAGGAGTCACAGCTGCTGCTAGGCACGCTGCAAGCGATTCCCCACAAGTACGCAGAATTTCTGGAAGTTTTCTGCGAGAAGGAGGCGGACAGGCTACCCCCTCACAGACCATATGACTGCAAAATTGACCTGCTGCCGGGGGCGGCGCTGCCTAAAGGGAAGCTGTATTCCATGTCTGAGGACGAACTGCAGGAACTCAAAGACTTCATCGATCATAATTTGGAGCGCGGTTTCATCCGGGAGTCTAAGGCAGCGGGGGGCAGTCCTGTATTCTTTGTTAAGAAGCGAGACACGCCCCAAAAAAGACTCGTAGTGGATTACAGGATTTTGAACAGTGTGACCAAGCCGTCGGACTTCCCCATGCCCCGCATCGACGACCTCCTGGCGAAGGTACGGAAGGGAAAGGTGTTCACCAAGTTGGACCTGCGGGGGGCGTACAACCTCATTCGCATGCGGGAAGGTGATGAGTGGAAGACAGCCATGTTCACGCCACTGGGTACCTACGAATACAGAGTTATGCCTTTTGGACTGCAAAATGGCGCTCACGTTTTTCAAGCATTTATGCATCACGTGTTGGCGGGACTTCTCTACAAGACGTGCGTCTGTTTCTTGGATGACATCCTGATCTTTTCGGAGTCGCAGCAAGAACATGACAAGCACGTCAAGGAAGTGCTGGGCAGGCTAAAGCAACACAGGCTCTACGCCAAGCTGGAGAAGTGCCAATTTGACGTGCCGGAGGTGGATTTTCTGGGCTACAAGCTGTCTGACAAGGGGCTCGCCATGGACAGCGCCAAGGTTCGAGCAGTGTTGGATTGGAAGAGCCCACGCAACCGGAAGGAGGTCCAACGGTTTGTCGGCTTTGCGAACTTCTATCGCAAGTTTATCAAGGGCTTCGCGATGCAGACGGCGGCCATCACTGACACCCTTAGCTCCAAGAAGAAGAAGTTCATCTGGACTGAGCAGGCGGAGCAGTCCTTTCAGGCCCTCAAGCGTCTCTTCGCGTCGGAAGAGCAGTTGCTTCATGTCAACCCCAGCAGGCCGATGAGGGTGGAGACAGACGCTTCGGACAGAGCAGTGGGGGCGGTCCTGCTGCAGAAGGACCCGCAGGGCGTGTGGCGGCCGGGAGCGTTTTACTCCAGGAAGCTCAGCAAGTCCGAGCAGAACTACACCATATGGGACAGGGAGTTGCTGGCCATTCATGCAGCGTTCAAGGCGTGGAGGCACTTTCTGATCGGCGCCAAGCACACGGTGCAGGTTTGCACGGACCACAAGAATCTAGAGCACTGGCGCACGGCACAGTTCCTGAACCAGAGGCAGATACGTTGGGCTGAGTTCTTTGCGGACTTCGACTTCCGAATAGAGTATGTCCCGGGGGACACCAACATCATGGCAGACGCTCTCTCCCGCAAGCCACAGTATCTGGAGGACGCAACACCAGCGGCCGCCATGCACATCTTTGCACCGACAGTGTGGGCGTGCGCCGCGGCGACCGTGGACCTAGAGGCGGTGCGGCGAGCGTTGCAGGGGGACTCCTTCGCACAAACGAAGATGGCAGAGGTGCGAGGGGGCAAGGCAGCGGCCGACGGTTTCCAGCTACGAGATGGATTGCTCATCCGTAAAGGGGCCATCTACGTGCCGGGTGACGAACTTCGAGCCAAGGTGCTACAGCAGCTGCACGACGCACCCACGGCCGGGCACTTTGGCAAGGAGAAGACGGTGGAATTAGTAGCCAGGGATTTCTGGTGGCCTGGAATGAGAGGGGAGGTCGCAGACTACGTGGCGAGGTGTGACACCTGCCAGAGGGCAAAGCCGGTGCACAAACCGCCGGCTGGACTGTTGGAGCCGCTGCAAACTCCGGTCGAACCTTGGGAAAGGGTGGCTCTGGACTTTGTCACGGATCTGCCCAGCTCAAGGGGCAAGACGGCAGTGTTGGTGGTTGTGGACCTGTTCTCCAAGATGGCGCATTTCATTCCGTGTGCTAAGGTGGCCACGGCAGAGCAAACCGCCAAACTGTTCATAGACCACGTGTTCAAGGTTCACGGTCTGCCACGGTCTATTCTGTCCGACCGCGGGCGGCAGTTCATCTCGAACTTCTGGCAGAAGCTGATGGGCTTCCTAAACGTCAAGATCAATCTGGCGTCGGCGAGACACCCGCAGACCAACGGGCAAGCGGAGCGAGCCAATGCCATCATGCAGCAGTACCTGAGATGTTATGCAAACCAACAGCCTGCGACGTGGGTGGATTACCTGCCGCTTGCAGAGTTTGCCTACAACAACACGAAGCACGTATCCACGGGCGTCACGCCGTTCTTCGCCAACAACGGGCGGCACCCTAGAACCTTCCCGGGACTGGAATGCAGGGGAGAAGGGGAGCCGCAGTCAGCAGATGCGTTCGCGTCGGAGCTGCAGGAAGTCCACGATCAGCTGCGGCGCCACCTGGAGCTGGCTAAACACGCATACAAGGTACAAGCGGACAAACACAGAAGGGTTGGCGAAGAGCTCCACGTGGGAGACTGGGTCTGGTTAGCAGCCCACGCAGTGCCGGCCAGGTCGTTGGCCAAGAAGAAACTAGGGCATAAACAACTGGGGCCATACCAAGTCGAAGAGCAGGTCAACCCGGTGGCTTTCAGGCTGGCGCTTCCGGAGGGTTCCAGAATGCATCCAGTGTTCCACAGATCGGTGCTCACTCCCTACAAGGCACCGCACAGGTTCCAGGAACCCGGAACGGCGCCGAGTCCGCTCAGAGAAGGAACGGGGCACGCGGGAGTGGCACAGGAGGAGCGCATCAACGAAGTCACGGAGATTTTGGACTCCAGATGGGGGGAAGAGGGAGTAGAATACTTTCTCGCCAGGGAGGGCACCCCGGCCAGTGCGAACAGCTGGGTGCCGGGCTACGCTTTAGACGAACCTCTGCTCAAAGACGAGTTTCATGCCCTCTTCCCACATAGACCTATGCCAGCAGACTTTTTCGACGACTGGCTTTTCACGCCCACGCTTTCGGACAGCACGTTCAGGGGGTTCGACTCGGACGAGGAACCAACACGAGACGTCCGTTCCCCGGAGGGGTCACCCTCGGGATCTGTCTCAGAACCCTCGTATTGGTGGGACGATAGGCCGGAGGAGCAGTTCCGCAGGAAGTGGCTGGACTGTTCCGGCCGAGCAACGCCGCCTGGAGGAAGTGCGGGAGAGACGGACATGGACATTTTCGGGGACGACCCTGGTTTCGAGCACGGCGGCACAGAGATGGAAGAGGAGGTGACTGTCGTCAACGAGAGCAGAGAGGAAGACCCGGAAGAGTTCCGATGGAGGCCTGCCACGGGAAGCGACCGATATCCGACGTTCGTCCCTTTGCAACAGCAGCCCCCAGCTCCAGCACCGGAAGGAGGGGAGGGGGGAATGGGGGGCTTCGAGGGGGGGATGGATGTCAGGGGTTTAGGTGCAGAGGCACGGGCAAGGGAGGAAACAGAGAGCGAAGGGGAGGAGACAGAGGAAAGGATGAGTGATGACGACGACCCGAGATCTCCCAGTCTTTCCAGTGAATCAGAGGATTCACAGAAAGGAGCACCAGTGGCCAGGGCAAGGGGGGAGTCTAGGGAGGCACCCCAGGAAGATAGAGCCAGAGGAGACTCAGGGGGGAGCAGCTGGAAATCGGGACCAGCGTCACCGCCAGGAAGCAGGGAAGAGGAAAGGAGCCAGGGGGGAAGCGCTGGCAGCTCACCACAGGAGGGAGGGCAGGAGTCAGGAGTGGCCACACCTCCATCGGGGAGCGAAGAAACGGTTAAGAGGAAAGTGGAAGGTTGGGCGCGCGCGCCAAGTTCAAATGCAGAGGAAGGCGGCGCAGTGAGCAGCCCCGAAAGGGAACCAGGTCCTAAAGCCCGGCGCAAGGAGGCAGAAGGGTCCGGGTCAGCGTCAGAAGAATCCCGGAAGGAAGAAGCCCCGGGGGGTAGAGGGACCCAGAGGAGGACAGTCAGGAGGAAAAGGTGGAGCAAGGCTAGGATATTAAGTTGGTGCGCACGGGGCGGAGACTCAGACGGAGCCTCGCCGATCTAGCTAGTAGACGTAGAGTTGCAGACAGCAGCGTGAGAATGGAAACTGTAATTCAATAAAGACTTTTACTTAATGACCGCTGGCTAGCGTGATCCTCTGTGAGCTAGGATCTTGAAGCAGCTCTGACAGTGGGGTTATCCTAGTTCATGTTCACGACAGCATGCAAAGAGATAATGGCTTGCCCAAGGCCATTTAGTAAATTTAACGGCTGAATAGGAATTTGCACTTGGATCTCCCTGATCCCGGCCTAACGTTCTGCTCATTTCACCTTGCTGGCTGTATCCATCACAATGCTGTATGATCACAGCATCATGGTGACGACAACTGATTGTCCAACAAACCACAGGTTAACCACAAGCTGTCATAGAGATGATGGCTTGTTTCTCCAAAGCTCTGCATGTTTACAAGTCCCCCTTGTCTCATGCTTTCATAGCCTGGTGAACGTGTAGACTATGCTGGCCAAACAAACCATGGTTAAGGGAGGATGCTGGGTGGGTTCACATATCAAGCCAATGTTAAAACAAACCAAGGTTAATAGGCCAACAAAAAACCATGGCTTCAGATTATAGTTTATTGATAGTAGCAAACACACACAAAACACACCCATAGTTAACACTGACTTCTGGTTGTTGCTTTTTTCTCCTTATTTCCTTTTGACTCCTGGCATTCTTTTTTCTGGACATCATACACAGGTAGATTTATAAATGGATTCTCATGCATAGACGTCATATTATGTGTAGTCATGTAGATCAAGATATAGCCACACATGTCTCACTGAGATAAATGGGATTGTAATACAATTAAGAAGAGTGCAGATTTGCATGGGAATTGTCCTCATTGCAACAGAAGCGTTCTATCTTTCTTTAGAATAAACTGACAAATTATTTCATGCCTTGTAATTGTTTGCACTGCTTTTTTTAAAAAAAGAGTTCTCCTTTGAAGGTGTTTGAGGATCTTGTAGCAACTAAATTGGTTTCAACTGATGACATGCAAACTATTTCAAAATCTGCGATGCTTTACACATTAAATCCCTGGCTAAATATATGGACAGAGTTCGTAATTGGAAACACTGAAACCAGATCTGTACATCAACTTCCTAGCTTATACACACTGCTGTTTCTGTTCATATTCACGTACAGAACAGGATGGCAAGAGAGACTGGGACACTGTCTTTCACTCACCTTGTGAACGAACTGCTCCACTCGAGTCTGAAGTCCCCATACTTCAAATTTCACAGTCACCAGTTTGTAGGAACACATGATGGGCTCTTGAGTGTCTCTCCAGCCTTCTTTTAATAGGCCTCTCCCAGTCTTCTCTGATTTGAAGTGTTTAGGGTCCTGCAAAATGGAAAGGAAAGAACTCTAGGAGGTAATGAATCCATGCTGGAAAAGTATCTGTGCTGGGATATTATACAAGATTATTGATAAATGGGATAGAAGAGTAACACACTTCAAAAGGGCTTTGTCCTGCTAGTCACAAGTAACCAGTTTCAGCTGCAGTAATGTAAGCCAAGCCGATGCACCAGGAAATAAGTTGCACTAGTTTCCTGTGACCTGAGATATACAAGAAGTGCCCAGTGCCACCTCTGGTCACACTCTGACCTCCTCTTATCATGTCCCAATATGCAACTCAGCTGCTAACTGGTGCAAGACCACTTAAGGTTTCTACATTTCTTTCCACAGAAGTGAATTAAGTTCTTGAAGCTCTTTGCTGAATATGTGCCCTTAAGTACAGTGGTCCCTTGGTTCTCAAACTTAATTTTAATTCCGGGAGTCCGTTCGACTCCTGAAACCATTCGAAAGCCAAGGCGCGGCTTCCAATTGGCTGCAGAAGCTTCTTGCACTCAAGCGGAAGCAGATGTTCGGCTTCCAAAAAATATTCGCAAACCGGAACACTTATTTCCAGGTTTGTGCTGTTTGGGAGCCAATTTGTTCGACAACAAAGCTGTTCGAGAACCAAGGTACCACTGTACAGTAGGAACCCCATCCACATTCACAACAGGTTGGGCTCAATAAACAACAGATTGGATTTAATTTTGCTTTGAGTAAGTTTTGGCTTTGCTCCCAATTCATAATTGGGCTGTGTACAGTGGTACCTCGAGTTAAGTACTTAATTCATTCTAGAGGTGCATTCTTAATCTCAAACTGTTCTTAACCTGAAGCACCTCATTAGCTAATGGGGTCTCCTGCTGCCACCGCGCTGCCAGAGCACGATTTCTGTTCTCATCCTGAAGCAAAGTTCTTAACCCAAGGCACTATTTATGGGTTAGTGAAGTCTGTAACCTGAAGCGTATGTAACCCGAGGTACCACTGTATAGACACCCAACAAGTCCCATCAGCAGAAGCCCTGCACAATGACTTCCACTTACCCAGCAGGGCTTCTCCCAGTCTCCTCCCTGCAAAATTGGCTCTAGGGGAAGTGAGAAGATCCCCCAGAACAGCACATGGGGGGAGAAGAAGGGGGACTTGTTCTACCTGGTAAGGTGAAATATTTGCACTGACGGAACAATCAGAAAAGCACAGTGTTTTATTCTGGAGGTCTGTGGGAATGACTTCCAACTTTAATCCTATGTTGGGATTAAATCTAGCATTCAGGAGCTGGGACATTACAAATAATAGACAGGATAAAGTGGGAGACCCATTTATGGAGAAAAGAATTATTAAGACCTTTCCTGATTGCAGCACTTCTCCTAGTTCCATACTCTTCTGTAACCTGGTGCACATGGCAACACCTTAATCGTTTAAATGTATTTAATAAAGGGCTTGTCCTTGTAGCGGCTTGATCTCACTGAAAACCTGGTTCCCCCCCCCAGTTTGAATTTGATCTCAGCAGTCCACATCTGTGTGCCTTTGAAGTCGAATCCTTTTTCATTCTACTAGGAATGTCACACTTATTAGCCAATTCCTCTCCCCTGCTACTCCCTTCATTTCACAGAACCATAGAATGCAGGAATCTCAAGTAAAGCACCCATCTTACATGGCCATGCAACCTCTGCTTAAAAACCTCCAATGAAGGAGAGTCCACCACCTTCCAAAGGAGTCCATTAGACTGTGCATCTGTGCAGGTAATGTAGTACTTATGTGTGAAGCTAATCATCATCATCATCATCATGTCCCACCCAGGATGTGTGATTTATTGACTATGTATTGCTGTTATGCCTCAGATTTCAGTTTATGCAGAAAGCAGAGAGTTTAACAGTAAAAAAACAAACAAACCAGAGCTGCTCCATTGCCAGAAGTACAGCCAACTGCCACAAAAGAAACAAGAAAGAAAATAGAAGTAAGGGGCACGGAAAGAGGAAGTTGGCAAGCAGAAAACAGATCCACCCAGAGAGGGGGAAAATGATGTTAAATGTCCGTTTCCCACACTGCTGTGGTTTCAATGCAACCCCAGAAATGAGATCGAGGTTATGTTATTCTTCATATATTGAACATATACCAAAATCTACATGTTTAGTGTTTAGTTCCCATCACATAATAGTTTTTAGCTTTGTGTAGGACCAGATTATTATTAATAATTGTTATTAAACTGGATGTGTTGGCATGATTTTAAGAGGACGCTTTAGCCATGCTGCTCTATGTTATTTTGCAATGTGATGGTTTTATGGTTTTTATTCATCATATAAATGTTTTTATTGCTTTTTATTTTTTTAAAACTAGCTTGTAAGGAGTTATACTAAATATAAATACCATATTGGCCTGAATATAAGCCTCACTTTCCCCCCCAAATTCTGACCGTGAAAAGTTATAGTGCGGCTTAAATTCGCGACCTTACAAAAATTGGCTTTTACAGTGGTACCTCGGGTTAAGCACTTAATTCGTTCCGGAGGTCCGTTCTTAACCTGAAACTGTTCTTAACCTGAAGCACCACTTTAGCTAATGGGGCCTCCTGCTGCTGCTGTGCCACCAGAGCACGATTTCTGTTCTCATCCTGAAGCAAAGTTCTTAACCTGAAGCACAATATCTGGGTTAGCGGAGGCTGTAACCTGAAGCGTATGTAACCCGAGGTACCACTGTATAATATCGCTGCTGAAACAGACATATGGTAAAACAGAACGGGTGTGAGTGCCTGCAGAATTTTAAGGGAGTGGTTTATATTTGGGTACGGCTTATATTTGGGCCAATGCTGTAACAACTACTACTGCTATTAATAGCAAGCTTCATATACTTTTTAAAGTCATGGCCATTACTGATAATCATTTTAAAATTAATTTGTTCACCTGAGTGACCAACAAATTCCAGTTAGTGCTCAAACCTGTTAAGTTTGGCAAGACTCAGAGACTGTGACGTTAGCACCACAGGGCTGTGAAGAACTATATTCATTTTCTAGATGGCAATAAAAACAAGAGCTCTTCACACAATTCCCCCATTCCCAGCAAAAACCAACTAGAGCTTAATCTAATGAATAGAAATGTTATTAAGACCAACTTGGTTGTTAAATTGAAATGAGCTTGTATGGATTCTGAATTGAAGGGATATATAATCATACAGTGAAGGAGAATTAGTTTAGGAGGAAAATTTTAGCTTTATTTCCTATAATATTGTGACTCCGGTTTAGAAAATAGCATATATTTAAATTCATCTCTATTTACAACCTGAAATATAGGTTAAGTGTAAGCACAAGTTGTCTAAAGTATGTAATGTCTATTTTAAATATGGATAATATGCACTGGGTTCAGAGCAAAGTTAGAAATATGGTTTTAATGGGCGTCAGCCTTTCATAAAGCAACCTCCTAAAATATAGACTACCAGGACTATTATAGGGAATTGCAGATCTTTGCTTTTGATGTTGCAGGTACTTCTGCAATGATGGTACCAGATAGATATTTACACTTTTATATTTTCCAAATAAGTGCTCATTGCATTCACAATTATGCCAATCCAAAACATTTTCTTCGGTGTTTTCAGGACATATCTTTTTGAAAATATGATTGAAAATTGGCACAATCTCTCCTGCCCCTTAAAAAAGAAGAAGACAATAATTACATTTGGCTTCCTATTTTTCTTTGGACCCAACAGAAAATCAAGCATGGGCAGCAGTACTTCTGCCTTGTTAACCCTCAATACCGAACGTGCTATTTTTAAAGCATTCTGCACTTGGCGTTACAATGTACTGAAAACATGGAGCAATTTATGCCATTTGCTAGCAAAATTATTCTGTCAAAATGAGGTTGCCTCATAAATTAGAGCTGACAGAAGCACTGAGGGGAGGAGAGGGATATTCTAAAGCAAGCTGATAAAAGAGGTCTTTTTATGGTGCAAGTGGAACCATTATTTCCTGAACCAGACAGATGCTGGCTGCATCCCTGTGACAGTTAAGCATGAGTGAGCTCCATTGCTCTGAACAGGCATCTGTGCTGGGGCGGAAAGAGCACAAAACTTTCTTTAATTAAAAAAAAGATTCTCTTATTAAAAAGCGAATTTACATTTGCTCTGAAGACTAAAGCAAATAAAACAGCAGGCATCTAAAAAGAACCTGCCTCTGTGAGTTCCAGCAGACTTCTTCTAATTAGCAGCAATGAGACAATATCTTTTGTCATGCATGTGCCAAGCACGCTTAGCTGATATCTTATAATCTAGATTAAATGAGATACACACTGATTTTGACACATCCTAAAAAGGTATTTCTTTTTTACAGCCTGATTTATGGCTTATTCAAGAATGAAATATTGGACCATCAGTCTCTTAAGACTTTCCTGGGGGGTGGGGGAAGAATGCCCTTTCTTCTCTCTCTCTCTCTTTGTGTGTGTTTATCTATATCTATCTATCTATCTATCTATCTATCTATCTATCTATCTATCTACTATTGTTATTTCATGAACATTGGTATTTTATATATTACTATTTCAAAGGTGAAGCTGAGGCTCCAATACTTTGGCCACCTCATGAGAAGAGAAGACTCCCTGGAAAAGACCCTGATGTTGGGAAAGATGGAGGGCACAAGAAGAAGGGGAAGACAGAGGACGAGATGGTTGGACAGTGTTCTCGAAGCTACAAACATGAGTCTGACCAAACTGCAGCAGGCAGTGGAAGACAGGAGTGCCTGGCGTGCTCTGGTCCATGGGGTCACGAAGAGTCGGACACGACTAAACGACTAAACAACAACAACAACAATAATTTCAAAGGTTCATAGTCCAGAAAGTAAGTGAAGGAGGTCTCCCCCCCCCCTGGACCTGTGCCTGCAAATTATGTGTGCCCTTGAACTTAAGGGGCAGATGTTTTGTGGACTGTCCATTTGTAGAGAATATAGAAATAAAATTCACTAAGTTTTCCTTCATAGTAATAGGCTAAGTTAATATTAGTGCTGTGGTGCTTAGCTCTACAGCAGAGATGAATGCCTACTCCTCTCTGGTCTCTTTGATTTTGGTGCTGAGGTCCCACAATGCAAAAATACTCAAGGAGGGTACATAGTAGGGTAAGGTAGGGATGTGGCCTGGGGAGAGGTTATGTGGCTGAGGAGCATGTGCTACAGAGGAGGAGTTCTGAGGGCCAAATAGAGAGGCTTGGAGTACTGATCTGACCCCTCTGCTTTAAGTGCTAAGATAAGAGATAAGGGGTGTTAGTGCTAAGCACCCAAAGTACTATTGGAGAAAAGCAAATACATTTACTTACTTTGAGCTTCTAGTTATTAATATTTTTATTTATTAAATTTGTATAGTTAATGCATGTTTAAATCACATGAGGGCACTGTTTTGTCTAAGTTAACTCTACCCTTAAAAGCTGAGCCATTTTGTTTCTTCTCTCCCAACATGTTGAGACAAGATGTTTGCTATTCTCTTTCATCCTGCCAACAGAAAGCTTGCATGAATAAAGCCTTTGAACTCCAAAATGATATTTTTGATTTAACTCACCAAAGCTGCAAGCTCTCCTAACAATAACTATGATCCAAGATAAGCCTCTGGCTGATCTTTAAAAGGCAGCAGGTACAGGGTTGTTTCTGACTTTAGTGCTGCAACAGTTCTTTGGCAGTAAATGGGAGCATTTTATCCACCCTCAAGATTTCTTGTTTGCAACTCTAGCTTGAGTTCAAGGAAGGATGGAAAAGCAATATTCTTCATTTGCAGTCATAGCTTGAGTCACCTGATGTCATGATGTCAGGTGGATGGTCCCACACAGGTCAAAATGGTCCTTCAAGGATAGGTCAGCTCTGTATCCAGCCCTCTAGTTGGTTCCAATTCAATATCTGTGCTTTACAGGGCCAACACAATATATTTTGCCACTGTAGGTGATCCGCCCCCCCCCCCCAATGCCCTGTGGATGCACTGTTGCACTCCTTACTCTTAGGCCCAGTGATTTCCAAAGAGACACAGTTGCATGGTGTCTTCTTTCAGACCAAACTCCAACTGGGACTCTCAAAAAAGAATGGAGAGTTTTTTTCACCCCTTCCACTGCGGGAGAGGCAACCTCTGGGAAAATGGGAGGGCTTCTGATTCTGTTTCAGAGCTTCAATATTCAAAAAGTATGCCAATACTAGCTACCCAACTGTTAACATTTTAGGGACTGTTTCAAAACACTTCATAAAGGTGTATTCTTCAAATCAGAATAAAGGCTAGGGTCTTTGGTCTTCATGTAGCTTATCACCCAGTCCAACTGGGAATGATAATAATTGCCCTCCAAACTTTTTGCCAAAGATGGAGGATGAGGGCACCCTTTTCAGCTCATCGCCCATGTTGTTTCTGGTCTACAGCCCTTAAAACAGGTCACAACTGTTGCCTTCAGCATTTAGTATCATATATGGTTTTAGCATTATATCATTGTGTTAACATATAGAAAGTCAACATAAAATGTTTAGATTTAGCCTTTTGTCAACTCCATAATGATAATAGCAGTTAGTCATAAGATGTGTTGCTGCAGTGTAATAAATGTTATTGATGTTGTAAATTCTCATGTAGATAATTGAATAACTTTGCCCATGAGCTATGACAAATAGGGCCTATTTGCTGCCAAGATATATTGGATTTTGTATGCTGCAAAATCGTATCTTGTCACTCAATTTAATAGTGTTTTATTAGAAATATGAAGGCATATTAATTCTATGCAAATTCCCTGGAGGTGTCATTGCCATGCAACAAGAAAAGTATTGAGTAAAGTCAAAACAATACAGTGGTACCTTGGGTTACATACGCTTCAGGTTACATACGCTTCAGGTTACAGACTCCGCTAACCCAGAAGTAGTACCTCAGATTAAGAACTTTGCTTCAGGATGAGAACAGAAATCGCACGACAACGGCGCGGCAGCAGCGAGAAGCCCCATTAGCTAAAGTGGTGCTTCAGGTTAAGAACAGTTTCAGGTTAAGAACGAACCTCTGGAACGAATTAAGTACGTAACCAGAGGTACCACTGTATGCAGCTAAGTCATTCCAGCACATGTTTACGCAAAGCATTTTAACTCAGCTCCTTAGCCCAGTGTTTCCCAACCTTTTTTGGGCAACGGCACACCTGTTTAATGAAAAAAATCTCGCGGCACACCACCATTACAGCCCCGTGACGTCAGCGCGCAGCGTCACGCCAGGAGGGACGCACGAAAGTGAAAGTTTTTATTTTTTTTCCCTCCCCCTTGCCGGGGAACCTCCAAGCTTTGGGGTGGGGGGGGAGGAGGCAGCAGAGCGAGGGACTGAGGGACGGCGGCAGCTGAGGCGGCGGCGGCTGTTGTGGTGGTGGCGGCAATAGCGGGCGGAGGAGGGGGCGGCGGCGGGAGTTGCTGCTGCTGTTGTTGTTGCTGCTGCTGCCCGGACATGCCGGCCTCCTCCTCCTCCGCTGTCTCGCGCTCCTCCCTTTTGCACGCGCTGCCCCGCCGCTCGGCACCACCACCGCGGAGCCGCCCCCGGCTCGACGTGGATCCTCGCCGCCGCCGCCTCTCACCGCCCGACTCGCCCGCCTCCCTCCCACGGCACACCAGCCGACGTCTCACGGCACACTAGTGTGCCGCGGAACACCGGTTGGGAAACACTGCCTTAGCCAAAAAGGCCCTTACAGCAGCTTAAGCTTAATATTTAAGACAATCCCTGCTTGCAGACTTATATTATAAAAGTCATGACAAACATAAGGAAAAAGGTGTGAAAAGGGAGGAGGAAAAGAAAGTGAAATACAGTTAATCAGCACTTGGTGGGTGGAAAAATTCTTCTTATCACTTGGTAGGATCAGAAGAGATAACCAAGCTATACTTGGTGGAGACTATTTATCCCAGAGCAGTATGGATGTTTGAATGGGCTTTCTGCACAATGCAAATCTACACTGCTCAAGAGCATTAAGTCCTTTACCTACCTCTGATTCTTTGTAATAGCGCTCAGGAATTTCGTCGCAGGCAATATCAATAAAGCAGACTTCTCTCTCAAGATCTTTGGCTTCATTATCAAATATCTGCAAGATGTAAAACAAACACGCTTCAGTGTTCTGATGGGCATGTAGTCTAAACTTAATCATGAATGTTATGAACCGGCAACAGCTTGTCTTAAGGAACAAAGGCGCTGGTTCCAAAAACAGAAGAGGATGTTCTTGGCAATATCTCATAGTTACAGGCTGGCACCAACTACAAGCAATATTCTCAAAATATGGAACAAAACTCTGAGACATTTCTTTTCACAACATCAGAAGGCTTTCCAGTTCTTCAGTTTTTATTGTAATAATGATAGAAATGAGCAATATGTTACCAAAAAAAATTATAATAATTCTTCCAGTTCTTCTTGCAATTGATAGTTTGGAAACATCATACGAGCAGTGTGGCCTAACTGCTCGGAGACACAACAGCTCTTTCCCACTGGTGACAGGCCCGCTGCCCACAGTAGCTCCCTGTGTCTCCTTTGGTACCTTGCTCCTAACATCTGTCAGGAGTGCTCTGATGGTGTTTCCTGCTTGGCAGGGGGTTGGACTCGATGGCCCTTGTGGTCTCTTCCAACTCTATGATTCTATGATCTCAGTTGTTGCAAAAATACATAGAAATCCCGATTTTTAAAACATACTGTTCTTTGCTCAGCGCTTTATTAATAAGTTATTAAGAAGTTCTAGGGGCAGTGCTGCTGGGTTTGGCTTCCTTTGGAGGAGGGAAAGCTGGAGACTTGACCTGTCGTAATATGGCTCATTTGTGAATTTGTTGTATGTATAAATTTATGGGTAGAGTCTCGCTTAAAGCATTCCTACAAGGCCAGCAGACTCACTGTTTATAATAATAATTTTATATATATATATATATATATATATATATATATATATATATATATATATATACCCCGCCCATCTAGCTGGGTATCCCCAGCCACTCTGGGCAGCTTCCAGCAGAATATTAAAATACAATGATTCATCTAAGATTTAAAGCTTCCCTAAACAGGGCTGCCTTCAGATGTCTTAATAATAATAATAATAATAATAATAATAATAATAATAATAATATCACATCATCAGAGAGACGTCTTGTGCCACCAAGGTGTTTTTAGTCAGCTCACCTCTTGCTTTCTCCATCACACTTGTGATGGTGCACACTGGTCAAAATTTACTGTAATGCTGTGGATGAAGTCTGGTTGTGGTTTGTTTCCATAAATGGTAAGTCAAGAACAAACCTCCGTTACCACTTGTTGTTTGTTTGGAGGAAACAAACCATGAGCCTGCTTTTGGATGACATGCCCAGCCAGACTCTGGCTTGCATTTTCTGCGGTGCAGCAGGAGCAGGGGAGGAGCACTCCAAAAACTTTTGGAGCAGCATGCACCAGCACAGTGCTCATTCACATTAAACCATAGTTGGTTTTAAAACAATGATTTTGTGTGATATGTGAACCAGGCCACACACACACACACACACACACACACACACACACACACACACTCCCCTTAGCAAAGGGCGGTGACACCACCTCCCTCAAACTATTAGATTCAAAAAGTCACACAGATGTTATACTACAGGGATGTTCAATCACGATGTACTGGTCGGTCGGTCATGGGTCATGGGGTGTCCTGGCTTCCTAAAAAAAGCTCAACAACTTTTTGTCAATCCAATGGGTAGATCACTGCCAGTGGGAGTAGATCACAGTCTCTTGTAAGCTGGACATCCCTGTTATACTAGAAGAGTAACATGCACTTTGCACAGGCCTGATTTCCCCGTTGCACATAACAATAGCCAGGCTGCAAAGGACCTAGATATGAACCAAGGTTTTGTTGACTTGCAGGTCAATGTTTCAGCCACTAGGTTGCCCCTACTCTCCTATCCATTGTTAAATTAAGAGGTTATTTTCCATCCCCCCCAACCTCTTTCAACTAGAACCTAAAATCAGAATGACTCATTATTTGAGTGCCTGAACCTTAATTCATCCATACTTCGTTCTTGCACTGTATCACAGATGGAAGTTTAATCCCTCTAAATTTCTCATTAGTTCAAAAATAAGGAGCCATTAGTGTACAAGATTTATTTCTTTTTAGGGCTAATTCTCCTGGTACTTCCTCTAGCCAAATACCCTAGAATTCTCTTGAAGCCTGCAAGGGAGATAATTTGATTGGTTTTGCAATCAGGCTGTGGATATTTAAGTTGGTGTTTTTTTAAGTGATTAAAGCCGATGGAAAGAAACATAAGGCTCTCAATCTGTGTCTCTATATTGGCAAGGAGCAGGAAGCAAATGGCAAGAACATTTTGTGTTCCTAACAATGCAGGGATTGTAGAAAGGCCTAATAAATATTATGATATCAAGAAGAAATTAGGGAGGTTTCAGGTTTTGGAAGCAATATATTATGACCAAACCAAGGATTGTCATTTCACACCAAAATTCTCATTGAAAGTTTAAACTATGGTTTAAATTAAGAGTGGGATTCTCCTGCTTTCATGCTAAAGGAGTGTCTCCACCCCCATCGTTCTACCTGGACACTGAGGTCCAGCACCGAGGGCCTTCTGGCAGTTCCCTCACTGCAAGAACTGAGGTTGCAGGGAACCAGGCAGAGGGCCTTCTCGGTAATGGCAACCACCCTGTGGAACGCCCTCCCACCAGATGTCAAAGAGAACAACAACTACCAGACTTTTAGAAGACATCTGAAGGCAGCCCTGTTTAGGGAAGCTTTCAATGTTTGATGTATTACAGTATTTTAATATTTTTTTGGAAGCCACCCAGAGGGCTGGGGAAGCCCAGCCAGATGGGCGGGATATAAATAAATAATAATTATAATTATATAAACAGGGCACACCAGGCCTCTGCATCTGGCCTGAGAGACCATTTTTCCGAAACCATGCCCATTTGCCCCACCTCAATATCATGTGATGTCAGGTGTGGTTCAGTTAGAGACACAGCTCCACAAAATCCTGTTTTGATAAGAACCTATGGGAATTTCGTTTAAAGTGGAATCTTAATTATTTTATCTGCTTAATTCTACAATGAGCCCAAACTTGTCTATCATAAACACTAGTGCCTGCTTCAGACAGTGCTATTTAAGATGATAGGGTGCCTGAATTTTGCTTCCATAGGTCACAGCTGACAAGGAGAACTAGCACCAGATCTAAACACCCAGCCAATTGCAAATACAGTGGTACCTCAGGTTAAGTACTTAATTCGTTCTGGAGGTCCGTTCTTAACCTGAAACTGTTCTTAACCTGAAGCACTATTTTAGCTAATGGGGCCTCCTGCTGCCGCTGCGTCGCTGCTGCACGATTTCTGTTCTCATCCTGAAGCAAAGTTCTTAACCTGAGGTACTATTTCTGGGTTAGCGGAGTCTGTAACCTGAAGCGTATGTAACCTGAAGTGTATGTAACCCGAGGTACCACTGTACCTCTAGCAAAATTCAGTAAACAGGACAGCAGTGCTTCTAAAAGAAGATATATTTTTTTAATAGCTCTGATAACATAATGCAAGATGAGTGCTCTTTTACACTTTGTGCCATATTAGCTTGACAGATGGATTCAAAGTACTTTACTGATCGATAGGTACAGTACTAAAAGCAAACGTATTTTGAAGGCTATAATGGAAGAACTCTCCCTCAGAGGCAGAATCCTGTGAAGGCTGCTATGCTGCTTCTTCAAATGGAATACCTTAAAAGTACTCTATATTTGTCAACGGGAACTGGGAAACATCTTTTCAAGGGCTACTTTCACATGTCACACCACACCAGCGATGCAAAATCTGTGTTGAATTAAAATTTTCATCCAAACTTACGGTGACCCAGTTTGCATGTAATGCTAAGCCAAACCATGGGCAGCGCAGCTCCACCAGGCACTGCAGCCATGACTTTTGTTCTAGGAACCTGCATGTTTACATGGTGTTATGTGCGAACGGGATTACACTATACAGTGGTACCCCAGGTTATAAACATTTCGGGTTACAAACACTTTGGGTTACAAACTCTGCTAACCCGGAAGTAGTACCTCGGGTTGAGAACTTTGCCCCAGGATGAGAATGGAAATCGTGCGCCGGTGGCACAGCAGCAGCAGCAGGCCCCGTTAGCGAAAGTGTGCCTCAGGTTATATAATATAATAATAATAATTTATTTTTTATACCCCGCCCATCTGGCTGGGTTTCCCCAGCCACTCTGGGCGGCTTCCAACTGAATATTAAAAACAATACAGCATCAGACATTAAAAACTTCCCTAAACAGGGCCGCCTTCAGTTGTCTTTTAAAAGTAAAATAGTTGTTTATTGCCTTGACATCTGCTGGGAGGGCGTTCCACAAGGCAGGCGCCACTACCGAGAAGGCCCTCTGCCTGGTTCCCTGTAACCTCACTTCTCGCAGCGAGGGAACTGCCGAAAGGCCCTCGGCGCTGGACCTCAGTGTCCAGGCTGAACAATGGGGGTAGAGACGCTCCTTCAGGTATACAGGACCGAGGCCGTTTAGGGCTTTAAAGGTCAGCACCAACTTTGAATTGTGCTCGGAAACGTACTGGGAGCCAATGAAGACTGGTGTTATATGGTCTTGGCGGCCACTCCCAGTCACCAGTCTGGTTAAGAACGGTTTCAGGTTAAGAATGGACCTCCGGAACGAATTAAGTTCGTAACACGAGGTACCACTGTATACAATTTGTCTGAACTTGGACAACATGCTAGGCTGCAGAACAGAAGCCAAAGCTTCTAAGCCCCTTCTCATGCTACACTGGAAGAGAAAGAAGGAGGAGGGAGGATCACAGTGGCTCATTCTAGTAATGCCAAATTATAGCTTAGCATTACATCAATTACATGAATTTTAAACACTATTAGTAGATATACTATCATGCTGGATGTAAAAGGAGTGTTGGGAGGCACCAGCTGGGGAAGAAGGCTCAGAGCCAGGGGATTGGTGGTGGGATGATGATGAGTGGTCAGAGGGAGAAGACTGGGAGAAGGAGGTGTCAGAAGAGGAAACAGGGTTTAGTGAGCGGGAAGAAATTGCAACAGAGAGCAGTCCAGAACCAGAGGCAGCCGCGGAGGTTGGAGAGGAGGGGGGGAGGAATCAAGGGACAGAGATGAGGCAGGCTGCTGAAGAAGCCATGGAGTCTCTCCTTCCTGCTGTGACCAGCTCCTCTCCCCTCTGGTCTCCCAGAAGCTGCAGAGGTGGGAAGAGGGCGCAGCAAAGACAGATGAGGTAAAGAAATCTCAGGTTGCTTGGGAAGAACCCAGGGAGGAGGAGACTTGGGGAGCTGTGGGAAGGCAGGGAACTTCCGTCCTCCTTGGGACAAGACTAGCTGGGAAGAGTTGCTGTGCTCACTAGGCCAGGGCTGTTTTGTTTCTTTGAATAAAGAGTTAACTTTGCTGATAACTTGTGTTATTCCTGTCCTCCCAAATCCCGCCTTGACGTATACTGATATTTATCCATGCTTTTTCCCTTACATCTGTGGGGATCACAATCCAGGATTGTTGCACTCAAAAGTAGGCAATTGGAAACATGATAAAATAGCAAAGCTCATAACAAGGCATCTTAACCACAGACTTTGTCACAATCCTTGTTGTTCAGCACTGAATTATCACCGTAGTGCAACAACATACTAAACAGTGGGAAAAAGTGGGGGGGAGGGGACAAAAACCCAGCAATTAATAGCAATGTGAAAAACTTTTTGCCTTTGACAAAGTGGGATTTACAAGTGATTCAGGCATAAGCATGAATAATTTACATAACAAACAAATAATTTACATAACAATTTTCTTTTTTAAAAAAGTATGTACTAAACTACAAAGTAACCTTTTCGCTAGCTAACCCAGGCATATCACTACTAATACAATGCTTAAAGATCAACACTAAAGGCAACTATAAACTGTGCATCGAACTAGAGTCTTTAGAAGTAAAAATATTGTTTAAAATTCTATATTTTCCAAAGAAATATTATTTTAGCTTCTAAGGCAACCCTAAGCACACTTATTTAGGAGCTAGTCTAACTGAAACCAGCAGAACTCATTTCCAAGCAAATGTATACAGGAGAGGTTGCAAGTCTAAGCACTGGTCTCTTCGCAGTTGCTGGTTAACTGGCTGTGATCTTCTCTGAAATGCAGAATGCAGCCATGGAAATTCACAAGGGCCTTGCTACTGGGCAACCAACCATGCTTAGTAGGAGAACATCAGGAAGGCAGTAATGTTTACATAAGCTTTAAAACTAAAACCTAAGTCTTTTTTGAGGCAGGTTACTGTATCCTCTGTGCAATGCATGCGGTGCTAATGCTTTCCCCTCTGCTTTGCAAGAAACAAGAACTAGAGAAATATTATGGCAAGAGGCCAGTAAGCTCCAACTTGTGATTCCAATCTTTGCGAACGGGCATTAACCCTGAACTATTGTTGGCTTGCATTCAGCAATATAGAAGCAGCTGACAATCCCTTGTGTCAGCATTTCCACTGCAAAGCTTCAGCTTTCTGATGTTTCTAACTTGGCCAACTAAATGCAAATTTTGCTTTTTAAAAAACACCACCACCTAATTTCTTAAATGCCTGTTTCTAGAAAAGATTCAAGGCGTACAAAAAGTGAAAACAAAACAATATAAAACAACAACTTAATGTCATAACTATCTCACCCTGGCAGACAAAACAACAGGGATAAATCAGCTTAAAAGCAGTTATCCCATCCCTGGGAAAATGCCTGAAAAACATGCTGATTTATGCAAATATAGCAGGTTTAGGAATTTGGGTTATTTTGTGGGAACAAGTTATTTCATATGCGAGAAAGCAATGCCTTCTGATAGGAGTCTAACCAACCATTATAATTTGTGTAATCACACTAAATTAGCCATTAATACTTTATGGATTTAGAACCCCACTGCACCTGTTTTCTGCAGCAATGAATTTACTTAGCTTGCTTATGAATACACCTCACTGCATATCATTACCCTCAAAATCAAATATACATTTTGCTTCCGTCTAATTACAACATGGTCTATTCATTGAATTTTCTTATATTTATATGAAGCTCCACTGGAAATAGTGTTCTGTTAGGATGCCATGGGGCTTCATTTAAAGTGGAATCTCAGTTATTCTATCTGCTTAATGGCTGTTTTTACAGTGAGCCCAAACTTGTCTATCATAAAGACTGGCGCATGCTTCAGACAGTGCTGCTTAAAATGATACAGTACCTGAATTTCCTAAACTGACAACAGCCTAAATTCCCTGCACGCCTTGCTGAATTTTTGGCAAAAGCAAGTAAGTGGGGAACTATCATTCTGCAATCTGTCCCGAAACAAAACAGACTCTAGTCTCTAATACTGTATGTATCAATATAAAAATACTTTCAACATGGGCAGACATAACTAGAGATGTCTTCTACATTTTTGTTCACTTACTTTTCCAATAATAAAGATGCTCAATTTAGTTTGCATAGTACAGTGGTGCCCCGCAAGACGAATGCCTCGCAAGACGGAAAACCCGCTAGACGAAAGGGTTTTCCGTTTTTGAGCTGCTTCGCAAGACAAATTTCCCTATGGGCTTGCTTCACAAGACAAAAATGTCTTGCGAGTGTTGCGATTTTTTTTCGCTCCCCCCCTTTTTCTAAGCCGCTAAGCTGCTAATAGGGTTGCTTCGCAAGACGAAAAAACCGCTAGACGAAGAGACTCGCGGAACGGATTAATTTCGTCTTGCGAGGCACCACTGTACCATCTTATAATATTCTTCAGCAGTTCCCAAATTTCCCCCACATGAACTACATGAACATGGGGAAACCCAGCCAAATTATTATTATTATTATTGACATTGCTGAGGACTTTGGTGGATCAACCATTTTTCTGCCTGTTGTAGCAATTGTAATGTGCTGGGGCTAGACGCTGTATGACTTTTAAATGTATTTCTATTGCTTCTTTGATTTCTTATATTTTATTTTATTGTACTACAACTTGAAAGTCACTGAAGTCAGATTGTAAAGGTTCTTCACAGATGTGCTGCAGACCACCTGTATGAAGTGGTCCTCAGACCACCGTTTGGAAACCCCTGATATACAGCAACTGAGCCCCATTTCATACATGCATATACATGAATGGAAACAACTCACAACATAGCACAGGGAGCTGCAGTTCAGGACAGGCAGTAAAAAAGAAAACTTTCCCTGAAACAGGGCACATGTATGCTCAGAAGGTACATTTGCAGCGAAAAAACCATTAACTAAATACCTGATAAGACAAAGAGCAAAAGCAGTATGTATTTTATTTTCACACTTCAGGTGGCTATGGAATACAGTTTTGTTTAAGAAGGCTTTCCCTGAGGTGTTAGCAAATCCACCTTTCATCACAGTACTAAATTGGAATTGGGGGAAGGGTTCCCTATGTAAGATGGCTATTAATTATGGTCAGTAATTATGAAGGGAAGCCCAGACCCCAAGTTAGCTCTGTCTGATGGGGATAAGATACTGTATCTTAGGGTACCCAACATAACGACCTTCAGGTGTCAATGGACTTTTCTCATCAGCACTAACCAGCATGGCCAGTGGTCAGAGGCAATGTGAGTTGTTGCCCATGATGCCTCACTGGAAAACAGCTTTAAAATGTACTGTAAATGACTAGTATGATAGTGTTCCAAACAGTGCTGGCTGAGTTCATGCAGCAAAGCTGGCTAAAAGACTCGTAAAAGAGGTTTTAAAAGGAAAATTAGTTACAGTGTATTTCCTTTGTTAATAAGCACAAGAACTTTATCTTATTAGCAATAATCAGTTCTTTGGAAAGAAACTGTGGGGTGACTCTGGTATGTTTTCCTTGGAACCGTACCTAAACCCTTTCTCCTCATTGCAAAGGATTATACATTTCTCTGCTGTTATGCTTGACAAATGCTTCCCTAATTTGGCTGCATTTATACTCAGAAACTGTGAGTATAATCTGAAATTAGAAGGATTTTTCCATTTCTGTTTGCTATGGTATCAATAAAAGTTTTGAAGTTTTGAACAATGGCCAGGATGGGTAGCCTTTGGCCCTCCAGATGTTGGACCAAAGTTGCCATAAATTATGCTGCCTAGGGCTGATGGGAGCTGGAGTCTGGCAACATCTGGAGTGACCACAGCTAACCCATTGCTGACAAAGGGTATGCTTACACAGTAATATCATATTTAGACAATACAAGTTCATAAGTGAAAAAGGGTTTCTTTATTTTAGGTGAATTCCCCAATTTAGTGCAGCTTAATATGCAAAGACAAAATCCATCTGCTATAATACAGCTGGCTTTAGTATGCTCCGGCTGTTAATTTGTCAAATGCCATTGTCGTTATTCATCTGTACCAAGAATATGTACACTAGAAAATTGCCTCTCGGTTTCCATTTGATTAATGGTCAGTTCTGAAACACTCATTTTAAAAATCTCTCCTATGATGAGGCCAAAGAGTACATTAACATATATTATTTTCATTATCCGTAGAGGTTTTATATGTAGCTCCTAATGGATCAGCATTCTGAGTTATGTATCTAAATTCTGTGTGTAGAAGAAAATAATCTGCCATTTTAAAGATGGAAACGGCTTTCACTAATTGCTTCTAAAAAGAATGGCTTTTAAGAATATTGTTTAGCTTTACTGATGACAAAGCTAAATCTCTCTTAACAAGATGGTTTTCATGGCAGCACCTACTCATGTAGTAATCTAGTTCACCAATTATCTGATATTCATAGAAGCAGCGAAGAGTATTGCTGTACTTTATTGGCTATTGTGGCGTGGACTCTGCTGCAAGGATGCTCCTTTCCCAAAGATTGATAGACAACAAGACACCGTATTTTTCCGTCTATAAGACGCCCCCGTGTATAAGATGTCCCCTATTTTTTGGGATTCATATTTAAGAAAATGGGGGGGGGAGATGTATCTGTGTATAAGACACCCCCTGATTTTTGACATTATTTTTTAGGGGGAAAACCCCAGTTTTATACACGGAAAAATATGGTACCTACTAGGTTGGACTGGCAGATGAAATTATTGGACTATGCAGAGATGGCAAGATTAACCGGGGAAATCGGAAATCAGGAGGATCAAAACTTCAACAAGGAATGGGATAAATAAATAACACACTTGAAAGACCACTGTAAACACTTGAACTCTTTGGCAGGCTTTAAATAACTCTTGCAATGACACATAGACTTTGGATACTTTGGATGATAAACTAGACAGATTTATAATACACAGTTTAAAAAAAATTAGTTGAAGAATCCACGGAGGGGAGGAGGGAAGTCTCGAAATTTGGAAGAATCTTGGGTAAAGTTTAATATTTGTGAAAATACTATTTGTGTGAATGGATCTGTAAAAATCAATTAAAAATATTTCAGAGAGAGAGCGACAGAGCGCACTTCATCGGATGTCCACAAAAGCCAATGCCACAATAAACATGTTAGTCTTCAAGATGCCATTAGACTCGTTTTTGTCACAATACACCAACAAAAGCAATACAACCCCCCAAGCTGCTTTGTACTGGTCCATTTAGCTCAGTTGGTCCATTTAGCTTCACAGCCCCCAAACCCACCAGACCTAAGAGTCTGAAGTAGAGCACAAATAACCACCAGACTCTGAAGGTCATGCCTCTGAGAGTTTGAGAGGGGACCCACATCATCTATAGCTAGTCCTCTGCAGGGTACTCAGCAAAAAGGCACACTTTGAGACTATTCAACAGTGCCAAACCCAGAAGATTCAAGGCAGAGCAGTGTTCCTTTATGTTGGATTCTTTATATTGAATATAAAATTCAATACAATCCATTTATCTACACAATATTTCAGTTGAGTGCTGTAGAAAAGCATTTATCATCTTGTTTAACTACGATAGGTCAATTCATCAACAGTGGCTGCTGGTTGCATTCTATTTGATTAACTCTCCTTGCTGTTTTTCCTTAAGAGAATCCCTTCCCTTTTAAGATCCTGTCACTTCCCTGGACACTCAAGGTTTCCACAAGTCCGAAGGCTAGCAGTCAAATTACGGTACATGTCAGTAACAGGTACGAGTTTCCTTAGAAAATGCACATCAATAGCCCAACAATGGCACTGTGCGCCGTGAACAATGAATGCTCTCTGTTCATATTACCTTCCACCAAACTAAAAATAAGTAGGGGGTGGAAGGAAAGGAGTTGAGAATCTCTGCATACAAAACAGAAAGTCTGCTTTTTTGGAGTCAAGTTAGATACAGAAAAGCTCTGAAGATCCTAAGGGAGAACCTTGCTGAGCGTGCTAATGAAAGCCTTTACAGATAGTACACGCTGGATCTTTAAGAAGAGGTATCACTTACGTTATCATTGCTTCCTTTGTTGTCCTCATATTTTGTCTCTATGTGAATGGAGAATTTAGGTAAAAATGAACACTGCAGAGAAAAGAAAATCAGAATCAGAACTGCAGCCATTTATAACTCACCAGTTCATATGTACATTACAACCTAGCAGTTTTATTTTGCGAATACCAGAAATGAATTCACTAGTTTCCATCTTGTGCATCAAGGGCTTTTGGACCAACCTGTTCAGAATCCTTTGAAAAAGATGTTTTTTTTAAAAAAAAAGGCAGGAAGAAAGAGAAAATTTGAAACAGTCCATTTTGAAAAATAAAGCTAGCAATTCTTGCTAAAAACAATAACTAGCAATGGAAAAAATTGGAACTCTTGTCAGATTAAGCCACCTTTTAGGATCATGAATCAGTCTGAAAATACTTAAGCTTCTGATCTCAGCTTATTTAAGATCAGAAGGTCTCAGGGAACATCTATTCAGAATGTCACACTCTGAAAAGCCTTTCTAACACCTCACATTTTCCCTTTTTAATCACTGATGGTCACCCTCCTTTCTCCACAATCTTTACTGACTGAGCCTCATCAGCTTTCAACAGCACTGGTCTGAATCTAGATTGCACTACAAGTCACAGAATATGTTTTGAGATTCAACCCTCAATAATTGACATTGTGCTTCAGCAGAGCCAGGGAACTGTTTATGCAACATGCAGAGAGGTCCATTCATTACAGACAAAGTACATTTTTTTCCTTTTAAGTGAAAGCATATTCATTTATGAGAGAATTAAAATTAGATGCGAGATGATGATGATGATAAGAATAATAAGAATAATAAATTTTATTTATACCCCACCCTCCCTGGCCAGAGCCAGGCTCAGGGCAGCTAACACCAGTAAAATTACAATAAAAACAAAAGGGGGGGGGCAATTTAAAATACAGGTTAAAAATACAATTTAAAATGCAGCCTCATTTTAAAAGTAGCCCATGGATCAAAACCATAAGGGGAGGGAAATATAAGGGTCAGACTGAGTCCAAACCAAAGGCCAGGAGGAACAGCTCTGTCTTGGAGGGCCTGCGGAAAGATGTCAAGTCCCACAGGGCCCTAGTCTCTTGTGACAGAGCGTTCCACCAAGTCCGGGCCAGTACTGAAAAGGCCCTAGCCCTAGTTGAGACCAATCTAACCACCTTGCGACTTGGGACCTCCAGTTGTGTGCAGTATCTGGCTTTTGCACGTGTGGATCTGTGATTTGGAGAACGCAATATGAATAACAGAGAATTAATGGAGGCACAGGAAGCTTACAGCCCACGATAAGCAACAGTATGGATGAATCCCTAGCATTCTCTTAAAATGGAAAGAGGCCTTCTGTTCATGGAAGGCTAGTTAGGATTCGAGCCACTTGATTTTTGTCCTTTTTAAAATTTGCTTCTTGAGTTTAAAAAAATGTATGGCAGTGTATACATGTTCCCTGAAGTTACAGGTCTCATGTTAAATCTCCAAGTGCCGTGAGAGCAAATATACTTCAACTCTAGTGGCACATGAAGGCAAAAGTATACTACACCTGGCCAGCAAATGTCAGTGCCTTGCTTCCCTCCCTATCAGGGACTGGGCAAAGGAGGAATGGTGGAGACCGCCTCCCCAGCCTGACCCTACTAGGGAGGAGGAAAAGGAAGACAGTATAGATTTACAACAGGGGTTTGAGGGAGGTCACACCTCAGAGGCAGATGGGAAAGTTGGGAAATCATGGGAGAGCCAGAGCAACACCCAGCTGACACGTTGTCATTAGAAAGCATTCTAGACCCTCCATCTCCCAGAACCCGACGAGTCTTGAAAGTAGGAGAGCAAAGAGCTCAAAGACAGAGGGCACATAGCAGCACCCATAGAAGTGACGAATGAGGAAGTGGGATAGAAGGGGGGTGGAGATTCACTTGGGACAACACCATTATCCAAGAGGTTGAGTTTTATAGTCTCCCTCTGTAAATACTGAATAAAAAAAAAGGATGGTAAGAAATCTTCTCTTGTTTTTATACTTTCCTGGGAAATTGTGATGGCCTGGGAATCCGATTCAGAGGCTGAACCGGAGGAACCCCAGCCTGCACAGGAGTCCCCGCCTCCAGGGCCGGCTGAGCTGGGGAAGGGCCTTGGATCTGAAGCGCCTGCACCTGTGCAGGAGCAGGCACCAGGTGATTCCACTCTGGCTCCGGAGGTGATTGAGGACACAGTGCCTACAGGTGCGTCTCCCCCTGGGTCCAGTAACCCTCCAGCCTCTCCTGAGCTGCAGAGGCTCAGGGCAGAGAGGCGGAGGGAACTGGTTTCTCCCAGGAGGAGTGCTCGCCTTAAGGCCAGGAGAGGCGGGTCTCCTGGGGGCCGGGACCGCCCCTGGCCTCAGAGAAGATAAAGGCCAGTCAGCCCAGTCCCAGGTTGCGGGAGCAACATCTTGAATACCTGCTTCTGCCCGGACCCAGACCTGTCCTTCCAGAGTTCCCATCCCCGCCCGGCTTCCTGCTTCAGACCCCGCCTCGCTCTTTGTGAACTGTTTCCAGACTCGTGACCCAGGACCACGCCAACGGTAACCTTCCCCCCGGGACCAGCACAGAAATAGCCAGTAGCAGCATTCTGACATTCCCACCCTGCCCATCCCATAGTTGCCTATCCACACAAAGCTAGTAGAGAAGACCTTTCAGCAATGCATAAGAGAGAACAGGCATTCAGGCAGCAATCTCTGACATGAGGACAGAGGTGTCACAAGAAGACAAGTGTCCATATTTTCATCTGTGCCACAAAGGAGGGTATTACTGCAGAAGAGAACTGGTTTAATTGCCAAAACATAGCAGTATTCCCTGAGTGGAAGGAGAGGAGAAAACAGAATATTGAAAAGGCAGAGCCACAGTTGTATTTTTCAATTCACCACAGGCACCTTCTTTAAAAAATAAAATAAAGAATAGAGTCTATTTTTAGTGTGATGATTGATTAGTGTTGTCATAGCAATGAGAAGCAACTGCAAGAACACAGTATAATATAAGTAAGCCAAGACAAGTGCCAAAGAATTAAGGGAACAGAATACAAAACACATGGCATTTTTCAGCCAGCCTATGGGTTGCTGCTATAATAGCAATCTTTCCACTGAAATTGCATGTGAAGTGGATGAAGGGATTACAATGTCCTGAAATAAAAATATTGGGGATTAAACAAGATATTGACGCTTCTCTCCTTTTTTCATCTAACCAGAACTTGTGGTTCACAACCAAGGAAAACAATCTTCCAATGGGAACCTTTTGCAGAAACTTCAAACAAAAAATTCTCATTGCTTTGTCATTAGAAACATTAATTCTGAATCACTGGAAACTATTTCAGGCCTGTTCAAAACTGAATCCAGCTCTTTTCCAGGGCAGGAAAGGAACATTCGTATAAAAATAGAGTGGTCAAGATTGATTTCGTACTAGCTGTTTTCTCCATAATTGACATAATTAATTGACTCCTTTTTTAATGGAAAACCTAGATTGAGTTGCAATTTGGAATACATAATAATAATAGTCATTAGAACCTAATCTTGCCAGCAGTGATGGATAATTTGATCTCAACTATGGTAAAATATTCAAGGCTTTATGGCTGACCTTAAGAGTTGTGTCATCCAAAATAACTGTTCAACACGATATGCATTTTAATTAAGTTAAATAAAAATCTGCCTAGCGTTCTGCCAACTCACACACTTCTGGAATGCACTTCAAGTACTTTCGTTGACAATGGCACCAAAACACCTTTAGCTCAATGTAAGACAGAGCTGAGTCCTTGAAACCACTGACAGGAGAAGGAGGCTGCAGATGGTGCCGGTTGCTGCTGCTGCCATTCCTGCATCGTTTGCCGCGACTGCATGCAAGCATGCTGTCAGGGCCTCATATTTATGGATTCAGAAAATTTCTACCCACATATTTCGGCCTCCAAAATGGCACCCAAAGCGGCCTCCGGACTAAACACAGCAATAATGAAATACGTCTGGGTGCGTGGGAAGCAAATGTATCCATTAAATTGCTAAAACAGCAGCACGAAAAGCACATAAAGCAAGTGGGTCAGTTTAAAAATACATCACCATTGAAGGAGGCTAAAGGCGCAGGAGAAAAGAAGAAATCTTTACTGCCTTCCTTAATGAGAAGAAGGGCTGGCTAAGGTTATCTCAGGAGAGAGCTTCTCCTTGGAAGTGCAGCTACTGCACACACACCTCCAAAGGTGGCAGGATGTGAAGTAGAGGCCAGGTGTTGAAAGAGGTGAACAAACAGGTTCACGAGAGAGGAAATGGTTCTTTGGACAACTTGGTGCCAAGCCATTTAGGGTTTTATAGGTGTCCTGAAACAAATAGGAGGCTGGTGCAAATGAAAAAGTTCTGATGTGATATGTTCTGAGAACTGAAAACGAGAAGCTAATCTGGCTGGTCTATTTTGCACCAAGTGGAGTTCCAAACCCTCTCCAAAAGCTTATTTATCACCTTTATATCCCAACTTTTTCTCTTAGGGGTACATGATCATGGATGCTTTAGTTGAGATTCCTGCTTTGCAGGGGGGTGGACTAGATGAACCTTGGGTTCCTTCCAACTCTTCAGATTCGATGGTTCACCCTACAATGACTCTGTGGGGTAGGTTAAGAGGCTGTGACTGGCCTAAGGTCACCCAGTGAGCTTCGTGACTGAGTGGGGGATTTGAACCCTGATCTCCCGGGTCCTAGTCGGACACTCGAAACACTACACCACCTGGAGTACTTCTGCTGTAGGGCATCTATTTAAATTAAGTAGGTAAATGAATAGGGAGAAAGCAAATTGTCACTTAGAGAAGGATCTGAAATATTTTCCTTGAACCTTGAATTTGTTTTGTTCTCAGTTGTTTTATCTGATGGTTTAATGTGCTGTAAACAGCTGTGAGATTTTTTTTCTTTAAAATAAAAAGTGGTATAGAAATAAAACTAACAACAACAACAACCCTATTTGGAGTGTACAGCAGTAGTCCAGTCTGGATGCAGTCAGGGTGCAAATGACAGTGGCCATATCTGCATGGTCTAGGAAAGGGCACACCTTCTGCACAAGCTCAAGCTGAGAAAAGGCATGCTTGGCCACAACTATCACCTTGTCCTCTAGGAGTAAAGTGGTGTCCCAGGAGTGCTTCCAAGCTGCAGACTGGATCCTTCATGGGGAATGCCACCCCATCCAATACTGCCCTCAGCCACTCTCCTACTGATCAAAATCACTCCTGTTTTGTCTAGATGAAGCCTTGCCTCATAAGCCCACATCCATCCCATCATTGCATCCAGACAACAGTTCAGGAGCCCCCAGAGCTTCCTTGGCATTAGAAGAAAAGACTGATATCTATGTTCAGGTTGATAATGCCTAACTCCAGACCTCCCCTGACAATCTCATTAGGATGTCAAACCTCGACGTTGCGTCTTTGACCATGGGCCGGACTTGGACCTTGCCTCTCGGGTAATCCACGGGACCAGGACAGCAAGTGAATAATAGTCTCCAAAGGGTCTTCCTAATTTAAAATTGCAAGTTTCTGGAAATTGAGAGCATCCCAACCCTTGTTGCTGCCATTAATGTTGGCTGAATAGTTACAACAGGTGTAAGTAAATAATTAAAATGCAACTTGGGTAATCCTGAAATGTGGCACAGTAACCTAGTTTATCAGGAAGCGCTGTTTCTGAGGAAGGCAATGAAGTGGCTGGTTTCTTTAACAGCAAAGTAAGAAATGAGTAAGCTTTAGCCCTCAGGAAAGCAAGCTAACGTATACCATTTACTGAGAGACGGCCAGCCAAGAGATGCTGAGTTTGATATTTGTCATTGCATATATCTCAGTCTTTTCAACACTGCACTTTAAACTAAGCTTGCAAGCCTCTGGTTGGTGACTGATGGAGTGTGGAATTTATGATACAGCCACTCCAGATGTTTCACAATCAAAGGCAGATGTAATAGACAGGCATTTTTCCATGACGTTCTGAGCCTCTGGATAGAATTCACCAATTAACTACCCACTCAACATTGTGTGCGCCGAATGAAAAATTTCTCACATTTCTGTGGCTCTTACGGCAAAGGATTAATGATGTCACATGGTAGGCCTCTTCCTAGCATTACTGAAGTACCCTAAATAAAAGTTTTGAAGTTACCGTCCGTTGCACAAACGACGAAGCCAAAAGAGAGGTCTTTAGCCTGCAAACTAAACAATAGCCGAAACTAGCTAACCCAATTCCTTTTAAACCTTTCTTTTTCATCCCTATCATTATTCATGCTGAGTGAAAGCAAGTCACTGTGCAGAAAATATATTCTGATTACTGCCAAAATCCAATCAATTGCAGATGGTTAATATACAAGATAACACAGTGCACTGTCCTCAATCCTGGGGTGAACCATATGGGCAGGCAGCTGTACTCACCCCCCCCCCCCGATTTAAAAGACAGTAGGAATAGGCTTACAAACCCAACAAGAATCAGAAAGCAGACTGGAGTCTTGGGGAGGGGAGAGTTATTCGGGCCAAGGGAAACTTGTTTCATGGTTTCCATTTGAATCCCTGACATGCCCTGGAGCTGGGCATGTTTAGCCTGGAGAAGAGGAGGTTAAGGGGTGATATGATAGCCGTGTTCAAATATATAAAAGGATGTCACATAGAGGAGGGAGAAAGGTTGTTTTCTGCTGCTCCAGAGAAGCGGACACGGAGCAATGGATCCAAACTACAAGAAAGAAGATTCCACCTAAACATTAGGAAGAACTTCCTGACAGTAAGAGCTGTTCAACGGTGGAATTTGCTGCCAAGGAGTGTGGTGGAGTCTCCTTCTTTGGAGGTCTTTAAGCAGAGGCTTGACAACCATATGTCAGGAGTGCTCTGATGGTGTTTCCTGCTTGGCAGGGGGTTGGACTCGATGGCCCTTGTAGTCACTTCCAACTCTATGATTCTATGATTTCCAATTACACCATCTCAGGTAGCAAGATTGGAGAACAATGTTAAGTGTAGCCAATGCTGAGATAGACGGACCAATAGCCTGAGTCACTATAAAGAAGTTAGGTACACTGAAAGTAGTCTAATATTCTTTTGGACATGGAACACTTTTGCTGCTCCTTCTGCTCCTGTCCCCTGAACAGTTTCTGATCAATCAGAGGTGTCCCTTGTCTCAAAGCTAACTATATTATTATTTAGAAGGAAAATCACCATAAAATACTGTATTTTTCGCTCTATAAGACACACCTGACCATAAGACGCACTTAGTTTTAGAGGAGGAAAACAAGAAAAAAAATATTCTGAATCTGCGTAGTGCCTCTCCAGCAAAGCGGGAGGAGAAACGGAAGGGGCTCCATTTCTCCTCCTGCTTCGCTGAAGGGGTGCTGCGCAGCTTTCCCTCTCTTCACAGCGCCTCTCCAGAGAAGCAAAGTAAGAACAGCAAGAGGGATCGCTGCGAAACGATCCCTCTTGCTGTTCTGGCTTTTGGGACAACTGCGTCAAGCCTCTTCAGGGCAGGGGGAGCGTTCCTCCCGTTGCCCTGAAGAGGCTTCGCAAAAGCAACGCAAAGCCTCTTGAGCAAAGAGGCAGGAGCGCTCCCGCTGCACTCAAGAGGCTTTGCGTGGCTATCCTTGAAGCCAGAAGAGCAAGAGGGATCGGTGTGCAGTGATCCCTCTTGCTCTTCTGGCTTCAGCGATAGTTGCGCAGCCTGCATTTGCTCCATAAGACACACACATTTCCCCTTACTTTTTAGGAGGGGAAAAGTGCGTCTTATAGAGCGAAAAATACGGTACCTCTGGGGTTGAAGGCACAATTATTTCTATAGTCGCCAGCACATATACATCAAGACACTCCAAAGGAAAATAAAAATGGGCGAAGCCCCAAGGCGACATTCCTTCCTTCCACCGCACAAGTGGGCAATGTTTTGGGGGCTGTGCCAAAATGGCATACTTCTCAGGTGGGGTGTGGCTTACTATTGTAACAAGGTGGCAGAAGGCCTGCTCTCCCTTCTGTCCAGAGCAAAGTTTGGAAACTTTCATAATGACACAACTATGCAGCTCTCAAGGTGCACTCTCAAAGGACTGTGGTTGCTGTCTTTCCACTTGTTCCCGGAAGGTCTGCCACAGCAGATAAATAAGGAAAAAATAAGAGCGAGGACACCTGCAGCTTGTAAGGACACCATGGAGTGAGCTATACAGCTGCAAATAAAACGTTTCAAGTGTGTTATAAAGTGCATTACACAAATGTGACACTAGATGGCGAAGGTGAGCTATGGCAAATTCAATATATTTTTTTCAAAACTTTTTTTTTAAAAAAGCATTTCCACAGCTTTTTAAAATATGTGTCTAGATTCCATCCAGCAGCAGAGAAGGTGGGTGGCTTGTGTCACTGGTTTATTTCTACAATTTAGATCCCACCCTTTCATGTGAAGGAACCCAGGCCAGCTGATACAGCAATTATGTATATATTTAAAGCATTCTAAAACAGTTTAAAACATTATTCAGCCAGAAACAGCATCTTTCAGCATCAAATGCCTGAGTAAACAGGAATGTTTTCAACTTCCTCTGGAAAAGTCAGTAACGGGAGACTGGTGCATCTCATCAGGGAGGACATTCCACAAATGGGGAACCACCACCAAAAAAGACCCCCTCATGAGCCAGTGCCGACCAGGAAGTCCCCAGTTGCGGCACCACCACCAAGGCCTCACCTTCAAATGACCCCTCACAGAGTCATAGTTACAGGTAAGTAACCTGTTTTTCCTCTTTGTTTCCCCCCCCCCCGTAGTTCCACATACGGGAGCATTGTGAGCTAACTTGAAACAAGAGTGGGAAAGAGAGCAATGCTGCCTGCAGAACAGAAAGTTGTATCCTTCCTTTAGCAGGTGAACAAATTTGTCACATCCCAATTCCACAACAAAATCGTAAATAAAAGGCTAGAATAGGAATGGCACAAATATGTCCCACTGTTCAACATCTGAAGTTGAGGGAATTTGGTGGGAAGGCACCATCCATCGGAATAATCCCATTCTTATTAATGCAGCCTCAGTATGAGACACTCAGTCCTGAGACGCTAAGGTTTTCCTTATCATTTTTACCTTCTAATTGGCAGGCAAAACACAATCATGATTTCAACTGGTACACCTTTTTCCAAGCCTTTTGCCCACTGATGCATTTTATGAACACTGCCTACAGAATCAAGTTACTCAGCTACCTGTTATGAGCTGCGGAGTCAAACTCTGTAATAATTCAGAGATGTAGTTTTGAAGCGTAGACGAGCAGGTTCAACACTATCTCCTTTCAACACCTTAGATTTGCTATCAGTTTCTCTCGAAATGAGGCAAGTTGTCAAGATATTTCACGGCTCCATTGTAACACGTTTTCCCTTCTCCAGAAAGGCAATTGGATTTCAGGATATATGGTATTATCTATAGCACCATCTCTCTCTCTGCCCTGCTATCTTCGGACTCGTTCCCCGTTATAATATATTACATAGCATTAGGTTAAGAGTCAATCTAAAATAACGATTAAGATCTCAAAGCCCTTTATGTATAAAATAAAAACAGCAATGTATAGTCAGCTAAGAGAGTCCACAAGCGAGTAGGCTGGGGAGTTATACAACTACTAGGACATTTCCAGGACGTGGGTGGCGCTGTGGGTTAAACCACAGAGCTGAGGACTTGCCAATCAGAAGGTCGGCGGTTCGAATCCCCACAATGGGGTGAGCTTCCATTGCTTGGTCCCAGTTCCTGCCAACCTAGCAGTTCGAAAGCATGTCAAAGTGCAAGTAGATAAATAGGTACCACTCCGGCGGGAAGGTAAACGGCGTTTCCATGCACTGCTCTAGTTCATCAGAAGCGGCTTAGTCATGCTGGCCACATGACCCGGAAGCTGTACGCTGGCTCCCTTGGCCAAGAAAGCGAGATGAGCGCCGCAACCCCAGAGTTGGTCACGACTGGACCTAATTGTCAGGGGTCCCTTTACCTTTACCTTTAGGACATTTCCAGGCCTGCTTTTTTTTGTGAGAAAGGAAGCTGGATAACTGTAGAATAAGCACCAACACAGCCTCTTTGTTCGCCCTTGGAATTTGAACCCAGTAGTGCCTGCATGTTATACAGGTGGTACTAATTTTAAAAAGTCTCTCTTTGATCCTAGTACAGTGGTGCCTCACAAGATGAAATTAATTCATTCCACAAGTTTTTTCGTCTAGCGAATTTTTCGTCTTGCGAAGCACAGTGTCGGAAAAGTTTTGGAAAAGCTTCAAAAATCACCAAAGTCTTCAAAAACCTCAAAAAAGGCTACCACACCGCGTTCTATGAGTTGCTCCTCGAAGTCAAGTCGCAACTGTATTAACAGTGTTAAGAAAAAGGAAACAAACTTGCAAGACATTTTCGTCTTGCGAAGCAAGCCCATAAGGAAATTCGTCTTGCGAAGCAGCTCAAAAAAGGCAAAACCCTTTCGTCTAGCAAGTTTTTCGTCTTGCGAGGCATTCGTCTTGCGGGGCACCACTGCAGTTGTTCAGAGGCACATTTTCTAAAGTAAATGGAATCATCTGAAGGCTGCTGGGCAAGACTTCGGTGTGTAATCTGAAGGTACAGATCCTTGGAGTTGGCTGGACAATGTGCTCCTCACGCCTTATGACATGAGCTCCAGTGTTCTGCAACAGCCTTCAAACAGTTGCCAAGGTTACCGAGAGTGAGGGTTTATGGAGCTCTCCCTGGCAATAAATACTACAAATAAAGAGGCTGAGACTACCCAGTGAGGCTGAGACTTCTTCTGGTGTCTTCTGTGCCTGCCAACTTATCATGGAAGGCTTAGACGATGCAGGAGACAGCAAGCTAGACAAGAATTTATTGTCTCTCTTAAACACGGACAGAAACAGTAACAGAAAGCTCCTGACTCTACCCAGAAATAACTAAATACAGTCTGCCTAGTGACTGACTCCACCAAGGTGCAACTATATATTATGCCACGTGGTAACTAAACTATGTAAAGCTACCTCTCCATCCACCAAATAATCTCAAGGAGTGGGCAGTGAGGCATAGCCTATGTAGTCCAGAAACAGCTGGGTTCTGCCTCCGTTTGATCACTTGATTAATTTAGCAAAGGCCCATCCCAGCCCTTTCTCATTTCATCAAACTATTGCTTGTTCTTATCCTTTGCTTTGCTTATTCTTCAAACAGCTATAGGGCAAGGAACTGGATTGCAGAATAACACCTCTACAATTTTTGCATTGCGGTCGAAAGAGGAAAGATTAGAAGGTTCTTCTGTTCCAAATTGAATCATAGAACCAGTGCAGCTGTAGGTGTATTGGTGCCTTTTGTGTCTCTCATTCTTTTATTCAGTTCCTTTTCTCCTTTCTGGGCACTGAGCCCAGATCTGTTTAATTTTGCTTGCAGAATGAAGAGTTTTCCCAGACACTGTATCCAGATAGATGACCATTTTATGAGTTAATAAAAGATAAAATAAAATCTGTCTCTCGACTACCAGCAATAACCGGCACTTTAAAGGCCTTGTCCTTTTCTTATTTTTATAGAGGTTTCATTTCAATTAGAACTACTGGGTAGCAAAATATATCAAGCTTCTGAAATTAACATAATATTAAGTTAAATAATTGATGAGGCCCTCCTAATATTAGCTGCAATATCCTTCCCTAGTTATATAAAAGAGGATCCATCTTCTATTGAGCAATATTACCACTATGAAAAACCCCATTACTATGCTTTACTAAAACCTTTCCGAGACTTAATTAACATGACAAAAAGTAAGCAAAACTTACCGTGTATTCTGATCCAAATTTGCCCAACAGGAAGAGGAGAAAGGGGGGGAAAGAATAATGCCATAATTATTTTATTGTTCATGTTGCTTTATTAAAATGTAAAAATACATTAATCATTGTGCTGACATGCATATTGCATTTCCTGTGGATTATATGGCAAGGAACAGTGCAGAAAGACTGTATTTCTAATTGTTTCATCGCTGGTGAACGTGGAAGTTTGATTCCTGGAGCACCAGGGCAGCAGATATTTTTGCATAATTTTGCTCTCCCTATCATCCCATCCAAGAGCTGTTAAGGCACCCCAAGGAGACAGGTGGTAAACTCATCACCTGCATACATGAATAGAAAACGGAAAAGCATTCTACAGCCTGTTTGTAGCGGAAGTCAGGGGAATGCCTTGCTTTTATTTTGTCTTAGATATCCTAGCTCTTTCTCAATACTACCGGGATATTCCAGTTTCTGATTCAGTTTATAAATAGGACTCCAGTGAGGTCAATTTCAGGAAAAAAACCACAAAACAGATTGAAGCTGCCCTGACAGATTAGATGCTGATTTCATAACATATTCCTATAAGGTCAAATACTGTCCTTACAGAGGAATACAATTTACCGTATTTTTCGCTCCATAGGACGCTCCTGACCAAAAGACGCACCAAGTTTTTAGAGCAGGAAAACAAGGAAAAAAATCTGACTCAAATTTTGTACTAAACTATTTAAAACAACAAAGTGTGTGGCTCCTGTCCACTTTGCTGCTTTAAAGCGAGCCATGGTATATAATGAGGAGAATGGAAAAAGGACACATTCCATTATAATGTAGCTGTTTTCATTATCACTGGGAAGTCAGTATTGGCAGCAGTCACAAAAACTAAAATTTGAGCATTTTACTGTTACTAATCAAGAATATTAATAGTCAGGGAGAGAAACCAGGGCTGTGCAAATGAGAAGTGCTTGGGAGTATGGAGGAACAGCAAAATAATAATAATAATAATAATAATAATAATAATAATAATAATAATAACAACAACAACAACAACAACAACAACAACAACAACAACAACAACAATTTATTTATACCCCGCCCATCTGGCTGGGCCTCCCCAGCCACTCTGGGCGGCTTCCAAAAGAATATTAAAATACTGTGAAGCTAAAGATCAAATGATTGTGCTCCAGTTCCTAAATCTCTGAAGTTTTCTCAAAACAGGCATGGTTGTTTTGAAAGGAAGATTCAAAATGGAGTGACTGAGCAAAGAACAGAGGAGGAAAAGAGGGCAGATAAATAGCTTCCATTCAATACCAAGAGAACACAATGTTTTTGGTTTAGTATAGGTGGACTGTACTTGTAAGAACTTGTATAATGAATTATAGAGTTGCAGTGGAATATCAGAGCCTCGTTTCAGCAGTAAAGATTAGCTACTAGGAACATGGTCCACACACACACAGGATGTCTGGTTATAGCTGTGCAGTTTAAACTGTTCCTGAGCCAGATACCTGCTCAGTTTTAGCTGAAATTACTATTACTGGTTTGTGGAGATCCTTTGCATGTATTTATGACTATTTCCCCAAAACTGCTACTTGAAGAAATCCCCAAACTTACTATTTTTAAACTTCAAATGGAGCTCAGAATCCAGTTAGGCAATCCTTTGCAGCTGAATTAGGAGGCACTGAGAGACAGCAATTTGCTGCTCCCCACCCTCCACCCTCCACCCCAGGAGCACACAGCCTTCCCTCTGCTTGCAAACCTTGCAGGGACTTCAGGGGAAAGCAAAGGCTGTAGGCAGAGCAGTGTGGCTCCTCCCCCCACCCCCAAAAAGCACCCCAGCAGCACACAATCTTCCCTCTGCTTCCAAACCTTGCAAACCTTGTCGGGACTTCAGGGGAAAGCAAAGGCTGTAGGCAGAGCCGTGTGGCTCCTCCCCCCACGGGGGGGGGAGCAGCCCGGGAGCGCACAGCCTTCCCGCTGCTTGCAAACCTTGCAGGGACTTCAGGGGAAAGCAGAGGCTGCCGGCACAGCACCGTGGCTCCTCCCCCCACCCCCAAAGAGCAGCCCAGGAGCACAAGACAACAGCGATTTGGCTCCAGGGAACACACATTCGCTCCATAAGACGCACAGACTTTTTCCCTTACTTTTTGGGAGGGAAAAAGTGCGTCCTATGGAGCGAAAAATACGGTAGGTTAGGCACACTCCTCAGAGGACTGAAGTCACCATTCCATACCCGCATTTAATTACCGGAATTACATTTGTATCTGGCAAATGATTTGGTTTTGTGCAGATAAACCTTTTGAAAATAAATGCATTTCCTGCAAGTCAGCACGCTGAGCTCTCACCCTCAGTTCACGCCCCCACCTACTACTCTCAGCAGATACTGCGGAGGTGAAGGAAAGTTTGTCCCCCAAGCAATAACTGTGGGAGGAGAAATTGGCTCGCTTCAGCAAAAATATGCCAAAGCAATTGTTGGGGGAAGGGTGCACTGTCTCTGAATCCTATTTCCCCCTCACACTTGGCACTTCCTTTGGCAGTAATAGCAGGGGTCAGACTTTGTATGGGCATGAAGACTCAACAGCTCTTGGGACACAACAGAAACCTCCCGAGAACTATCCTCCCTGACGGCTCTAAGGAACCAACAGAGATAGAGAGAAACATAAGGAAGCTGCCTTATACCAGGGTCTGCCTATTTGCTTATCTTGTCAATAATGATGATGATGATGATGAATACCCCGTGCATCTGGCTGGGTTTCCCTAGCCACTCTGGGAGGCTCCTAACAGAATATTAATAATAAAAAGGGACAACATCAAACATTAAAAACCTCCCTAAACAGGGCTGCCTTCAGATGCCTTCTAAAAGTCAGATAGTTGTTTATTTCGTTGACATTTGATGGGAGGGCGTTCCATAGGGCGGGCGCCACTACCGAGAAGGCCCTCTGTCTGGTTCCCTGTAACCTCACTTCTCACAGTGAGAGAACCACCAGAAGGCCCTCGGAGCTGGACCTCAGTGTCTGGGCTGAACGATTCAGGTGGAGATGCTCCTTCAGGTATATTGGGCTGAGGCCGTTTAGGGCTTTAAAGCACCAACACTTCGAATTGTGCTCAGAAGCATACCTGGAGCCAATGTAGGTCTATCCCATGGAAAGGCAAACTAAGGCCCGGGGGCCGGATCTGGCCCAATCGCCTTCTAAATCTGGCCCACGGATGGTCCAGGAATCAGTGTGTTTGTCCTTTTATTTAATCAGTAGAATGTGTCCTTTTATTTAAAATGCATCTCTGGGTTATTTGTAGGGCATAGGAATTTGTTCATCCCCCCCAAATATAGTCTGCCCCCCCACAAGGTCTGAGGGACAGTGGACCGCCCCCCCCCGGCTGAAAAAGTTTGCTGACCTCTGCAAATGCACCAAAGGGCAAACATGACCTTCACCTTAAAACAACACTTCCCCTCCGTACCTGTAATTGTGTATGGGTAGTAATTCCATGCCTTCTCTGTAACATAAAATATTTTGGGGACAACAGCTCTTGCCCAACTTGGGAGTTTGCTGCAAAGAGAAACAAAAATTTAGATCACAAGTATAAAGAACCTTAATACTGACTTAGCATGAGGATATGTTCAGGGAAGAAAACATATCACAGTGGTACTTCGGGTTACATATGCTTCAGGTTACAGACTCCGCTAACCCAGAAATAGTGCTTCAGGTTAATAACTTTGCTTCAGGATGAGAACAGAAATCATGCTCCGGTGGCACGGCAACAGCAGGAGGCCCCATTAGCTAAAGTGGTGCTTCAGGTTAAGAACAGTTTCAGGTTAAGAACGGACCTCCGGAACGAATTAAGTACTTAACCCGAGGTACCACTGTAGTGCAAAGTGCCAAAACATGGACCTGGGAATTCACATATTGGTCATATAACAGAATGAGCAATAACACACACTGAATATTTTATATAACTCTAAGCCACTAAGTGGCATTAGTCTGAGTAATACTATTCTCCTTTTTTCCTTCTCTCTTCAATTGCACAGTCTAATGCAATAGTCTTCATACTTTTTCAGACTCAGGACTCATCTTTAACCAAAACATGAATTTAGGAGCCCCTCCATCCTCCTTCTCATATATCTATCTGCATGGTGGCAGTGGGCAGTGCCTCTGTTTGCAACCCACCATGGATCATGCTGCAACCCAGTTGTGGGTCCCAGCCCACCAGCTGAAGTCCTATTCACTAGTGCAGGCTTTGTCAACCTGGTGCCGAGACTGATGGGAATTGTAGCCCAAAACATCTGGAGGGTACTACGTTGGTGAAGGCTCCTCTTGTGCAAGAGAATGACCTCCCAAACTGAATGCAGTACAGTGGTACCTCAGTTTACATACGCTTCAGGTTACAGACTCCGCTAACCCAGAAATATTACCTCGGGTTAAGAACTTTGCTTCAGGATGAGAACAGAAATCGTGCAGCAGCGGCACGGCAGCAGCAGGAGGCCCCATTAGCTAAAGTGCTGCTTCAGGTTAAGAACAGTTTCAGGTTAAGAACAAACCTCCAGAACGAATTAAGTTCTTAACCTGAGGTACCACTGTATCTTGATTTTTGTCAAAAGATACCCATTTCTGATATAAGAATACTAAGCCAGTTAATATTTGACTAGCTGTTCCTTCTGCACCTCCCCAATTCTATTTTTATTGACTTTTGTTGGCTTAAAAAGAAAAATATTCAACATAAGGAGTTGCCGGGGGTGGGGAGTTGGGGGTGCCTGCTTTTTAGCCTGTGTTTTATTTGTCTGGAGTGTTTACATAGGGGCCAAGCAGGTTCTCAGGGGTGTGGCCCACCCCAGTGACATCAGATGCCCTGACTGTTATAGTGGAGCCACCTGACTTGACCCCAGCACTGCCTCCTGTCATTGAACTGTTCCCCGCTCCCAGGGAAGCAAATGAGGCTAGACTGGAGTGAGCTGGTTGTGTTGACTCCACTTCTAAGCATGCTGTGATGGTATAAGCAACAGACCCAGGAGACTCAAACTACTTTTAGGAGTGCTCACTTGCATGCTCAGTCCCATGGCTTGGGAAAACAGTGGAAATGACTGTTCCAAAGGGGAGCTCAGGGGTCATGCCAGGTGTTGGGACTTCTTAGCTTATGCCTAGCCATCTATCCTAGAGCTTTGCTGTGACATCTGAACCTGTAACCTGATTTATGCTGGGGTACTGCAGTGAATTCTGGAATAATCATAATCAAGCCAAGAGTCTGGAGTCTACAAGTGGCAGCCGGGGATGGTTCAAGAGCTCACATATCACCAGCAGTTTTTGTTCCATCTGAAACTTTCTACCTTCAGGGAATACTTTCCACATCAGCGTATGGGAAACATACTGGTAGTTTTCAAAGACTGAAAATGAGGTGTTATTTGCTCACTGAGATTAGAAAAAGGGATGCTTTTGAATGGTAGGAAGGTAAATTTAGGTGAAACCAGGGGTAGAAGAAACTAGCAGAGCTGTTCCTGGTAGTTCTGCAACACACCATGCTCCACAAGAAGGAATCTCCTTAGGGTTTTAATATAGTTATTTCTTCTTCTAGCAGCTGGAAAAACAGAAAATCTAAAACCTAATTCCAGGTGTTTGAGTAATCCTCCTGAGGAAATACAGATTCAAATGTTTTCTCCAAGGCGTCAAGCTCACAGGCAAGCTTCTCTCAGTTGGCTTCATATTTTATTCCTGTGCATGTCACTGGAGCGCTAAGTGTTGGCTCCACCTCCCAGCTCACCTCCTTATTCTCCCATATCCTGGCCCATCTGGCTCTTATGTATACACCAGGGATAGACCTATGACAAGTGCAAAGCATGTCCTCGTCCACAGGTGATTTCGGGGTAGGGAGAGAGAAGTAAACAGTGTCTTTTCTTGGAACTGGAGACTTGTACATGCAGAACTGCTTTGCGGCAGTTTGCACACAATGGCCTGGGGTGCAACTATGCTTAACTATAGGTTTAATGGAAACAAACAGCATGCTGGTGCACGCTGCTCAAAAGTCCCCACTTGACTTTTTGCTGACCATATTGCAAGAAACCACAAGCATTGGGCTTATGGTGCTGTCTCAACTCAGGTTCATGACTTGTTTCCTTTCAAAGAAGCCATAAGTAGTAGCTCAGGCCTGGCTTTCTGCTCGTGGGTTGTTTGGGAAAAACAAACCACTAGCCTGTGTTCAGGTGATAAGACAAACCAAGGCTTGCTCCCAGGGTAGCATGACCCTGGGAGCAAAGTGAGAACTTTGATTTGACTATGGTTTACAACCTAGGGAAAATTAGCTACTACTTTTAAAGCTTTGTGTGGTATGAATGTAAGTGCATCTGCTGAACAACTGTTTGACAGAGCCTGTGTACTGTCCTCAAGTACTCTGCTTAAATAAATATGAATTATTTTAGCTAATAAAATTGAAAGACATATGTTTTGTGCAATGCTTTCCTTTCGCTCTTCAGTTTTATTTGACAAATAGTATTATTTTGACCTTTTGTTATTTTGCTCTCATCAAAGGCTGACATCTTATAATTACCTAATAATAATTCCCTTTAAAATACTGCTGTGGTGGTTGACTGAAAGCACAGACATTAAGAGTACATTATCTACTTACATTATCTACAGTATATTGATTTAATACAGTAATATTAATGGAAATCTCCCTGGTAGAGAGTTATGATCTTCTGCTTCTTCAAGAAATTGTTGCATCTAAGACAGCACTTTAAAAACTTTTCCTCTTCCAGGGAATGTAGCCAATCAGGGATCACACTGCAAATGTGATGTTGTCACAATGACGTATAACCAGTCAGATTTGGACTCATCCGTGGCAGTAGTGATGGACGGCTATCTTTCAGGAAACTTGGCCCACCATTAGTGATCTTCCTATTGAGGAAAACCTTATCTTGTAAGAGTTCCCTAGAACTTAGTTTGAAAATTGCCGATCGAAAACTTTTGGCTAGACCTAAGAACAAACTGAACTTCAATAAACCTGTTGGAACTAGATTGGCTTGTAGCTTACAAACAATATAGCTTAATAAAGGCCTTGTATCAAGTTTCTCAGAAAGTGGTACAAACTCAAATTCAATTTGGGTTGAAGCGATACAAAAATAATGAAATGTGTAAGGTTTTGGAGTTCACTACAAGGTAGAATGAAACCTTAGGGAAAGATTCCCTATTTCTTGATACAGTGAACAGACCTGCAAGTTTTTAGATGTAAAATTAATAGGTAGGTTCCATCTGCAGAGCACAATGGGATGCATTTAGTGATAACTCACACCCTAAGCAATTTCATTGATTTGAAGGGAACAATGCATTTAACACAAAGCTTTCCAATACCAGCCTGCAACTGAAACTGTGCTGAGCAGTGAAATATAATTAGCACTCCTAAGGCATTTGAAAGGATGGAGCAGAGGGGAAAAAGAAAAAGAAAAAAGGATGGCTCAGAGGGCAGACAGTCAGTGGTTTCTGTAAGAGAGAGCTTAAAACTGCTTGAATTTACTAATAATGGTCCAACGCGTCATCCATCATAGTGAATCATCTGGATGTGTCATTTCTGACCAATATAATTCCCATATTCATTTTTAAAAAACTAATTAATTCTTGACGCTGCTGTATGAGCAAGAGCAATCTCACTCACACGCAATATTATATACTTGTCATTTCTAGCAAAAGTGTCACTTCTAAATTAATATAGAGTCAAACCAAGAGAGCCTTGAAATAGGCTGCCTGAAAGGATGCATCATATTAGAAACTGCTCATTAAATACTGTACAGGTAGCTTGCATGGTAGAAAATATTAAAATTATGGACAGAGGTTTTTCTACTAGAATATATGGCAAAAATGTATATTAAAAAATAGTGGAAATTTTCCACTTCGAGAACCATAAAAAAGAAGACAGAAAGCTGTGTTACTTTGCTAGTGCATTTGCCTTAGGCAAAAATCAGTAGGTAAGGAGCTCACACTTGCCTAAGGGCAATGTGCTACAGAAAGAAGAGAACCATGAGAGCAAAACAGTTTGGTTGCTATGAAGTTGAACATTGCAAGGGAGAAAGAGAAAACACAAAAGAGATCACTCCCCTCTTTGGTATATGTGCCCTAGGCGCAAAAGATAAGACGAAAGGTTGGATCAGACACCAACTAGGATGAGACTCTGCATGCACATACCATGTTTCGATCTGACCATTTCTCCTTTACAGAGTTAAGGAAACGTCCAACATTCTTTCCTTGAACAGGATTAAGATAAAGCATTCCAGTCTGAATTCTTACTCCAGCTGGGACACGTACATTGGATTTCATAGGTTTTACGTATGTACTCCAAGGTCATTTTGTGCACACCCAGAAGAGTTAATGCATTCCATGAACATGGACTGAACATGTTTACTAAGACCTGCCATTAACTTAAGGTTGAGTACTAAAAATACAGCTGTTTTGTGAAAAATATTAACCAAGTTAGGTATTTCTCCATCACAAAGGGGGGCTACTTTTGGTTTTGCACAAATTTCCAGCCCAAAACATTCTGAACAGATCTTTGGAATTTTGCCTATTCATGCCTCTTGCCAGTAGAGATTCTCCTTTAAAAAACTGAATGAACACACTGTGGCGATCACACAGGGCCCCCGGACGTTTCACTGTCTATTGATCCCTGTGCCACCACTTTATTTCTCGCTGCCACCACCCAGGCCCTACCTGGGACAATACTGAGTCCAGTCAGGGTTAAATTGAAACATAAACTTTTGTTTATTTATTGCAGTTTTACAAGTGTGTGGTTTCATAAACGGTATTAGTCCATTACAATCATGGGGTGCCTATCCAGACCTATAAATTCAGCTACCTGCTCTCACTCACTAAACCACCTCTCCGATATTTTCTTGTCTTCCTAGCCCCTAACTGTTCCTGACTCAGCCTGCTTTGCTACACTAACTCAACCTACCCACAAACTCTATCCCAATTCATGCCCACTCCAACCAACCACCCAACTCCCAACAAACTCCTCCATGAACCCCTCCAATGAACTCTCCCTTTGCTCCTCCCAGAGCTGGTTTTATAGTCCCACTGACTCCACCCTCCTGGATCCTGACTGGGCAACCTGTTTAACTATTTCACCTCCAGCACACTCTCTTATGTTAACGTCACACACACTAACCCAGGGGTCAGCAAGGTTTGCCTCACCTGGGTCGGTTCACTCCAGTGGAGATCCCTCTGTGGGCCAGATTGTGTGTGTGTGTGAGTGTGCGCACCTGCGATTTCCGGCGTCTGTGCAGATGCGATTTCTGGCATTGCGGAAGCGAGTCCCTGAGCCACACTGTGCCAGTTTAGCACAGCACGCGGGGACTCGATGAGCAGGTGGCTCGGTTCAGGGGAGACTTGCGGGCCGGTTAAATGACCCCCGTGGGCCGCAGGTTGCCTACCCCTGCATTACCTGTCCATGTTTTTATATTCATATGTGTGTAGTTGTGAAGCATTGTCCTAAGAAGCACCACTGTGAAAGCTGGATAACCTGTTCTGGTTCTTATTTGTTAGAAGTTAACCCTAAGTTAGGGACGCGGGTGGCGCTGTGGGTTAAACTACAGAGCCTAGGACTTGCCGATCAGAAGGTCAGCGGTTCGAATCCCCGCAACGGGGTGAGCTCCTGTTGCTCAGTCCCTGCTCCTGCCAACCTAGCAGTTCGAAAGCACGTCAAAGTGCAAGTAGATAAATAGGTACAGCTCCGGGGGAAGGTAAACGGCGTTTCTGTGCGCTGCTCTGGTTCGCTAGAAGCGGCTTAGTCATGCTGGCCACATGACCCAGAAGCTCTACGCCGGCTCCCTCAGCCGATAAAGCGAGATGAGCACCATAACCCCAGAGTCTGTCATGACTGGACCTAATGGTCAGGGGTCCCTTTACCTTTACCTTTTTAACCCTAAATTTGGGTCTGAAGCATGCTGGCATAACGTAATTTGCAAGTGGACTGTGGTTGGTAATCTTGTTGCTAGGCTGTGAAAAGGACAGAGCTGACAGAATTCTGGGGTAGCACTGCAGTGATACAACGGACAGAATATTGCTGTCACAAAGAAGCTCAATAAAAGTAAATGGACCTAAGGGAACAAAAGTGAATGTGCAAAGCAGCAAAGTTTGGTTAGGATGCCAGTAGGAAAGCAATTGAAATAGATTAAACAACACATTTTGAAAAAGAGCAATATAAATCTTTCATTTAGAACCAGTCTTCAATCTGAGCAGAAGCACCAACCCTTCAATATTATCATGTAACCTCGGGATATTAATATATTTTGCTTAAAGAAATTGCAGAGCACAAAGAGGAAAATAAGATATCCCCCAATCATGTATGTCCTTCACTTTATTGTTATAGGTTACTGACGCTCAAGGCTATATATATATATATATATATATATATATATATATATATATATATATGCAGGTTTTGGTGTCTTCGGGTGTCTTCCCGTGTAAGAGTTGGGGTGTCTAGGCGACGTTTCGACGAGGTCTCACTCGTCATCTTCAGGCTGGTGCTTTCGGCTTCTTGTTACTGGAACAGAGCAGGATCTCAGTGTTTGAGTTCCTATAAATACTGTTGAGGGGGTGTGGTGTATAGCCTCCAACGTTCTGGGCAGAGAGGAAGTTCCCAGGTTAGTGTGCCTTTTCTTCTTTTGTTCATTAATTACTTGAGGGATATCTTGAGTGATTTCTTGAGTGATATTCTGAGTACCACTTAGGAGGGTCATTAGGTGTGGATTAGTTGCTAAAGCTTTCGTGTCTTGACCTCTTGAGCTTGTGAAGAGTTTTTCTGAGAAGATGGCTGTACTGCACTTAGTTGTGCTCTGGCTTGGCTTCGTGCATAGGGGCGAGCTGTGGTTTTGTGCCCTGTGCCAGCCAGATCTGTGTAGGGATTGCAGGGGGGTGCAGCATCCGGAGGTGCCACTATGGTTTGGCTACTGGATGGTGTCTGTAATTTATCTGTGGAGAGGGTCTGGGTTTGGGTCTGGTGTGGTTGATTGGAGATGGCGTTCTGTGTGCCTCTGGTTCTGGTGTCGGTTTTTGTGGGGAGGGCTAATTTCCAGATGTCTGGCAGGCGGGACGTGTCGTCACGCTTGTTCATGTTGTGAGGGTGTTTCTCTATCTCGATGGCTTCCATGATTATTCTCTTGTGGTGATGTTCCATGTTAAAGAGCAATTTGGAATCTGCAAAATTAATTTCGTGTCCTGTTTCTTTCATGTGTTGGTAAAGAGAGGAAGTTTTTTCTTCTTTTTTGACGGCATTCTTGTGTTCTGCGATACGTGCATTTATTCGTCTGTTTGTTTGTCCAATGTACGTGGCTGGGCAGACTTTGCAGGGTATTTCATAGACCCCTTGGTTTTCTAACTGGATTTTATCTTTGGGGTTTCTGAGGATATTGGCTATTTTTTGGTTGGTGCAAAAGGCTGTTTTGATATTGTGTTTATGGAGGATTTTGCTAATTTTATCTGTAGTGCCCTTGATATAAGGAAGGAGGGCCATGCCATTGTTTTCTTCTGTGTCTTGGTTTTTGGGGGGTGTTTCTTTTTGGATTAGTTTCGTAACCCTGTTTTGCTGGTATCCGTTGGCGATTAACACATTTGAGAGATTCTGTAACTCAGTTGTCAAGTGGTCTTTGTCAGCCAGGCGTTTGGTTCTGGAGATGAGAGTCTTGGCTACGGAGTTTATTTGTGCAGGGTGGTGGTGTGATTGTGCATGTAAGTAGCGGTTGGTGTGTGTTTTTTTCCGGTAGATAGTGTGTCCTAGGGAGCCATCAGGTTTTTTGTAGATTAGGACGTCAAGGAAGGGAAGTTGGTTGTTGGCTTCTATTTCCATAGTGAATTGTATTTTGGGGTGTAGGCTGTTGAGATGTGTGAGGAAGCTATCTAGTTTTTCCTTCCCGTGTGGCCAAATTACAAAGGTGTCGTCAACATATCTGAGCCAAAGTTTGGGTTTGTGTTCTGACTTGTCTAAAGCATTGGTTTCAAAGTGTTCCATGTACAGATTTGCGATGACCGGTGAGAGGGGTGATCCCATAGGTGCTCCTTCTATCTGTTTGTATCTTTGTCCACCCCCTCAACAGTATTTATAGGAACTCAAACACTGAGATCCTGCTCTGTTCCAGTAACAAGAAGCCGAAAGCACCAGCCTGAAGATGACGAGTGAGACCTCGTCGAAACGTCGCCTAGACACCCCAACTCTTACGAACTTCCTCTCTGCCCAGAACGTTGGAGGCTATACACCACACCCCCTCAACAGTATTTATAGGAACTCAAACACTGAGATCCTGCTCTGTTCCAGTAACAAGAAGCCGAAAGCACCAGCCTGAAGATGACGAGTGAGACCTCGTCGAAACGTCGCCTAGACACCCCAACTCTTACACGGGAAGACACCCGAAGACACCAAAACCTGCATTCCTGTACCCGTGAAAATCTACGAAAGCAAATATATATATATATATATATATCCATAATGTCACCTTGCTTTGCTGACATAAACCTGTTGCCCCCCCCATGAGTCATTGCTCTTGTAGAGTTATGTTTGCTTATACTTCCACAAGCAATTCTCTGTGCATTGTGAGCCAGACTGACTTTATGCACACTGCTGATGTAGACAAGTGGAACCATCGTGTCAGACAGGATTTAATTTTAAAGCACCTTTTCCCAACACTGCAGCTACTGATTTGAGTGTTTCAGGCAAAAATGCTTTTTTGAAAAGAAAAAACTTGGCTTCAACTGGAAAGATGACACCTTCTATCTTCTAATATACTTTACACATTAGAGAATCTGAGAGACCATGACAAACATGAATTAATTAGTCCTCTCGATCCTTTTGAGCTTAAAAGCCAAGAATTATTATCATCAGCTTTGGTGGGACATAAACCTCAAGAAGGACTGGACCCTGAAGCTATCCTACAGCATCTGCTCATTGGGAGTTCAATGAAAGTGCAATCCTGACTTGAACTTTTGATAGCCAACTTTTCTCCATGCAGGAAATCCTTATTGTCCCAGAGATACATTAATGTGGACAAATCTAGTGTGTAAAATAGACATTTTCACAACATCAGTGAACTTTCCCTAGGGTTGTTCAGCTTATAAATGATCCATGAGTGGAATTCTCTTCTATGCACTCCAAACATTTCTAGCTCTCGTGATTCTCTACAGCAGTGTTGGTCAAACTTTGGTCTCCAGCTGTTTTTGGACTACAACTCCCATCATCCCTAGCTAACAGGACAAGTGGTCAGGGATGATGGGAACTGTAGTACAGTAGAACCTCTACTTACAACAGCCTCCACTCACAGATATTCCAAGTTGCGACCACGGCAAACCCAGAAGTGAGTGGCGGGTTTGCTGCCGTTCGCGCCTGCGCAGGAGTGGCAATCACCGTTTGTGCTTGCGCAGAAGTGGCAATATCATTGCCCATGCCTGCGCGCAACGGCGCCTCTCCTAGCGACCCGTTTTGCCATAAGGATGGGCCTCCAGAATGGACTGTGGTCGTGAGTAGAGGTTCCACTGTACCAAAACAGTTGGAGACCCAAGTTTGGCCAACACCTCTATACAGTGTTCAAAAATGTTGGCTTGGGTCAGAAACCAGGCATTATTCTTGGTCATCCCCCATCCTTCTCCTCCTCGAAGTCCTCTGATATGTATAAGACACTTGCGGCAGGGAGTTGTCTCACATATTGCACTGAGAAGGCAGAACCAAGGCAAGTCTCTTGCACTGCCCGTTCCAAATCCCAGAGCTGGAGAGATCATCCACCCACCTGACCAACTCTTCCACACTGGACTCTGGGGAGGCCTGATGTCACACTGAGCATTGGAACAGCAATTCCTTTAAATTCACTGGGAGCTCCAGGGAGGGGAGAGGATTTGTATGTTGCTGCACGTCCTGACTAGGACATAGGCTGTCACCAGAGGCAGTTCCCCTGGTGACTGGATTTATGGGGAATTGCTTGCACAAATCCTTATCTTCAGTGCACTTTAAGCATCATTGTATCTGGAGTCCTGCCTTATAGTTTGTTTTCTCTCAGGCATAATTCTTAGACCAGTGTTTCCCAACCGGTGTTCCGCGGCACACTAGTGTGCCGTGAGACACCGGCTGGTGTGCCGTGGGAGGGAGGCGGGCGAGAGGCGGCGGCGAGAGGCGGCGGCGGCGAGGATCCGCGTCGAGCCGGGGCGGCTCCGCGGTGGTGGTGCCGAGCGGCGGGGCAGCGCGCGCAAAAGGGAGGAGCGCGAGACAGCGGAGGAGGAGGAGGCCGGCATGTCCGGGCAGCAGCAGCAACAGCAGCAGCAGCAACTCCCGGCGACGGCTCCTCCTCCGCCCGCTATCGCAGCCGCCGCCGCCTCAGCTGCCGCCGCCGCCTCAGCTGCCCTCGCTCTGCTGCCTCCTCCCACCACGGCAAGGGGAAGGGAAAAAACGTTCACTTTTGTGCGTCCCTCCCGGCGTGACGCTGCGCGCTGACGTCACGGGGCGGGGCTTTAATGGTGGTGTGCCGCGAGATTTTTTTCCGGTAAGCAGGTGTGCCGTTGCCCAAAAACGTTTGGGAAACACTGTCTTAGACTAATCTATACAGAAAGGGGAAGCTGTGCTGACTTTTGTCTCACATGCCAGTTGCTAAACAGTGACCAGTGGTCTGCGCGCGTCATTCAGGTGGTCTGTGGGATGTCTGTGATGAGCGCTTACAATTTCGATTCAAATTGGAATATATGAAGTAAAAGAAGCAATAAAAACAGAATTAAAAATCATATGCAGAATCTAGCGCATTAAAATTGCTATAGCAGGCAGAAAAATCATTAAGATTGGCCAAGACCCTCAGCAATTTCCAAGTGAGCCATGGAGGGGGGAAGTTTGGGAAGCACTGAGACAGAGAGTTGTGCAAGTGCAACTGTAACACATATATACTGGGCATAAAACCTAAACAAAAATGTCTTAAGAAGAAATGGAGAGGAGGAAAGTACTGTATTTTTCTGTCTATAAGATGCCTCCATGTTTATGACACCCCTTATTTTGGGGGACTCATATTTAAGAAAATGGGGGGAGATGGCCCCTGTGTATAAGACACCCTTAAATTTTGGACATTATTTTTTAGGGGGGAAACCTAGCCTTATACACGGAAAAATATGGTATGTCATTTCCAAAGCTACTACTCCGCCCCCATGCCACACTCCTTTTCAATGGCAAAGGCTGCACATTTGGAAATAACCTTCACCCCCATGGTTCCTCTCATAAATTCTATAAATCAGTGGTTTTCCACCACACACCCCGTGCCTGAAACAGAACTAACTGCACAAGAAGACTTTACCTCCCAAATCTGCATAGACATTCCAGGACAATGCAATGGCAGAAATGTTTACCTGTTCAGATAAACCCGTTTTTCAGTCAATTGACCATTCCCATAATTCGGATCTTCATAGGGTTCGTTCTGCACCACTTCTACCCCTTCTCCACGATCACTTTGTTCGTGGCTGTGTTTACTGATCATGTACAGCTGTCCAATTCTGTACTGCAGAGCAAAGGGAGAAGCAAAACATTTAGGTCTGCCGCAAAATCATCGGGGAAAGAAGTGAACCTCACCCTAGTAATCAGCATAATGAAAAGTATTTCTTGAAGAAATCTGCTAACTACCCTGAGAATGGCTGATGGGGATAAATAATCGAGATGCGTCTGTAGAACTTTTATACAAAGGGCCTTTCCAAAGTGTTTCTAGCTATCAATTTAACATTACAGCATCATAGGGCTGCTTCAGACAGTTGTAAATCGCTCTACATGGAATGGTTCTTAAAGACAAAGCTGTGAGGAGCATGTAACCGAACTCTCTCACACACATAGGCAGCCCCTGGATCTTAACAGCAATTCACAGCAAGTTCATTGACAGGAAAACGTGGCCTCACAATCACACAAATTGCTCCTTGATGTGTCAGCTTAGATGGGCCAGTTCAAACATTTCTTTCTTCCCATAGCTGCCTCTATTTGGGCCATTCTACATACAGCATCTCAGCCCACCTGAGACTATTAAAAATAGTTTTTGATTATAGGAGAACCTGAATGGATTTGTTCCAGAAGTGGGCAGAGAAGGAATGAAATATCTAAAGTAACATGAATGCATTATTTTTCAAAAGACCTTGAAGATTTCTTTGAACTGATTTGTAAATAGTAGCCTAAATCCCCAAGAGATTCATCCTCAGGATGGCAGGGACAGTATGATGCAAAACAAAACTAACTTCTTCCTCTTTTTCTTTTGGCAACAATTTATTATTCAATTACCTGCTTCATTTAATTAACAAAAATTATATGCCAATTGATTGTAGTAAAACCTCTAAAGCAGTTGACAGAAAATGTTAATATTATCAATAAAAACAATTAAAAACATTTTAAAATAACTATAATTAGGAGTAAAATACACTTATTTCAGTTAACAGAATGCATATACTGCAAAATGTATATACCGGTAATGTAAAACTTAAAGGACATTAGTTGTAAACTGTCCACAAAAATATTAAATAAGTGCAGAAGTGCAAGTGTTTAACAACTTTCAGAATAGACTTTGACTACAGTTAAACCTAGCTAAATTCAGTAGCAGCTGAGATTTTTAAAATTAAACATAAACCAAGGGGGGGATTCAGGGTAGTGTTAAATGGGGTTATGTGTGCATAGAATGGCTCTGCTCATGTAAAAAGGCTTTCCCTCCTATTCTCCCCCCCCCCAACCCCCCCACCAGTTCTGGGCTTTTCACCATCACTCTGGAACAGAAATGGGGGGGGGCATGAGGAAGAGCTGAGGGGGAGAAGTGTTATTGTGTGAGCAGACCTCTTTGTGTGCATGCAACAACTTAGTTGAATTCCACGCAAGATATTTGCAAAAGTCAAGTCTCTATTTAGTGGGTACATTTCAACATTAAAACATTTTAGTGAAAACCAAGTAAAGTAAAAAACAAAACAAAAAATGAAGTACACATTGTACTCGATCTTTTAAAATGCACATTTCTGAAAGTACTGTGTTGAGTTAAAACCGAGATAATCCAATTACAGATAACAAAGAGTTACAGAATGGCCCTTGTGCCTTGGGTATTTAAAAAGCTGATGCTTATATTGTGGCAATAACCCACAGTTATTACAAACTGTGCCTACCATAGCACAAGTGGATTTTTGTTATACATTTAATGTATTCATAATTAGAACTCAGCTACTAACGTCTGCTTAAAAGCTTGTGGCTCATTTAACCTACGGAGATGTTTTCTGTGTAAAAAATTGCACAATAGCAGATGGATCTTTATACTCAATCTCACCTCTGTGGAAGCCAAGGACGATTTTGCAACTGATCGCCATACAGATTACATTAATATATTGTAGCATATAGAACTAGCATAGAATTCATCTGAACAACAGGAAAGGCAAGAAAGGGGGATGGATTATAAGCTTTACTGTCAACAGAGAGTTCCCAGGTAGAAGCTGTCCTAGCCATAAAATTATAAATTAAAATGTGAACAACGGATGCTGCCAAGCAGAGATGGGAAAATTCAGTCATTTGCTGGGACACATATTGGTCCCATGGAGAACAGCAAGGTCCAAAGTGTCCCAGCACAGCATCAGAATATGTTCAAATGTTCCAGGGATATAAGTGGAGCACTTGTGTATCTTTGGTCTGCAATCCCATTCCAACCGCTCAGGGTCTGAATGGGCTCGTATTTCAGGTGTTTGAAATGACAGCAAGAATGGATTATATACGCACATATTTTTTAGGGCTGAAAAAAGTGTAAATATGTAGCACAATCCAGCAGTATCTAGGCACTTTTAAATTATACAGTATTCGGGGCTTTTTTCCCTTCAGCCGGAACTCTCCAGCAGCGGTGGAGCATATGCCCGCGCTGCCCAGGACGGGCGCGCTTCCGAGGGGCACGCGTGGAGGGTGCCCTCTCAGGCATGGGATAGCTGCTCGGGTGCCAGAGCGGCACACATGCTCTGCCGCCAGGGGCAGAGTGAGCCACCCATGGTGGACCTTCGCCGTGCTGACCACCCACGACTCTCAAGCTTCCCCCAAGCTGTCAAAACAAAGGAGGAAGGGGGGAATGCTGCCGGCAAAGCAGCGTGAAATGAAGGACATGAGGCAGGAGTTGATAATGCAGGTGAGCTATGAGCTGCAAGCAAGTTGCCGGCCAGCTCTATGGAGGCTCCTTTTATTGACACAATATGCAAACCCAGGCAGATACATTTTGGGCTGTGACCTTCACACATCTTCCAGTCCCGAGATCGTGGGGTGGTACAAAGTTATTTCGGCACCTGTTTCCACCACGTCATTTTCCCCTTGCACAGTGTATGACGAAAGAGACAAAGGTCACAGACAGGACACCGCAGACTACTGAGACCGCAAAAGGTTAGACAGAGGGCAAGATGTCCAGACAGCTTTATCTGTGAGGGGGAGTGTGCCCTGCACCTCAAGGTCACGCGTGTAGGCAGGTGAGGCTGCCTGCAGGTGGGGAGTGTGCTCCGCACCCAGCAATCATTCCTACAGCGGACCAGCTCCCCCCCTTACCCCGACGGCTTGGGGTAGGCTTGGGAGTCATGGGCAGGCAGTGCGCTGAATGTCACCCGCCTCAGTGAGGGCACCCAGGGCAGTCAGCTCCCACCGCCCCCCCTTCCTACACCCCTGCTCTCTGGAACTCAGTTCTGGCACCTCTCAGGTGAACACTGTCGCCATTCTAAGATAACAAGAGTCACATAGGGTTCATGGTGAGTTCCGGCACCTCTTTTTCTAGAGCACGGGTTATATTACTTTCAAGCGTACAGTGGTACCTCAGGTTACATACGCTTCAGGTTAAAGACGCTTCAGGTTACAGACTCTGCTGACCCAGAAATATTACCTCGGGTTAAGAACTTTGCTTCAGGATGAGATGAGAACAGAAATCGAGCAGCAGCAGTGGGAGGCCCCATTAGCTAAAGTGGTGCTTCAGGTTAAGAACAGTTTCAGGTTAAGAACGGACCTCCGGAACGAATTAAGTTCTTAACCTGAGGTACCATTGTACTGGGCAGAGCAATCCAAAGCCTGGCTGGGGAGCAGCATAACCCAGCAAGAAGAGGGGCAGACCCGCCATTGCATCCAAAGCCCCAGCACTCGTGCCATCGAGGGCAGAAGGATATGCGTGTCCATTTTCTCGCTACGCCAGCTCCTGACTGGCAACTGGGCCCCTTGGGGGACTCTGCTGGCGCCTCGCCATTTTTCAGTGCTTTCTGCCACAGGGTGTACTGCCTCCCCCCCAAAAACAGTGCTCCTTTCTGCAGCCAATGCTACATACTGGTCCCAGACATTGCCACAGGAATGGAAATGTGGAAGAGGCCGGGCAGCACGCGAGATATCTGCATGCCCTGCAACCTTTCACGGGTGAGAGCAAAGGCGTTCCTGAGCATGGGTACCTTCCACAGTAAAAAGAGATCTGTGGAAGGGAGAGACACGGAGACGCGAGGGAGAAAAAGTCCAAGCTGCATCTGCAGCAAAGGGAGGCGTGACATTCAGTTCAGGGGGTTCAATGTACCCTTTGGTTCTCAGAATGATTTACTGAAAACATCTACAAGGAAGATTTATAGGTTGTTCACCTGAGCCTGTCTGTAAATGCATTCTTGCTCTTTTTTTTTTTTAAAAAAAGCACTCTGTAACTCTTATTTAGCCAGCTCAGAGGAGGAGGCTCAAGGCTACAGCACATAGCTGCCGATCAGCATGCCTGGATATGCCTTTAACTGAGCCCGTGTGTATTTAGTGTCAGCACCGAGTGAAGCACCAGCGTTTTCTGCAAGACATCCTTGTGGTTTTGTGACAAAGCCTACAATTAGAATAATTTTTAAACCGGGAACCTTCCCTGCTCCGGAGGCAGCTTCAGGATGGCAGGGAAGGGAACTTCATGTTCCGGAAGGTTCCTCCCACACAAAAAAAAAACCACCCTAGAAGATGGGTTTAGGGAGGAGGGAGGAAAAGCTAAGCACTGCCCTGCCCCCCCCCCAGCATCTGGCTTGGAGGGGAGATATATAGTATCACTTCCACTGCAGCCTTTTAAAGAACTATTTAACACCCCCTGAGTGTTCTTCAAAAGGTGGAGGGGGTGCTGTGAGGTATAACAGGACTGGGAATAGCCTACTTAGGGCAATGTAAAAATCTGTTCCAAGTTATTCCAAGTCAAGTTTTTGTTTTTGTTTTAATCACATCATCCTCAGCAGCCCCAAAGTGAAATATGGGCAGCGAATGAGGCTGTGGAGAACAACACAAAGGTTACAAACTTTTTTTAAAAAAAAAAATGTTTAAATGAAGAATACAAACATATAAACTTCAGCCACCTTGTAACACTGATGAGGTAAGAACCACGCCAAATTTCCATCACAATAATACACGTAAAGCTTGCTGGATCAGGCCCCATCTCGTCCAGCATCCTGTTCTCACAGTGACAGCTTAGACACCTGTGGGGAAACCTGCAATGAAGACCTGAACACAAGAGCACTCCCTCTTCCGGTGGCTTCTGGTATCTAGAAGTATTACTGCCTCCAACTGTGAAGGCAGAGCGTAGCTAGCCATCATGGCTAGTAGTCATTTATAACCTTATTCTTCTCCATTGGATGCGGGTGGCGCTGAGGTCTAAAACCACTGAGCCTCTTGGGCTTGCCAATTGGAAGGTCGGTGGTTTGAATCCCCGCAACGGGGTGAGCTCCCGTTACTCTGTCCCAGCTTCTGCCAACCCAGCAGCTCAAAACATGCCAGTGCAAGTAGATAAATAGGTACTGCTGTGGCGCGAAGGTAAACGGTGTTTCCATGGGATCTGGTTTCTGTCACGGTGTTCTGTTGCGCCATGAAGGCCCCATGACCCCATAAGCTGTCTGTGGACAAACACCAGCTCCCTCGGCCTGAAATCGAGATGACCGCCACAACCCTATACAGTGGTACCTCCAGTTATGAACTTAATTCGCTCCGGAGGCCTGTTCTTAACATGAAACCATGCTTAACCTGAGGCGCACTTTTGCTAATGGGGCCTGGCTCCAACGCTCGACTTCCGCTCACATCCTGGGACAAAGTTTGCTTCCAGGATTACCTACTTCCAGGTTAGCAGAGCTCGTTACCCAACGCATTCAGAAGGAAGACGCAAGGAGTAACCAGAGGTATTAATGTAGTCACCTCCGACTGGACTTCACTGTCCAGGGGTCCTTTACCTTTTTTTACATTTCTCCTCCATTAATTTGTCAAATCCTTTTAAAAAACCACTGAAGTTGGTGGCCTCCTGTGGGAGTGAGTTCCATAGTTTAACTATGTGCTGCATGAAGAAGGGCTTTCCCCTTGACAATTTCTGCAGAATTACTTTTCCAATTTGGGGAAAACTTCTTGTCACCCCTTTCCCATGTGAATTGTGGTTAAAAAACAAACACACCAGCATAGTGCTAGCAAGCAGCAAAAAAATGGAAAAGCAATTAATGGGTAGAGCTACAAGGCTCTGGCCTGAAGCTAGCCCACTTCTCTTCCAAATTGGCACGTACTTGCCAATTTCTCATGTACTTGCAACATCTGCTCCCTTCCATCCTTTAAGCCATGGTAGAAATTACACTGAGAAACATGGAGAGCTCCCTTCATCAAGAGAGCAACTATTCACTCCCGAGGATGAAACATCAATAACCGCAAGAGGGATGTGCTAATTACTGGAGATTGTTATTTGTCCCAGACTATATAACTGTACATTAATTGACTTAGATGTCATTGTATCAGCTTCCTTGGAAGGATTATTTAATGGCCTTCCATACGCAAATTGTGTATATCTGTATGGTACTGAAAAATCAGAAACTGTACTATACGCATTATTGTTCTATAATTTTTAGAGAGATGGAAGAATCAGACTTATTTCACTTTTGTTCCCTTTCCAGGAAAGTCTCTCTCTCTCTCTCTCTCTCTCTCTCTCTCTCTGTGTACACATGTATTTTAGTATTTTAACTTTTCATATATTTTAAACCATGTTTTCTTGATTTTCTTGTTTTATCATTTTGTAACTCGCTTTCATGTTGTTATTGTTTTACAATCAAACAGTGTACAAATTTTATGAAATAAATAAATTATATTTTTAGAGCAAAGGGGGCACAAACAAATGAGAAGAGAAGAGCCCTCCTACATCTATCACTTCCTTGTTAGGTCTTCCCTCAAATACTTTTCCACCCAGATGAAACAGATTGGCTGAGGAAAGAAATATATGAAGAGAGAAGACCAAGATAAAGGGGGGAAGAGTTAATCATCCTTATCTACTTTTGCTCTAAAAATGTCCCAGCCCTCTACTTTATAAGTAATTGAAGCAGACCTGGTTTGAAACAAAAAAGATCGCCAATAACATGCCTAATATGGGCCTTAATTCTTTCTTCTTCTTCTACTTCTTCTTCTTCTTCTCTGAAGCTGAAAAATATTTCTCAAATTTAAGTACTGCAAGAGTGCCTGGTCATGCCACTGGTGAATAATGCATCTCTAATTGCATTCCATTTGTAGCCAAAATTCAAGAAATAAAAAAGGAAGAATGACAGGAATCTGCTAAGGAGACATGTGTCAGGTGAATTCAAAGTTCATATGAACGCAAGAAATGTTTTACCCCTTTAAACTGAAGATATTTCAACTGTTTAAAAATTACAAGCTTATAAAAAACTTTAAAAAATGTAAAATTGTTTTTACAGTTAAAAGAATACTTGGACATTTACATATTTCCCACAAAACTGCACAGACAGGGCTTTGTAGAAAAAATAATAATCTACAGGATAATATCCAACATTAGTCAAAATAGGTTAAAGCTAAACACTCACAATGAACTGCAAGAAGAACAAACCTCTCCATACTTAAGGAAATCAGCCCTGGGTGCTCACTGGAAGGACAGATCCTGAAGCTGAGGCTCCAATACTTTGGCCACCTCATGAGAAGAGAAGACTCCCTGGAAAAGACCCTGATGTTGGGAAAGATGGAGGGCACAAGAAGAAAGGGACAACAGAGAACGAGATGGATGGTTGGACAGTGTTCTCGAAGCTAGCAGCATGAGTCTGACCAAACTGCGGGAGGCAGTGGAAGACAGGAGTGCCTGGCGTGCTCTGGTCCATGGGGTCACAAAGAGTCGGACACGACTAAACGACTAAACAACAACAACAAACACTCACAAATTTGCAAAGTTCATTATTCACCGACTTCCAAAAACAAAACAAAAAACATAACCCCTCAAAGCAAAATATAAAAAGAAAATCTGAACTCCGGAGTCCTTTGGGGACACAGAGACGACGTACACCTGCATAAGAAGACAAGTTCCAGTGGATTGAGCAGATGAGACCAACAGCAGGTCGAATGGTCAAGAAGGAGGCTTCTGCACATGCTGTAGAGCAGGCTTCCTCAACCTCGGCTCTCCAGATGTTTTTGGCCTACAACTTCCATGATCCCTAGCTAGCAGGACAAGTGGTCAGGGATGATGGGAATTGTAGTCATCTGGAGAGCCGAGGTTGAGGAAGCCTGCTGTAGAGGGAAGTCAGGGGAAGATGGGGTTCCTCAACCCTGGGAAGGCAGCCCATCTAGGAGAAGGATAACTCTTATCCTATACAGTGGTACCTCGGGTTAAGTGCTTAATTCATTCCGGAGGTCCATTCTTAACCTGAAACTGTTCTTAACCTGAAGCACCACTTTAGCTAATGGGGCCTCCTGCTGCCGCCACACCACTGGAGCACGATTTCTGTCCTCATCCTGAAGCAAAATTCTTAACCCGAGGTACTATTTCTGGGTTAGTGGAGTCTGTAACCTGAAGCGTATGTAACCTGAAGCGTATGTAACCCGAGGTACCACTGTACCTCAACTGCCTTGAGGGACATTTTTGGGAGAAGAAAAGGCTAAGGGGTAAACCCTATACAAATCCAAAGTGGAGTCCCTAAGACAGTTGGATGGCGCTTTGTATGCCCTTCCTCCCGGCAACTTCTGCAACCAAGCTAGTGCCAAACGTATTGCTCTGCTATCCCTGTGGACCACATAAACAAGGCCAGGGTGTGGGTGTGGGTGTGTGTCTTGTTATCTGGGAAGCTCAGGACCTCCAGGCTTGCACCCTGTGGAGCTCACTTTGGTGCTGCTAACGCAGTGGTTCCACTTCACCTCGAGAGGCACACTGCCTTGTCTCTTGAGACAGATGGATGCAAACAACAGCAGTATTCTCCCACCAACCCATGACTGAAAGCCAGGTGCCAGCTGGTAAGAGGCAACCTCTACCTCCCACTGGTACTGCCAACTTTTAAAACCATATTACTCCTATAGTGAGGGACGCGGGTGGTGCTGTGGGTTAAACCACAGAGCCTAGGACTTGCCGACCAGAAGGTCGGCGGTTCAAATCCCTGCGAAGGGGTGAGCTCCCGTTGCTTGGTCCCTGCTCCTGCCAACTTAGCAGTTCGAAAGCATGTCAAAGTGCAAGTAGATAAACAGGTACCGCTCTGGCGGGAAGGTAAATAGTGTTTCCGTGCGCTGCTCTGGTTCGCCAGAAGTGGCTTAGTCATATCAATAATAATAATAATAATAATAATAATAATAATAATTTATTATTTATACCCCGCCCATCTGGCTGGGCTTCCCCAGCCACTCTGGGCGGCTTCCAAAAAAATATTAAAATACTGTGGTATATCAAACATTAAAAGCTTCCCTAAACAGGGCTGCCTGTTTCAGATGTCTTCTAAAAGTCTGGTAGTTGTTGTTCTCTTTGACATCTGGAGGGAGGGCTGTACGCCGGCTCCCTTGTCCAGTAAAGCGAGATGAGCACCGCAACCCCAGAGTTGGCCACGACTGGACCTAAGGGTCAGGGGTTCCCTTTACCTTTTACTCCTATAGTGAAATATACTGAAAGTTTTCTTTGCTGGTTACAAGAATTAAATTTATGGTTGCCAGGGGCAACTGTATTTGTGGACCTATACTGTGAACTGTGTGTAATCTTTTTCTTTTCTGTTAAAGAAAGAAGAGCCATCTGCTTTGAAAAAGAACAAAGCTTTTTTTTTTACAGATATAGTCTAAGAGATAAAAGTAATGTTTTACTTTGCTCTAGCTTTCAACAAGGCAATTTTTGCAAAGCCTATTGTTCTAAATCGTGCTTCGGGTAATCAATTTCAATTATTTTAAAAAACCCGTTGATTGGAGTTCAGTTACCATCTGAGCAAACAACAAAGTGGTTATTCGTGAGCATGAGAAACACAGAGTAGCTCAAAGTCAATTCAAGGTCTCATTTTGAGTGGAATGCTAATTAGACAAAAAAGTAGAATCATATGAATTGATTTCAATGTTTCTGTGAGTGTCGTGAGGTGGCAAGTCTCATCAGCTGCCAAATTCAGCACCAGCTGAAGTTTCTAAACCATCTAAAGAGGCAGCCCTATATATAATGCCTTCCAGTAATCCTAGCTACAGGTTATCAGAGCACAGACAACAGAAGCTGGGTTATCCCTATCCAAAAAGAGGCGCAACTGGGCCACCAGCCGAAGCCGATAGAAAGCACTCTGTGTCACCGAGGCCACTAGAGCTTCAAGATATAGCAAAGGATACAGGAGTACCCCCCAAGCAACGTACCCACTCTTTCAGAGGGAGTATAACTTTTTCTGAACCCTGTTTATAATCTGCATAGCCCTAGGCACTGTACCCGTAATTGGGGCACAATTAGGTACAGCATCTTGCAGTGTCTCCAATCAAGAATCCAGAGCTTGCGCAGAACTTTGGAAGAACGTGTGGATGGTAGGAGAGGGAGGTCGCCAGTCACAATCCCACACCCTTGCTGTCTACTCATTGAGATATGTTACATGAGCAGGGCTCATTCTCTGTTAAATCTACCACACAAGGCTTTAAAAGTTCTTGCTGGTAGAAGGTGTCTCCACCCAATACCTGCTGATTTTCCCGTCCTACTATGGTCCCCCCAAAAACTCCATATATCATTCCAGGAGGCCCTCCCCAGCTCTCATGAGCTGTTTTCCAGAGGTTACAGGGAGTCTATTTGCATAAGCTGTTTGAGCATAGCAACAGCATTCCTAGAGAAACTCTGGTTTTATGCCTATTCTAGCCTTTATGACTAGAAAATGCTTCATAGGCACTCTGTAAAGGAAAAATGTTATACAGCAATTGGTAGGCATAGATTTCGGAATAGGTTTTAAGCTTGGAGAGCAATCTAGTCCATCTCCTGGGTGTAGTGAATGTACACAAGAGGCTGTAGGAGGGAGGGAAGCAATTTCGACAGAAAGGGACAATTAGATAATCATTGATTTACATATAACCTCCTCCTATATTCAAATATGTAAAAACGTATTTGTTCATATACTACCCTGAGAGTCCCAGGGGGAGTGCCGAGTTCCTGCAAGATCTCAACAGAGCTTGATAAGCAACTCTGAGAGCTCAAAAGCTCTTTCTGTGTTGGGAAAACCCTGCACCAAAAGAGCTTTTACGCTCTCAGCCTTCTGCGCAATCAGTTGTGTGATTCCAACCAGCTGGTTGCCAACCATGTAAAGCTGACATCGCGTAATTTAAACATTTTAATTTTAAGCTGTGAGTCAACTGCACTCCTTCCCTGCTGACCAGTCATATTTGAAGGAAGGACAAGAGCTGCTAGCCAATGGCATAAAAAGTGTGGGAATACACACACAGAAGACAACCCACCTTGATAAATATATGGTGTTAATACTACTACTACTGCTGCTACTAATAGTAATAGTAATAGTAATACTTATACCCCACCCATCTGACTGGTTTGCCCCAACCTCTCTGGGTGGCTTCCAATATAATAAAAACACAGCAAAACATCAAACATTAAAACATCCCGATACAGGGCTGAGTTCTGAAGTCTTCAGAAAGCTGTGCAGTCGTTTATCTGTTTGACATCTGATGGGAAGGTGCCACTACAGAGAAGGCCTCTTCCTGGTTCCCTGTAGCTTCACTTCTCGCAGTGAGGGAACTGCCAGATGGCCCTCGGAACTGGCCCTCAGTGCCATGGAGGTGGTGACGTTCCTTCAGTTATACAGGTCTATGCATAAGGCAAAGACCATTTAAGTTGGGGATGGGAAATTAACAATCTGCCAACTTTCTCCTTTGCACTCCATACATTTCCTACTTACTTAAAAGGTTGATCCACATGCTGACTTGAGTGCTTTTCTTCATATTCTGGTGAACCACAGGACACCACCAGAGAAAACTGTTTGAAGCCATGCCTAGCTGCCACCAAGCCTCATTAGACTATCTTAGATACTATGGAACTGGCAGACCACTAAGCTGTACTTGCAACCAATACTGGGCCCATACACCATGACCCCTTCTCCAAGCATCTTCTCCCTCACAGCAGTATCCAGGAATGAGAATCAAGGGACATTAAAGGTGGATGGGGCAGGTTTGTAATCCATAACCTATATCCCTTCAACATGTTAATCCTGCCGCTACTGCCACTGCTATCACATCTCTTCTTGCCACAACTTGTCCTAAATCGCCAGACCAGATGCCAGAGAACTTCTGATGTGCCAAGTTGCTGGTTTATGTGTGGTGGGACTCCCCAGTCCTTTCCACAGTTCTCTAACACTTACATGTCCTGACAGATATGCATTAAAGTGTGCTCACCCTCTGGATTTTCCTCTGCTATTAGCTGTGAACTAGGTCTCTCCTTCCTACACGGGTAATGGTGGCCGGGTAGGGGTGGGAGAGGCAGCTGAATTCTGATGCACTTGGATGAATTACCCAGTGATTCTACCTCTCCCTGCTGCTTGTAATTGGGAATAGAATCTTGTTTTATCGTCGTTTTTTATGTTATAAATAAATCCAGATTAAAGAAAAGAACTGGCTGTGCTTTGCTTTGACAATGCTTTATGTGACATTTAACAATTTATGCAGCTGTTCTATCCCTGCTGCTTAAAGGTTACATTTGCTAGCCTTGTGTTTCCCGGTGACACAAAGAGAATGCACAATTAGAAGTCATATCCCCTAAAAGGCTCCAAAGGATGCTAAATCCACTTTCTCCATTATGTGCCTCTCACAGCTTATTTTACTTAGCGCCAAGAGATAAAAACGCTTTAGAGTGTCCATCCAGAGTCTGGCTTCATTTGACATCAACACAATAGGCCAAAACATATATATTAGAGTGGGAATTATCCATCTTCTGCATTATCGCCTGAGACAAACCAAGGCTCTATTTACAAGGAGCACTTGTGGTCTTCTAATAGCCTGGCTCCAAAAGAAGAGTGCTGTTATTAAATATTATGTTGTGTATCACTAAAACACACTCAGCAACAGGCAGTGCATTATGTGTCAGACAGATTGGAGGGCTTCCCTTTTGGAATCAGAATCCCTTGGTCCTTTGTTCCAGGGTGAGGTTATGTCGCTCTCAGTGTTTGAAACTCCCAGTGTTCTAGGCGCATTTTGTGACAGGGAATTCTTCAGCGCGAGCAGTTTCTGAGCTTTGGGCGCAGTACTGCACCTAAGATTTTCAGATTAAAACTGCAGAGTAGAAGGAAAGGAGGACCTTTTCTGTCTTCCTACTTCCAGGAGTGGGAAGACTGGAGATGAGACCCTCTTAAGGATATTAAGGGGATAGGCAGGGGGAGGACTAGACCATGTGGGAAATTGATTGTGTGGGGTTACCTGCCCCCCCCCATTTTTTATTCAGGTTGGCAGCCCTGTGCAGAAGACAATTCAGGAGCTTTCTCATAATGTTAGTCAAACCAAATTTAACCTCCATAAATGGGGAGAAAAAGCCAAGGGCTAACACGAACTATTGTTGTATGTCATATTCCCTAACCAAAATATCATATTTTTACAATAAACTGTTTGAATAGTTCAAATTTAGCTCTGGTTTAACTATTTTTATGCTGAGGGCACATGATTGAAGTTAGCAGATGTAGGATTGCAACAGAGCTGGGCAAAGTATTACTGCATTAATAACAGTAGTAAGATGTGAGGAATTAAGGCAAAAGGTAGAAAGATCTACAGCTCCCTTCCAGATGACCTGTTTATTAAGAATTTGTTTGCACAGTTTTCAAAGAAGTTATAAGATGTCCCATATGTCGTGAGCGTTCATTGTGTCTCAAGCAATTGTTAATCCTCACTTTCCTTATGACAAAAAGTCCAGTTTTGGAACTTAGGAGTTTATTGCGCAAGAGCACCGAATCAACTTTAATTACACAACCTGATTTTGCCATTATGTGATTGAATCCCACCCAAAACCAGTTGACAGTCTGGAAGTGCCCTAACAAGTTTTTGACGGCATAAGCCTCCATGCACAAAATGTGAAAAGCTTATGGCACAATAAATCTGTTAATCTTTAAGGTGCAACAAGACCCTTTGTTGCTTTCAAAGCAGACAGACTGTTCTAAGTAATGATTTGCAGTGCAAATGGAAAACTAAAGCAGACAAACAGCTTTACACATTGTGGTTTGGTGATCCCACAGGCTGCTCTGTACTATTGATTGTCTAAATGTCTGGACGCTCAAATCATGATCTGAGTTCTAAAGCAAAGTTAATATACAAGCCATGGGTTGGCATTGAGCAGAAAAAAGCAATGAAAGAAAGGGACTGTTAACGTTGGTTAGGGCTAATCATCGAGCCTACCTACCCGCAATGAAGGCAGCAAAGAAGGCTGCCTCCATTGCATCCTCACGAGCTTTTCTGGATAGTGTGGAGTCTCTTACAGGCTGGCCTGAAGAGCGTTGCAGAACCAATGGTAGCTCGCTGTGACTAGTTTGCAAAATATTTTGAGGATAAAATCGCTTGCATCCACAAGGCTAGGCAAATTCGGCCCTCCAGATGTTTTGAAACTACAACTCCCATCATCCCTGACCTCCTGTTTTGTTAGCTAGGGATCATTGGAGTTGTAGGCCAAAAAATATCTGGAGGGCCCAGTCTGCCTATGCCTGATCTTGACTCTGCTGTTACAAGCAAATGAATCTCAAGGGATATCTGGTCCTGTTGTGTCGGATGAGTTTATGGGCAAGGTGTTTGGATCTGACAGGGCAACCACTTGCACTGTGGACCCTTGCCCCTCTTGGCTGATAAAAACTAGCAGGGATGGGAGAGGTGGCTGGGCCAGGGAGGTGATTAATGGGAGGGGTGGTCCCTACCTGCTTGAACAAGGCAGTGGTAAATTCACACCTCAAGAAACCCGCCTGGATTCTGAAAATCTAAGAAACTACTGTCCTGTTGGTAATCTTCCCTTCTTGGGCAAGACTTTTAAGCGGGTGGCCGTGGACCCAATCCAAGCGCTCTTGGAGAAAACTGGTTTTCTAGATCCATTTCAGTCAGCATGTTGGCCTGGTTTTGGCAGAGAAACTGCTTTGGCTGCTCTGTTGGAAGATGAACATGAACAGATGCTCCCCAGTCATTGAAAACAGGCCCCCAATGCAAACACGCAGCAGCAACTTAAAACATGTCCTATGTGATTACTACTACACACATGGAGAGGCAGTTGTCTAGGGATGCTGGGATGTGATGACTAATTAGCGGGTGGCGCTGTGGTCTAAACCACAGAGCCTAGGGCTTGCCGATCAGAAGGTTGGCGGTTCGAATCCCCGCGACGGGGTGAGCTCCCGTTGCTCGGTCCCTGCTCCTGCCAACCTAGCACTTCGAAAGCATGTCAAAGTGCAAGTAGATAAATAGGGACCGCTCCGGCGGGAAGGTAAACAGCGTTTCTGTGTGCTGCTCTGGTTCGCCTCGGCCAATAAGGTGAGATGAGCGCTGCAACCCCAGAGTCGGCCACGACTGGACCTAACGGTCAGGGGTCCCTTTACCTTTACTAGAAGCATGGAATGCTAATGCTGGACTGACTGCATGATGAGAGGAAAAGGCAGCAGATGCTTTTATGTAGCCAGAGCTGCCAAATATTAACTTTACAATTAGCTACTGTATGTATACTTTGTATACCTTTTAGACACAATCTTTGATTTATATAAATACTTTCTATACAGTTTTGACCAAAGTGTACTGCAAACTTACAGATCATACAACACAAAATAAGAGATGTAGCAACAAAAGAAGAGAAAGAAGCAGCAGTTAAGACATCAGAGGCAGAATTGGAAGGCTTGCTAAAATATTGTCATCTTCGACGCCTGTTGAAAGGCAAGCTGTCAAGGCCCAAACACACACCTCCCTAGGCAAGCTGCTCTACAATCTGGGTGCCACTGCCGAGAAAATGCTGCAGTGACTTTGCAATCACCAACCGTCATTTATTTTGGGCAAAACTGCAGCACTTACGCAGATTACCTTGTTTAAAAAATCCTGCTTGGGGAAACTAGACACAGGGGAAATGTCAGTGGCCAAAATCTTTCTCCACTTAGCCCAAACCTTTAATGCAAAAGGATTTATCCCAAAGTTGGATGTTATGCTTTATCCAACTGCTGTCTTTCAACATAAGCCCTCTGTGTATCTCTCTTCAGTAAATAATCACACGTTGCTACAAAGCTTTCAATTGAAAGGTGGCTATTTCTCAAATGAAGAATGTTGTAGTACAACAAGAAGTCTGGTACCCTCTTAGGATTTCTCATGTAGGTGTAGATAAAGCAACATATTGATGTAACTTTCTTTACTAGTTTTACAAATTCTGGGACACTACTGTCACTACTGGTATTGTCTGGGGATGTTGTTTAGTCGTGTCCGACTCTTTGTGACCCCATGGACCAGAGCACGCCAGGCACTCCTGTCTTTCACTGCCTCCCACAGTTTGGTCAAACTCATGCTGGTAGCTTCGAGAACACTGTCCAACCATCTCATCCTCTGTCGTCCCCTTCTCCTTGTGCCCTCAATCTTTCCCAACATCAGGGTCTTTTCCAGGGAGTCTTCTCTTCTCATGAGGTGGCCAAAGTATTGGAGCCTCAGCTTCAGGATCTGTCCTTCCAGTTAGCACACAGGGCTGATTTCTTTCAGAATGGATAGGTTTGATCTTCTTGCAGTCCATGGGACTCTCAAAAGTCTCCTCCAGCACCATAATTCAAAAGCATCAATTCTTCAGCGATCAGCTTTCTTTATGGTCCAGCTCTCACTTCCATACATCACTACTGGGAAAACCATAGCTTTAACTATATGGACCTTTGTTGGCAAGGTGATGTCTCTGCATTTTTAGATGTTGTCTAGGTTTGATAATTTTGATTTGTTTGCATTTGAGTTACAGATGGTCAATTCAGGATTGTTTATATATTTTTGCATCCCTTATTATCTTTTTTGAAAGCACTCATTAATTGCATTTGATTCTTTCAGATAGAATACAGTTGTTCTTACAAGAAAGGGCACTAGCCTCAGAAGTGGCATGAAAGCTACACACAGTTCATTCCTTCAGCTTTTATGTCCAATTAAATCTGGGACAAAAGGAATGTATGGACAGTTGAGCAGTGTCAGAGAAATAAGCTTGCAATAAGATCTGCATGAGAGATGGGTACGGCAGTGATTGATCCTATGACAAGAACCTAAGATAGATGAGCTTGGTGCATCTGTCTCATTTTATTTCTATTGGTTTAGCTTTTTTAATAACTATTTTTAACCAATCATAAATCTGGTCCTCAACTAGAATGACAGTGTCCTTTTCAGCCTAATTGCCCAGACACAGAAAGATGAAGTGGAAAAATCCTGTTTTGTATAAATAGAAACACTGAACTAAACGTGAACACATGGGATCTCAGTTCTTATGCAAATCAGGCATAATAAGGCAGATATTAGTATTCTAATGAGTTCTGGTGCCTGTACAAGGTGCAATAGGTGACTGTGAATGAAGAAATATAATTGAAAATATTCCTGTTTGGGGAGAATATTTACATATGTACTGACTAATTAATAGATTGATTTTCATAATTAAGCTGGCTTATTTTCTTTATAATTTCCCACAAGTTAATATACAGTTCTCTTACTTTCTGTATGAAGACTGATCCAAATAAGTAACTCTTGACCCATAGCTCAAATTCCTATTTCTCAAATTTACTAGCTCTGGCTGAAATACATTATTTTGGGTTGTTAATGTCTTTGGTGGAAAATACTTAAACTAGCAAACAACTCAATGCCAGCTTTACCTAAGAGTTTAAGAAGTCAAAGCTCTCGTTATTTTATTGTCTCAACATCAGCTCTGCTATGTGGCAAATATAAATTAGTGGCAGATTAAAATCCATCTGTCCCTGTATTCTCTGCAGGCTTCTAGTTTATAATAATCCACAGCTCAGTGAGGCTGGGGAGTCAGTTAAGAGGAAAGGATAAAATGGTTTACTGTCCAACTGCATGAATATTTAATCTAGAAACGCACTGTCCTCAACATGAGAATAAATCATATTCACTCATTTACGTATGTCCGAATCCACCACACTGGTGTAAATCATTGCAGTCCTTGAAAGAAGTGAATAGTCCAACAATAAACATACGAGGGGCATTCATTAAAGATTTCCCCTCACGTACTTGCCGTGGACTGAGGCAAACAAAACTGGGAACAGTTATTAGTCCTTCTCTACATAGCTACCAACAAGAGCCAAACACTTCTCCCATCGCTTTATGCAGCTATGGAAACCTCGTCTGTGGATGTCGGAAGGTTGCGCCAGAAGCCACGACTTGACGTCAGAAATCAGCATTTCATCGTCTGGAAAAAGCTTGCCCGTCAAAAATAACTTCATGATTGGAAAGAAGTGGAAGTCAGATGGTGTGAGGTCGGGAGAATAAGGAGGGTGAGAGAGGATTTCATAGTGTCAGGACCATGCTTCCGTCTGAGCAACATGCGAGCTGTGAACACCCGGTGTGTTATCCTGCAGGAGGCAGACACCTTAGGTCAGCATACCATGCATCTCAATTTTGATGGCCTTCTACAATTTCTGCAGCAGTGAAGCATAGTATGTCCTGGTAATTGTGGTACCCTTTGCCAGGAAATCCATCATCACTACTCCACACTGGTCCCAAAAGACCATGAGCATGACCTTGCCCACTGACAGTTGGACACGTACCTACTTTGGAGATGGTGAGGCAAGAGTGCTTCCATTGTTTGGACTGGGATTTAGTCTCTGGGTCATAATGATGGGCCCATGTTTTGTCCTGAGTAATTAGTCTGGCGAAGAAGTCATCATGGTTTTTGTGACACATGGCCAAAAGAGCCCGTGAGCATGTGACTCATGCCTGCTTCTGGAAAGGCAGCAGAAGCTGGGAACCCACGGTGCAGACACCTTTCCCATGTGCAAATGGTCACGGATGATTTTTTCTATATAGCCCACACTGATCTTGACATCTGCAGCTAATTGGCGAATGGTTATGCAGCGATCCTCCAAAATGGCAGCCTACATTTGCCAGATGGTGTCTGGTGTCTTCATCAATGGCAGACTGTGGTCGCCCAGGAATGGGAGCTATTCCACCAAAGTCTGACCACACTTGAACTGATGATGCCAGTGCTTGACTATGTCATACTATGGGGCATCCTCCTCATAAGTCCCTTTCATCTCATCGAACGTCTCCCGTTGTGTGTACCCTTTCAAGCACAGGAACCTGATAACCACTCCGAATTCAACTGGTTCCATTATCAGAAGTTACTCCACATTAGCACCCATAACAGAGAAACCGCTAGGAGTTCAGAGCTACAAATTAACATGTTACCTATGGAGAGATGTATCATTACACATGTGCAATTTTATCCTCCTACAATAACTGGAGGTGGGTCGGGGGAAATCTTTAATGACCCTCATAATTATGCTGTCCTAACATCCACTAAGACTTCATAGAAATTATATTTCCATGTATTATTATTGTTAGTAGTAGTAGTAGCAGCAGCAGCAGTAGTATTTACTGGCACTTCACAATAAGGTCCAAGGGAAGGCTGCAACAATATTAAACTACAATTTTAAAATCAGTTTAAACAATTTACATAGGGTGGGTCCTAAAATATATAAATCTCAGGTGTCAAAAGCCAAGATAAATGGGTGCATCTTCAGCATATGAAGGAAGCTATGCAACAAAGGTGAGAGGCATACCTCCGTGGAGAAGGAATTTCGTGGTTTGGCCTGTTACACAGAATGCCTGCTGCTGGCCGGCACTCTTAACAACCTCTAGGAAAAGAGGTGGCCCTTCAGATATTGTACGTCTACTAAAAACTTAAGAAATTTCTTGTTAAGCAACACACCAGGACGCACGATACCTATAAATCCCTTTTAGCCAAGCCATGTTCCTTCTTATTCAGAACAGCTCCATATGGAGACTTTTTGGGTATTAGGCATGTTCTTTGTGTATAAATGGGATGCGGGTGGTGCTGTGGGTTAAACCACAGAGCCCAGGACTTGCCGATCAGAAGGTCGGCAGTTCGAATCCCCGCGAAGGGGTGCGCTCCCGTTGCTCGGTCCCTGCTCCTGCCAACCTAGCAGTTCGAAAGCACGTCAAAGTGCAAGTAGATAAATAGGTACTGCTCCAGCAGGAAGGTAAATGGCGTTTCCGGGCGCTGCTCTGGTTCACCAGAAGCGGCTTAGTCATGCTGGCCACAAGCCCCGGAAGCTATACGCCGGCTCCCTCGGCCAATAAAGTGAGATGAGCGCCGCAACCCCAGAGTCGGTCACGACTGGACCTAATGGTCAGGGGTCCCTTTACCTTTACCTTTTGTGTATAAACACACACACTAAATCCAGAGGCAACACATGCTCACCAGCTGCCTGCCCAGGATTTCTACACAAGATATTCTGACCATAAAGTGTATTTTGAAAACAATTGCAAAGAAGGTACACTGTCAACATGTGCGGGAAAGCAAGGTCGATGGGAGTAGGGAACTGATGTGAGACCTTTATTTATACCTTTCTTGAGAAATACTACTGCTGTGACTCAGGCTATGTGATAAAGCTTTCAGGGAAAACAGGGAAGCTGTCTGCATACAGACTCACTTGTAGAGTGACTATATCTCAAAATCCAGGTGAATTTCTCCATAATGGCTGAAAAATGAACTTTTGCATCTTCCCCTGTGGCAAAATGAGCAAGCTCCCAATGCAGAAGCAGATTTTGCACTCTACTACAGGCAGATAGTGGGAAGTTGTCTTCCTTTTCAGATTTAATTCTTTTTATTATAGATGTAGAAAACTTAAAGAGAAAATAAGCATTATTAACAACAACAAAATACCATACAGACATCTGCCTGAGACAGAAGAGAGGTATAGACCTAAGCAATGACCCTCATTATTTTAAAAATATACGGAAGAACTAAATACAAAATATGTAAAATATGGGGTTCAATTATTAAACAAGAGCATGCCGAGTTGTGCCCTAGGCTGGCCTTTTGATCAAGGATGGCTCTTTAAGTCAGCAAAAGATTCCATGAACAGAAGGGAGAGGGAGATGAATTTTGCTTATTCCCTTCCCCTCTACAAATACCCAAATCTGCTCCAAAGTGTAGTGGAACCCTCCAAAGCACCATGGGAGGTAGAGTAGAGGCTTCAAGAAAAAGAGAGAAATTGCTACAATTGCCTGCCTCTCATCCATGGAAGTCTTCATTCTATGAATGGATTGGGAACAACTCATAGAATTCCGTTAAAATGGTTTTTTTAAAATGCAGTTGGGAGATCTATAATGCTCAAAGCATATGTAGGGCTCAAAACACTTGCTTCTCTCTGTCCCATGTTATCTTGCCTCTAAAGCAACTTCATTAAGCATTAGCATGCTACAAATCATCAATCTAATCACAAATGTCTCCTTGAAGAAGAGAACTTTCTGATTTAGACTCAGATTATCACATATGACTGAAATGTAATATCTTGATCTCAGAACATCTAAATGGAGAGATTTAACGACAGCCTGACCTTTAAAATCCCTCTTAGGTTCCTGCAGTTAGAATTGCTGTTTACATTGCATGGTATTACAACATAAAACAAAATGAAAAGAATGAATCATTCAGTGAAAAATATATCAACAAGATGTACAACAGCATTGCCACAGCAAACAGTGAGCCACATCATAGGCTCAAAAGCTTGGGGCCTAATAAGATTTCTCCAAAAAGGACATGTCCTTGTGGGGAAGAACTCTGCAGGCTAAATAACTAATGAGTTTAAAATAAAGGGGCAGACTTTGTAAAAATGAGCTTTTCAAGCTTGTACAATTTTATACAGGGAAACAGCATGGTAGTTAGAGGCGCCTCATTCCTCCTACTTCATGAAAATAAATTTCATAGAATCATAGAATCTCAGAGTTGGAAGGGACCCGAAGGCCATCTAGTCCAGCCCCCTGCAATGCAGGGATCTCAGCTAAAGCGTCCGTGGCAGATGACCATCCAACCTCTGCTTCAAAACCTCCAAGGAAGGAGAGTCAATCACCTCTCATGGGAATCTGTTACACAGCCAAACAGCTCTTACTGTCAGAAAGTTTTCCCCCAAATGTTTAGTGGAACTCTCCTTTCTTGTAACTTGAAGCCATTGCTTTGAGTCCTACCCTCCAAAGCAAGACAAAACAAGTCTGCTCCCTTCTCCATGTGACAGTCCTTAAGACATCTGAAGATGGCTATCCTGTTTCCTCTCAGTCTCCTCTTTTCCAGACTAAACATACCCAGCTCCTTCAAGCATTCCTCATAAGGCTTAGTTTCCAGACCCTTGATCATCTTGGCTGCCCTCCTTGACACACGTTCCAGCTTGTCAACATCCTTCTTAAACTGAGTTGCCCAGAATTGGACACAGTATTCAAAATGTGGTCTCACCAAGGCAGAATAGTACTGTTGGTACTGTTACTTCCCTTAATAGTACTGTTGGTACGGTACTGTTACTTCCCTTGATCTGGACACTATACTTCTGTTGATGCAACCTAGAATAGCATTAGCTTTTTTTGCTGCTGCATCACCCTGTTGACTCATGTTAAGCTTGGGGTCCACCAAAACCCCTGTATCTTTTCACATGTACTGCTAGTAAGCCAGGTGTCCCCCCATCCTATATTTGTACATCTGGTTCTTCCTGCCTAATTGCAGAACCTTACATTTATCCCTATTGAAATTCATTTTGTTAGCTTGCACCCAGTTCTCTAATCTGTTAAGGTCATTTTGAATTTTGATTCCGTCTTCTGCGGCATTAGCCAACCCTCCCAGTTTGGTGTCATCTGTAAATCTGATGAGCATCCCCTTAATTCCTTCTTCCAGGTCATTTATAAAGATGTTGAACAACAACAGACCCAGGACAGAAGCCTGCGGCACCCCACTTGTCACTTTTTGCCAGGATGACGAGGAACCATTAATGAGCACCACTAAGTTGATCTTATAAATCTGGAACTTTGAACTTTGAGAATACAGTACTCGTGATTTTAATGGTGTGAAGCATTTGCTCCCACAGAACAATAATTTAAAACTTTATTATATAGCTTGAGAAACGAATAAGGTTTGTCTGTTGCCTGCAATGAGATATGCAACATGTGCCGTTTTCTTCAGCCTTCCTGATCTTTCTGAAGTTTTTATGTTAAAATTCCAACATCAGCAGCCCAAAAACAGGGTCAGCCATTACCGTCACCAGTATGTCAGACAATTTCCAAACCACCACTGAGTGGTGCTCTATAGATCAAAGTAGCATCCCCTATTATCACGGTGCCTCTTTTCATGTTTTCATAATGACGCATACAAGAAGTGCAGTGAAAAGGACAATCACGCCCAACAAAATATATAAAAATCTATGGATGCAAAAAGTACAAATTTATCACATAAATAATTCAGCATGCATACATCCAAGTTTACACAACTTTCTAGAGCAACTTTAAAGAGTAAAGACAATTACTTGGAATCCAAACAGCTTTCACTCAAACACACACTTGGCATGTGTCCAAACTGATATGATGCTGCAGTTAGTGTCTTTTATCTTTGAAATCGCAAACATCTTCAAAAATGCAAGGTAGTTGTTACCAGGGAAAGGGGAAATTTCACAGGGCTAAGAGCTGGGGGGAAATCACTTTAGCACGTGTGTTTTAGCTTGCACTGCATGAAAAGAACCAGTGGATTTCAATTAGGATTCTTGTAGCTTTAATAATCCTCAAGAATTTGCTCCTAAAATTTGTCCGCTTCAACGTAAAAGAGGAAATGGAGAGACAGGGCGTAGCTGTGCTAAGATCTGCTGAAAAATACAGCAATGGAGAAACTGACAGGTGCATTCATGTGACTTGACCTTCCAAAGTTAATGAGATTCCTTCATTAAGTGCTGGTTGTGCAACTTAATGCTACCAAGGGATTTATTTACGCGAAACACAAGTGTTTCTTGCTCATAACTGAAATAAAGTATGCTGCCTGTCCTTTTACCAGAGCTCTTCTCCCCACTTTGTATTTTATATAAGCCTTGGATACAATGGTTTCTCAATGATGCCACCCTGGGCCTCTAATCAGGGCCTCCATCAACCCACCTCCAGCACAACCAACACTCCCAGAACACCTGTCAAACTAGACCCTATGTCGAGAATGCTACAGTTCTAGCCTGAAGAGAGCTGAACTGTTTCTCTACCACTGCCTTTACATCAGGACGCATTGTACCCTATAAATCCCTTTTAACCAAGCCAGCTTCTCTCTCCGAGCCTTCCATAATGGTAAAGTCTAAAGTTTAGAAAGATTGGCAGCCGATAAGATTATGAAGCTGTTTAGATGTTCTCATGCGACTCGAGGCTCACCTATCCGAAAGAAGTTCCTTCAAAACTGCATAGGTACTTAAATAATCTAAGCATACATGATGGGCTCAGTGATGTCCACTGCTGTCAGTCCAGTTGTAGAACTGACTTTCACTTGTGTAACAGGGCCCTCCAGAGCAGATATGGGGAGGGTTCCGTGGTGAGGAGAAGAAGGGAACGTCCCGTTGCGTCAAACTGGTAAGATGTGGGATATCTTGGCACCATTTCTGTAGGTAAGATTTATACAGTTCCACCTCACCCATGTTCGTATCTTTTCAAACATTCTCCCAGTCACCTGATTGTCACTTCCAGATAAGTGGTAGGGGAATGGCAACTCAACACTACAGAGGTGCCGGAACGCAACAGAGGTGCCGATGACTTCCAGTTGAAAAAAAGCCCTTGGTACTGGTCTTGGTGCACTACTATAATCAGTGGCGTAGCGTGGGTTATCAGCACCCGGGGCAAGGCAAGTAATTTACACCCCCTAACCCGTGGACTTGTGCCCCCTAACCCTAACCCCCAGATGTTGCGCCCGGTGCGGCCGGCCCCCCCTGCACCCCCCACGCTACGCCACTGACTATAATTTCTCCTCGTGATTTCCAATTATTTTTGTTATTACTTTTCTCTGCGCTTTACAACCTTAAAAAGTGATGCTGGATTACGTGATAGCAACTTATTTAGCTAGTGTTTTCTTGTCACAAATTTCCATAAGAACAATTTATTTGGTTTGATGTGGGAAATTACTATTTTCTTGTCATGAATGCTCTTTGAAAGCAATCTGGAAGAAATAATGCATGAAAATCCAAGTGTTGTTGTTTTTTATTCTGAAAAATTTTCCCCATATGTAGAACGATGCATTGTAAAAATTTTCCAGATGTTACCAAAAATAGTAATCAGTGCTTCTTCAAGGTCAAATTCACACTTGGCACGAACAGAGGTTCTCAAGATTTCCATGTAGCAGAACTTAATCTCTAAAACCTTCCTGTATGGAAAATTGTACTCCACATAATTTTAAGGACCAATAACTTCAGTTTCTCAGGAGTTCAGAAAAACTGATTTTTCTTTTTACACAACTGAGCAGCTGTCCTGTTTCCCCAGGTGCAGATGACCGACTGCCCAGCTGTTCTCTAGGTCTGGGACCTGGTAGGGCCTACAAAGATTTTTTTTAGCCATTTCCTTCTACAACCTACAAGTTGAACAATATTTATAAGAACTCTTCATCTGATGTTTGTTATGTTATAATTTGGGGTTAAACATTAGATTCACTATTAATTTGTGCCCTGTGATGCCTTCAGAAAACATTTATGAAAAATGAAACAGCAGCTCGCAAATGAAAATTAGTTTAGTTTACATACAAGGCTTTTCCACTCATTAACCATAATAAGTCATAATGAACAGAAGCGGAAAGATTTTTATAACATATTAAAATTGCAGAATGGGACTGTAAGAATTCCAGTAGTTTTCCGTTCCACTTTCTACACAATCTTGAACCTTTATGCAAAATTTGTTACTTTCAATTGAAACTTAAGCAAGCTTAGTGGGCGAGGATTTGGTTGTTGCACCCAACTGAAAATGCAGGCTATTACTGTTTCTTACATCATCAAGGTCATCAATATTATAATCCCTTCTGCTCTATAAGTAGAGACTCCTCACGCTAGCATTCATCATGTACTAACAGGCAGAGTTATCAAGAAATGTACTCCACTTTTGCAGTTTGCACCCAAATACACAACTCACCTAATTACTATGCCTGTTATCTGTGTAATGGGAAATACTATATAAAGTAGGAAACTGTTTGGGCTCATTTTCTATCTAAGAAAATCAGAAGTTAAGACAGCTGACTGACTGTTGTAATTAATATTCCTAAAATGGTTTTAGGACAGGCAAAGTGTTGATTATTTAAGACAAGTATTCACAGACTTACGAGGTCTGCTGAAAAAGAAGCAATGGCCTGGTGCAGAAAAAAAAAGCTCCCAGTCTCTCCTCATGTGAAACATGCCCCCCTGCAAACCATAAGTACATGACTGATCATTTGTGTTGTTTTTTCGAATAGTACCTGCTAAGGGCCGGAACCAGCATAGGAGAAAATGGTGACCTGTTAACCCACCAGGGGTCCATGAGGTTCACTCAGGTGTTCCCCAGCATCTCTCTGGATTTTTGACTGAGGATGGGAGATGATGATAATGATGGCGATGGATGGCACATCCATTGCACTGAATATTCAAATTGGTTTTTAATTGTATTTTTATTGCTTCTTTGATTGTATCTTACCATATTAGAGTTTGAATTCTATGAAATTACAATTGCTACAGAAGACAGAAAAATCAGCCAAGATGCTCAGCAATTTTCAAGGGGGTCTATGGGGGGTTGGGGGTTGGGAACCACTGAATTATGCCCTTCCCCTAGGTATGAAGTCTATATCTGAGTGGGGAAGATACAGGTGCCAACCAGTTAGTCTGTTTAGGCAGCCTACAATCCAATAGTTTGCTGTGAGACCATGGGGCTTAGTTTGCTGTAGACACCAATTTAGAAGCAGCATATCCAAGTGAATCTAAGCAGAGAAGTCAGTGTTACTTGGGTGTTCCAGAACTCAAGAAGACTTAAATGTCCCCAAACCCAAGAATTTTTGGAAAGTCCCCTGGGGTTTGCTATTGGAGACCAAATAAGAGACTAATCTTTCCCCCATATTTTAATCATGGCTAAGGTCCTGTATTAGGGACGCGGGTGGCGCTGTGGGTAAAACCTCAGTGCCTAGGACTTGCTGATCGCAAGGTCGGCGGTTCGAATCCCCGCGGCGGGGTGAGCTCCCGTCGTTTGGTCCCAGCTCCTGCCCACCTAGCAGTTCAAAAGCACCCCTAAGTGCAAGTAGATAAATAGGTACCGCTTTCTAGCGGGAAGGTAAACGGCGTTTCCGTGTGCTGCGCTGGTGCTGGCTCACCAGATGCCGCTTAGTCATGCTGGCCACGTGACCCAGAAGTGTCTCCGGACAGCGCTGGCTCCCGGCCTCTTGAGCGAGATGAGCGCGCAACCCTAGAGTTGGACACGACTGGCCCGTACGGGCAGGGGTACCTTTACCTTTAAGGTCCTGTATTATCCTTTTAATCAAGGTTTGAAAGTGGTTTGAAAAAGTGGTTTGAAATTTGATTAGTGCTAACCATGGAGACATAAGCTTTAACCATTGTTAAGATCATAAGCTGAATGGGGCTGGTGATGGCAATAGGAAACACACCTCTGTTCACTTAAAATGGCATTGTGATGTCTTACTGCTGTCAAAGCATCTTGAAAATCAACAAGAAGTCAACAAGCAAACAAGAGGCACTACTGTTCTCCAAATTTCATACCGGTGGTTGCTCTTGTCAGAATACAAAATGCATGCTACTGTCATCCAGTCAGACTTAGCTTTAAAAGAATAAATGGACTTAATTACATGTGAATGCTAATCACTTATTTAAATGTTTCTAATCCATGTTTTCTTTCATTCACATTGCACCTGAAGCTGATTATAATAAAACAGAAATAAAAAATACAAATCACAATAAAGCTGTAACAACTCTGCATTGTAAACAATCAGATTTTTAAAGAAAATAGATAATTTAAAACAACACAGCCCCATAAAAGTCCGCCTGCAAAAAAAAAGCTTTCTGAAAGAACAAGGAAAAACCAGCAGTGAGGGAGCCCAACAGCTCACCAGTGAGAGAGCTTTCCACAGTGCAGATGCCATGACAAGGAGAGTCTGTCCATGTACCCTCATGAACCTCCACACCTTTATAGAAGGAGAGTACACAGGGGAAGAGAGGCTCCGTAAATGACTTCTCTAGACCATATAGCCTAGGAGGGAAATAAGCTAGAATTTTCTGTATTAGCTGAGGCTTCAAACCCATATTCAGAGGCAGCACAATACGGAGCAAATTGCAGTGCTTCACAAAGATGACTGCCGCTTTAGTGGCTGAGAGCTGAACTCTATCTCAGAGAAGCAGCTGCAGCTGGCTGACCAGCCTAAGCTGATAAAAAGGCACTTAAAGACAGCCCTGCCACACTGGAATCAAAAGAACAAGTTGTTTGCAACCCTCAGGCTGTAAACATTGCGAGTGTAACCCCTTTCAATCCACCCAACCACTCTACTGTGCCACCATCTCTAACTTGAACTACCATCAACACTTCCATCTTGTCTGGATTAAACGTCAGTTTAATTCGGTTTTAAAAGTACTGGCAATACTGCATGTGTTCTGACTCATCAGAAAGTTTGTTTTCAGAAAGTGACTTGCTGCACTAAGCCTGCAAAATATCTTGCAGCACAACCGGGTTCAGGAGGAGCCTCTGACCTGGAGCTGTGGGTGGTATCAGGTAGGGGACCTGGAGCAGTTTTGAAGCTCCGTGTGATGACCCCTTCCCCCTTAAAGGGGTAAACACAATTCCTATTTGCCTACAAATTTTCATTCCAACCTGCGTGTGTCGCAGGCAGCCCTGTTTCCATTCTGCTGCACAACACCTTCTGACAAAAACTACAGTACATCAGCTTGCTGTCTACTGTGACAGAATTAATTACATTATTATCACGTAGTTACACACCACTCATTGAAATGCAAAGGAAACAAAATGCAAAAAAAGATATCAATTACTTTTATCATTTGTGGACTGAAAATAACAACTACAGTGAACACTGACTGCATTCGCTGGCTTGATTTCCATTCCTGGCATGGGAATGAATCAGTGAGCGTCAACCAGTTCAGCACACATTTCAGTTTTTGTTGGAATTCTCAGACATTGCTACCTACCAAAGCCCACCAGAATCTGTGAACCCTTAAAACTTTGGATAAGGACACTTTTAACAGGTGGAAATCAGGACTCTCAGAGCCGCATCATAAGAAACGGTATGTCCATTTTCAAATCCATCTGTTCCCCAACACTAAATTTTGCAAACATTGTGCGCAACATGCCACCTTTCAAGGGAATAACTGTTCCATATTTTAGACTGCTGTTCAGCAGGAATCTAACAAAAAGTGTGGAACTGCTAGCATAGATTTTAGAGGAAGTCTCTAGGAAAGAGACTGACACCAGCAAAGATGGAGGCTACCACATCCAAAGTATATGTGTCCAAATGTTTGTTCATCTTATGTAAACAACATAGGAGATTGACTAATTCCAAGAAAGAATAGGCAGAAGCACATTTTCTGCCACTCTGATTTAAAACTAATTATAGATTCTAAAGGAGACATGCTGTGGTTGAATCCCTGCAACATTAATTACATATAAACTTTCTCTTTGCCCCCCTACCCACCACTGTTTTCATTTTATGTTGCTTTTTAATGAATTCTAAGTGATACTTAAGTAATATGAACAATTGTCTTCGAGTTGTGTTTTATCAGAAAAATAGTTCATCTCCAGAAAACACATAAGGTCTCAAGCTCTTTTGTCAAAAGAAGGAAGTTTCTACCTTTCTGAATGTATACAGAATTTTGTAAATAATTTAAAAGAGAATCATCATTTCAGAGGACCAAAAGAATCATCCAAACTCTCCATAAACCAGGCTATGGTGGGGCTGGATTAGGCAGGTGTCCCTCTGCCCAGCTCTTTCAGATCAGCTGGTCTCCCACTGGTGGGAGTGCGTAGAAAGCTCTGAAATGAGGTGTTGTGATGGCAAGGAAGAGTTGAACCAGCCTGGGATCCACTGGATTCTGAGCTAGTATCAATGTCAACACAGAACAACATCAGGGCCAATTGTCTTGCCCACTACCCTTATTCTGCTGCTGCCTCCATGCAACAGAGCTCTGCTGGACAGAGAGGGAAGAAGGTGGTTTGGTGAAAGATTTAGGGCAGTGGTTCCCAATTAGCTAATTACTGGGGACCCCCTATTGTGGAAAAGCACAACTGGGAAAGTATGCTAAACCATTTTCTAACTTTGAGACAGCAACATATTCTTTTCCTGAAAAGTAACATTTGCAGACAGCTCTCCCACATCAGCGCACTTAAAGAGTCTCAACAGCCCCTGGAATCCAGTTCTTAGTAGCTTAGATTCCTGCCAGCAACTCTCATTTTAGCACTGATGATTAAGTTGAACCACCACAAAACTCGGTAATTAACTACCTAAGGGTTTTATTAGCTTCATCTTTTTCAGAGTCCGTAAGGCAGTTGTTTACCTTCTTTATGACTAATATAAGTAAGCTTATGTGACCCTACCAAAGCAACAACTAGATATGACTTAAAAACCTACATTTGGAACACTTTTGGATACTTACTGGCTGCAAGCCAACTGAAGCCTGCTTTGGACAAATTCCAATCACAGGGAAATGAGACCCAAGCTATAACCTTGAAAACTAAATAACCTGAGACCTGGCAATCCTTTTCAAATAGGCAAATCACTGCATCCACAGCTTCTGTTTATACAATTTCTGATGTAACTCCCACTGAGAAGCCCAATTTTGAGTATATTTCTAGAACGCAGAGACACAAATGCTTTTCATTAGCATTTGAAAGGGATGACTTTCCTAAGCTTTATGATTAATGAAAGTTAGGTGGACATCCACAAGCTCTGATTTGCTTCAACCTATTTTTAAATCAGCATGACACATACCATATGGCCTTATATAATCTCTATCAAGGCTGTCACCTTCTTGAATCAGTACTTTTGTTGCAATTATAAAGCAGATTCCACATAAGAAATTGAGAGCTCAGAATAATAATTTTCAAAAAGTTACACACATTCTGAAAAGATATTCTTGGATTTGAGCCCCCATCTTTCATTTATCCACATGCTGAAAACTCAAGTTAATCCAACCTGACTTTTAACTTTTCGATTAATCCAAGGGACAAAATAATGAGGATTTCTTTTACTGCTCTCAAATTCCACTGGAGGACTAAGATTACAAATAAAGCAATGAAAACAAATATATTTGTATGTTCGGTAAAAATCAGATTATAGCCCGGACACTTAATATGTGCTGCTAACTAATCTAATAAAATGAAACAGACCAAGAGTCTGTTTTTTGAAGAAAAAATATGCTGGCTGATCTCTGGTTCTACCCCTGCGGATCCACAGATGACAGCAATTTTTGAGCACATATTTACTGGCACTATTTACTGGAACTATTTTACGCTACTATGCGGGAAAATGCTGTAGAATACTTGAACTTATTGAGAAGACTGTAGAAAATGAGGACAATTAAAACATTAATCTCAACTCTAAAAGATAATTCAGCAAACCAATACTCAGTTGGTATCACAGAATCGTAGAGTTAGAAGGAACCCCAAAAGTCATCTAGTCTAACCACTTGCAATGCATGATTGCTGGGATAGCTCAGTTGGTTCAGCATAAAACTCTTAATCTTAGGGTTGTGTGTTCGAGCCCCATGTTGGGCAAAAGATACCTGAATTGCAGAGGTTTGGACTAGATAACCCTCAGGATCTCATCCAACTTTACAATTCTATGATTTTATGAATGCAGGAATCTCAACTAAAGCATCATGAGAAGGGGCTATAGTAAAGAAAGCAAGTGATTCAAACAAATAACCACCAGTCTTGCCAGGACCATAGAGAATTTACTTGATAACATAGGCTGCTGGAAATATATCAGGGCTTTAATAAACCCAAGAACTACAGTGGGTGGAAATCTATTACCTTCGATTGACTTGTGGAATATTATAGCTGCAGCCAACTAAATGCTTAGGCCACAAAAATCAAATTCATTGCAGAAGGTAGTCAAAACATGTGTTTACGTGGGATGGTGTTGGGGGAGGAGAAGGAAAGAAAATAATATCGAATGCTGGATATCTAGCTCTGCTGGACAAAAAAAGAGGAAACATTACAGTATTTCACTTGAAAACATTTAATAATGATGCCACAAGTCTCCAGTGACCTGTGTTATCAAATAAAATATTGCTATCCTTGGAGTTTTTTTGTTCCATATAGAACACTGTATTAACCTTTGACATTCTGTCAGCATCCCAGATGGGACAGTTAATGGGATATTTATAGGTATAAATAATAATTCAGGTGGAACATTCATTCTCCCATACCATCACATATGAAGCGGATACCGAGAATCTAATTCCTTCTCTACCTCTCTATAGTTTTGGATGGTTAATCTTTATTTCATCTACATCATTTGTGATCCATATCCTAAATTATTTCATTTTTTGTTCATTTCTCAAAAGTATGTGTGCTATTTGTACCAGAATCTTTTTAGCCTCACCTGTGACATGAATGGTAAACTGTTCTGATTTACCACAATTTCTTTTGTAGCCTGATGCTTCACTATAACATGTTAGTATCTTTATGACTTCTTTATATTTTTTAGAGAGATTACCAGTATTATATTATTTTGTTAAGTAAAGATCCATATTGCACCCCATGAATACCTGTTCTTTCCCTTAATGCTAAAGCTAGTGGCTTGATGGCAGCAGCGAAAAGTACAACATTTCAATGGAACTGGGTGGAAGCAGCATATGGGGTAAGATTTAATTCTAGAACAGATTCTCTGTTCTGATCATGCACGAATACAGTCATACCTCGGGTTTCGCCACTTGCGCATGTGCTCAAAATGACGTCATGCGCATGTGCAGAAGCGACGGACACGGGTTGCGTTCACTTCAGGATACGAACGGGGTTCCGGAACGGATCCCTTTCGCATCCAGAAGTACCACTGTACAGAGGTTATCTTACAAGAACTAGGAGGCAAAAAGACTGGATCGCTAAGATTAACAAGTCAATAATTAAAATATATAAACAGATAAAAGGCCAAAAGTTGCAATTTTTGGCCCTATGCAGAACGAATAGCCCTAATTCAGTAGTTCTGAAACATAATTCACAATAAACAAGGACTCAAATTTTACATCTACAATAGGTAGGCATGAAAATCCTGTCGATTTTCTGGGAGATTCTGCAACAGTTCAGTACATAACCTAGAAAGCTAGAAGAACTGACTAGAAGCAGTGAACACCAGTGTGCTATAGTACTTTGAGTTTTGTACTAGAAGAGGTGAAACCTCAGCTCAAATCTCCACTCAGCCATGAAGCTTTCTGACAGGCCTTTGGCCAGTCGCCATCTCTTAGTCTAACGTATCTGACAGTTACAGCGAGGATGAAGGGGGTAGGGGAGAACCATATATACCACCAGAAGCTCCTCGGAGCAATACCAAAATATATATTTCTTTAAAATGCATAAATACCATTTGCCTAATCTATCTAAATAAATCTTCATTAAGAGACAGCTTTCAGCTTTGCTAAAAATCTGTGCTTTTCATGGCTATTTTTGCTAGCATTGGGCAGCATGCAGGACTTTTCAGCATGAAACATACACCCGCCTACGAAGTATAAGGATCGCTCAAGCCCTGCATAGAAACTGGCTGTGGATAAATATTTCCTGAAGCAGGTTTTGGGCTATTTGAACAGTGTGGAACACTACCAAAAAGTAATTTTCATTGCAGATTCATTATTCCCAGTAGTTGGCATATTTCGCCTCTCTGTTCCAATCAGCAGTGTCACAGGGCAATGTCTCCTTTATCCTAGAACTCCCAAAGGAAAGAAACTGGTACACAGCTAGATGAACTGGCAAAAGAGGTTATGGCCTGCAGAACAGACGGCATGATCCATATGCTCTGGCAAGCTGATGTTGACAGAGGGCAGGGAGTTCCTTCGATCCCCTAAGCTTTGCAGTCTGTACGAACAACACGATATAAACAGCAACCCCAAGGATCATTGAAGAGATTCGCCCAAATTTCTGCATCTCAAGGTGCGAGAGCTGGAATGGTAGGATGCTGCAGGAGAACCAAAATCGAAAGAAGAGCCATTCCAAGCCCTACCAGCTTCACTCTTTTCCAATCCTTGGTTTTTGGAGTAGGAGTTTTGGGTTTTGGCACAAGTTTCCCTCTCATTTATTTCAGCTGGAGGGAAACAATGCCAACTCAAACTATGATGCAGGTTTCCTTCCCACCCCACCGTTCCTGGATGCGCCTTCAGAAAACACTTCCTTTTTGCCCTTGGGAGCTGGCCATGGACTCTTCTACTATGCTATGGAAGAGGCACCCAACATCTCTCCTCCTGTGAGGAGAGACTGTTTTCTTTCTGCCCCCTGAATGGAAGATCAGATGGATCCTGTGGCCCCATGGACACCATCCCAGGGACCACGGGATTGAAGCCAAAAAGAGCCTAAAAGAAGATTGCTTGTTGCAAATGCCTGTGGAATGTTCACAGAGCTGTTTGTGTGATGAAATCCAGCCAGAGAGCCCTTCTAAGTATTAGGCTGTACAATATTAAAACTTCTTTTCTTCGAGCAATGACCAGCTGGAGCAAGATCCCTCTGCCTGATCTTGGGTGAGTCCCCTCAAGCACTGCAACCCCATACAGCCCCCACTGTTCAGGTGAGCCTAGGTAAAGGTAAAGGGACCCCTGACCATTAGGTCCAGTCGTGACCGACTCTGGAGTTGCAGTGCTCATCTCGCTTTATTGGCCGAGGGAGCCGGCGTACAGCAAACCAGAGCAGCGCACGGAAACGCCGTTTACCTTCCCACTGGAGCGGTACCTATTTATCTACTTGCACTTTGATGTGCTTTCGAACTGCTAGGTTGGCAGGAGCAGGGACTGAGCAACGGGAGCTCACCCTGTCGTGGGGATTCGAACCGCCGACCTTCTGATCGGCAAGTCTGTGGTTTAACCCACAGAGCCACCCGCGTTCCTTCAGGGTAGCCTACAACACTCTAAATAGGTTTGCTTTGGGGGGGAGGCGGGCTTAAAGGAGATTATAGAAGAATGGTGAAGAAGAGTAAGGTCTGTTGCACAAACTGTGTTTCACTCACACAACCATTCAATTAAACCACGAGCGTTTTTTAAAGAGACAAAACGTACTGCTAAGTAAGGGAACAAAGATTAAACTGAATAAAACCTACAGTAAGGGTGTGGGCTATCCCATCCAAAGGCACAGACTATCCAAAAGGATTAATGAGTGAGAACACGCCAAATGACAATTGAAACAAAGCAACTTGTGCATCGTTAATAAAACAGCTGACAAGCCAAAACACCCTGCTCTGAAATGCACAGTATATAAGAAGGTTCTTATTATATAGCTGTTCATTTTCAACACATCACTGCCACGCCATGCCTTACCACTGGAAGCAGAACAGAACCTTTCAAGTTCCAGGGTTTGTGCCATAACAGAGGAGTCGTTTTTCTTTTCCCTCTTGCGCAGCACAGGCAGATCTGTTTCAATTAATTTATGACATGTCCCAAATGCAGAGGAGTGGGTGGAAGCAAGTGCTCTTGCTCATGGCTAATATTCTGAGTCTGCCAAGTTAAGATGATTAGGGGAAATAACTGTTTTTCTTGAGATGTATGGTATAGCAAACAACATCTTGTATTTATTCTAAAATGTCTACCAAGGCCTAAATATAAATTGCCCCTAGCTTTTCTTCCCCCCTCCACTGCCCTTTTCCTTTCAAGAGATCAATGCTCTCTATCCTTAATTTTGCTGCTCTTCTGATTAACTCCCTGAAAGACTTTGTAGCATTCTTAAACTTATACTTGCATATTACCGGTAACTCTCTTAGGAGGGAAAAACCAGCCAAATCATAATCAAAGGAAAATATGTTGATTCCTTTCAGGCATTCACTGAAATATGAAGCGTTGTAATCAAGAGGGATATACACAGCACATCACTTAAGTAACTACACAAAAATGATTGCATATTTGGAGGTTTTTGAAACGAAAGGTTTACGAAGGCGACTTTGGCCAGCAGAAATGGAAACAGACCGTTTAAGGAATACAAATGAAATATGTGACAACCCTCTCACCGCCCTGCTCTGCTACACATTGTTTGAATTTTGTATCACTTCCATTGGTGTTTTTTCTGGCAGACTGAAGCACAATTTAAGATGGATGTAGCAATCCACCCACTTGCAGTGACTCAGAAGGCTAGGTCTTGGACCGTCTAAAATAATGGAGACAGTAATACGATCTTTCTGTGTGCATGGAACTCATAACTTTCACACCTCCTCTGAGCTCTTGCTTGAAGCAGGCAATTTTCTCAACTCATTTCCATTATCATTTCAAAATTAACCCTTAGCTCATTTCATTTCGGAGTATGTTGGCTGCACTGGGCAATTTGCCTCCTAAGCAATATTTCTCCAGCCAAGCAAGCTGAAATCTTGTTAGATGCAAAGCGGCTGCTTTCTTTTCTTCTTCCAACCAACAGACTGCTCTTGCAATACAACATGATACAAAAAGGGTCTTGGACAAGTAAGCTGCAGTTGCACCTTCCCTTAAGAACAAGGAGGTGCGGAATAGCTCAGTGCTTCTGGATTCTATCTACCATGCTAGGACTGGTTGAATGCTTCAAGCAGGATTTGGCCATTCACCAAAAATATTTCTCAGGGTTGAAATGGGTGATTCAGCCGCTCCTGTCCAATGCAGTTAGGTGTATCTAGCCAGCTATTCATCATCATCATCATCATCATCATATTACATATTTTTCCCAGTAGGGGACTCAAGTGGGCTCAACACAGATAAAATAGAACAAGCTGGTTATTTTTTTAATCATTAAAGTATAATCAAACACTTATTATTACAATATTTATCAATGGGCATAACTAAGCAAGCCTAACAGCATACAGTGGTGGTGGTGTTGTCGTTGTTGTTTAGTCGTTTAGTCATGTCCGACTCTTCGTGACCCCATGGACCAGAGCACGCCAGGCACTTCTGTCTTCCACTGCCTCCCGTAGTTTGGTCAGACTCATGTTTGTAGCTTCAAAGACACTATCCAACCATCTCATCCCCTGTCGTCCCCTTCTCCTTGTGCCCTCCATCTTTCCCAACATCAGGGTCTTTTCCAGGGAGTCTTCTCTTCTCATGAGGTGGCCAAAGTATTGGAGCCTCAGCTTCAGGATCTGTCCTTCCAGTGAGCACTCAGGGCTGATTTCCTTAAGAATGGATAGGTTTGATCTTCTTGCAGTCCATGGGACTCTAAAAAGTCTCCTCCAGCACCATAATTCAAAAGCAATTATTCGGCGATCAGCCTTCTTTATGGTCCAGCTCTCACTTCCATACATCACTACTGGGAAAACCATAGCTTTTACTATACGGACCTTTGTTGGCAAGGTGATGTCTCTACTTTTTAAGATGCTGTCTAGGTTTGTCATTGTTTTCTTCCCAAGAAGCAGGCGTCTCTTAATTTCGTGGCTGCTGTCACCATCTGCAGTGATCTTGGAGCCCAAGAAAGTAAAATCTCTCACTGCCTCCATTTCTTCCCCTTCTATTTGACGGGAGGTGATGGGACCAGTGCCCATGATCTTCGTTTTTTTTGATGTTGAGCTTCAGACCATATTTTGCGCTCTCCTCTTTCACCCTCAATAAAAGGTTCTTTAATTCCTCCTCACTTTCTGCCATCAAGGTTGTGTCATCTGCATATCTGAGGTTGTTGATATTTCTTCCAGCAATCTTAATTCTGGCTAGGGATTCATCCAGCCCAGCCTTTCGCATGATGAATTCTGCATATAGGTTAAATAAAGAGGGAGACAAAATACAGCCTTGTTTTACTCCTTTCCCAATTTTGAACCAATCAGTTGTTCCATATCCAGTTCTAACTGTAGCTTCTTGTCCCACATAGAGATTTCTCAGGAGACAGATGAGGTGATCAGGCACTCCCATTTCTTTAAGAACTTGCCATAGTTTGCTGTGGTTGACACAGTCAAAGGCTTTTGCATAGTCAATGAAGCAGAAGTAGATGTCTTTCTGGAACTCTCTAGCTTTCTCCATAATCCAGCGCATGTTTGCAATTTGGTCTCTGGTTCCTCTGCCTCTTCTAAATCCAGCTTGCACTTCTGGGAGTTCTCAGTCCACATACTGCTTGAGCCTTCCTTGTAGAATTTTAAGCATAACCTTGCTAGCGTGTGAAATGAGTGCAATTGTGCGGTAGTTGGAGCATTCTTTAGCACTTCCCTTCTTTGGGATTGGGATGTAGACTGATCTTCTCCAATCCTCTGGCCACTGCTGAGTTTTCCAAACTTGCTGGCATATTGAGTGGAGCACCTTAACAGCATCATCTTTTAAAATTTTAAATAGTTCAGCTGGAATACCATCACTTCCACTGGCCTTGTTATTAGTAGTGCTTTCTAAGGCCCATTTGACTTCACTCTCCAGGATGTCTGGCTCAAAGTCAGCAACCACACTACCTGGGGTGTACGAGACATCCATATCTTTCTGGTATAATTCCTCTGTGTATTCTTGCCACCTCTTCTTGATGTCTTCTGCTTCTGTTAGGTCCTTACCACTTTTGTCCTTTATTATGGTAATCTTTGAACGAAATGTTCCTTTCATATCTCCAATTTTCTTGAACAGATCTCTGGTTCTTCCCATTCTGTTGTTTTCCTCTATTTCTTTGCATCGCTCGTTTAAGAAGGCCTTCTTGTCTCTCCTTGCTATTTTTTGGAAATCTGCATTCAATTTCCTGTATCTTTCTCTATCTCCCTCGCATTTTGCTTGCCTTCTTTCCCCCGCTATTTGTAAGGCCTCATTGGACAGCCACTTTGCTTTCTTGCATTTCCTTTTCATTGGGATGGTTTTTGTTGCTGCCTCCTGTATAATGTTGCGAGCCACCATCCATAGTTCTTCAAGCACTCTGTCCAGCAAATCTAAATCCTTAAACCTTTTCCTCACTTCCACTGTGTATTCATAAGCGATTTGATTTAGATTGTATCTTACTGGCCCAGTGGTTTTTCCTACTTTCTTCAGTTTAAGCTTGAATTTTGCTATAAGAAGCTGATGATCTGAGCCACAGTCAGCTCCAGGTCTTGTTTTCGCTGACTGTATAGAGCTTCTCCATCTTTGGCTGCAGAGAATATAATCAATCTGATTTCGATGCTGCCCATCTGGTGATGTCCACGTGTAGAGTCGTCTCTTGTGTTGTTGGAAAAGCATGTTTGTGATGGCCAGCTTGTTCTCTTGACAGAACTCTATTAGCCTTTGCCCTGCTTCGTTTTGAACTCCAAGGCCAAACTTGCCAGTTGTTCCTTTTATCTCTTGACTCCCTACTTTAGCATTCCAATCCCCTATAATGAGAAGAACATCCTTCTTTGGTGTCACTTCAATAAGGTGTTGTAAGTCTTCATAGAATTGGTCAATTTAAGTTTCTTCAGCACCAGTAGTTGGTGCATAAACTTGGATTACTGTTACAGTGGTGCCCCACAAGACGAATGCCTCGCAAGACGGAAAACTCGCTAGATGAAAGGGTTTTCCATTTTTTGAGCTGCTTCACAAGACAAATTTCCCTATGGGCTTGCTTCCCAAGACAAAAAACGAAAACGTCTTGCAAGTTTGTTTCCTTTTTCTTAACACCATTAATACAGTTGCGACTTGACTTCGAGGAGCAACTCATAGAACGCGGTGTGGCAGCCTTTTTTGAGGTTTTTGAAGACTTTGGTGATTTTTGAAGCTTTTCCAAAACTTCTTTTAAACTTTTAAAACTTTTTTTGAGGGGGGTTGGATTTTGGGTTGGGGTGTTTGGAATTCAAGGACTTGGTGTTGGGGAGGGGTTTGCAAGAATCTGGAAGCTTGTGTGTGTGTTTTTCTGCATTTTTCTGATTTTCTGTGACCATTGGGCCACTCTGCTGTTTTTTTTAAAAAAAATCTGGATTTGAATTTCTGTGTGGTGGGTGGCTGGGGGAACAGTTGAGGAGGGGTTTGCAAGAATCTGGAAGCTTGTGTGTTTTTTTCTGCATTTTTATGATTTTCTGTGACCATTGGGCTACTCTGCTGTTTTTTTAAAAAAATTCTGGGTTTGAATTTCTGTGTGGTGGGTGGCTGGAGGAACAGTTGAGGAGGGGGTTCTTCAGCAAGAAGCAAAGAGTGGAAGAGAAACCTTCTTCGAGTTGTCCCCCAGAGTCCTAGAAAATATACTGTACACTTTGTTGATTTTTAAATGTTTTTCTGTCATGTTTAGAAACTTAATTTATTGTTCCTTCAATTTTTGAAATGCTCTTTACAGTATGTGTGACTTTAAAGAGCACTTAATAAACTCTTGTTGTACCAAATTTGGCTTTGTTTGGACTTTTTTTGACCATAGGAACGCATTAATTGAATTTCAATGCATTCCTATGGGATTTCGTGCTTCGCAAGACGAAACATTCGCTAGACGAAAAAACTCGCGGAACGAATTAATTTCGTCTTGCAAGGCACCACTGTATGTTAAAAGGTCTGCCTTGGATTCATATCGTGATCATTCTATCATTTTTGAGATTGCATCCCAGTACAGCTTTTGCCACTCTTTTGTTGACTATGAGGGCCACTCCATTTCTTTTGCGTGTTTCTTGCCCACAGTAGTAGATATGATGGTTATCCGAACTGAATTCGCCCATTCCCGTCCATTTTAGTTCACTGGTGCCCAGGATGTCAATATTTATTCTTGCCATCTCATTTTTGACCACATCCAACTTACCCAGGTTCATGGTTCTTACATTCCAGGTTCCTATGCAATATTTTTCTTTACAGCATTGGACTTTCCTTTCGCTTCCAGGCATATCCGCAACTGAGCGTCCTTTCGGCTTTAGCCCAGCCGCTTCATCAGCTCTGAATCTACTTGTACTTGTCCTCTGCTCTTCCCCAGTAGCATGTTGGACGCCTTCTGACCTGAGGGGCTCATCTTCCAGCGTCATAACTTTTATATTCCTGTTGTATTTGTCCATGGAGTTTTCTTGGCAGGGATACTGGAGTGGCTTGCCGGTTCCTCCTCCAGGTGGATCACGTTTGGTCAAAACTCTCCACTATGATCTGTTCATCTTGGGTGGCCCTGCATGGCATAGCTCATAGCTTCTCTGAGTTCTTCAAGCCCCTTCGCCACGGCAAGGCAGTGATCCATGAAGGGGGCATACAGTGGTACCTTGGGTTAATAACTTAATTCGTTCTGGAGGTCTTTTCTTAACCTGAAACTGTTCTTAACCTGAAGCACCACTTTAGCTAATGGGGCCTCCTGCTGCTGCTGTGGCGCCAGAGCACGATTTCTGTTCTCATCCTGAAGCAAAGTTCTTAACCTGAAGCACTATTTCTGGGTTAGCGGAGTCTGTAACCTGAAGCGTATGTAACCTGAAGCGTATGCAACCTGAGGTACCACTGTACTTGGTACCTTTAGATCCAAATTAGCAGTCATAGCACCAGAATGGTTCCGTTATTCAAATTTCAAAAATGTTTACAACCTCATGTTTATTTATTTACTAGCCATCTCATACATCACATAGTTTGGGAATTCCAAGAAACAAACGAAACCCCAATGCAGTCTTGAAATCAGTGCAGTTTTGAAAGGTTAAGTCCACCATCTTGATTCAAAATGGCATCTAATTGTATAAAAACACAGACAAAACACTACTCTTTGATCTCACGAACTGTCATGCAAAATCTGGTTACGAAATCTTAAGTGGTATCCAAAATGCATAGCCAACAGCCAGGGAAACAGCTTTCTAAAACATATAGTAGATTTATTATATTAAATAATCTGCATCATCCAGAGTTGAGGAGTCGGCACCACAATTAAATGGGTAAAAAGGCACAACTGTTATATTACAAAGCTAAATTAGCAGAATTGGAGGCAGTACAGCTGTCTAAATCTCACCCTTCTGTCCTGACGTCCAGCACTCTCTATAGGCTCAGTTGCTAGTGGAAAGTAACTTGATTCATGCATGACTTTAAAAGAATTGATGCATTATTAATTTATGACAGTAGTCTGCAGTAACTAGCTTGCATTTGTAAGTATCTACCACAATTGCTAGCACTATTGTGATTTTTAGAATGGTAAAGTGTTAAATATTGAGTTCCTGCTACCCTCTCATGGACTCCTGTTCAATGTGATATGTTGACATCTGGAACTAAGGAAAATGCAGCTGGTGCCAGATCTCAGCTGGAACTCCGTAACTCAGCTGGAAATGGAGTTACGTCTATGCAAGAGGTCTAATCCTATAGGACGTTAGATATCTTCCTTGCTTGGCCAAGCTCAATATGCCATGAAATGCAGCTGGTTCCCCTAATTCAGCTCCAAAATTACACTTAACCACATTACTCTTCTAGAAATGAGCCCAGTGAAATTATATTAGTAAACGTTCTGCGTATTTTAATAGCTGTATTGTCTATATACTTTACAGCATTGTTGCTGCACTAATAGGTCATTCATTACAAGCAAGAGGAAAAAGTTTGTGTTAACATCCATTATTTAATTAAGTACCGGCACAGTTGTGTGCATGTAAGTAGCAGCAGCTTTCCCAATTACATTTACAAATTGCTGCAGAAATCACGGTGGCATTCAGCTTTAACCATATGAATAGAAAAGCAAAACAAAAGTTTACTGTAAATGTACTTTTAAAAGAACTCAGACTAAGCTTTGTGGAGCAGTCACACCGCCACAAAGCCTGTGACCCATTAAAGGAAAACTATTATAAATAATTTTGGAATTTACAATTGGAGATTTTTGAAAGGGAAAATCAGAAACACGTATACAGTACTTATGTTAGGCTGGAGGGGAATATCATCATAAGTCTGTGGGAAACAAAATGGTGGTATTAAAGGTTATTCTAAGATATGAAACATGCAGATGGTTCTGTCCAATGGTGAACAAATAAATGGCTGTGGTCCAAATAACTTTTTAGCAGTCCATCATTGGTAAATTCCAGATCTGCATAAGTATGTGCTTTCGAGACCTATATTATGCACTGTTTTCCAAATTTGTAATTGGAGCATTCTCTTCCTTATGTGTGAGAACAACTGTATATTATTCTAAAAACACCTCCACCCAGAGCAGGACCTGTTCTGTAAGTCCTAAAGTTAACACCACTTCCTTCCTAGGGAAATCCTAACAGCTTTTCTGTCCTGTTCTATTTTGATTGCTGTACTGTTGCTTTCAGATTGCATTATATATCTATGTATATATTGCTGCATTTGTTGTTTTTTCAACTGTTGTAAACATGTAAACTACAGCTAAGTGTTATAGAAATAAATAAGGACAAATTCATGGTTATAGTAGAGTAGGCCATAGATTGCCAAAGATGAATAGTGAATTGGCGGTTGACATCAACCAGCCACTTTAACCAGCCGCTGTTTTTTACTTGGGAAATTGCCAAGCTGCTGTGGCCTGAAAATGATAAAAGGTGGCTAAGCTTTTGACTCTCTACGAACGATAAGTAGCAGCAACACATTGCATGTAGTAAAAGTAACCTAGAGCAGGGGCTATATATTTGTGAGGGGGTGGAAGCATAATAATTTTATGCCTGAGTCAAAGAGCCACGTCTGTCATCTTTGACAGGAAGACAGATGGTTGCCACTGAAAACTGATTCCTTTGTGCCCTAGAGCACTACAAATTGCATATTATTAAACTGCATCAGCCAGCAGCAAATCTCATGGCCTGAAGAGTTCTTAACGCTTGTGACATGCGTCTAAGGCTTATGAACTGCAGTGCTGTCAGCAGCCATTACAGAATGAATAGGTTTTGTAATAATAATAAAAAAGTTCAGCATGCTCCATCCCTGCAATTATCATCATTAGTATGATCATGCTAAAGCACTAAGTGATTAATGAGAAGACAACCCTGTTTTAAACTTGACTTCACATATTCTAGTGCTTGAATCATGAGTTGTTCCAGGTGCATGTGCACATGGAGGACAAAAGGGAAACTTATACAGTGGTACCTCGGGTTACTGACACTTCAGGTTACAGACTCCGCTAACCCAGAAATAGTACCTCGGGTTAAGAACTTGCTTCAGGATGAGAACAGAAATCATGCTCCGGCAGCACGGCAGGCCCCATTAGCTAAAGTGGTGCTTCAGGTTAAGAACAGTTTCAGGTTAAGAACAGACCTCCAGAACGAATTAAGTTCTTAACCCGAGGTACCACTGCAATGGGAAATGGGATGTAGCCTCATCTGACTCTGTAGCTCAGAGAGGAGGGAACCTGTGGTTTTACAGATATTGCTGGATTACAGCTCCCATCATCCCTGACCATGGGTCATGTAGTCTGGGGCTGATGGGAGCTGTGAAGTCCAACAATGTCTGGAGGGCCTCAGGTTATCTACCTCCGTTCCTGCTAGAGCCCCATTCAAGAGCACTTTGCTAACACAACACAGGGTATCAAATGAAACGAGCCACTCATCCTAGCTCACCTCTGCAACTTGCCAGCAGCCTACACCTGATGACCAGCTGACCTTTTTACAGCTGAGGTTGTTTCTGTTTGCTCTGGCACTCAACACGGTCCTCTGTGCACCAGTAGCAGTTTAGTCATGCTGGCCACATGACCCCAGACAAACGGCAGCTCCCTTGGTCTGAAAAGCAAGATGAGCGCCACACCCCATAGTCACCTTTGACTGGACTTAACCATCCAGGGTTCCTTTACCTTTACCTTTGTAATGTATACCACTTCAGGAGAAGTGTTATTTACATTCTCCCTTTTCCATGATACACTTATAAGAAAAGTACACTATGTATATGCTAAAGAGGGGAGCAAATTTGTGATGGGTGTCCTGACTCTGGAATAATCCCCTGAAGAAGGTATGCCTGGCATCAACACTGTATTATTTTTGGTACCAGGTCAAAACTTTTTTATTTAACCAGATGTTCTAAGTAGATGCATTTGAGCTGCCTGTATAGTTTTTATTTTTGTTTAATTGTTTGTGTTGTTTTTAATTTCTTGTTGTAATTTTTAATGCACATGTCCTATAAATCTATTTGTGGATAAAGGTATGGTATATTAAAAATAAAATAAAAAGACCCTGCCATGTACCTTTCTTTATTTGACATCAGCCTCTTCCTCAACCTTCCCATATGGTTTACACACTGCTCCTTCCTAATTGATGCTCTCTACTTCCCCGATTATAGATTTAATCCAGTAATTGCTTGGCCCAATCTGAATGCTGTCTATATACATAAACTGTCTTTAATAAACTGTATAAATCAATTGCTCTGGTTTATTTTCTCATTACTATTTCCGCTGTGGTGAACTGTGCTAAAAAATGTCACAATACGCATCATTTAGGTATATGTGTGTATTGCTATATGTGTGGTACATGCAGCAACAAAATGCAGAGTGATCCTAGGCATATTTACTCTGCAGTAAGTCCCACTGTGTTCCATATACTTTACTCTGCGGTAAGAATTGACAGGATGTCAACCACTGAAGTAACTCAAATTTTTGTAACACGTCTATGCAGATAACATTTGCAGCTGTCTTATTGTTTGTGCTCTGTTTTGAACCTCTGGAAGGAGCCATTTGTATTATTTGATTTGCGGGAAGAAACAAGTTGATTTTTAAAGTAATCTGTAATATCATGTGCTGTCCCCACAAAAGATGGGCTTAAGACACAAATTAATAGGCATGTAGTCTGGGGGAAGGGTGGGGAAGACGGCCAGTGACAACACCAGATGTTACATGCATGCTATGTACCAGCTCATCCCTTCTGTATATTTGTTTCAAATAGCTATTTCATGAGAAGAAGCTAAACATTGGCTTTACAGTAGTAAATTTTTTCATATCTTTCTTTTTAAATACATCATTTTTTACCATTTTCTTTTCTTGCTATTCATTAAGTACCAGCATAGATGCTTGACACCAGCGGGACTATGGCAGTATAAACGAACATTTTATGATCCAATGTTCTTCAATCAAGTTATGACTATAAACAAAGAGATGAAGCAACAATGAATCTACAAAGCAGAAAGGAATTGTTAAATTCAGTAAGCATGGAAAATTAATTCCCGTAATTCACCTCCCACAATAATGGTCTAGATGCAGGAATGCGAATCACACATCAGAGACTACACTGCAGGTAATAAACTGAACATAGAGTTGTGTAGCTTTCATGAGGAAGAACATTTTGCAAACTGTTCTTAATATCTAATTCTATTACTAATACAGCTGTTGAAAGTGGAAAAAGTAACATCCAGTTCCCATAAACATTTTATCTCCCTTCACATACAATCATAAGGACAGAATTCAGTGCAGCCTGCCTCTGAGTTATGTCTCTATAGATTTGGGGCTAATAGCAACCATCTATATTTTGAAGACAAGGCATTAAAGCTCCATGGAAACTGGGTCCCCAAGAGTTTCCCTATCTTTCTTGGCACTTTCAAATTCCTCATAGATTAAACATGATGGCTGGTCCCCAGTCACACGAGGGAGCAGAGGTCATTTTCTCAGTTGTAAAGTAATCTGAAAAAATACTGCAAGTTCACCAGGCCTGGGCATAGCACCATAATATCTCCAGAAGATAATAGTTCTATGCAGGAGCTGCATGACACAGGAAGGATAAAATTTTCATTTCCATATATTAGTTCTCTGCACCTCTTTGATGTACCGGTAGTTATAAAGAGGAAGGTGGCATATAAGGGAGAAATATGGAAGAGAGGTCCACACATTCATTTTAAGCACAGTAATTTTATAAATGGTGCTCACCCAAATTTGGAAAAGCACATATCTTGTACATGCCTGCCTATTTTACAGTGCATAGAACACTTCTGTTCAAGGAAAGCTAAAGAAAGACACAAGACATTTGGGGATCACGTGCTTGTGTCTTTCACAATTGAGTCTCAGCCCACTTAGTACTTCAAAATGGACCCTCACTTTAAGAGAAAAGTTCAAAATTACTAGGTATATTCAAACAGAAACATTTGATAGACACAGTAATGATGCCTCAGGAAAGAACATTTTTCCTCTATAAATTTAGAACAGACCAATTTATATAAAGTTGCAAGCCATACACAGGATAGAGGGGCCTATTTAAAATAGCTTATGGTTGTTAGGAGACTTTTATTGCAAAGAACACTGATTCACTAATTTATATTCATTATCAAAATATCTAAGTCAGGAGCAAAGAGAAATCTTTTTATTCATGGTTTAAAAATAAGGGATTCAAATATTTCACAAAGCATTATGGACAAATTGTTATATTATAAAGTAGAAGTGATTTGTTGTTCCTCAAATCTAATTATCAAAAAAAAGAAGAGAGCTTTCTCTGTTATAAAACAGGAAAAAATATGTCTCTTACCCAACAACTACATTTAAAGTAAACCATTTGGTCTTTTGTTTTGTAGCACATATCTTTCAGGGCCATTCCCCAATAATGATGTTCAGGAAAAATGTTTTTAATATCTAGAATATAATAAACCTAACAGAAGCTTCTATTATGCATTTGATATCCTATATATTATTTTCCCTATAAACTAAGAGAGAAGGAATAACTCCAAAACACATGCACACACACCTCAAAAAAGCAGAGACTGTTAACAGCCTGATGTTTGATTCTCACTCTCATCAGTACAAGCCAGCATGCCCAATGGTCAGAGTGGATGGGAATTGTAGTCTACCAATAACTGGAAGACCACAGTTCCTCCATCTCTGGTCTACAGTCTATGTATTTTGGACATCTACAGTAACAAAAATACAGTTCAAATACCAATGACATTTGGTAGCTCTGACATTTTGGGTCACTTCTGGGTCTGGTGCAATGGACACGTGTGCAGTCACGCACATATCGGACACACCTAAAACAGTTGCTGCCTGTACTAGCAGAAACCAGCATGGTGATCCTGCTAGCTAGCACAACAGGGTTTCCCCCATGTGCCATCCCCAAATCCACTCTAGAGGGTCAGGAGTTCCCCCCAGAGCAGCACATGGAGGAGAGGTCATTCTGTTAGGCAAGCAGGAATGCTTGTGCTGATGGAACAATATCCTTAGCACTATTTTGAATTCCACCCTAACTGGTCTTAGGTTACAACCCTATACTGTATTCATTTACCTGGAAGAAAGACCTATTAAATTCAACAGGACTGACCTCTCAGGAGATATACATAGGATTGTGCTATCAGCCAGGTGTTGGTAAACCAACAAATTTTGTTGTCTTGGTAAGACAATTCTTAAGAAGGTTTTATTTTATATCTTTAAAATATCAAGCAGCCTGGTACTGACACATTATTTTTGCAATCTTTGTGGTGTGTTGCTGTTATTCAGCCACCCTGAAGCCATGGTTTGTTGCGGACTTTCTGATTATTGCTTGTTGGGAAGCAACAAACACGATACCTTGTTCTGGTGTAAATAGAAGTAAAAGTTTCCTCGTTTGTTTATTCTACTCAGGCCAAGAAGGGGCAAAGTGGGGAACAACTGGCACCATGCATCAACATGCCTCTCTGTCCTGATAACTCTTGATAAACCAGATAGTCTGATGTTAATAGCCACATTCTGTATTAATTATTGTGCAAATTATCAATATGCGCACTGTCAACATGGCTATATAATTTCCATGTCATGAAGGAACAATGTTCATCCTAGTCACTACCAGCCCTTGGTTCTGAAAAGTTCTGAGCACTTGTCTTCAGTTAAGACTAAGGAGTCTTGGCAGGTGTTCCTATATGTGAAAAAAATACAAGAAGCAAATTGAAATCCTTCATTTAAAAGTTATTCCCCTGTCATTGCCTCTAACTCCTATTACACTACTATCAGTTTTCAAGTACAGAAACATAACCAAACTTGCTCAGATACAAAATTCTGGATTAAGAATCATGCTAACATATTACATTTTTAACTGGCTAATTAAGAAAGTCTATAATAATCACTGGAGTAGGAACCGGCAAGCCACTCCAGTATCCCTGCCAAGAAAACTCCATGGACAAAGACAACAGGCGTGCTCTGGTCCATGGGGTCACGAAGAGTCGGACACGACTAAACGACTAAACAAACAAAAAATAATAATCACACTTAACACTCATTTTAATATTATATGCCATCTACGTATACTATGCATTATTTTTCAGCTTCATCAGAGACCAATGCTAACCTTGGTAGTTAAGAATTAAAACAGGTTTTGCAAAGGCAAAAGCGATCCTACAAATAGCGTTTAGGAACGATCGATACATAATTGTGTTAATCTTCTGCTTTAACAGTACTTGAAAATGCAGTATATTTTGCCTTTATTCACAAAGTGCAACTAGATAGGAGTACAACATTTTCCATAATTGAAGAATACTACAAGTACGAAAGAGCAAGTTTCACATCTAAGTGGAGTTGTGGGAGTTCTAAATGCGTGCCTATTTCATGTATGTCATCAAAGGTAGAACAAGTGCATATTTATCAGCAAAGTGTTTTCCACAACTGTCAGTGAGTTATCAGGGGTTGATTTTCAACACTCTGGGGCCTAGAACGTACCAGTCTCTTCACTACCCAAAATTACAACTTCATAAATATGTAACCACCTGTTATGCTGTTATTTTGGTGCCATTGCATCTATTTTTATTTGTCTTTACCACCAAGCATGACATACAATACCATGGTAACAAATAACAGAGGTGTCTGTATGAAGAGGTTACGCTATAAATAGTAAAGTATAGTCTAAAAGTAACCAACCTATAGACACCTGTTCTTATGACATAACACTTCCACTACAAGATGTTTTGCCTTATTCCAAGATCAATGAAATGTGGAACAAGTCTGCGGAAAATAGAGGGACAGAAAAATATTAAGTAGAGTGTGGCACAGATGCGATGGGAGAGGCAATCCATTATTATAGTCAAGTTCTTTTTTTGTTCAAAACAACTGCTACGATAGCCTAGCAGCAAATGAACGAGAGCAGTTGCTCTTAACATACAAGTCTAGCTTCATTGTTTAGAGCAGTCATAAAGGGAAGCATTCTTCCTGTTTATGAAGCTAAGAAAATGATGTTTGCAGAACGCTACAGTAGTTTGCAAACTGAAAAAAGCTTCCAAATTTTTTTATCGTGGGATCCAAATAATTTGCTGCTTCAAGCAAGATACATTTAATCTTGTATAGCCTTGATACCTTTTGTAAAAAGAACCCAAAGCACTTTGTCAGAAAGCGGCTGGCAGGATCTCATCCCAAACAATGCAAAAACATCCATCAGATTGAAGAATTAGCCTCGGAACACTACAAGCAGCAGGCTGAAATGACTAGGATAACAACAATCTTCTTCTGAATCATGAGAACAGGCACCAAAATTGGGAGGTATAAAAGTTACAAGCTTTGAATTTGACAAAAGTAGAGGAACGAAGGCAGTACAGAGAAACAGAGCCTGGTATTGGAAGAGTGAGCAGGGGAAGAGGTGGTGAAATAAAAAGCAACAGAACAGACCGTGAAAGATCTCCAATGAGTTTGATTGGTTCTACAACTCACACCCTGGAAAGGCCATTTTCAAGAGGATAAACAAGGAGGCTTGGCAAACAGCAACAAAGTTAAGCATACCTTAAATCTATTGTTTAACTGGATTGTGTTCAAATATCAGAGTCAGTTAGGGCTGCCATACGTCCGGAATTTCCCAGACATATCCGGAATTCGTCCATCAGAAATAGCATCCAGGTGGAATTTCCAAAAATTGGTAAAACCCGGGCGTATGGCAACTCATGTCAGAAGTGTTGTTTTTTGGCAAATTTCCTAAAAAAAATAGCGGTGGGGGGGGGAGCTCAACAACTTTTGTATCTGGATTTTCATTTTTGAAATATGGCAACCCTAGAGCCAGTATGTATATGTAAACACTAGCCTATAAAGTTACAATACACTGATCAATTAGTTTTAACTTATTAAATTGGCATATATTTGCACATGATTAAAATAAGTTTTGAAAAATCACTTTTTTTACAATGATGCCTTGTGCAATATGCACTGTCTATTAATGTGTGAAGTGAGGATGGAATGTTTCATCTAAAAAAAATTAACCGAATTATTGTTTTGCCACCACCCGTGTATATCTTACATTTTGTGCATCGAATTAAGTAGACTGGAATAATACATGTGCTAGTCTTTAAAGGTACTACAAACCTCTGTTTTTGCTGCAGTACAGACTGACAAGGCTGCTTCTCTGGAAATGAGTTTTATTATAATTGCACTTCTACATATATATTTTTACTGTGACTTTGTCATTGTGTCTCCTGTACCTTCAACATTTAAAAGTTTTGTTTTAATATATTACGCCCATTTGACTATTTTCAAATATAGGCTTGAGAGCCTATATAACAGCAATAAGTAATCGTATGTATTGCCGAAGGGTTAAATTACATGTTCTTTGAAATGTCTTTGGATCCCATGCTTGGGATTCCCCTCTCCCCCCACCCCTTCCACTCCCGCTCCCTAAAAGCAGCACTGGTAGGCTTGTGTTCTTGAGCTGTTGTATAGTTACTTACCAGCTTGTAAACCTCAAGGTCAGTTTAAAGTCATGCACTCAGGAAGGCCTTGTGATGTAAGCAGATACGAGTGCTCAAGAGAGATCAGATCTCTTTGTTCAAGCAAGTCTTTTTGCATACTTGTGGGCCGGGAAGGTAAATACACACAAAGCAACAGCAAAATTAGAAGAGATTTGGATCCGCTTCTTTATCAGTTCTGAAAGTTAGCTGGCTGGAAACTGAACATGAAAGGAAAATTTACACTTTTTTTTTTTTAAAGAGTAAAACTGCGATGAGGGGAAAGGCCATAGCGGTAGAGCATCTGTTGGCATCTATAAGTAGACTGAAAGCCTGGACAGAGACTGCCAGTCACTGCAGACAGTTCTGCGCTAGATGGGTTAATGGTTTGGGCTCAAGTGTAAAGCAACTTTCTATGTTCTGTAAAGGACACGGGTGGCGCTGTGGGTTAAACCACAGAGCATAGGGCTTGCCGATCAGAAAGTCGGCGGTTCAAATCCCCGCGACGGAGTGAGCTCCCATTGCTCGGTCCCTGCTCCTGCCAACCTAGCAGTTCGAAAGCACGTCAAAGTGCAAGTAGATAAATAGGTACCACTCTGGCAGGAAGGTAAATGGCGTTTCTGTGCGCTGCTCTGGTTCGCCAGTAGCGGCTTAGTCATGATGGCCACATGACCCGGAAGCTGTACACCTGCTCTCTCAGCCAGTAAAGTGAGATGAGTGCCTCAACCCCAGAGTCGGTCACGACTAGACCTAATGGTCAGGGGTCCCTTTACCTTTATGTTCGGTAAGATGAACAAATTGAATAAACTAATGCTTTATTTATATCCGCCAATTGCTATTCTTTGAAACAATACTTTTTTCAAGAGAAGTCAGAATTAAAATCTAGGCATGCTGAGAGTGAGAATCCAGAGGCTAGTTTTGTTTCCTCCTGGAGTCCCAATATCATCAAGGTGAAACACAAGTTGACCTCCTGATCTTCTTGGGCCGGTCTGTTTTTCAAATGCAGAATAATACATCTGATTGTATGCATGTATCTATCTAATCATTGGCAGTTCTCAGTGGTATTACACCATGACAGCAAATATTTAAATTAAGCACACATGGAATAATGATCCATTAGAGAGGCCTAAACTGCTTTTATCATTCTTTACAAAATATTCTTCACTTTCTCTTAAGACAAGTGACCAGAGACGATGCTGCCTACGGAACACTCAAAAATCCCAATGTGCTCACAGGCCTAAAAAGGTTGCTAGCCCCTGGAATAGTGGAATAACTAATATTATTAAAAGAACCAATGTTAGGGGAGGGAATATCTTTATTTTCCAAGGGGCAGTTTCAGTGTTAGAAACTGAGATATGAAAGCTAGGAGCTAAATGGCACCTTAAACCGAGGTTATGTGCACAACTATGTCTAGGCACATTTTTTAAATAACAGGAATACAAAGCTGAATGAACTGCAGCTAAAGTATTGTGTTCAGTTTTCACATGGTCTAGTTCTTCACCTGTCGCCGCCCCCCAATATCCTTAAGAGGGTCTCTTCTCCAGTCTTCGGAGAGTAGCTGGAAGTGGGGAGGCAGAAAAAGGTCCTCCTTTCCTTCCACTCTGCAGTTTTAATCTGAAATCTTAGGCGCAGTACTGTGCCCAGAGCACAAAAACAGCTTGCACTAATGAAATTCCCTGTTGCAAAATGCGCCTGGAACAATGGGAGTTTCAAACACTGGGCAGTTCACCAAGAAAATAGTAAGATTTCAGATCCTTTTGAATGCTTCTTAGGGGAGCTACAATGATTGATTCCTTAATGCTTGTGATGTTCAATTTAAATATTTTATGGATTTATAGAATGGAGGTTTAAGTATGCATTTAGGAGTTACTGAACTGAAATAAATATTGTTATTCATACTATATCTGCTGATTATATTTAGACTATATTTGTTTGTCGGCTTGTATGTGTATTTTTAAACATTTAACTATATACTGCACATATGCATGTGTGCACTATATATATAGTCACAGGAAGCATGACCAGAAAGAGAGGAAGAGGCGAATAACTATGGCAGCAGAGTCCATGTGAACAGAAGAAAGTGAGACAATGAAAGACCAGAGAGAAAACTGCAGTAATCAGTGTTAGAAATAACTAGGCTGGACATGCATTAGAGTTTGCATGAAGGAAAAGGAAGGCTCATACTCTTGTAATGTGGGAAAAGAGAGAAGCGCCATGAGTTTGCATAAGGCCGCATATGGGGAGGGGGTTTGAGACTTCTCAGCCAAAAAAGAAGCTGGCTCGCATTTTAGTCCAACCTGTTTTACAACTGCTGTGTACCAACTTGAAAACTTCATTGAGCTATCCAGTACAATCCCAAAGTCTCATTTCTGATCAGTCACTGCCAGTTCAGACTTCATTTGTGCCTTTTCATTGCCTCAATATGCATCACTTTACACTTGCTTATATTGAACATCATTTGCTATTTTAATGCAAATTAAAATAGAGGTCCTTTTGGAGATCTGCTTATTCCTATTCTCAGCTTCTGTTGCTTAACCAGTTGCTGATCTATAAGAGGACGTCTCCTATTATTCCATGACTACTAAACTTACTCAAGAGTCTTTGGTGAGGGACTTTATGCATAACCTCCAAGTGTCCTGTTTTAAGCGGGACATCCTGGAGTGACAGAAGCCACCCCAGCTTCTTATCCCAATTTGGGATGTCCTGTTTTAGCTCCTGTGCTCTGGCACAGGTAGGAGGGGGACAAGCAGACGGGCAAGCAAGGGGGCGGTGGCAGGGAGCAGGCAAGCAGGTGAGTGATGGAGTTGTGGGTGGTGCCCCGATTTGCCCTCCCAAAATGTTGGGGGGTATGCTTAATCAAAAGCTCTTTGAAAATCTAAGCACACAGTGTTGACTGGATCACCGTCTATATGTTTACTGGTATTTTAAAAGAGCTCTCAAAGGTTAGTTAAACTTAGATAAGCCATACTGGTCCTGCTTCCGCAAGGCCTGTTTGTCTATATTCTTGGTACTCTATCTTTAATGGTGCTTTCTACCAGTTTTCCTGGAGCAGCCTGTAATTTCCCAGAACTCCCCTGGATCCTGTCTATTTCCAGTGCTTACGCATGGAGGCTGATCTTAGGGACAAGTTCATCTGAGCTATTTAAGAACTCTTGGATGGATGCCATCTGTGATTTAAAACAGTGATTTGTCTGTTTTAAATCTGTCAATAAGGCCTATAACTTCATCTCATTGTTTATTTGCCTTCCTAAGAAAGTTAGTTCAAGGGCAGGCAGCTGCTCTACATCTTTCACTGTGGAAAACAATGCAATGAATTCAGCTGCTCTGCAGTCCCTCCCACCTTTTAAGCACACCTTTGACTCCTTTTGCTACCCCACCTCGCTAGATGGCTTCTTACTTCTAACAAATTTAAATATTTTGCTGGTGGTGGTTTTAATGTGTTTAGCAAAGTGTTCCCCAAATACTTTTCGTTGACTTGCATTTACTTTGCCAAAGTTTATGTTCCTTTTTGTTATTTCCGTTTGGACAAGACTTCAATTGTCTGAAGGAAACCTTGGCCCTGGAGTAGTTTTCCTGATAGTCAACACACTTTCTAACTGAACTTCTATTATTGTGGTTTTGACTAACCCTAAGGCATTCTGAACAGATTTGATCTTCTTGACTTTCACGTTTCACTTTAGTTAGAAGTGCTGTGAGTCTTTAGCCTTGGAAAATTTTGCAGTATGTGGCAATAAGATCCTGTGGCTTGTTGCCTTTGAAGGTGGATGCAAGTTTAGGGATTCAGTAAGCTTTTAACTAGCTTGAACTGGTGAAAGTTTCATGAGGATGCAATGATACATGCTTTATTAGTAGCCGTGTCTTTCTTTATTTTTATTTGTCCGTGTAATATTCTTTTCCATAATACAATGCCCTGTTACATTTCATCCAGGATTGCCGAGTTTATCTCTTTTTAACATTTCTGTGCTTTGATTTAAATATATATTTCCAATTTATCTTATTTTTGATTTAACTGGTCCCTTTCTGATTACCACCACCAGCTCATTGAAGCAAGCTAACTGGAGGGAAATTCAAGAACTAATTTGAGATAGCTGCGGACAGTAGCTAACCAGTAGATTCTATGAGTAACAGTTTAAGGACAAGTTGTACATGGTCATCTTGCTGGTGATGCCACTGTTCTCCTTTAAGAACTACAGTATGTAGAACATTATTTCTCAATTAGTATTCTAATAGCACACTTTGAGAAAGGTGTGGCCAGGGAACTCCTTTACCTGAAAAGCCCAGATAGAAGATCCTAAGAGAATGGACTGTCAGCTGATTATAAACTTCTTCTTCATGTTGTTGTTGTTACTACTACTACTACTACTAAAATGGTACCTTGGTTCTCAAACTTAATCCATTCCGGAAGTCTGTTCCAAAACCAAAGCATTCCAAAACCAAGGCGCACTTTCCCATAGAAAGTAATGCAAAATGGATTAAACCGTTCCATACTTTTAAAAACAACCCCTAAAACAGCAATTTAACATGAATTTTACTATCTAACGACACCATTGATCCATAAAATGAAAGCAATAAACAATGTACTGTACTATAAAACAAATAAAGCGGTATTGTAGATGATAAAAATTAAAATTTAAAAAATTTCTTACCTGTACTGATGATAGTTATTGTTTGGATGGGGAGGGGGGCTTTTATCCATTTCCGCAGTCACACAATCAATCAATCAATCAATCAAACACAGTCCCAAAAACAAATTAACCGAAAAAGCCTCAAAAACAAAAAACGCAAAATAAATAGCAAAAACAAAAGCACCAACTATACCGTAAGCTCCACATATCACCTCAGAAAACTGCAATCGGAAACAGAAGGCTTGAATTACAATGGGGGGATGCAAATTAGCTGCGCAACAGTAAAAACGGAAGCTCAGGACTCAAAACAGAGCATGTTTGGCTTCCCGGAAAAAGTTCGAAAACCGGAACACCTACTTCCGGTTTTACAGTGTTTGGGTTCCAAGTTGTTCATGAACTAAAGCTGTTCGAAAACCGAGGTACCACTGTATTATTATTATTATTATTATTATTATTATTATTAATATTAATATTATTATTACTATTACTATTATTACTATTATTACTATTATTATTATTATTATTATATTGATTGGTTGGATTCATATACCGCCCTTTACCTGGAAGTCTCAGGACGGTTCACAGAAAAGACTTACTGGACTCTCAACTTATATAACTGAATATTTTGCTCACTGTTATGATATTGGCTATCTTCCTGCACTACTGAATTATGTTCCTTAATATTGGATGTTTTATTGTGTTGTTTTACTGAAATCGAACTGTTTGGATTGATGCTGTTAAACCATCTTGAAGGTGTTATTGAACAGAAAATGTGGGATAAAATATTTTTTTTAAAAAACAACAATAAATACTATTGTACTTCAAGATAACGAATATGCTAAGCAGAATATATTTTCCTACATTTCATGCTCTTGCTTAAGAACCAGGAACGATCAACTCCTTAGGGCAAATATATACTCAGATGTTTCAGCAAGGGCCATAAAATCAATACTAAATTATACCACAGGGAATGTTTATATTGTAAACAATTGTTAGTTCTTTTTACTAGCTAGATAGCAGCAACATTCATTATGGTTGTATTTTTTGAAAAAGAAACTGGCCTCAGGCTTACAAACTGGAGTGTCTTCAGCCTTAGGTGGGCAATCTCGTTCAGCTGAAATAGCGATGAGTGAACTAATTAAATGAGATATGTCATCCACTTGGCAAGATTGCCCCAAAAAAATGTTTTGCAAGATCTGCCTTCGTTCTCAGGTAATACCAAGCCAAGCCAAATCATGGCCTGGTGCAAATGACCAAACATGGGCTGCTCAAGAGGACAAACCACAGGGCACACCTTGATTACAGCCCGTGATTTGCCTGGTAAACAGCTAAACCATGAGCCAAGCATTAGCTGACATATGAAGTCAAACTGTGGTTTGGTTTGGTTCAGCACAGCAGCATAATGACCAGTGAAGAGCAAAGTCATTCTTTCCAGGGGTCTGCATGTTTGCTCATTTGTGTCTTGGTTTGGCTTAGTGGGCCTGTGAACAGACCAATTAAGTTTTTTGCTGATGTGTAAGTAGCTAAGATAGGGCTGGGCGATACCTGGTTTTCAACATCACAACATATCACAATGTCTGAAAGAAGGATGGAGCTATGTAGAGGCACTGGCTGGCTTCATGGTTTTCCCCCAAATTGTGATTTTTGCATAGCACACACACACACACACACACACCACGATTTGCGATATATTGCCAGGTCAAAAATTATGAAACCGGTATCTCGATATGGACTTCAAACCAGTTTTGGACGATATATTGCCTAGCCCTATAGGCAATGGGACCTACAACAAAATGTTGCCGTGTGGGAGCCTCCTGTTCACCGTATTCCATTCCACTTCCCCCATTTCTTATTCCACAACAGTCAGCTAGCATTCCATGGCCCCAGAGCACACTCAGTTTTCATTAGGTTTTGTAACTCCCCCCCCCCAGTTATTTATTTTTTATTGTACTTCCACAGATCTCAGGGTTATCCTGAGCCTGCTGATCTCTGTCTCTTGCACACAAATGGCATCATTGTGGTTACATGAGCATAGGCACTCAGAAGACTTGAATAATAGATATGATTTATCAGAGTTCTGCATGCATTGGAAAAAAACTGTAATCATAACGGAAATTTTTACCACAAAACTACTGAAGATGGGATTCTGACATTTTACTCAACTCACTCAAGTCACATGAGACTTTGAACAAATATATTAACTGTTCAATGAAAAAGTCCCCTTTGATGATGAATGTTTAAAGGTCATATGCTCATAGCCTTTTTAAAAAACTAAAGGAAAGTAACAGGATAGCAATGAAGCCAAGGGAAGCAACAGTTAGTTGCTAACATCTTAATCACACAATGTTCTTGTACATTTACCACTGCTTTCTGCACAAAATGGCAATAGTTAAAAAGAACATTACCAAGATTACTTAGGCTACAGTCTCAGAAGAGGAACATATTTCAGAGGCCTCAAGAAACACACTCCAAGGCAGGCTAATTTAAATCAATTTTCAAGTTTTCTATCAAATGTTTACTGAACAAAAAATGCATACAAATTGGTTGCTTTTGAAACTAATTAACTTCTATTATACCAGGGCATAATCCAAAATTGCTTCTCATGCAACTAACATGTATTTTCTACTACACAATGTAGAGATGAAGCAATTGGCCCGTTATATATATATATATATATATATATATATATTTACACACACACACACACACACACACACACACACACACGTAAGGACACTAAGCAAGCTCAGATACATGAGCTCTATCATAAGCCTATCTTAAAATGCATCTTGGTTCATCAAGCCATGATTTGATTTTATATGCACAAGCCAAAGGTGAGGCCCAGGTTTGTGTGCTTCCGTTTGCCCTTCATGCATAGGGCTTCCCTGCCCAATACCTTGGTTTCAGGCAGCCAGCTTGCCAGTTTTATCCAAACTGGAAAACTTTACTGGGTTTGCCTTGCAAAACAGAACTAGAAACCAAATTTCCAATTCTGTTTTGCAGAGAAAGCACAAACCATAGTTTGCCAACCAAAACTTCAAACTAAGTTTTATCTCAAACCAGGAAAGGAGGCAGGAAGTGCAAGAACAAGGAACAAAGGGAGGGAGAGGCAGTAATGAAACCCAATAATCCAGCTATGCATAATGTCAAACTGTTTGATGTCACATCTGAATCACCGCAGTGTGTTTGATAGTCAGTTTTAAGTGGTTAGAATGTAGGCTTTGTTTGTATTACATTCAGATATCATTTTAAACTAGGTTATTTTCTAGAAACACTATCACAAACTTCCAAGTAATATAATTAAAATTAACTGTTATTGAAGTTAAGTTTTTCCTCATTCAGGGTGGCATCCTGTTTGGATCTGTATGTATAATTTCAATGCCTATATGCGAAGTTGTCCATAACTTGTTGCAGATAGCCAACAATTACTAATTCATTTTAATTGTTTGGGACAGGGAGCTCAGCACAGATACTGCATAAGAGTGAAATATATTTAAAAAATAAAAAAATTGTCCAGTAGCACCTTAGAAACCAACTAAGTTTGTTCTTGGTATGAGCTTTCGTGTGCATGCACAAATATAGACTAACATACATACGTAGAAGTAATGTCCATTAAGTTCAATAGGACTCATTCCCAAGTTAGTGTCCACCGGATTGCAATTTTATTCACAGTATAAAGTAGCAGCAAATTGTACCAATGCACATCCACAAATCTTTGTTAAAAGATGGTTTTGCATTTGACATACTTTGATGGCACTACAGAAATACTTACTTAAAAGGTCTACATAAGCTGCCCTTGAAGAGGCATCAAAGGTTTTCAGATATTTACACAACACCTGGGGTTTTAATTCTGACTCATGCAAAACTATTCTCTTCAAACTACTAGGCATAGAAACTTTTGAAAATGGGAATGGGGGGGTGAGCAGGGGTCGCTTTAAGGTTGTAAATGTCCACAAATGGCTAACCCAGATACACAGTGGGGGTTTCTATGGACTAATAATTCATTTGGAATTATTTGCAAACCTGTTTTAAACACTAGAATGTTGGCTTTGCTGGGAAGGCTGGAAAAGATAAGAAACTACTGAAGGAAAAACCAACACAACAACCAATTATATGTACCTCCAGCAAACACAGTATGAGCTTGCTAGTTCCCAACCGGTTCACTCTCTGCAGATGTACTAAATACTATGTAGCCAGCAAATACATACAGGTACAAAGTAGATTGCACAGGAAACCTCAAAACTGTATTTCTCTTTACTGTAGTCGTTTTACACAAGGCAGGCAGAAATGTGGTACTTTTGATACATTTCACTGCTTCTAGTGCAACAACCGAAATGTTTCATGCCAGATAGTCCAAGCAGGCTTCCGAAACACATAGAGTGCAAGTGCTATGTTTATTTTTTACAGAAAAAAAGATACCTGCAACAATCTACTAGTGATATTCTTACCACTATTGTATAAATTTCTGCATCAAAAGATGGGAACAAAGTTCTATGGAAGAATATGTTCAAAGCTCCCCCTTGTGGACTACAGTACTGTCAGGTATGTTTTTTTTAACAAAAATAAAATGAATGTATTTGCGCATTGCCAAAAGATGAAACGGAAAATAAACTTCCATGAGAAGGACTGAATAGCAATTAAAACAACAAGCATAACATTTTAATATGAATCTGAAAACAAAGGGGAACTTAGATGTTCACTGCATGTACAACATCACAACTTTACTCCAATAAATATAAACATTCATCAAAGCTGTAGCTTATGTACTGAAGTCTTGTTGCCTTCCGAGTATAAAACTACCATGATCAACATACTTAATGTTGTTTTGCCTTTGTCTGCCATTTGCTCTCAATATGTGTGCTTCTATTTAAATATGTGTGTGCTACACTCAGTACCTAAAATACACTGTGCTTTAGTAAAATATATCAACAACGGAATGGCTACATTAAAAGTTTCACTAGAAGAATTGAAGCTCACTTACAAATGCTACTTTACATAGGAGAAACTTTGAAAAATCATCACACATCTAAATTTGAAGTATGCAAGGAGCACGTTTTGAGAACAGGATGACTTAACCAAACATTTTTATTTTTTATTTTTTAGAAATATCACTGGATTAATTCTTGCCACATGGATTCCATTCCAAATCAGTCCTGCTCAAAGTGTGTGTACCTGCTTATGTTTGCATGTGTGTTCTTAGCAAAGCTTAGTAGCCAATCAGAACTCTGATGACACAGTAAATTGGTATATTTACTTTTTGCTTGCATGCACTTTCCTTCCATCGCAACAGAAATACGACTCCATGAACTAGAGTGGAGGGAAAAATCATTTCATAATAGTAGAAAGAACCCAATAAAACACCACGGTCATTTATTAACTCTTCTCCACTCCAGTCACATTCGGGAACAATTGTTAAAACAAAGCACTAAGCATTACCATCTACTGCACTTACCTCTTCAACTGTCAAAGGCATACAGATCCGATACTCCTTCATGAGCATATTCCTTCACATTAAATGCAAATCAGCAATTTAGGAGAAATGTAATCACAGTGCACCCCAACTGCAGCAACAACAAAAAGGGGGGGGGAATCTTTTTTTATATCTTTTTGAAAAAATCAGCAAGGTCTACTGCACACTGTAGTATGTGTGCTTGACAATGTATGTAGAAATTGCCACTGCCACCATCTAGAAAGCTGATCTAGCAAAAAAAGGGAAAAAACAGAATTTCTTCTCTCTTCCAGTTTTCCTGCTTCAAACTGAGATCATGTGATTTTTCACTCACACATACACAAAGGAGTCTCAAACATAAAATAATGCTGTCATAGTGAATGGAGAGACATCCACTGGAAATGCATTAAAATCTACAATTTCTTTCCAGTTGCATCAAGACATTCCTAGAGCAGCCGAGGTGGGGGAGGAAGTAAAAATAAATGAAATAGTCCACAGATGTTAATGTCACCAGCAGCGGCAGCAGCAGCACACGAGATCAGCGGCAGCAAAGATGCAAAGCTTATTTCCAAGACAAAGGGTTTATAACGTTTCCTTCCCAGGCTGGTAAACAAGGCTCTCTCTCCCCGCCTCACTGTACTAAAGCTGATGTTATGCCTTTCAGCATTACTGCACCCTGAGGGAGAGACAGGATGTGTCTTGGCTTTTCCTTCCACCTTTGATCGTTCTTGAGGGCTGGGTTTCCCCCACCAGAGCTGTGTGTACGTACTGGTCGGGTCCTATCTGGTCTTGCTGAGAAGTCTCTGCAGCAGCAGCCTTAGAAAGGGTGTGAGTGTGTGTCTGACATCAGCAGCCACAGCAGGAAGGATGGCCCCATCCGGCCAATAGGGAAATGGCATAGGAAAAAAAAACGCAAACGTTTTAAACAAAACAGCATGTCTCTGCTGAAGTGTCAGCCAGCACAAGGAAAGCAAGCTGCAACTGAATTCAAATAAAATCCAAAGGGATAATTGCTTTCTCCCCACTCTCTACGCTTATCTCCCCTCTCCTTTTGGTTCTTGCAGATTGATTTCAGGCCATTTAGAAAAATGCAAGGAGCAGCAGTTGGGTGAAACTGACATATGGTATATGACTAATTTAGAGGCAATTCCAGACAGTGATAGCTACTAAGCTGTTCCTAGAGATCTGGGGGGAACCTTTGCTGGATGTGTTTAGAAATAAAACTAAGCATGAAATACATGCAAGAAGAAAACTCTTCTTCACTGGAGGCAACAACACCTGCAAAATCTTTTATGCATGGCATTTTAAAAACTATTTCTGTTGTAATAAACCAGGAACGGTTATGGTGGTGGTGGTCCCACCTCTACTCACACTTCCACCAGTCATTTTATGGTGCTCTATTGCCTGCTATGGGACGCGGATGGAGCTGTGGGTTAAATCACAGAGCCTAGGACTTGCCGATCAGAAGGTCGGCGGTTCGAATCCCCGCAATGGGGTGAGCTCCCGTTGCTTGGTCCCTGCTCTTGCCAACCTAGCTGTTCAAAAGCACGTCAAAGTGCAAGCAGATAAATAGGTGCCACTCCGGCGGGAAGGTAAACGGCATTTCCGTGCGCTGCTCTGGTTCGCCAGAAGCAGGTTAGTCATGCTGGCCACATGACCCGGAAGCTGTATGCCGGCTCCCTCGGCCAATAAAGCGAGATGAGCGCCACAACCCCAGAGTCGGCCACAACTGGACCTAATAGTCAGGGGTCCCTTTACTTTATTGCCTGCTATCTGCGGAGCCTTGGATCATGATGCATTTCACACAACAGCTCCAATTTTGCTGGAGTGTTTAATAGTAGCAAAGGAGTGTCTTGTGGCCTTTGTGATTCCTGACAAACCTCTAGAGACGCTCAAACAAAAACAAGTGACTCATGGAAAAAAAAGAATCCCTTAAGAGGACAATCACCCAAAGCACCTGAAGAGTTTTAAAGCATCAATATACACGCCAAAGAAATACCTTCAAAACCCTCCATGATTGCCTGCCCTCCATCTGAAACATCTCTGCTCTTACATCCCAACAGATCTCTTCCTGTTTTACTTGTCCAGCTCCACCAACCTCATGGAAGGTCTCCTGCTCCTTGAAACAATTGCACCCTTTCTTCCTTGACTCCTCTAATTGCTTGGAGCTGCCTCCCAGAATGCCTCAGTGCAACCACTTCCTTTGTTTCCTACAAATCCCACTTCCAAATTCATACTTTCTTAGAAGCCTTTGGAACAACCCCATAGTCCCAATACCATATTGTAATGAAGCCAAAGTATGTGTAATTGAAATAATCACATATCCCTTCACCAGGGGCAAAGCTAGGCTTTATTTCACCCAGGTCAAAGACCCAATTTGGCACCCCACCATGGGCATTTGGACGCACGCGCGCGCGCACACACACACACACACACACACACACACACAGCCCAGCTAGTTCCCCATAGCTACAGCTCTGCCTTCAGCTGTCTGTGCCAGCTTCTATTTTCCATCCCCTTTCTTTGGCAGTTTCCTATGGGTGACATCCAGTTGTGACAGCCTGATTGCACAAAGAGCTTCTTCTCACAACAAACAGGACTTCCACTCCTTCCCTCTGCACACACATACACACACACTCCGGAGGAATCTTCCAGAGAAATTGGGGACAAGTAAGGTTGTGACTTATGAAAGGCTGAAGGGTTATTGGATCATACCCTATATAGCTGTTGTTAGATTGAAAGCCAAATGAGATAGGGAACAGCCAAACTTCTTCTTTGTAAATGACCATATCGATAATGCCATTAATATGCCTTATTTGCATTCTATGCTGATCTGATTTCAGAAACAGCAACTGCACTGGTCTGCAATGGCTTGGAAGCAGCACAGTAACAGCAGCACAGATTCTACAGTAGCTCTTCTGCTTTTAATTGTGCAACTTCGGCAGAAGCAGAACAACACCTCTACATTTGTTTTCACTGTTATATCTCTTGCTAGAATGTTGTAGGAGAAAACAGCCCTTGCATGAGTAGAAAATGACTTCTATTCGAACTATTATTTTTTTGTAAGTCGTTCTGAAAAAAGCAGAGGAAAGGTGTTCTAGATAAATAAATCTTACTGCCATGCTGAAATAACATCTGAAAGAAACTAAAAGCAAGTGATGAAATATGGATTATGTAAAAACTGGTCACTTTTCTTTTCTACTTCCTCAATCTTTGAGTTAGGAATCCTGAACTAGTAGGCTTTTGTTCTGATCCATGACAGCATTTTGCAACAAACTGAAAATAATAATGATGATGATGATGCAGCTATTGCAATATTAAGCTTGTATTCTTAAAAAGAAATGTGCAAGTCCTTTATAAATATAAAAGGACAGCACAGGACATACAAAAACAGGATATAACAACCTCACCCATTTCCTTTTTGAGCAGCATTTCATTAACAGCCCTCAACTCTGTAAAGCAGCCACAGCTTCTCATATCAGTTAGAAATGCCTCAATGAAAACACATTGCCATTATTATCTTCCTTTAGCAGGCATAATCCTTTTCCACTTTTGAAGCAAGCAATGCGCAAAAGATAAAAAGCTGATACATTTTAATTATGTTTGAATGTCAACATTTAAAGCTCATTCATTAACATGCATAATAACTTATATTCTCAAATTGCCCCTGAAAGTTACGTCATGTAAATTATGTGTGCGCTTCCCAAAATGTAACCGTGATCTTGAAGAACCAGCAACCCAAACATTTTATATAAAAACACATCAAGTACTAAAAATAAGCACGAGAGACTAACAGTGCAGTCCTAACCACGTCTACTCAAAAGCAAGTGCTATTGAATTCAGTGGTGCTTTCTCCCAGGAAAATGGGTTAGGATTGCAGCCAAAGTTATTTCTATTTCTTTAACACTTTTGCACTGAAACATCACCACAATTGGCATTGAACCTCCTTTTAGTACATGAAGACTTTTGTTAGAATGCCAGCTGTCTTTTTTTCTGTCCAAAAAATAGATGAAGGCAGTACTTTCTACTAAAGAATACAGTGCCTGAAATCAGTTCCCAAAACTTGAATTTACAAGCTGCAACTATCAAAGTTAAATTTCCTTACAAATACAGTATCAAACAAATTTTGAAATTCAGATTTGCCTATATGCAACCTTAGGATCTGTAAGCCTTAGTCCAGAGACAAACACTGCCATCTAGTGGTAATATAAGCCACTTCAACTCTTGCTTAGCTCTTCTGCACTCCAATGCACACTCAACTAGAAGGCCCACTGGTGGCTTGCCTAAACACATCTAACAAAAAAATTTCTGCTCTACTGTTACCCAGAGGAAATAGCTATATTTAGAAGTCAGGTTCTTTTATGGCTGCAGTACATTATAATTTTATATTATGTTGACTTTTAATGCAGCTATAGATTTGGCCACTGAACCACAAAAAATAGAATAAAGGCTACTCTCAAATTACTATGTTTGACCATATTCTCACATTTTTTACTGAATGGGCTTCTTGCTCTACATGCGCCTGTGGTGCAAGCAAAAGCTTGCACTGCAGCTACTATCATAGTGTCTTACATGAAGTAAACAGGGCTTGGTTAACACTCACAAACTTTGCATATTGAAAGCAAGGGGAAACCTGCCCCCTCTGCTCAGTTCCTATATAAAACTGCATCAGAATGTGGAGCTGCAGAGGTTCTCTGCAGGCTGTAGGGTGGGATGCAAGAACCATGAAAACAGAGGTGGATTCGGGGCAGCGCGACTGGTTCTGCCACAGTGGACTATGGGGTACAGCCTATGGGGTACAGCAGGGCGTTGCAACTATGACATAGTAAATTGAGCAGAACGGAAGGCGAGAGGCAGGGTGTATGCCAAATTTGGGTCTTGCACAGGACGCTGCCAAAGCCCTTCCTGATGAAAAATCCTATTGAATTACTTGAATGAGTTCCTTCATTGCTGAAGGACGATAAGGGTGGGTCTGCTCCCAAAATCAAACAATAGCTCCAACACCCACACAATGCTCCATGCAGCATAGCATTGGCTCAGTCTCTTAGTACCAGTTTGTGCTTTTGAAATACACATGAAAATGGCTTACTCAGTTCAGTGGTGGTATAACATCAGAGGGACAGAAGACCATGACATCACAGCTCTCTTTTGTGATGAGACAAGATGTTCTACCTCCACTACTGGAAGCAGTATGCCTCTGAATGCCCAGTTGCTGGGAATCACAAGTGGGCAGGGTGCTGTTGCGCTCAGGTCCTGCTTTTCGGTTTCCCATAAGCATCTGGTTGGCCACTGTGAGAAGAGGAAGCTGGGCTACATGGGCCAGTGGCCCGATATAGCAAGCTCAACTTAGGTCCTTATTAGAAAAATGATTTTACATAAGGAAGGATTTGCACTTATTACAATGTATTCGCACTAATAATAATAATAATAATAATAATAATAATAATAATAATTTATTTATACCCCACCCATATGGCTGGGTTTTCCCAGCCACTCTGGGTGGCTTACAACAAAATATTAAAATACAATAGTCCTTCAGATATTAAAAGCTTCCCTAAACAGGGCTGCCTCCAGGTGTCTTCTAAAAGTCCTTTGACATCTGGTGGGAGGGTGTTCCATAGGGCGGGTGCCACTACCGAGAAGGCCCTCTTCCTGTAAGACCCGAATCTTATAACTGAATTGTCTAGTTCAATTTTTATTTTCATATAATGCATAAATACACATATATACACAATTTACATTTTTATAATTAGTAGCACAACATGCAGACCTTTCGCTTATTGTTTCATTCCATTACAAACTTACTCCAGTAGTAGATAGGTAGCCGTGTTGGTCTGCCATAGTCAAAATAAAAAAAATTCCTTCCAGTAGCACCTTAAAGACCAACTAAGTTAGTTCTTGGTATGAGCTTTCGTGTGCATGCACACTTCTTCAGATACGTATCTGAAGAAGTGTGCATGCACACGAAAGCTCATACCAAGAACTAACTTAGTTGGTCTTTAAGGTGCTACTGGAAGGAAACTTACTCCAGTTATCTCAAAATTATACCAGCAGTGAAAAAGTTTTAAATAGGTTCAGATTATGCTTACGCTTCATGTAATTAGCAAGAAGGAACCAAGTTCTCTCAAAACTGTTTGTTCCATCTTCCTTTTCTTAATCCAGCGGTGTGGATAATATATATTTAGAATATCAAATATCCTACACATTCTTAAATTCAGATGAGAAACTGCTTCATAGAGCTTCTATTTCTGTTCTTGGAAAACATTTTAATACTACACTCATAGGCTGCACAGAAGCAGAACTTGATCATTTATATGTTAAGAAGTCTAAGTGTTCCTGCTGTGTTATGACTAATGTATTAAGATGCTGACCCACTGAAATGATGTAAGGTGTCAAGGCTATAGTAGCATCTGTCATATGCTGTGATTACAAGTGCTAAGTATTCCTCACCCTCTAAATACAAAAGCAGAAGAGCCACCGCAGAAGAGATTATATTTAGGCAGATGAAAGAGGTGAATGGTAAGAGAGACTGTGGGGGATGAACCCATAGGGAAAGTCTGGGGTGAGCTGATGAAAATCAAAGCTATTCAAAATCATCACTGAAAATGCCAATTTAAAGAGGGAGGCCTATCACTAGGGGGTGAAGCAATTGTCCCAGTCGGCAAATGCTCCAAAGTAGCACCAATCGCAGTGGCAGACTCTCAGCCATTTCTCTTGCATCCCCCCCCCCGGCCACTCCCCTTTGCTGGAGATCCAAGCAATGTGTCCCATAGGCCTGCAACACCAACCCTAAAACATTTCCTTATTTATTTATATACTGCTTCAAACTGAAATAGGTAAGTATCTTACACAAACTCATCAAATACACAAACCACAATAAGATCCAGTTTCCAATGCAAAATACAGTTACAAATCCATAGCGGAGTAAACACTGTATGGAGGCGAAATACAATCCAACCTCTGTCTGGCAAGGCCTGGGCAAGATAGAAAGCTTTCACTAAAAGATGTATAAATTTGGTGCATATTTGATAAAGGGTAAGGATTACCCAACCCAAGGCTTGGGAGTAAGGAGCTGCCAACTACCCCACTTAAGCATCTCCACCACCAATTCCCCAGCAGGCTGTGGTGCTCAGGCAGAAGCATATAAAAGGTAAAGGGACCCCTAAGCATTATGTCCAGTCGTGACCGACTCTGGGGTTGCAGCGCTCATCTCATTTTATTGGCCGAGGGAGCCGGCATACAGCTTCCGGGTCATGTGGCCAGCATGACTAAGCCGCTTCTGGCAAACCAGAGCAGTGCACGGAAACGCCGTTTACCTTCCCACCGGAGCGGTACTTTTTTATCTATTTGCACTTTTTGGGGTGCTTTCGAACTGCTAGGTTGGCAGGAGCAGGGACCGAGCAACGGGAGCTCACCCCGTTGCGGGGATTTGAACCGCCGACCTTCTGATCGGCAAGTCCTAGACTCTGTGGTTTAACCAACAGCGCCATCTGCGTCCCAGCAGAGACATATAGGTCTCCCCAATAACCAAGTCCCGTGCCATACAGGGCTTTGTGTGCAAATACCGTAACTTCAACTTGAACCAATAGCACAGTGGCAGTGCCGATTACTTGAACAAGGCTATCACATGTTGCTGTTAGGCTGTTCCACAAAGCAGCCCAGCAGTCACATTTTGTACCAGTTGCAGCTTTCAGACTAATTCTAAGGGTAGATCCATATTTAGTGCTGCGATTATCTTGAGGTTACCACTGCATAAACCACTACAGCTCCGTTATCCCATTCCAGGGAAGTTCGTAGGTCACGCGCCGGCTGAATGTGGATAAAGGCACTCCTACCCACTTAGCTCTCCAGTGATAATAATGGATGGAGGAGCAAATATTTTTCAATATTTTAATGTTGTATTTTAATTTTGTTTTTAAGTTGTAATCATTCAACTTGTTTTTATTATTGCTTGTAAGCCGCTCTGAGCCTGGCCTTGGCTGGGGAGGGCGGGGTATAAATAAAAATTACTATTATTATTATTATTATTATTATTATTATTATTATTATCCCCAGGCGATGTACCTAAACCTTCAGGGGAATTACAACTCTCTGCAGAACAGGTAACCAGCCAAGATCCCAAACTCAGGAACTACCCATTCATAGGGCTTCCATTTTGTCAGGATTCAGATTCAGTGTATTAGCCCTCATCCAGGCCATTACTATTTCCAGGTACTGGTTCCACACATGTACAGCCACACTTGATTCAGGCATTTCACAGAAACAGAGCTGTGAGCATCAACATGCTGGAAACACTGGGCAACAAATTTCCTAATGCAGGCACAAGCAAACTTGGCCCGCCATATGTTTTTGGGGGACTACAACTACCATCATTCCTAGCTAACAGGACCAGTGGTCAGGGATGATGGGAGTTGTAGTCCCAAAACATCTGGAAGGCCAAGTTTGCCTATGCCTGTCCTAATGATCATCATCAGTGGCTTCATAAAGATGTTAAAGAGCACTGGGGATAGAACAGTGTCTTGTGACACTCGACAGCTCAACAGTCAAGGAGCCAAAATGCAATCTTTGGCCTGCTGCCTGCAGGTGCACCGGAGTATGTTATTTTATTGACAGTGTTGAAGTTAAGATTCAACTGCCAGTCCATTTGAGGACATCTTGTCCTTTGCCTCAGACAGCAAAGTATCTTGGGCTGGACTTAAAGTAACTGCTGTGATTGGTGGAATTGGCACTTCTACACTGTACCCTTTCCGTATTTGTAAGAACTTCATTATTTAGTGTGATAGCACCTGCCCTTTAGAACTCTCTGCCTATTGAGATCAAGCAGACGCCTTCACTGTACTCTTTTGGGTGCCTACTAAAAACATTCTTGCTTAGACAAACTCACCCAGATGCTTAGAAAGTTAAGGTAATATTAATCTATTTTAGTATTTTACGGAAACCTCATTTTTAATACATCAACCAATAAGTAACAGGTTTTCTCAATGCTGTTAAAAAAAAACTTTAAATTGTCTCAAGAATTTCTTTCAAAAACCTTTCCCAAGGAAATTATAAAGGGAACAAAATAATACATAAGGAACAATATCCTCCCTCTGCCTGGCCACAAATACAAAAACAACGGTTTACAAGGTACCGTATTTTTCGCTCTATAACACGCATCTGACCATAACACGCATGTAGTTTTTAGAGGAGGAAAACGAGGAAAAAATATTCTAAATGAAACAGTGGATGTATGATTTTTATGGTTCATGCTGTGGCCACAGACATGTGATCTGACAGTGAGTTTGGGGTAGCCCAATGCAAAAATCCTGAGGATCCATGTGGATCCGTGCTTTGTAACCACATTTTACGTGGGGAGGGAAGGAAAAGAACTCAAGGGACAAGGAGCTTTTCCGCGGGGAGGAGGGAGGGAAAGAGCACTGTTGCTTTAAAGGTATACTTAAGGTATTTGCCCTGTGCCTGGGTTTTTTTTCCATTTAACAGTTTGCAGCCTTTTCCTTCCGCTCCTTGTTTTGAGGCGGAATAGATTTGAGCAAGTGAGGAGGACTTTGATTGCAGGGGATTCGCCATTAGCTGTGTAAAAGCGCTCCTCCTTGCAGCCTGAACGATAAGCAGCCACCAGCAGCAATAGAATGGAGCACAACAAAGCGGTAGGGGCACTAGGACCCAGACAATGCTCAAATCTATCCTGCCTGAAAACAAGCTGCTCCATCCCAGCCGATCAGCTGAGACGCGGGGATTTGCGAAGTTTTCCCCTCTCCCTCATGCCCTCCCCAGCCTTTTTTTTTACTTCCTGGTTTTCACTGCGCTGGCTCAGAGCTCGAGGTTGGTTTTATTTTGCTGCTGGTTGCTTAAATTTTATCTTTCCTGCCGTCTCTCTGCAGCCTCATTGCTCTGTTTAGAGAGCGCGCAGACCTTTGCTAGCGTCTGTCCCTCCTCCCGTGTAAGCGGCTGCTGCCGGCTTTGCTGCTATGGCTCTCCTTCCCTCCCTCCTTCCTGGCTCCAGGTCGCTTTAAAGAAAGCAAAGTGAGAGCCTCGTAGAGCGTGTAAGTGGCTCCCGCTTTGCCTGACTGACGGCAGCCATGGCTCTGATCCGTGCATTCGCTCCTTAACACGCACAGGCATTTTCCCTTACTTTCTCGGAGCAAAAAAGTGCGTGTTTTGGAGCGAAATTTACGGTATTTCACTATATCTCCTCCTCTCTAAATATGCTACGAGCATAGCTTGAAATTTCAACAATAAACGCATTCCTCTTTGTGCCAACAGAAAATTTGACAAAATAGGAAGGCCACAATCAGATTTAACAGAATAAAACAGCAAAAATGGCAGTTCGGCAATTAATATCTGGTTACCAAAAGGTCCCACTCTTTAACTTTATTTTTTATCCACAACTTTGCAGATATAAGAGTAACAGCCTCAAGGTCATTTCTGAACAAGCATGCACACTAAGCGATCATGCTAACAATTAAAACTTCTAGATTCAGGTAGGTAGCCATGTTGGTCTGACGGAGTCGAAATAAATTTAAAAATTGTCCAGTAGCACCTTAGAGACCAATGAAGTTTGCAACTAAACATTTATTTTAAAATCTTTCATTTTGCTATCCATACAAGGTTCTCACAGCAGTTTCGAAACTGAAAAACAAATACGCACCATCTGCCAGTAAATTCATACACTTGAGGTGTATGTTTTTAGGACCCACATTATTTTTATGGTTGGAAGTGGTTTTATATTGTGTTTTAATGCTGTAACCTGTCCTGGGATCTTATGAAGGGTGAATAATAAATAAATTATTAATAGTAACAATAAGCTCACATAATTAAAAAGAAAAATAACACAAATAAGCAATTTGTCTCAGTATTATATGTGCGTGTGTATACACACACACACACACACACACACACACTATAAATGCAGCAGTAAATTATTAGCAATTAATTATCCAATTTAAATAAAAATATCTGATGTATTATTATTTCAAGTCATTGATTTATATCTACTCTGGCACAGGCAGTAAAGAATGAGGCAGAGTTACACTCTGAGCCCATACAGAAATTAATAGGCTTAAGCTTATCTCTGCATAGATCAGTATCTTAACCTTACAAGGACTTTACTGGGCAGGTTATACAGGTTTATGTTACTATGGACAACAGAGTAACAAAGTGAAATACAATTGTCATCAAACTTGACCTTGAAGTTTGTAAAGAAAATTAGCAGATTACACTAATGTCAAGAAATTGCAAAGCAGAACCACCACATAAATTTAACATAAGTTTTTTGGCAAAGAAACAAAAAGCCAAAGACTTGAACATTTTTTCAAAGCTGGGAAACCGAAAACAAAACAAGGCACAGGAATGTGGTTTTTAATACGTATCTTGGATATTCTAACAGGCAGTTTTGCCCCCTCCTTTTAAAGGAGTTGCCACTATAATATGTTTTTAACTACAAGAACACTCCTACTTCTCTGAAGAAAGGAAAGCAACAAAAAAGACAGGGAAAAGTGCTCACAAACAAGCACTAAAGTAGCTTACAAGTCCACTCAGTTTTATCATTTAACTACTAAGATTGGATAAATAAGGCTGAAACACTACACACACACACACTTGGGAGAAAGTCCCTTTCGCAACCTGAAAGGAACACAACCTGGGTCTGCACACGCACAGGTCGCGATTCGCTGCTTCTGCACATGCACGTGATGTCATTTTGCGTGTCTGCAAAAACATATCATGAAGCAAACATAACAAGAGGTATGACTGTAAACAGGATTAGGCTAGCAAGGCATTAAGAGAGAGTGTGTGTGTACAATATAGTATCAGTATTAAAATAATCATAAACTATAAATAGGAGTAAAATATTCTTAAGCAGTAACTTCCCTTTTTGTCAAGTCTAGCAAACTCAGTTTTAACATATTGTTAGGGGTTTGTGGGTACCATATTCCCCCAAATTTCTGGGTCCAGTAGGGGTTAGAATTTAATCAAGGCAAATGTTAAGCCATTCCTGTTTCTTGATCAGGAAATTGCCTGGGGTGATTGACCATTTGGAAGACAAAAGGAAGGTAATGGGCCAGTAGGAAAGCTAAATGAGAAGGGACCATGTACCAGACAACAAATGGGAGGGGGCCCTCCTTCCTTCAGCTCAGAGTTAGTTAGAAGAACAAAAGGCGGGGTTTAGAGGTTTAAAGTGGGCTGGATGCGGGGGGGGGGGGGGAGGTTGCAGGCTGTTAAAGTCAGCAATCTAGAGAGAAGAATGGCTTAGGGAGTTGGACTAGATGACGCCCAGGGTCCTCCCAGCTCTACAATTCTGTGATTCTGTTTTAATAGTTGCGTCTACGTAAAAAGCAAGACACTCTTAGGGGAGTTAATGCTGCAAACCGCTCCATCATAGGCTCAGGTTGTATATATGTGTAAATAAACCATATATCACAAAGACACCACAGTCTCCTCTAGGTCTCATTCTCAAAAGGACGCACAGACCCTGGGTAAACAAGCCCGGAACCCCAGAAATCTCACATGAGAGCTTTTCAAACTGCATTTCTGCCTTTCACACATGCAATCCAGCAGGAGGGGAAGTGCAAATGGATTGTAAGTGGTGTGTATGAAATCTGTGTGGTGTACCTTACCTACACCACTGTGTGAAACTTCTCATGCTCCGGCGTCTTTTCATCTCTTCGTTACTGAACCAAGGACTATCATGCGCAACAGCATAGTACAAGTGGAACAGCACGTACCTAGCCACTGGACCCTCCTCTACCTGTCTATGCATGCCAAAAAAAACCTGCTTGTGCCGCTGATTAGGAACCTAGGTCTGTCTTACAGTTTGTCTACCTCAGTATTGTCACCATGATTAAGAACAATTCAGACAAGGGCCTTTTCCGGTCCTACCCAGGGGGGCTGCCAGGAATTGACATGGGAATTTCTTGCACTCGCAACAGGTGATGTGTCACCGAGACAAGGTGCGAGGCTCTTTGGAGCATACGGCAAGTGTTGGTATTTTCTTCACAGACCCCCCTGAAATCAAAGTGCCTAACTGAGCCGCATTCTCAATTATATATAAATCTAATGACTCAAATAAAAACAATTGATTCATTTCAGTGGGGCACTCTGGGGGCGGCGAGTGTCCATATCCAGAACAGAACAGGGCATTTCTTAGCACCCTCATTTGTGAAAACGAGCAAGGCCTTCAATAATAACAGAAGCAGGCTTAACCTTTTCCTTCCAAGTAGCCCGTCTGACAAGACTTTAGAACGGCCGACATCCTTCCTGAACCCAGGGCCCTTTCATTGTGGGTTTTTTTACAGAGCGTAGGTTACACAATGAAGCCTCTCTGGAAGACGGCACGGTAGCGAGCCGTCTCCTCAAATTTCCAACCGCTTGCCATTGACAATTTCCTTTTTGTAATTATTATTATTATTTATTATTTATACCCCGCCCATCTGACTGGGTTTCCCCAGCTGCTCTGGGCGGCCCTCAACAGAATATTAAAAACATGATGAAACTTTTGTCCATCAAAAGTACCTGGGTCTAATAATAATAATAATAACAACAATAATAATCCCAATATACCTACTGATTTTTGCCACTGAAGTGCATAAATTGATTACTATTATTATTATTATTATTATTACTACTACTATTATTATTATTATTATCATTATTAGCAGCAGCTTGTGTCTCAGTTGATGTCAGTTTACTGGGGTTAAAAATAAAAAAGTGTCCCATTGGGCATTTTCAAGCGCCTCAGCTTTCATCTCCGGCTTCTCGGCCTCCGCCCCTCACCCTCAAGAAGGACCCCATCACTCGAGGCGGGAAGAACCGCCGAGCCCGCTTTAGGAGTCTACCGCAGTGCCTGCTGCTGCTGCTCTTTTCTCAGAGCAGAGCGGGGAAAGGGAGGGGTCCTCCGGGGATAGTTGTCTTTCTAAGCGCCTATGCGCCTAAGGGTTTCCGGTTCCGGTGAGTCAGTGTCTGTGTCTCTCTCTGAGGGAGACCGAGCGAGCGGTTTTTGCCTGTGAAGAAGCTGCGGGAGACTCAGAGCCGGACGCGGGCCCAGCATGGCGGACGGCGACGCGGAGCGGGCCGATGGCCGCATTGTGAAGATGGAGGTGGACTACAGCGCCACCGTGGACCAGCGCTTGCCCGAGTGCGAGCAGATGGCCCGGGTGAGGGACTGGGCCCAGGAGGGGCTGAGTCATGGCGCGGCGGGCCCGCCTAGGCCGCGTCGCTCACAGCCGGCGGCAGTTGGGCCCAGCCAAGGGAGGACGGCGGCGCGGGTGGGAGGGCGCTCGGGAAAGGGGGTCGCCGGCGTTGGGCGAAGCCGCGGCGCCCCCGAGCATGGCCCGATGGCTACGAAGGTCTGTGCTGTATCGTCACGGGCCCAGTTTCCTCCCCTGCTCAGGCGGCTGGAGCCACTCGGGAGGATCCTTTTGCGAAAGGGATATGCATGTTTGGGGAAGGGGGCGGCCGCAGAAAGTGGCTCCCCCGCAGCACAATCCGAGAGACATTTGCGGTTCAAAACCGGGATGAAGCTGCTCCATTTCGCACCCCCACCCTTTTTCTGGACAAGGGAGACTTCCCAATAATCAGTTAAGGGGCTGTGCTGGTCGCGATAGCTTTGTGTCACCGGGACAGCCTCTTGCGGCCAAAATTAAAATGTTGGACCCGAGTAGCTTGGAAGAATGGAAATAGGCAAAGAGACGGAGGGAGAAAGCTTGCGACTATAGTTAGGTGATGATCGGAATAAGGATGCAGGTCTCGAGTTGACATGTGCACTGTTGCAAATATTTGCTGCATTTGATAAAGCCGCTAGTGTACTGTGGATTGCTTTATCTTGCTTTCAGCCATGGTCAAAGCTGCATTGAGCAGTGCATGTTACCAATATTAGGTCTATGGCAGGCATGGCCAAACTTGGCCCTCCAGCTGTTTTGGGACTACAATTCCCCATCCCTGACCATTGGTCCTGTTAGCTAGGGATGATGGGAGTTGTAGTCCCAAAACAGCTGGAGGGCCAAGTTTGGCCATGCCTGGCCTATGGTTATCCTGAGAGACGTAATCAATGCAAAGTTATTCTTTAGTGTCCTTCCTAAGATTTGTGGCTACTTTTAAACCTCTGTTGCTCTTTTTAAACCATATTGCTTTGGCTAGTGGCTGATGCAAATAAAGATGATTCTGAACCATTTGTTGAAGGTACATAACTCCATGGTGTGTGTTGCACTGTTTAGAATGGTCCTTTAGTTTTGTTGCAAATCTGCATTGACTATAGTTACAGGAGATACCAAAGGAGGAGTGAATGCACCTTTTATTTCTGTAGGAGAGTTACTGTATTTTCTATTCATTTTCTAATAAATAGCACTGGGGCTCTTATGACAATAGTACAAGAAGCAATATAGTGGCTTTAATTTCTAGAGTGAAAATAGCTAATTCAAAACTTCTTTTTCTGATGATGCTCCTGTCATTTATTCTCTGAAGTATTGCCACTACTTCACTGGGATTCTTTTTATATTTTGCTGGAAGCCGCCCAGAGTTGCTGGTGAAACCCAGCCAGATGGGCGGCGTATAAACAATAAAATTATTATTGTTATTATTCTCCACTGCTCTTTTTCTTGGTTGGGATACTGTTAGTCTGCTGTCTTCTCCCAGCAAACAGGGCAAGTAGCAATTGTAGCTGGACTTGTTCTTGGGCTGTGATAAATTTGTGGCTGCTGGTCCTCTGAGGTGGTGATTAATTTTGTTGGTGAAATTATATCTGTTCCCACAGCAACCAGCTGGGATGTCGCAAACTATAATTATAACTATATGGAAAAAACCAGTGGTGAGATCCTTGTGCAAAATTTCCTATTAATGGAAGAGAAAAGAAAGTCCATTTCTCATTAAATATCTGCCACCCTAGTGGGAATGAAGGAACTGATTGTTGCTTCAGGATTCAACTGAGTAACTGTAGAGCTTCATTTGCTTACCATAATTTCTACTAAACACAGGGAACAGGATAGGCAGTGACAGGGCTCTCTTATAGCAGCACCTTTCCCTTTAAGCAACAAGGCTTCCAAGTTAGAAAACTAGCTAATTCCAGGCAAATTGGGAGTGTGTTCACTGCTTTTCAAAAAGCCAGGGATCCAATTTGCATCTGGCAAAAAAGGTTGCACAGCAACAGTTATGTCCATAAATTTCCTCTTGTGTACAGTGGTACCTCGGGTTAAGAACTTAATTCATTCTGGAGGTCCATTTTTAACCTGAAACTGTTCTTAACCTGAGGTTCCTCTTTAGCTAATGGGGCCGCCGCGCTGCCACCGTTCGATTTCTGTTCTCATCCTGAAGCAAAGTTCTTAGCCCAAGGTACTATTTATGGGTTAGCGGAGTCTGTAACCTGAAGCGTCTGTAACCTGAGGTACCACTGTATATGAATACCGTACATACATCACAAAAGAGCTTTTGATAACACTTACCTAGATAAATGATGGCTGAAGACTTGGCTTCAGTAGCCTCTTATAACTTCTGGAAGTCTCTTAAGAAAGATCGGTCTAGTCATGACTAACTGCAGTCCTATTCAGAAGTCCTATTGAATTCAGTGGGGCTTACTCCTGGGTAAGTGAGGTTAGAATTGTAGACTAATTCCAATTGAAACCTACAAAACAATATTTTGCAATGTATTTAAATCCTCTAGTTTGTAGTGGGAAGTGACCACAATTGATTGATGGCCGTGACTGATTTGGCCATGATTGGGCCCTGTTACCTTTAAAACCTGTACAATAAGGACGACTTATTTTAACTTAGCTTTGTTAAATGTCATATTGGATATGTGGTACATTTTTAGTACTTTTTGCTTGTATTTTAGGATGGAAGGCTTCAAGAAGCAATTGAGACTTTGCTTTCCTTGGAAAAACAGACTCGAACTGTAAGTACAGCATACTGAGTAACATTGCTTTTTAAAAGGTCATTTTAAAAGTCTCCTATTCATGGAATATATCCAGCACAGGGGTCAGCAAACTTTTTCAGCAGGGGGCCAGTCTACTGTCCCTCAGACCTTGGGGGGGGCTGGACTATATTTTGGAGGGAAAAAGAAGAAGAAAGAATTCCTATGCCCCACAAATAACCCAGAGATGCATTTTAAATAAAAGCACACATTCTACTCATGTAAAAGCACACTGATTCATGGATCCGGTCCCTGGGCCTTAGTTTGCCTACCCATGATCTAGCATGAATCTGTCACCCCTTAATGACTTTTAACCATCCTATTGTACTTGCCTCTCTTGCAGGGGTCAGAATGGTGAATCTTTTCCCAGACTTTCAATGCATGCATATGAACAGTGGGGATTTTTATTCATTCTAAGAACTATGATTGCAGAAACGAGGGTGCAAAAAAGTTTTTCTTTGTTACTACAGCCTACAGGACCATATAGTGTTCATTGTTGCACCAGAGAGGTTGCACTGTCACAACAGAGCTTTCATACCCTTTTGTTTGCCCATGTACCCCCCCCCCCATATCTGCTCCACAGCTGATTTGGAGGGCTTGCAAGGGGCTGGAGGGGACAGGAAAGGAAGTTCCCTTGTATGCACTGAAGTCACTTGTGCCAGTGAAGCTGCCGCATTAGATATGAGCCCCATGTGCAAATACATCTAGTCACTCTTGTGGAAGAAAGAATAAGTGTGTAGGAATAGGAAAAGGAAGAAAAGGGAGATGTTCCTTGTTCTTTTAGCACACTGGCACTATTCCTCTTTGGTAGGTTTACTTGATGTGAGTAGTAGAACAGTGAATTGATCCTTAGCTTTGGCTTTATGTAATCCAGATTGCTCTCTTACTTGTGGGCCTCAGCTTGTCTTACGGGGTTGAGAACGAATTTCCATTAATAGCTAGTGACTTTTTTTGTTAGCGCTACTCCATTTGCAAGTGCTAGGAATCTTTCTTTGTGTTTACACTGTAGAAACGTCTGTGCTTAAGTATATACTTTTGTTTTTTAGGCTTCTGATATGATATCCACATCTCGAATTCTGGTTGCTGTAGTGAAAATGTGTTACGATGCTAAAGACTGGGATGCTCTTAATGAAAATATTATTATTCTGTCGAAGAGGAGAAGTCAGTTAAAGCAGGTAAGATTGTGTTAAGCCGTAAGAAATGTGGGGTGCTCAAAACCTTGTGTCCGTATATTATCTCTTGAGTTTGGTAATCAATCATTGTTCCTTATAGCCAACAACAGGAGGCACCTAGTCTTCCTGTAAAGTGTCTTTGTATCGACTGCCTCCTAAGGAGGGTTACAGGAGAAGAGTAGTGGGCAGAGGGTTTGTGCAGTTTGCAGCAGTTGCTCTCATCCATGACACTGGTGCTGCATATCACAAAGTTGCAGCCTGTTGTCATTTTGAAAAAGGGAGTAGTGTCTGTGCCGCTGGTGGTTTTTTAATAGTTCACTATTCCTGTGGCAAGTACACTGGAGGCTTCCCCTGCTGTTCTTGATAATACTAGTTGTCACTAATACCCTGGCAACTGTCAATAGAACATCTTAATTGTGCTGTGGTTTATACAGTGGTGCCTCGCAAGACGAAATTAATCCATTCCGCGAGTCTCTTCGTTTTGCGGTTTTTTCGTCTTGCGAAGCACAGCTATTAGCGGCTTAGTGGCTATTAACGGCTTAGCGGCTTTAAGAAAAAGGAAACAAACTCGCAAGACGTTTCGTCTTGCGAAGCAAGCCCATAGGGAAATTCGTCTTGCGGAACGACTCAAAAAACTGAAAACTCTTTCGTCTTGCACGTTTTTCGTCTTGCGAGGCATTCGTCTTGCGAGGTACCACTGTAGAGTGAAGTTGGCAATGAGCTTTCAAAATAGCCTAAGAATGCATGCATATTCTGAATGTAGACAATAAAAAAGCTTTGGGCTTATCAGAAATGCTTTATAAGGCATAGGTTTGGAGTGAATATATTAGAGCAACATCCAATAATGCCAGCCTGCTTGCTCAGTGGGAGTTTCTCTTCTTCCCCCTGTGGCCAAGGGCCCACCCCCCAAAAATATTGTAGTCCTGCCAGCCCTCCAACCCTGGTTGCTTTATGAAGATGTCCTGAATTTGTAACGTACACATTATATGTTACTCGATGGTATACGCTTGACTACTTTGTTCATACAACAGTTGTGGCAAGAGCACACTATCCTTCCTTTTGTTTAGTCCCCCTCCTTCATTGGGAAGACTTGCTGCTTATTTTTGAACAGCACCACAGAGATATAAGCCACAATTAGTGTGGAAAATATGTTTAATATGTGTGCATCCATACATTTGAGACACTTGCATCCAGAAATTATTACTGTTGAATTAGATTAACAAACTGCTTAATCTCTACAGATAAATTAGATACGTGTTTTAGAGTTATGTGTAGGTAATTTTTTATCTTATTGGAGGTGTGGGGGGGGGGCGTGATAGACTGATACTTATTGTATCCAGAAGTAAAACCTCTATTTTCTCAGCTATATAACTTCTTGAAAAATGAAGGGTTAAAAAAAAAATAAATTTGTTCTAATGAATGATGGCTGTTCATATAGATGTTAGTTTGCTTTGACCATCTATTTGCTGGAAAGTGGATTAAAATAAATGATAGTGTACAAAAGACATGCAATATTTCAGTGGCTCAAAGTGTTCAATACCATCCAGGCATGCAAGTCCCACCACACATTATAAAAATGTTCTGGCCTGTTCTGTTTCTTTGCTTGCTACGGTGATCGTTGACAGATTGGAGACATTTCAAGAGGGGAGAGAGCAGCAAAGAGAGAGGAGGAAAAGGAATTATTTCACCTTGAGGCACAAAGTTTTAATGAAAGATGTTGATGGTAGTTCTGGATTTAAAGATCAGCATGTAGGACTTTTACCTGCAGCTCTGGGTGGGAATAGCCTGCATGGGTTCAATTTTAAAATATCCATAAAGTAAAACATCATTGCTCTATGAACATTTAGACTTTGAAGTAGAGTGCCTAAGGGAGGTAATGAAATTTCCCCCATCAAAGTTTTTGGAGACTACATTAGATATGTGTTGTACTGTATACACAGAATACTCTACTTTTAAAAGTATATGTTTAATGTTACAGGTATAACATGTTATGGCAGTTCTGCATTATGATTTAGCACCATATGCAAGACAGCAATGAACCATCAGCATGGGAAAGTAGATGGGGTAGTATTGTAAAGCATTGCAGATCATGAACCATCTTAGAGAAAAGATGCTACATTAATAGGGGGAGATGATGATGAAGGAAGGATACATCTGATACATCATGTGCATGTGTGATGCAGACAACCAAGTTCCACTCTTCAATCAGGTCCACAGTAGTAACACTAACTCTGGGAAGAAATTGTGCTTTGGGTATTGGAAAAATCCAAGAAACCAAAATCCTAATTTGGTGGAAACTTACTATTTTTTCTATTTTTATAAAATAAAAACATTTTTGAATTTGCCTCAATGACATTTGGCACCTTCACCGAAAGTCTGATATACTTAAAGTGTGACACAAACAAATTGAAGTAGTGGTCTATCGGAAGGCCTTTGTTGCACAGGAGGGGAAGCTTGCAGTTTTTATAATTTACCTAAGCCACATATTGTGCTAGTATATAATGTAAAGGCCTATGTTAACTGTATTGTGAGCTGAAGCTTTGGTCACTGAGAAATACAGAAGGAGTTCTTCTAGTGGAGGCCACTAGGATATAGGCAAGTTCTGCTGTTTTGCATAAAATGTCTTTTAGACTAAATATCCGTTTTAGCACCTTTAAAGCAAAGCTGCTAAAGTGAGAAAATGGGAGGAAGCATTTGAGCAGAATCCTGCATGAGCACTGTCTGCTCATTGTGGTTTATATCTAAGTATAGAAGCAAAGAGTTAGTGGTAACTCACTTTTCACGTCAAATGTGGCTAACCATTTTTAATTGCAAAGTTTTTCCATTTTGACAGGTATGAAACAGCATAAAAGATAGTGTTTGGCTAAATGGGAATCCTATTTATGTAAGGCTATGTTGGCATAAGATTACAAGTTTTCTCATTATTTGTATTAGGCTGTTGCTAAAATGGTCCAGCAGTGCTGTACTTACGTTGAAGAGATCACAGATCTACCAATCAAACTGCGTTTAATTGATACACTGCGTATGGTTACGGAAGGAAAGGTAAGTATTTTTCCTTTTAAAGAACCGTGCACTTATTTCAAGACTCCCTTGTGTACACTCTTGAATCTTAAGACAGCAGCTCCTGTTGATTGTCCAGAGCCGATTGTTGGTGGGGACTGCAGAGGGAAGAGCAGAAGGAGAAATCCTGTTACACAAGCAAAAGTCCACTTGTGTGATATTTGCAGTAGGTCATATTTGCAGTACCCACAGAAATAAATGAAAAAGATTATCTAAGGTCTTCCCTCTTAGCCTTGAGCAGGCTTCCTCAACCTCGGCCCTCCAGATGTTTTGAGACTACAATTCCCATCATCCCTGACCACTGGTCCTGCTAGCTCGGGATCATGGGAGTTGTAGGCCAAAAAACATCGGGAGGGCCGAGGTTGAGGAAGCCTGGCCTTGGGCATTAATTTTTCCTAATTGTGTTCTGACAAATCCTGGGATGCTGCTTTGCCACGAATGAGCCCTACATGGGGGAGCCAGGAGGGGGCTGGCCTGATTATTGAGTGAGAGTGCAGCCCTTGGTTTAGTAGCAGTAGTGCTGTGGCCTGTAAGAGTCCATCACCAAGAGCCCATTGCTACACTGTGGTGGAATGGAAGTTGGAACCCTTCTCTCCTGGCCCATAAAGAAAGGCCCATTCCTATGGCTGCAAGCAGTGCCATCGCCAGCTTCCCCCCGCCCCATAGTTTGTGATGATGAGGCAAATCACGCAGTGTTTGTGTGAGCCAAACATACTGCATAAAGTTAAATGCTTTCTGCTTCTTTTTTAGATCTATGTTGAAATTGAAAGGGCTCGGCTGACCAATACTCTTGCAACAATAAAAGAGCAGAGTGGTGACGTGAAAGAAGCTGCTTCAATTCTGCAAGAACTTCAGGTGAAGGAGTATATATGCTGGAATACATGACATTGTTTGAAGTACTGCAACTTTAATCCTTTTTTAAATTCTTGCTTCAATTGTCACTGTAGTAGAAATGGAAAAAATTAACAAACCAGGAACTTTTGGTCACCATCTTTAGGCTGGATCCACACAATGGGGCTTTCCTGACCTTTTTCCGTTCCTCACTGCGTTGTAGTGGGGTGGGTGGGACTGTTTAGATAGGTTTCGGATGGAGCTTGAGTGTGTGTACATGCACGCTGCGGCAAGACTGGAAAACGGGACAAATTCAGTCGGGACTGTTTTGCACACTTTGAAGAAATCGCTGCAAAGCTTAGGTGCTGTCGCTGTGAAGATTGCCAGCTTTCTAATAATATTCTTATAACCTCATTTTCTGGGCTGATGTGCTAAACTGATTTCTGTCAAGAACCAGAACCAATAAAGGTTCTCTAGCTGAATTATGCAGATTGTTTTTCATAAAAAATCGTTAATACAGTGGAACCTCAGATCGATTCGGAAGCTGAGCACCGCAAACCCAGAAGCAATTCCTTCCGTTTTCGAATGCACTTTGGAAGTTGAATGCCTTCCACTGCGTGCTTTCCCATTTTTTTCAATGGATTTTGCCAACCACCCATTGATCCTCGATTTTTGAACGTTTCAGAAGTTAAACGGTCTTCCGGAACGGATTACGTTCAAAAACCGAGGTTCCACTGTACATTTTGGGGGCCCCCATACTAAATGTTGCAATGTACTTGGACCATTCAGACTTCTAGTACAATTATTACAAATTTCTAGTTTGCTCAAGGGGCAAACTTACTGTTCTTAAATGGATAAAAATTGGAATTAGTTATTGAATTGCTTTTATCACAGAATCTTATTATTTGCTATACTTAAACAGTTTGAAAAAGCTTTCACCCTTCAGCTATTGGCTGCAATGGTGTCAGGTTACTTTATTATCCAGTTGTATTTTAAAAGGCACAGTACAATTTGCAACTGCTCATAAAAAGCAAGACTAGAGTGAGAGACTAGCGTGATGTCTGCTGTTTCCAGGAACTCTTCTCATTCTGAGAGTTTGTTTGAACCCTGGGTGAGAACCTGGAGGGTGTGTCAGAAGGAAAATTCATTGATACTGATTTATACTAATAGCAACTTTGCATTAATGTAACTTTTTGGTAATATTTTCAGTTGTCTTTTGCTTCAGTTTTCTGCACATTGCTTAATTTTTAATATATTAAGCAGTATAGAAATTAAATAATCACTTGAATATTACGGGGCAGGGGTGTGTTTTTCTTGTGAGCTGTTAGTATAATAGGGCTGGTAAAACATCTTTAAATTCCTAAAGGTTGATGTCAATTTTCATAAGTCTTGAAAACATGTCTGATGAAAACAAATTAATAGAAGTCTGGTTATGGAAATTTGTACAGTATATAGGGTATGCAAAACAAGTTATCTGCAGATCAACAATAAATACAAATCAGGGAGTGGAATTCAGTGTTGTGGTAAGGTGATCACTCTGACATTGGAAGCATTTCTCCCTTCTACCCAGCCAGATGGGCTTTGAATAATAATAATAATAATAAGTAGTAGTAGTAGTAGTCTTATTAGTATTACCCCACTGTACACTGTTCTATGGGTTCTTCCAGCCCTCCCATGCAGCTTGGTGGGGGAGAAGTCCTGTTGAACTGACTTCCTCTCTAGAACAGCAGTTCAGTTGAATCCAACCCAAGATTTTTAAATTTCAAAGTTTTTCTAAGAATGGCAGTACCTGAAGTTTAAAAATTTAAAGTATACTAACTCAAGTAACGTGGGTGGCGCTGTGGGTAAAACCTCAGCGCCTAGGACTTGCCGATTGCATGGTCGCGGTTCGAATCCCCGCGGCGGGGTTCGCTCCCGTCGTTCGGTCCCAGCGCCTCCAACCTAGCAGCTCGAAAGCACCTCCGGGTGCAAGTAGATAAATAGGGGCCGCTTACCAGCGGGAAGGTAAACGGCGTTCCGTGTGCTGCGCTGGCTCGCCAGATGCAGCTTGTCACGCTGGCCACGTGACCCGGAAGTGTCTGCGGACAGCCAGCCTATAGAGTGAGATGAGCGCACAACCCTAGAGTCTGTCAAGACTGGCCCATACGGGCGGGGGTACCTTTACCTTTAACTCAAGCATAAATACTGGCATGTAAACTATATTTGCATGCCTACAGAAGCCATCTTTCTGTACACTTACAATTTAGCTGCAAGACAGCTTTGATGGATAATTCTACCTTGCAAGCTTTAGTTTTGCATATCGGTCTATAAAGTATTAATACATTCTGAATTTTAGGTGGAAACCTACGGATCAATGGAGAAGAAGGAACGTGTGGAGTTCATCTTGGAGCAGATGAGACTTTGTCTGGCTGTGAAAGACTATATCCGAACTCAAATTATTAGCAAAAAAATTAACACCAAATTTTTCCAGGAAGAAAACACAGAAGTAAGTCTGGTGGTGGACGACTTATACTAAGCTGGTTTAGGGGATGTTATGGGCATGTTTTAAGTGGATTTCTCTGTCACATTGGGGAAATTTTACAACCATTTCTGTGTTTAACCTGACACTGTGTTACATTTCAGAAATTAAAACTGAAATACTACAATTTAATGATTCAACTGGATCAACATGAAGGTTCCTACCTTTCCATTTGTAAGCACTACAGAGCCATTTACGATACTCCTTGCATCCAGGCTGAAGGTGAAAAGTGGCAGCAGGTAAAAAAAGACAGAAAGAGAAAGTAGCAAAAACACTGTAACCTGTTCAATTGTCTGCAAAAAATAACACGTAAAGGAATGTCTTACCTTTTTGAGGGAACATTCTCCTTTTTTATCATTTGCTATTGTTTTGGAGAGGACTGCTGTTTCTGCACTGTGGTCAAGATTTCACTTTCTTGAATTTCTTCATGTGGCTTAGTTTTCTTTGTGAGAACCCCCCCCCCCATATCAATTGGTCACAGCCATAACTTTACAGTGGTACCTTGGGTTACATACGCTTCAGGTTACCCAAGAATTGTACCTCAGGTTAAGAACTTGGCTTCATGATGAGAACAGAAATTGTGCTCTGGCGATGTGGCGGCGGCAGGAGGCCCCATTAGCTAAAGTGGTGCTTCAGGTTAAGAACAGTTTCAGGTTAAGTACGGACCTCCGGAACGAATTAAGTACTTAACCCGAGGTACCAATGTATTTTCTGTTGACTACATTATAGCTAAAGCTGTGCCAGTGGAGTAGATTCCATTCAGACTACAGTCATACCTCGAGTTGAATGTGCTTCAAGTTGAGCGCGTTCGAGTTGCGCTCCGTGGCAACCCAGAAGTAATGGAGTGCGTTACTTCCGGGTTTCGCTGCTCGCTCATGCGCAGGCGCTCAAAATGACGTCATGCGCGGAAGCGGCAAAACGCGACCCGCAGATGCGCCGTTGCGTTCGGGATGCGACCAGGGCTCCGGAACAGGTCCCTTTGCATCCTGAGGTACCACTGTACCTGAAAATATCTGACGACTTACGTTCAGACAGATCTTTGAGCTTTTACTCCACCACTATCCACTGCAGTATCTACTCAGTAAGCATCTGAAATGGGCCTGATTCTCATAAATGTGAGGTGTAGAAAGCTGCTAAGGAGGCAAGAACTCCTTGTAATCTGCTCCCACTTTTGCACTTGTGTCAAGAAACCAGCATCACCTGAATTATCTTCCTTGCTTTGGTTATATTTGGAAAATCTCTGTCATCCATTTCAAGTGTGCAGATCAAGCAAACAGTATAGTCCTACTTCAGATTGTGGGTGGGGGCTGATTTAATGCCTGCTAACTTGCATTACAGCTTTCCAAAGGAAGGAATTCGTTTAAATGCAAGACTGCCTTTTTATTGTTTGCATGTTACTTTTTGTACGTGAATCATTACTTCCATTTTTTAAAAAAATAATAATAATCTAGGATGTCCCTAAAGAGCAAGGAATGTATAATAATTTTAAAATGCTGGTTCTAAATAAGATTCCTGCTTGCAACACGAGATTGGATTTGATGACGGATGTAGCATCTTGCAGCTCCCTGCTTGTGTGATCCTATAAGGTGGAGTCGTTTTTAGTACTTTGGGTTGTATCCAATGGTTTCACAGGCAGGTGTTAGCTCATGCAGGCAATCATTCTCTTACTTTCTCTTTGTGTAGCCATTGGCTAAAACCCTCCATAAATTACAGAAAGTTAGATTCATAAGTTGTCTTCTGATCAAGCTGGTGATTTCAGCTTTGTGTGTTTGTTTGCTTTCTTGCATTGCTGCCTCTTGTTCAACTACAAAATCGAGTTTTTTCCTATCTTCTTTTAAACAGGCACTGAAGAGTGTTGTTCTCTATGTTATCCTGTCACCTTATGACAATGAACAGTCTGACCTGGTACACAGAATAAGCACTGATAAAAAACTAGAAGACATTCCTAAGTACAAGTATGTAGCTTTCCTGTTGGCATGCTAATATACTGAGAAACAATCCCCGTAGAATTTGGTGTGACATTTGAAATGTCGTGAAAGCCAGCTAGTCAAGATGTTTATTTAAGGTAGGGTGGAGAACCTATGACAATTATTGCAACTCCCATCATCCCTGACCATTGGCCATTCTGGCTGATCTGGAGGGCCACAGGTTGTTCACCCCTGACAGTTTGTAAAATGACCCAGGAGTTTGTACCCTGCTATTACACATACAAGTAGGGATTTACATTCACAAACTTTCACATATTGTTTATAACAAACCAGATTAGAACTGGCATGCTTGAAGTACATTCTGCAGTGAACATGGACATACATTTCTGTATACTGTGTAAATGCAATTCTCTGAATTATTTTTCTAATATATTAATAATCAAAAAGAAACTGCTGTGTTAAATACATTGGTAATGCTGGCAGAAATCTTCAAGGCAAACCTACTATGTTAAGGTGAAGCCGAACAACTTTGTCAACCAACAATTTACTGAGGCTTTTTCATCTCTCCCCCCCCCCCCAACAGAGATCTTTTAAAATTATTTACCACTATGGAATTGATGCGTTGGACTACCCTGGTTGAGGAATATGGAAAAGAATTAAGGGAAGGTTCTCTAGAAAGTCCTGCAACAGATGTGTTTGGTTACACAGAGGAAGGTGAAAAGCGATGGAAAGATTTAAAAAACCGAGTTGTGGAGCATGTAAGTTCAATCTGCTTTCTAGCAACAAGTTAGGACTAGGAGGAATACTATTTCTGACAATCATCCTATTTATAAAATGTTTTATTTAAAAAAAGTGTCGGGAGCTACTGCTCAAGTCAGGATGTAGTTAACACATTTTAGCAAAGTGTAAGACCCGTGAGTGAGTGAGTGAGTGAGTGTGTGTGTGTGTGTGTGTGTGTGTGTGTGTGTGTGTGGTGTAACAATATAATATCTCAAACATTCTTTTGGAAGCCGAACGTCCAATGGGGATTCCGCAGCTTCCAATTGGCTGCAGGAGCTTCCTGCAGCCAATATGAAGCCGCGCTTGGTTTTTGAAAGCTTTGGAAGTCAAACCAATTTCCGGAACAGATTCCATTCAACTTCCAAGGTACTACTGTATACGTATATAAAAGATTTTAGGAAACTGGGGATTAAAGTAGGTTTATGTTATTTTATAGTCCCTTCTGATTAGCTGTGTGCATGTGTAATCTGAGAGTGTCTTACATACTAGCTCAAATACCAAAACTATATAATTGCTTGGCTTGTGCTACATCAGCCCTTGATTTCATTACAGCATATTTTTTTGTATTTCAACTGCTACTTTCTGATCACCTTCTATTCTTCTTTTCTTTTAGAATATTAGAATAATGGCAAAATATTACACCAGAATCACCATGAAGAGAATGGCACAACTTCTGGATTTATCAATTGATGTAAGGGATTCTCAGAATTGCTGAGGGCTTTTGTATCATCCTCTTGTTTCCAAAACTGCCGCCTGCAGGTTTCATTCAGGTGGTCCACGATGTGCCTGTGAAGAGCGCTTAGAGTAAATACAGTAAAATAGAATACAGTGGTGCCTCGCAAGACGAAATTAATTCGTTCCGCAAGTTTTTTCGTCTAGCGAATTTTTCGTCTTGCGAAGCACGGTGTCGGGAAAGTTTTGGAAAAGCTTCAAAAATCACCAAAGTCTTCAAAAACCTCAAAAAAGGCTACCACACTGTGTTCTATGAGTTGCTCCTCGAAGTCAAGTCGCAACTGTATTAACGATGTTAAGAAAAAGGAAGCAAACTTGCAAGACGTTTTGGTCTTGCGAAGCAAGCCCATAGGGAAATTCGTCTTGCGAAGCAGCTCAAAAAACGCAAAACCCTTTCGTCTAGCGAGTTTTTCGTCTTGCGAGGCATTCGTCTTGCGGGGCACCACTGTATAAGAATGGGGGACGAGGGTGGCGCTATGGGTTAAACCACAGAGCCTAGGACTTGCCGATCAGAAGGTCGCGGTTCGAATCCCCGTAACGGGTTGAGCTCCTGTTGTTCGGTCCCTGCTCCTGCCAACCTAGCAGTTCGAAAGCACGTCAAAAGTGCAAGTAGATAAATAGGTACCGCTCCGACGGGAAGGTAAAGGGCGTTTCTGCGCACTGCTCTGGTTCGCCAGAGCACATGACCCAGAAACTGGCCACATGACCCAGAAGCTGTACGCCGGCTTCCTCGGCCAATAAAGCAAGATGAGCACCGCAACCTCAGAGTCGGCCGCGACTGGACCTAATGGTCAGGGGTCCCTTTTCCTTTACCTTTAGAATATAAGAAATATAAGGAGCATTTTTAAAATACGATAAGAAATCATACAGCATCTAGCACAGCACTTTGCAGTTGCTACGACAGGCAGAAAACTCTTGAAGTGGTCTGTCAAGACTCTCAGCAATTTTCAAGTGGTCTCGTGGGGGGGTGTATTTGGGGACCACTTTTGTTCGATTTTTTTAGTTGAACCTGCTCTTCAACATCTGTTGCAAAAGACATTATATGGAATTACATGATCTCAAATGCACTCTTAACCAGCTAACCTTTCTGCGACACTGTTATCAAATATAACTTTGGCCTGTGTCACACAAGATTTCCTTGACATGCAATAGTACTTTTCTTCTGTGCTACATCTTAGTTTGAGAATACTCAATATAGTTGCATCGCTGGAGACACAATTTTTAAAAAACTGTTTGAAATAAGAACGAGATAGCCAAACCAATGAAGTTGAAATGTATTCATTTCGGTGGAACAAAATCAAAGTCTGGATAGCTTTGTCATGTTTCTATTTGTTTGTTTGTTTGTTTGTTTTATATTTATATCCTCCCCTTTCTCTTGAAGAATTCCCCTAAGAGACAATAGAATGTCACTCAAAGCAATTTTTAAAATCTTATCACCTAATTCAGTGCTGTTTGTTTGCTTTACAGGAATCTGAAGAATTTTTGTCCAACTTAGTGGTGAATAAGACCATCTTTGCAAAAGTAGATAGGCTGGCAGGAATTATCAACTTTCAGAGACCCAAGGACCCAAATAACTTGCTCAATGACTGGTCTCACAAGCTCAATTCACTGATGTCTCTAGTTAATAAAACTACACATCTCATTGCCAAAGAGGAGATGATACATAACTTGCAGTAAGGTGCCTCAGTCGCCTTAATGCTTTAGGGAGGCATTGAATTGGTTACAGAAAAAGACTTTATCCCACTGTATATTTGGTTTTTTCATCTCTTCCCTCCAGGTGAAATTTAGAACATAATCTCTCTTGAAGAATTGTTGAGAATTAAGTTCCTTTGATTATTCATTTGGTTTATAACACTTTTTTTGCTGCAATTGATGGAAAAACACAATAAAATTGTATTGCCTGTGTAATGGAAATGGCCTTTGATTTATCCCATTTTGCCCTCAATTGTCCAGCAAATATTTTTGCATTGTCTATCTCTATGATCTTCTTACCCTTCCAGGTTGTTGTAATATTTTCTTTTATAAAGAAATGTAACAAGATTATACTTCAGTGTTAACCTTAAGTACCATTGTGTTTAGAAATGTCAGGTATGGAACTGAATTCCCATTTTTATTCCAGTGTTGTGGAATGGTAGTTTTATAGCAGAATGTGACCTAACAAAGGCAGCATGGAGCAAGTTGAACCTTATTTTCAATTTCCTATGGATAAATGTCTTTTGTTTGACTTGTATCTTTGCTACATTAACACTTGAGTAATTTTACCACATAATTGCAGGTGGCTCATCTTGTCTTGATAACTGTCTAGATCAGGGGTCAGCAGACCTTGTGGGGGACCGGACTATATTTTGAAAAATAATGAACAAATTCCTATGCCCCACAAATAACCTAGAGATACATTTTAAATAAAAAGGCACATTCTACTCATGTAAAAACACACTGATTCCCGGACCGTCCGCGGGCCAGATTTAGAAGGCAATTGGGCCGGATCCGCCCCCCGGGCCTTAGTTTGCCTACCCATGATCGAGATTGTTTTAAGACTTTAAAATGAAAGCACAATGTGAATTAGTGAAGCCGGTGTTTTAATCTTCTGTTCTAGACTTCCACCTGAAGAAAAACCATATAGCTTAGGCTATGGGCCCTAAAGTAGTGTCTGATACAACATGTTCAACAGATATGTCTGTTACAAGGATATGTCATTTTTAATTAAACTAGATGAGCCACGTTTGGATGTAAAATGAATTCTTTTCCCGTTAAAGTTTTTGAAAGTTCTTAGAACGGTGCTTCAGTATGTTGCTGTAAGTGCCTCAGAAACTCTTGGTCCCATGATGGGTTACAACAGTATAACAACACAGCGTTAAAAATATTCCACCAGCATGAATTTTTGCTTGGCTGTAGTCCATTCCACTTAGTTAATAGAAGGCCCTCCAAATTTCTGAAGCTGATTGCTGTTAGCCATAATATTAGGCATCTTAGGCATAGTATAGGTTGTATCAAATTCAGCCTGTGAGCAGAGCAATGTAGAATGGGGCTGCACCTTCCTTTCCTCCCTCCAGCTCTCTACCCTTAATATAAACCACAGAATTTGGAGACCACCCCACAACACGGGGGGGGGGGATTTCTGTAGGTGAAGACTGAAAGCCTTTTTTTGTGAGCAGAAGTACACTCGCCCAACTTCAAAACCTGCTCTATGTTTATTCCATTGACTGAATGAGGAACTGAGCAGTATGTTCATTGTGCAACACACCTTATTAAAGAAAATGGCTAAAGAACTGTGACCAGGAGGAAAATAGCCATTACTAATGAACCACACACACATTTGCAGAGAGTGAAAATAGGTAGATCATTAGCAATTTTGTGTATAAATGTGTATACAGTGGTACCTTGGGTTAAGTAGTTTATTCGTTCTGGAGGTCCGTTCTTAGCCTGAAACTGTTCTTAACCTGAAGCACCACTTTAGCTAATGGGGCCTCCTGCTGCCGCTGCGCCACCGCTGTGCGATTTCTGTTCTCATCCTGAAGCAAAGTTCTTAACCTGAGGTACTATTTCTGGGTTAGCGGAGGCTGTAACCTGAAGCGTATGTAACCCGAGGCACCACTGTATATAGAAGTATTTCTATACCACCACAAGCAGCTCAGTGACATGATTTCACTCTTCTTGCCTGATAATGTCGTGTGAGTCGTAAAACAGTGTCTGTAAGCGGGAGGTCAACTTCAGATTCAACCTGTGGGTTTTGCAAAGTATGTGGTGATTCTTGATAGAAACTGAAGCCAACAAGAGGGTAAATGCAATTGCCAATGAACATGGGCAAAGCTTCAGTATCTTGCATATGTCCTTTATCCTTCTCATGATAATTGGAAACCAGTATAACCATAAGCCACTTACTACAACTTGTTGGATCCAAAAAGCAGCACTTTTACGGTTCGGGGAGGTGCTGACTGTACAAGCAGCCTGGGCAAAATAGCAGCATTTGGTGGGACTTAAAATTAACAGATTGCCTTTGGAAAACTCCGTTCATGCTTACCTCTGTAGTAACCATATGTGACATTATCTGCAAGAGTTGGACTGAAATGGTTATTATATACAGCGGTACCCCGGGTTACATATGCTTCAGGTTACAGACTCCGCTAACCCAGAAATAGTACCTCGGGTTAAGAACTTTGCTTCAGGATGAGAACAGAAATCGTGCTCCAGCAACAGCGGGAGGCCCCATTAGCTAAAGTGGTGCTTCAGGTTAAGAACAGTTTCAGGTTAAAAACGGACCTCCGGAACAAATTAAGTACATAACCAGTGTTACGACTTTATTCATGTTCTTCAAGGACTGAAGGAACTTGACTCAAGTTAGCACTTCCAAACACTAAAGTGGAACTCATTTTGATTTACAATGCAACCAGTTAAAATTCTGAAGGAAAGGGTGGTGTATTAAATACAATAAGATGGGGAAATGAGACAAAAAAAGGTTCGTTTTAAATTTGAGTTAATTTGTATACAGCAGAAATGGGATTTTTTCTTTGGTAGCTGATCAAGTGTTCAGCAGCGGTGTTTCGTGCACCACCAAGCCCATCTTTATAAGGGCAAAATTGTGTAAACCTTTGCAGGATTATGGTTGGCAATCCTTAATTCACTTTAGCGCAAAGGCAGATAACTAGGATAATTGTGTTTTATGCTTTCCCCAGATCTAGGGATAAATCACTTTGAATGCATCGTGAACGTTTGTTTGAACAATTAGCAATGGTACATTTTCATAGTGGAATCTACAAGAGATTATTTTAGGGAGGAATTGGAATTGGGGACATGAGCAATATCACACACACACACACACACTTAATACGTTTTCAAGGGGCACTTAAATTTATTTCCAGTATACTGATTCTATGGTTAATCAAGTGATCCAACTTTTTTACCTCATGTCATCCAATTTTCTTAATATTTTGTACACTTGTTGAATGATCAAAACTAACTTTAAATCTACAATTTAATTTTTTTATCTCATCCTGTTTGAGAGTTATGAGGATTTGAAAATTCAAAAAAAATGACACTTTTGGCCTACACAAAAAAGCTCAGCGCAGAATTGAGATACGTCAAAACTAAAAACACCAACCTCTTCAGAACTTCATGGGTTTTAATATGATATGTCACATAGTGTGCTTACTTTAAATTTTAAATTTAAGTTACAAAATTTAAAAAGTGATTAAAAATCAATGTGGTTTAACAATTCCAAAAAAAGTATTGATTAATATTTTTAAGAGCTACCTGCAAAATTTCATCTTGGGATCTCCATGTGATCACTTTTTTAAAAAATGGATCTTGGAGTCAAATATAACAATATATAAGACTTCAAATGATAATGTTTAATATTTCTAAGAGCTACATGCAAAATTTCATCTTGGGATCTCAGTGGGATCACATTTTTAAAAAATGGGTCTTCTTGGAGTAAAATATAAGGAAAAAAAAGCAAGACTTCAAAATTATACTATCAGTTCAGGCATTTCTTTAGAAAGTTATTCAGTTAAAAGGTATCTGAAAAGCTAGTCAGGCTTTGCTTTTTAAAATGTGTTCCGAAGCTGAGTGATAGCTTGCTATTGCATGATAGAATTAACACTTTGAAAGAATTCTTGTTAGTAACTTCATATCATGAATTATGGAATTAAGTGATGATTCTAAACATCATAATTTCTCTTGATTAATATACTCCTCCTTGCTTCATAATAAAGCATGTAGCAGATTGGGCTGCAAAGTCACTCTTGTTATATCCCTCTTAAAATGAATGCAATACCCTGGCAGATCTGGACATTGACATGAGGTTCAGCATCTACTGGCCAACCATATGCCCACGGGAAGCTTGCAAGCAGGACCACAGCTGCATGTGAATAGTAGGACTGGCCTATGGGCAGATGGGATGTCATAGTATTAAAAAATAATAAGTGATCAGTAAGGGAAGCGGGTGGCACTGTGGGTTAAACCACAGAGCCTAGGACTTGCCGATCAGAAGGTCGGCGGTTCGAATCCCCGCGACGGGGTGAGCTCCCGTTGCTCGGTCCCAGCTCCTGCCAACCTAGCAGTTCGAAAGCACGTCAAAAGTGCAAGTAGATAAATAGGTACCACTCTGGCGGGAAGGTAAATGGCGTTTCCGTGCGCTGCTCTGGTTCACCAGAAGCAGCTTAGTCATGCTGGCCACATGACCCAGAAGCTGAACGCCGGCTCCCTCAGCCAATAAAGCGAGATGAGTGCCGCAATCCCAGAGTCGGCCACGACTGAACCTAATGGTCAGGCTATTCTCTAATGGTCTTTGCTATTCTGTAAATGTGATAATGAAAGCACCCTGCATTTTCATTGAGGTTCTGGCTTCATTTGAGCCATTGCAGCCACTTCAGGGATTCCATACACAAAACACATGGTGTTCATAGCTTTTCCTCCCTCTGCCCTATTTTTCCCCCTTCATGACACCTTTCACAGTGTATCTTGCTAGTGATAGACACAAAACAAGGCCTTGTTTCATCCATTGGTAATTACAGCTGTTACTGCTGTCTTAAACCTTTTCACAAAAAAGCAAGTTCTAATGCACGTCAAAGTGCAAGTAGATAAATAGGTACCACTCCAGCGGGAAGGTAAATGGTGTTTCCGTGCGCTGATCTGGTTCGCCAGAAGCGGCTTAGTCATGCTGGCCGCATGACCTGGAAGCTGTACACCGGCTCCCTCGGCCAATAATGTGAGATGAGCGCCGCAACCCCAGAGCCATGACTGGACCTAATGGTCAGGGGTCCCTTTACCTTTAAGTGATCCAAATAGGTCCAACAGTAAATTGCCATTCTTAATGGCTGTCGGAACCAGGAAAATAAATGTAAAACACAAGCAGGAAAACAAACTCTTCTTTTTTAAAAATTAAGATGCCCTCAAGAAGTGTAGAAACCAGGAGTTGTGCCTTTGGTATGCACATTTAATATAAAAGACCATTTCTCTTAATGAGCTAATATTTGGAAAAAATACTCTGCCCTCTTGATAAAGTGATCACATTCTCCTTAAAAGAGACTAAAGCATATGGAAATTAAAAAAAGAACGCTGTGCTGTCAATAAAAAGGCTTTGCGATCCTTTCGTACCTCAAAACCTCCTAAATAATAATTAAAAAACTCTTTTAATTAAGGCGATGTGTTTTCTCACTTTGAGTAAATTGGCAATGGAGCCAAGGCTTTTAAACGGCCGCCAAGATCAGCCTTGCTCTGAACACTCGCTTATAATTTGATAAAAGGGAACAAGTTTCAACACTGCAGTTACCCTGAAGCACTCTTTTCTTCATCATCCAGGACTTTAAAGAGTTCAGTTTCATTCCTTTGAAAGATCATGATGCTATCCGTTCTATGTTAACTCCCTCCAGCTTCCCATCTCCCCCCCATGCCAGCGATGATTTATCATGCCGCTCTATATAGCAAGGTGTTTTGTACTGAATGTCTGTATTTTAAAGTTTGTTGCATCTATTATTTGATGCACAGGACATAATAGTCCACCTGGATCGGTCCAGAATTCTGTTCCTCTACAATGGCCAACCACACACCTTTTCCAGAAAGCCCTGAAGGCAATAACCTTTCCTGCTGTTGCTCCCCGGGACTGCTGGTCCTGGAGATTTTGGATATCGCACACATGGCAAGTGGCTGCTGTTGACAGACTGTCATCCCCCATTAAAAGCCATTTAAGTGAGTAGCTCTCACTCCATCTTGCTGTTTCAAATTTCAGACAATTATGTGTTGCCCTTTATGCATCTTTTCTAGTTCTAAAATGCTCCCCACAATCCTGGTTTTTGTTGTTGTTTTTAGATGTGAACCTAGCTTCAAATTCCTAATCAGCCACAAACTTTACTGGTTGACATTGGAACAATCGTTTTTTTCTCAGAGTAGCCTAGCTCAGAGGCTTGGTGTGAGAATACATGTTCGTTCCTTGATTCATTCCTTATTCCAGTTATATCCAGCCTTTTCTCCAGGCGGCTCATTGTGATATACACTCTGCCTTCTGCACCATGTTATCCCTCTCAACAACCCTGTGAGGTAGGCCAGGCTGGGAGTTGTTGAGTGGACCAAGATCACCCAGTGAGCTTCACGGCTGCATGGAAATTTGAACTTTTGTTTCCCCAGTCCTTGTGCCATGCTCCACTCACTACATGGCAGTGGCAGAGCTAAATTACCGTATTTTTCGCTCTATAACACGCACCCGACCATAACACGCACATAGTTTTTAGAGGAGGAAAACAAGGAAAAAAAATATTCTAAACGAAACAATGGATGTATGATTTTTGTGGTTCATGCTGTGGCCACAGACATGTGATCTGACAGTGCGTTTGGGGTAGCCCAATGCAAAAATCCTGAGGATCCATGTGGATCCATGTTTTGTAACCACGTTTTTGAACCACTGCAGCCCCAGGCAACAGTGGGTGCATGATTTTTTGGGTGCAAGCTGTAGCCATGGACATGCTATGTGATTTGATGGTGAATTTGGGGTGACCCAGTGGAAAAATCCTGAGGATCCATGTGGATCTGTGCTTTGTAACCACATTTTAAGTGGGGAGGGAAGGAAAAGCACTCAAGGGACAAGGAGCACGTGTGGGGTGTGTGGAGAAGGATGCTGCCAATAATGCAGAAGAGGGATATAAGGGGAGAAGGCTCCTCTCCTCTCCCACTTTGCTCCTTCTCTCCCACCTCCCCTGCTTAGTGAGCTGAAAAACTTTGCTGCTATTTAGCGAGCTGAGTGGGGAGGAGAGAGGGACAGAGCGCCTGCTTGCTTTAAAGGAGCCAACTGGACAGTAGCCGCTTACACTCATGTAAGCAGATCCTCTCCTCTCCCACTTTGCTCCTTTAAAGCAAGCAGGCTCTCTGTCCCTCTCTCCTCCCCACTCAGCGGCTCTTCTCCTGCTTTGCTGTTTCAAAGCGAGCCACGGAGGAGGGAAGGAAGGGGAACCATGGATTCTCTGCTCACGACTGCAGCAGATCCCTCCCGCCATCCGTAGGCATTCGCTCCATAACACGCACAGACATTTCCCCTTACTTTCTAGGAGGAAAAAAGTGAGTGTTATGGAGCAAAAAATACGGTAACTTCAGTAACATTCCCTGCAATACTTTACCATAAATACACAATTTTCTCCTGTTGAGCAATCTGTACTGATTTGTTGTTTCATTGCTGCTTTTAATTATGTTTTAATTAATGCTTTTGACCTAGTGGTCCCAGGCCCTAAGGAAGTTAGATTAGCTTCACCCAGAGCCAGGGCCTTTTCAACTCTGGCTCCGGCCTGGTGGAACGCTCTGCCCCATGAGACCAGGGTCCTGCAGGATCTGATTTCTTTCCCCAGGGCCTGTAAGACAGAGTTGTTCTGCCTGGCCTTTGGCTTGGAGCCAATTTGATTCCCTCCCTCTCTTTCTTTTTTCCTTTCCTTCTCCTCCTGCGATGAGGCTACATTTTTATATTTTAATGTTTCAATATTTTAATGTTGTATTTTAATTTTGTTTTTAAGTTGTAATCATTCAACTTGTTTTTATTATTGCTTGTAAGCCGCTCTGAGCCCGGCCTTGGCTGGGGAGGGCGGGGTATAAAGAAAAATTATTATTATTATTATTATTATTATTATTATTATTGGTGATTTTCTTTTCTTTTATGAAAGTGCAGATTATAAATATACGAATAAAAATAAATAACCAAATACTACCTATAGCTCTTTGGGGGAAAGATTGGGATAAATAGGAAATGATGAATAAGCATGCTTAGCATTGCAGCCATTGGGATAGCCTAGCCCTTCTAAAGCAGTGTTTTCCCCCAAACGTTTTGAACTTTGGCCCCACTTCTGAGTTTGCTTTACTTTGCGGTTCCTGTAATCCCCAAATCTGTTGTACGGGTGACTGTGCAGAGATTATCATTTGCAGCTGTATGCAGGGTTCTTTGGACTGGTGTGAGAATATTTATACAACAGTGGCAGCAGCAGAATAAAATAAATGAAAATCTCTGCCCTCCACGCCAAGAATGATTAGTGTTTTATTTTATTTATTTATTTTATTTATTTTACATATTTGTTTATTTTTTGAAATTTTTAACAATCACCCACACTAATCAGACTTTCCAATAAAAATACAGAGTTTGACTTCCGTCCCCCCTTCTGTAGTTTCTTATGTTTTCATTTTCATTACTGCATCTCCCACTTAATTCCAGTTATTAGTTATTCCCTATGTTTTCCTTAATAAATACATTTAACCGCTTGCTTTAAATTAATTTTGCTAATAAATTTAGCTGTTTACAATGATTTTTCAAATAATTAAGTAAAGTAAAATAAAATTTTATTTATACCCCATCCTCCCCGGCCAAGACCGGGCTAAAGGGGGCTAACATCAAATATCAAATACATTAAGACACAATCAAACAATTGATTAAAATGTAGCTTAAAAATTAGAATCAGGATAAAATTAAATGACTGCCCACGAATTACAACCATAGGGGTCGGGAACCTCAAGTTTTCACCAGGGTAAGCTACAGATCTTCCCCATTCTTTGTTAAAAGTTCTTTCTTCTTGGTTTCTTACTCTTCCACTAAGTTTTGCCATTTCAACATTGAACCCTTAACCTGCAAACCTTTGTTTCTAGAAGGAAGAAAAACTCCTGAATACTACACACACACACACACACACACACACACACACACACACACACACACCCCAACCACTAGGTTTTGGTCCAAGTTGTTAACAGTTTCTGTTCACTTTTTACCTACCGATGAACTAAAATTTAATTTCCAGCTTTGCAAACATATTCTCTTTGTTTATTTTCTATGACTTCTACAGGACCTGTGTGTTCTGAATAGGCAGATCTGAGTAACTGCGAGATCAGGAACTAACCATTTTTGTTTCTCTGTTACAAGAGCCCACAGGACAACTTGAAAATCTGTTCAGCACTTCGCAGAAGTTAATCTAATCCAAGGCAGCACAACAATTCGTGGAATCCATTTGAAGCCTGTTTCAGTCCGCATATGTTCGGGCTTTAATATTATGCCAGCTCCCACCCGCCCCAACATTTTCTCCTCCGCACTGCTGCCTAATTTTGCTTAATATCCGGCCTGATTCAGAGCTCTTAAAAGCTTGTTCATTATGTTTGTTTGGTTAGTCCTAATAGATAGGTCACATTGCCCTACTGTGTATCTTGACTTTGCAAGGCAGGATTGGGTAACCTTGAATCCTCCTTATTTTGCTGAATTCCTGTCAGTCCTAGCAGGCATGGCCCAACTATCAGGGATGATGTGAGTTTTAGATCAGCAATGTCTGGAGGGCCAAAGGCTTCCCCAAAATGTGATATGTAGGGATAACATGTGTACAGTGGTACCTCAGGTTACATACACTTCAGGTTACAGACTCCGCTCACCCAGAAATAGTGCTTCAGGTTAAGAACTTTGCTTCAGGATGAGAACAGAAATCGTGCTCTGGCGGCGCGGCAGCAGCAGGAGGCCCCATTAGCTAAAGTGGTGCTTCAGGTTAAGAACAGTTTCAGGTTAAGTATGGACCTCTGGAACGAATTAAGTACTTAACCCAAGGTACCTCTGTATTTTCAGGGTCTTGCATAAAACGAGCAACATTAGTTCCCAAACATTTTACAAAAGTTGGGGCATTCCACCCCTTTGCCTCTCCTCAAAGACTCCTCTCCCACCTCCTTTAACTGTGTGTCCTGTCGCTACCTCAAGCCTCACAATACAGTGGTACCTCGGATTATGTATGCTTCGGGTTACATACGCTTCAGGTTACAGACTCCGCTAACCCAGAAATATTATCTCGGGTTAAGAACTTTGCTTCAGGAAGGGAACAGAAATCGTGCTCCGGCGGTGCAGCGGCAGCGGGAGGCCCCATTAGCTGAAGTGGTGCTTCAGGTTAAGAACACTTTCCGGTTAAAAATGGACCTCCAGAACGAATTACCGGTAAGTACTTAACCCGAGGTACCACTGCATAGTGATACAAGTAGGTTGTCAAATATTTTGAGCAGTACCGGATACATATAAGCTAAACAAGCTATAGCTTAGGGACCCACTCTCTTGAGGGACCCCCCCCCCAAAAAAAATTAAAGGGCAAAAACCTGATGTACGTTTCCAAAATATAAGATAAAAAAAATAAAAATAAAACCTACATACAGCAACAGTGTTTTGTGTTGTGTAGGCTTCTGTGATGTAAGTAGTGGGCCGCGCCTGCTAGCCTGCTCCCTCAAATATCACTGGTTTGCTCATTTCTATATATAGGGTGCCTACATTCTTTAGATACCGATTAGCTCCATAAATTACCATATAGCATATATTCAACACACACACAAAACAGTGACAGTTTGTTATTGGCAAAGGACAGCTGGACATATAAAGGGCCCCAGTACCTTCAGTAGCTTAGGGCCTCATCAAACCTAAATCCGGCCCTGATTTTGAGCAGGTTCACTTGTAATGTGGTGCAGTGGTGGTGGTGGTTGTGTTAGAGAGCTAATGCATACCTTTTCTTTCAGGTGTTCTGTGATGCATTTTCTCCTGCTGTGAAAATTTCAAGTGACATCTGTAGAATAGTAGTACAGTGGTAACTTGGGTTACAGACGCTTCAGGTTACAGATGCTTCAGGTTACAGACTGCGCTAACCCAGAAATATTACCTCGGGTTAAGAACTTTGCTTCAGGATGAGAACAGAAATTTCGTGGCAGCAGCGGGAGGCCCCATTAGCTAAAATGGTACCTCAGGTTAAGAACAGTTTCAGGTTAAGAACGGACCTCAGGAACGAATTAAGTTCTTAACCCGAGGTACCAGTGTAATAGCAAATTGCAGCGTTGTGCTTCTCCATAGCAAATAATTGCAGGGCTCCATTGAGGTTTACTGGCTCTTACACACTTGGGAGAACGCACCTTCCCCCCCCCCCCCCGTGGCTTTGTCATGTCTGAGACTTTGCCTTGCTATCGACAGCACAGAGATAAAGAGCAGCAATCTTGGCGCCTAGAACACCCTTCCCCCTAATACTTTGGATGGACAAGGTCTCCTTTAGACACTTTTAAAAATAAACAAATTAAACGACAGTAGCAATGACTGGGGAAGGGAAAGAAGTTGAAGCTCCTGAGCCCTTTACTGTAGACCACTTGGACTATGAAATGGCACAGGCTTGAGGGAGCGTTTTAATGTACTGTATTTTATACTCAAATTACCAGCTGTTGGAAACCTCAGGAGGAGAGATTAAGTATATTTATAGAAGGAATCTTTTATTAAGATATTGTATTTTCCTTTTGATAAACGTACTTATAAAATACTCAATCACTTCTTATAAATTTGTATATAACCAAAAAAAGCAGAAAAAGGGTTAATAAACAGAAAAAATACCTATGGGCTCAAGTATACTCTGTGTTAGATTATAGCCCATAGAAATAAGAAGCATATTCTGAATGTTAACATTTTAATTGAAAATGCTTATTCGACTCCATTTCTCATTAGACATATTTAACTTAAAATACTTTTTAGAATGTCTGGTTCTGCATTTCTAAATGCAGTTAACATCAGATCGTCAAACTATATATATATCTAAAATAATTCCAGTGACTTCAGCATTTTGAAGACTGCAATTAGCAGACACTGTGCTTTTCCTCACTGGTGTAGGATTTACTATTTTCTTTTTGATATAACAAGGGACTGCTATAAGCATGAGATCTTAAAGTGTACCAATAACAACCTTGAAAAGCTTAAGATGCTGATCATGCAAAAACCAGAGTTCAAATGGGACTGGGCATAAACTGCTGGTCCTGTGACTTCTGGGTGCTTTTGGTCGATGGGAAAGGTGCTTACATGAAAATAAAAGATCTGGGTAAGTTTGAAGATACCTGGCAGGGCTTCTTTGACTTCTCTGGGGATTGAGAAGGTGTGTGGAACCAAATGATTATCTGGCACAGCTGCTGAAGAATATTAGAAAATATCACATACAAACCCACCCACCCTCTTTCAGCCAAGTTGTCTCTTGGACATGTCAACAGAACATCTCACTGTAACAGAGTGGTTAAAAAAGAATTGCCCAGCTTACCAAACTTAAATATCCTTTTAGTGCAAGTTAACATACACATAGGGACACGGGTGGCTTGCCGATCAGAAGGTTGGTGGTTCAAATTCCCGCGACGGGGTGAGCTCCCGTTGCTCGGTCCCTGCTCCTGCCAACCTAGCAGTTTGAAAGCACATCAAAGTGCAAGTAGATAAATAGGTACTGCTCCGTTTCTGTGTGCTGCTCTGGTTCGCCAGAAGTGGCTTAGTCATGCTGGCCACATGACCCGGAAGCTGTGTGCCGGGTCCCTCGGCCAATAAACTGAGATGAGTGCCGCAACCCCAGAGTCGGTCACGACTGGACCTAATGGTCAGGGGTTCCTTTACCTTTTAACATACACTTATTAAATATAAACAAGGAAAAAGGGTATTTAAAAACCATTGGAACAGGGACCCACACTGGCTTGCGCCATCTTCAAACTTTTGGCGAGGCTATAAAACTGACGCTTTGCGGACTGTGAAAGTGAGAGAGGAAGAATTAATAAATCTTTTGAAAATAATTGCTGTCCAAGAAGTGGCAGTGGATAACAGCTTTACAACCATCAAAGTCTACAGCATTCTTTATTCATGTGCCCGTTTCATAATTAAATGTTATGTCCCAATCTGTAACCACTGCACTCAAGCCCCGCGCTCCAGATAAATCAATAGGGTTTATTGAAATGGAGCAGTTTGAGGATGGTAGCCAAGAAGTGTGCCTGACCTTACATGCTCACATCTCAATCCCAAACACATTTAGTTCAAAGAAAATCACATTGATTTAAATTGTACTAGATAAGGGTCCTTGAAGATTCCAGCCTTTGGTTGGTTCATTTACATTTATTTAAACTCAGGCCTTTATTAATGACCACTGTATCTGAATCCGCCATTCTAAATCTGGTGGGGTCATATACTTAGCTTGGTGGTAGAGTAAAGCAAACTGATCTAAGCTTAACCGAGGAAATATAACCATGCCCGAGTTCTTAAAGCAGGACTAGGGAAGCTGTGGCACCACCAGGGTCTGTTGGACTACAACTCCCATCATATGCAGCCATTGGCCATGCTGGCTGGGGCTGATGGGAGCTGCAGTCTGAGAACTTCAGGACAGTCACAGGTTCTCAACCCCTACTCTTAGTGAGCCACTGCCACTCCAAGGAAATTGCATTACATGCCAAGTCAAACATGTGGTACTCAGTATTGTTGAGACTGCTTTGCAATGGCTGTCCAGAGTTTCAAGCAGCATTCCCAGACCTAACTGGAGATGCCCAAGATTGAATCTGGGAGCTTTTTCATGCTGTAAAGTAAAGGTAAAGGGACCCCTGACCATTAGGTCCAGTCGTGGCCAACTCTGGGGTTGTGGTGCTCATCTCCCTTTATTGGCCGAGGGAGCTGGCGTACAACTTCCGGGTCATGAATAACCACTTTGTTGTTTGCTCAGATGGTAACTGAACTCCATAGAATTGAAATTGATTACCTGAAGCATGATTTAGAACAATAGGCTTTGCAAAAATTGCCTTGTTGAAAGCTAGAGCAATGTAAAACATTACTTTTATCTCCAGTCATGGCCAACTCTGGGATTGCGGCGCTCATCTCGCTTTATTGGCTGAGGGAGCCGGTGTACAGCTTCCAGGTCATGTGGCCAGCATGACTAAGCCGCTTCTGGCGAACCAGAGCAACACACAGAAACGCCGTTTACCTTCCCACCAGAGCGGTACCTATTTATCTCCTTGTGCTTTGACGTGCTTTCGAAATGCAAGGTTGGCAGGAGCAGGGACCGAGTAAAGGGAGCTTACCCCATTGTGGGGATTCGAACCGCCAACCTTCTGATCAGCAAGGCCTAGGCTCTGTGGTTTAACCCACAGCGCCACCCGCGTCCCTTAAAAGGTTGGGTAGAAAATAGCAATTGATGGTTAATGAGGAAATATGGCCACATACAAGAGTGAACAGCATGTAAACTGTGGTTTAACCCACAGCGCCACCCACGTCCCTTTTTCATGCTGTACCCCTCCCGTATTTTTACTGGTCTAGATAGCTTAGCAGTTGCACCTGCAATACTGCAGCTATGTGTATAAATGAACTGTAGAAGCAACAAGCACAACTGCAGTGTGCCATCACCCCAGTGAGAGTTCCCACTACTGAGGAACTGATAACATCCTCGCTGCCAGAGTGAAACCTGACACCCTAGTTCTAGAGGAGAGTGTATATTCACTGTTGGGTGACTCCAAAGGGTATTGTCCCTTAGGGGATATGGTGGCAACCTATATGATTTATTATTAGGAGAAAGGAAGACAGAACAGAATGGAGGGCAACTTGTCTCAGGAGTCAAAGGGCCCAGGTGAAAGCTGTGAGTGAGAGCAAGAGCAAGGGAGCTCTGAGTGTAAATCAGCGCTTATGTCCAGAATGATGATTCTTCAACATCAACTTTGTTCATTCAACTTTGTTGAACTGGTTGTGTTGTTCGGATGCCTGATTATAGTCTTCCAAAGTGACTACTCTATTCCAAACTATAAAAGGGAAGCACAATGCTGGTGGTCAACAAAAGAGGTTTGAAGACCCTCTCAAGGCAAATCTAAAATAATGTACAGTGGTACCTGTTGGTATTAAAGGGTTAAGAAGCTCTAGTCAAGACGCTCTAATCACTGAGCAGCTGGAGGTCGTTAGGCTTCCAAGAATGTGAGTTTGTATAAATAGTCAACTCACTCGTGTGTTTGCCGCCCCTTCCCCCTTCCTTTTCTTTTGGGGCGTTTTTTGTTTTGTGTAAATAAACCTTTTATTTGAGTTCCAAACCGCTTGCTCCAAGATTCCTTTATTGAAAAGATGCTGACTCTCCAGCCCTTCTTGAGCCGCTGTGCGAAAAGCTCTGCTGTAATGGGACATTGTGGCATCGGAAGCGCACTGGACATTTGATTAGCATTAAACTAATTAAAGTTTAATGGGACAGGTTATGGCTGTTTGTACGTCAAGAAGGAGATAAGGAGTGCAGTTCAGAGTGATTTATGCAAGGACTGGAGCGAAGACAGAAGCAGTTGCCAACAACGAAAGCCTTCAAAGCAGCTTGAGTCCTGCAACGTGTCTAGGAAAAGTTTTAAAGAGGCACTGCGCAGTTTGTACTCGCTGGAAGACGCCTTATTCCTCGAGGAGCCACCTCAGCAGCTGGGAGACGGTCTACAGGTCTGTGAGTATCGTTCCTAAGCCCCAGGGAGGATGGCAGAGTCCCAGGAAAGTTTTACTGTCCCCTTTACGCGACTCAATGGGAAAAATTGGCAAGATTGGAAGGCTAGAGTAAGGGTTTGGTTGCAAGCAAAAGAGTTGTGGAGTTGTACTGAAGCACCGCCTTTACAGGCAGCTGCAGACGCGTCTGCAGAAGACAAAGCAGCAGCGGCAGTTTCTCAGAAACGCGACAGGAAAGCCCAAAGCCTACTAGTTTTGGCAGTGGGACCAGAGCAAATGCCTTATGTTTCTGAGTTAAGGAACACGCATGAGGTCTGGACGGTTCTGCAGCGGTTAAATTCCAGAAACACTGCGGGGGCCAAGATCCATGCTACAAGATGTTTGTTTGATTTACGCCTCCAACCGGGAGCGTGTGTGAAAGAACATATTGCCAAAATGGTGTCCGCCTTTAATCAACTAAGACAGCTGGGCATTCCTTTCTCTATGGAGCAGCAGTCATACATTTTGTTGTCTTCTCTTGATAAAAGCTATGAGACTCTAGCTTTAACTTTGGAAGCTATGCCTTCAACTGAATTAACCCTTGAATACATTTCTTCTCGACTTGCTGATGAACAGGATAAAAGGCAAAGAGAAAGAGGTTTGTCTTCAAAGGGGAGTTATGCTGTGCCTAAGAGTGGGGATGCTGAGTTTGAGAACACAGTAAATGCTTTCGCAGCTAGACACTGTTTTCGCTGTGGTTCCTCTTCCCATTTAATCAGGAATTGTACACGTGAACCTGGTCAAGATAGCACCAAGGCCGTTGCCCCTAGTTACCAGACAAGGAGTTCCAGGGAACGTCGAAGAAGAGGAGGAGGGCGTGGCTACTCCCACAGCACACAGCACATGGCTTCAGCAATGGCGTTGATGCAAGGGCGTGGCCAAGGCAGCAATCTACGCTGGTTGATCGACAGTGGTGCATCTCATCACCTGGTGGCGCCATCTAGTGTCCGTTTGCAGAATTGCAGACATTTGCAAACCCTTAAAGTTGTGACAATGGCAGATTCAACTAAACGTTCCTTAGAGACCGTAGGCACAGTGTTTTTGAAGTGTTTGCAAACAGAAATTGATGCCTATGTGCTAAAGGGAATGAAGGGGTGTATTTTGTCTGTGTCAGAACTTGATAGAAATGGGTTTAAAACTGTGTTTGAAAATGGGGTTTGCACTATTTCAAAGAATAACGTATCTCTTTTGCAGGTGGAATGCAGAAATGGGTTATATTATTTTGAGACAAGTCCAGATGAAGTTGAACAGGTTCATGCTGGTTGTGTGAACTCGCCTACCCATAATTCTTGTGTTCATTTATGGCATCGCCGTTTGGGACATATTAATTTTCAGTATGTTAAAAGACAACCTGAATTATCAGAAGGGTGCAAATTGAACAAATGTACTAAGTATTTGGATTGTACTGCATGCAAAAGGGCGAAGGTTCATAGATGCAGCTATCCCAGTTCAAATAGGAAATCTGACAAAGTATTCCAACTTGTGCATATGGACCTATGTGGCCCAATGCCTGTTGCTAGCATGGGAGGTTCGAGGTATGCACTGTGTCTCTCAGATGACAAAACAAAGGTTACATGGTTTTTTCCTCTCAAAACAAAAGCAGATACTGCAGAAACAGTTAAAAATTGGGTTCATGCAGTAGAACTTGAATTCGGTACTAGAGTTCTTGCTTTTCAGACAGACAGAGGGTCAGAATTTACCGGGTCTGTGTTGCAGAATTTCTTTAAGAAAAAGGGAATTAAGCATCGTCTGTCTACACTTTATTCCCCCCAAGAGGGAGGCGTGGCCGAACGTAAAAACAGGGTTCTGCAAGAGTTGGCAAACTCTATGTTGTTTGATGCTAAACTTCCTCAAAGTTACTGGGCGGAAGCCTGGCAGACGGCTACTCATGTTCTGAACCGAGTATATAATTCGGTAATTGATACTACGCCATATTTTGCTTTATATGGGAAGAAGCCCAAAGTTAATTACTTTCGGGTGTTTGGATCTCAAGCCTATGTACTTATCCCAAAAGCGTTAAGGAAAAAGGGAAGTCCAAGGGCTAGGAAACTCATATTTTGTGGGTACGAACCACATGCCAAATCTTGGAGGTTCGTGAACCCAGATGGGGATACTACAAGAGTGGTCCTCAGTAGGAGCGCTGAATTTTGTGAGCAATCCGGATGGACTCACTTACATGCTAACCCTGACATTTTGAGAGATGATTTAGGCATTTATGCTGAGAAAGAAAGTCCAGAGGGTGATGAGCCAGAAGGGGATGGTGCACATGGTTCAGATGCAGATTCTGACCAGGCACAAGGTTCTTCTCCTAAGGTAGAAAAGCCAGAATCTAAAAGTGTTCCAACATCGCCAGTCAGTAGGCCTAGCAGACAGCAAAAGCGAAGCAGGTCGCCTGCAACACCAAGCCCAAGGGAGGTATCTAAACGGAGGTCTTTATCCCTAGAGGCACATCCAGACATAAAGTCTGAGACAGATTCTGACAGCCAACGGTCAGAGGGGGCACAAGAGGAGCAATTGCGCAGGTCAAAACGTGCCACAAAGGGCAAGCCGCCAGAGCGGTTTAAGGTGACAAGTGTATACGTAAATATGGCACAGTGTGAGCCAGATAGCTATGTAGAGGTACAACAGCTTCCAAGCTCAGAAGCCGCAAAGTGGCAGGAAGCAATGGAAAAAGAGATGGCTTCAATGAAGTCTCTCGGTGTTTTTACAAGTACAGAGCTTCCTAAAGGCCAACAAGCTGTAGGTTGTCGATGGGTATATCGTTTAAAGCCCACAACTACTGAGGAGTTGCAATATAAAGCCCGACTAGTTGCAAAAGGGTTTTCACAGCGCAAAGGAGTTCACTATTCTCAAATCTATGCCCCTACTTCAAGATCGGAGTCATTAAGAATGCTTTTAGCCTCTTCAGCTAAGAAGGGAAATAAGCTGTTTCATTTTGATGTCAATGTGGCTTATTTAAATGCAGACTTACAGGAGGAAGTCTATATGACGCCACCACCAGGTTTTGAAGGAGACAAGCCAAACCAGGTCTGGCGCCTACACAAATCCATTTATGGGTTGAAACAGTCCGCCCGTAATTGGAATTCCTGCTTAAACGATGCTCTAGAGAGCATGGGGTTCAGAAAGAGCGCAGCAGATGCGTGTCTTTACCTAAAAGGCTCGGGATGTGAACAAGAAGCAGTCTTGATATTTGTTGACGATTTATTATACAGTGGAAAGGACGATAAACTTGCACAACAATTTGCCACAAAGCTTGGAGAAAGGTTTCAGATAAAATCACTAGGCAATGTATCTGTTTATCTAGGAGTTAAAATTCAGCAAGATAAAGATGGGAACTATTGGCTCAGCCAAGAAGCTAAGATCCAGCAGTTGCTGGAAAGGTTTAAAATGGACAACTGTGCTGGTGTTAAAACCCCAATGGAGTTAAGTTACACAAAGGATGCTCAAACTGAGCAACAGACAGAGTTCTGTAATCCCGGGGTTTATCAGTCAGCGATAGGCAGTCTACTCCACATTGCACAGTGGACTCGGCCCGATATAACATATGCTGTCAACATGCTGTGTAGACAAGCTGAAAAACCATCAATGCATGCTTGGCAAGGAGTAAAAAGAGTTTTAAGGTATCTCCAAACCACCAAAAGGTTTCGCTTAAAACTATCAGCAGAGGGCAGCACACAACTTGAATGTTGGGCTGACAGCAGTTGGGCTGATGCTGGACCAGATAGAAAATCAGTGTCAGGAATGGCGATAAAATTTGGAAATGCACTAATTGGTTGGAGATCAAGGAAACAATCACTTATAGCTTTAAGTTCAACTGAATCTGAGTTCAATGCATTATCAGATGTATGTAGAGAACTGGAATTTTATAAGCAACTGGTACAAGAATTGTTTGGAGAATGTTCCCTACCTATCAGAGTGTGGGAAGACAATCAACCTTGTATTAAACTAGCTAAATCAGGTCAATTCAAGGCACACACAAAACATTTGGACATCCGTTATCAAAATGTATGCCAAAGTGTAAAACAAGGTTTAATTGAACTAAAGTATTGTCCAAGCAAAGAGAATCTCGCAGACGGTTTTACAAAAGCTTTGAGTCCGCAATCTCATAAATGTTTCTGTTCAGGTTTAAATTTGAATTAAGGTTGATACAGCTCAGTGTTACGAGCGAGAGGGGGTGTTGGTATTAAAGGGTTAAGAAGCTCTAGTCAAGACGCTCTAATCACTGAGCAGCTGGAGGTCGTTAGGCTTCCAAGAATGTGAGTTTGTATAAATAGTCAACTCACTCGTGTGTTTGCCGCCCCTTCCCCCTTCCTTTTCTTTTGGGGCGTGTTTGCTGAAATGTGTGATTCTTCACCAGGGTTTTTTGTTTTGTGTAAATAAACCTTTTATTTGAGTTCCAAACCGCTTGCTCCAAGATTCCTTTATTGAAAAGATGCTGACTCTCCAGCCCTTCTTGAGCCGCTGTGCGAAAAGCTCTGCTGTAATGGGACATTGTGGCATCGGAAGCGCACTGGACATTTGATTAGCATTAAACTAATTAAAGTTTAATGGGACAGTACCCTGGTTCTTGAACGGCTTAGATGTCAAACAAATCGGCTCCCAAATGCGGCAAACCCGGAAGTAGGTGTTCTGGTTTGCAAATGTTTTTCGGAAGCTGAATGTCCGACGCGGCTTCCGCTTGAAGCTCCTGCAGCCAATCAGAAGCTGTGCCTTGGTTTTCGAATGGTTTCGGGAGACAAACAGACTCCCGGAATGGATTAAGTTTGAGAACCAAGGTACCACTGTACAATGGTACCTTGAGTTAATAACTTAATTCGTTCTGGAGGTCCATTCTTAACCTGAAACTGTTCTTAACCTGAGGTACCATTTTAGCTAATGGGGCCTCCCACTGCCGCTGTGCCACCGCAGCGCGATTTCTGTTCTCATCCTGAAGCAAAGTTCTTAACCCGAGGTACTATTTATGGGTTAGCGGAGTCTGTTACCTGAAGTGTCTGTAACCTGAGGTACCACTGTAGTATAAACACCAACAACTGGGAATCACTGGCCTGCGAGTGCTCCAATTAGAAAACAGCCTTTACCAAAGGTGTAATGGCCTTTAAAGATGCTTGAACTCAGGACAAAAGGGAGAAACATGCTAAGAGGAAGGCACGTTTGGCAAACTCTCACTGTGATTGACTCCTGCCTGGAAACCTATGTCCCCACTGTGGAAGGATGTGTGGATCCAGAATTGGCCTCAACAGTCACTTATGGACTCACTGTTAAAACTGTGTTCATGAAAGGCAATCTTACTCAGCTATGAGTGGTCGCCAAAGAAGAAAGAATGTCCACAGTGAGTTATTTAATTCACTGCATTGACAAGTACTGTAATCAGACACTGAATTTATGCCTCTGTTTTAAGTTATCCCAGTCACAAAATTTGGATTTTCAGAACCATAGCTGTCAACCTCCCATTTTTTGTGGGAAATTCCCTTATTCCAGCGCTGCTTCCCGCTGCTATCCCAGATTGTTAGATATCCCGTAGACTGTCCCCGGGACAGGTGAGGCTGCTGATCCCTTATTTTCGAGGCTGTTGATCCCTTATTTTCAAATCTGAAAGTTGACAGCTATGTTCAGAACTGGAAGGGGGGGTTATACAAAGGAAAAGAAATAAGCATAGTCTTTACTTTACTATCAGAGTTGCATAGCAGGGTAGGAAAAAATGAATGGTCTGAGACTGCAGTTGAGAATGGGACTGGAGAAGAGCAGATTCCTGTTGGGAAGGGTCACTATGCTTGTTTTGCATGCATTCAAGTTCTAATGGAATTTTAGGTGTACTTTTTGCATTTTATTTCCTTCTGACCACGTTGCTTACACCCCCAAGCTGCATATATATCTGGATGTATATTTGCGTGCAACTGAGGATAAGACCTGAAGAAGTGCCACAGTATGTGTGCTAGTCTTTAAGATGCTATGAGGTTCTTTGTTCTTCGTGTTGCATTGCAAACTAACAGTGGTATTTACCCCTCTGGAAGATATATAAGGCAGAAGCGTGAGAAGGGGTGAAAGACTTCTGCCTCCATAGACCGTAAGGAAAGGTGGGGATAAGAGGTGTGTGTGGGAGGGAAGGAAAGTAAAAGAAGGATAATGATCAATAAACAGGAATGTAGCAAAAGGTTGGTTATAAAGTAGCAAATGATGGTCAAAGAGGAAATATGGCCACATACAAGAGTGAACTGTATATTTGCAACAATGTGGTTGATTTTATTGTTTTGTTCACCTGCACTCCCGCCTGCATTGTAGAATTGTATATGAACAAAATCATTTACTTTGAAACTGATTAGGAAATGGACCCCAATGGCATTTTTGCACAGGTCAGTGACGAGCTCACATGATTTAAACAACTGCCTTTATCTCAGCAGCACATTAAGGCTGCCATCCTATACCCAGTTATCTGGAAGCAAGCCTGACTGAACTCAGTGTAACTTACTTCTGAATGGACAGATAGAGGGTTGTACTGTAATTGTGCATTGATTGCCCAAATGAGCAATGCAGCCATTAGATATGCTGGTAGAGTCAGTTATTCAAAGGTTGGTGTAGCTTTAAAAATGTGCCTGGTGTTTGAATTGTTCAACGTTATGCTGGCTTCAGAGGTAACCCCCCTCCTTAAAAAAAATCAAAAAAAAAATCTGTGTTTCACGTCTGAAAGACTGCAGTCTGATCTTATGAAGATTTACTCAAAAGGAAAACAAGCAAATTTAATGGAATGTGTTGGGACAACACCTCCCCCCTTTCCTTGGTTATATTATTGTTATGTACTGAGTTGAATAGGATCCAAACTGCAGCAGTCTTATTGGTCCTAGAACAATAGGATTCAGAATGCAGCAGTCTGATTGGTCCTAGAACAATGCAGCAGTATGATTGGCAGGAACCACCCAATCCTGCTCCAGATAGAAGTGAATCCACAACCTGATTGGCTTACAGTAGAATTCCGGAATTAGCCAATCATGTGCAGCCCATTGTGTAAATAATGTATATAAAGCAGATACTGTGAGGGGACTTTCATTCATTCCTCCTCACCACTATGAGCTGAATAAAGAGAATGAAATCACTTTGCGACTCTGAGTATATTTCAATTATTATAGCTGAGAAGTATCCTTTAAAACGCACTGATAGTTGACACTCTCCACTGCATGACTTTGTAGCCGAAGCCAACTTTGGAGTTAAATCGAAAATATGCTAAAATTAGGAAATGTGTATTTAAAAATTTGAATAATGGATGATTGTCAGAGAGGTTGAAGGAAGTCTAAAAGAGAAAATATGTGATAAGTTTAGATTGGATACTATAAATGTATGTTGGAAAATGTAATTAAAAAAATTAATTAAAAAATAAATTGAAAAAATGCAAGAAATTGTTATTCATCCATGGCAAGTTGAAGAATGGCTACAGGTAACTCTTTCAAGTCAAATCCACACCACACATTTGTTTAATTATTAAATTTATACCCTATCTTCCTCCCAAAGGAGTCCAGGATGGTAAAAATTTAAAAACATTTCCAGATGCAGAGTGGGAGAAAAAAAATAAACTTAGCTTGTTGGGAAAGCATCTAAATCACATGGCTCCCCCCCCCCCGCAAAGCTGTATTTTACCTCCTGCAGAGCTACAATTCCCAGCACCCTTGATGAACTAAAGTTCCCAGGATTCTCTAGGGGAAGTCATGTGATTTAAATGTATGGTGTTGATGTGACCAAGACGGTAAAACAGTAGTGATATTAGGCTGTGTGAGTTAAATCGGATGGCTCATTCAGTAGAGCATGTGATTCTTAATCTAAGGGTTGTGGGTTTGAACCCCACGTTGGTGAAATTTCCCTGCACTGCAGGGGGTTGGACTAGATGACCCTAGTGGTCCCTTCCAACTCTACAATTCTATGATTTTTATCACTCTGCTTTAAACACCATCAGCTATAACTACTACAAATCATATTCTGTACATTTTATGGAAAATGTCGCTAATTTTTATATAGAATTTTAACTACTCCTGTGCAACGAAGTTGAATCCAATGAATAACTAATTATGTGCACAAAGCACAGCATTTTACTAGGGGTGACCAAATTGTCGCAGCAGGATATTTAATGTTGGAAATAATAAATAAATCTTGTACGTGCTGCCAAAACGGAAACAACCTTCTGATTTTTGTCAGTTATGTACTGTATGTGACCCACAGACCAAGATTTGTTCTTTCTCGAGACTGTGGACTGCCTTTTACTCCACAATGCTGCTTATGGGATGGGAGTGGCACAAGTCAACCATTTCATGTTTTCTGCCCTCTCTTTCTCACAAAAAACCCCAATTTTTAAAAAAATAAAAATAATCTCCTGCAAAACAAACAAACAAAACCAGCCAGCTTTGGGGTCAGTAACCCCACTTATTTGCACCATACCATGTGAACCGTTTAGGTGGTGCTCTGGTCTAAAGCACAGAGCCTAGGTGAGCTCCCATTGCTCTGTCCCTGCTCCTGGCAACCTAGCAATTCGAAAGCACGTCATGTGCAAGTAGATAAATAGGTACCGCTCCGGCGGGAAGGTAAACGGCGTTTCCGTGCGCTGCTCTGGTTCGCCAGAAGCAGCTTTGTCATGCTGGCCACATGACCTGGAAGCTGTCTGTGGACAAACACCGGCTTCCTCGGCCTATAGAGCGAGATAAGCGCCGCAACCCGAGTCGCCCGCGATTGGACCTAACGGTCAGGGGTACCTTTACCTTTTAATTTCACTTATTTGAACCATACCATGTGAACTGCTTAGAGATTTTTTCTTTAAAATATAAAGCAGTATAGAAATGATAATATTTTTTTAAAAAACCAACCACCTTGCCTTCCACTCCCACCTCACCACTTCGTCCCCCCCACATGGCTGAGTAAGCAACACGGATGCCCAGTGTGCGGTGTTTGTACGTGTGGTCTTGGGGTCTAAACCACTGAGCCTCTTGGGCTTGCCAATTGGAAGGTCAGCAGTTGGGGTGAGCTCTAATTGCTCTATCCCAGCTCCTGCCAACGTAGCAGTTTGGAAGCACACCAGCACAAGTAGATAAATAGTGGGAAGGTAAAGTGTTTCCATGAGCTCTGATTTCTGTCACAGTGTCCCGTTGCGCCAGAAGCGGTTTAATCATGCTGGTCACCTGACCCAGAAAGCTGTCTGTGGACAAACGCCGGCTCCCTTGGCCTGAAAGCCAGATGAGCGCTGCAACCCCATAGTCACCTTTGGCTGGACTTAACTGTCCAAGGGTCTTTTATCTTTTTTACCTTTACTTTTAACCCCATACGAGCACAACCCTCCTCCTGCTTGCTTCACTTTTCTTTGCACCATACCATGTAAACCGCTTTGAGATTTTTTTTCTTTAAAGTATAAAGCAGTATAGAAATTATGATCATGATAATCAGGGCTTTTTATTTCAGCCAGAAATTTCTGGAACTCCGTTCCGGCAATCCTTTCTGGTGGGCCATTCTAAGAGAACGAGAGAGGTGTTTGTGGTGAGTTCCTGCACCTCTTTTTCTAGAAAAATGGCACAAGTAACAACAACAACAGCAACAATGATAAGAATAATAAATAAAATAATGATCATTATAGTAATAATAAAATTTTTTAAATGGTAATAATAATAACAACAATGATAATAATAATAAAAATTAAATGATGATGATAATAATAATAATATAACCAAGAAAATAATGATAATGGTAATAATAATAATAATTAAAAAAGGATGTTCAGTGTTTTTTTCTGGGGGGACGCAGTGGTACGCCTACCCCTAATCATTTTGTGAATCTTTGTACTTTTGTCCATTTCCTGTACAGTGATACCTCGGGTTAAGTACTTGATTCGTTCCGGAGGTCCAAACTTAACCTGAAACTGTTCTTAACCTGAAGCACCACTTTGGCTAATGGGGCCTCCTGCTGCCGCCGCGCCGCCAGAGCACGATTTCTGTTCTCATCCTGAAGCAAAGTTCTTAACCCGAGGTACTATTTCTGGGTTAGCGGAGTCTGTAACCTGAAGCGTCTGCAACCCAAGGTACCACTGTATTTATTTTCCCCGATTTGAACTATAAAATGGTGATTTCCTTGAGTCAAAATGAGAGTTCCCCTAAACATCTTTTTAGGGAAAAAAGTACTGATGATGAGGATGATGATAATAATAATAATAATAACAATGATAATGATAATAATACTAGTCACCTTGCCTGCCTCCCCATCAAATGCCTCTCCCTCTTTCCTCACCCCCTCCCCTTATAGCTGAGCAAGCAATTCTGCAGAAGCACGACCTTCCCCCTTCTTGCTTAACTTTTCTCCGCCGTGAGGCTTGTGTGTGAGAGAGAGAGGGGGGTGGGAAGGACGGGGCTGAGGGAAGAAGAGAGCTCCCCCCCGCTCTCTTTCCTTTCCTTCCCTCCCTCTCCTCTTCCCCCCTCCCTCCCTCCTTCCCCACAATGCCCTGCGAGGACGTTGACAAGTGGATCCAAGATGGCGTAGAAAAGCAATGACAGGTAAGCCGGGACTTCCCCGTTCCCTCTCGGGGAGGGCGAAGGGCGAGGAGGGGGGCGTGGGCCGGCCGAGGGGCTCGGCGGGGCCCCGGGGCTCGGGGCGGGGTCCGCCGGGGTCGGGGGTCGGGCTGGAGCGAGGAGGCCGGAGGCCGAGCGGGGCCGGAGGAGAGAGAGGGCCCTGGGGGCGCGGAGGGGCCTGCGGGAGCCCAGCAGCTCGGGGGCTGGTTCCCCCTCGGGGGTCCCAGTTGCCTCAGGGCGGGGGTGAGGGGCGAGGCGGGGCGCGGGTTCGAGCCCCGGCTGCTCCGGGGGAAGCGGGACCTTCGAGCTGCGGAAACCAGAGCCACACACCGATGGGTGGGGTGCGTGTTGGCGGGCGGGCGCGTGTTTTGGCGGATCTTTTTCTTTTCCAAACAGCTAAAAGGGGGGCATTTCAGGCCGGCGAACGTGGAAGCTTTTATTTAAAGGGCGGGGGTAGTTTAAAAAAAAATCAAAACACAAAAAAACCCCACACGCAACTCTTCAGGTTCGCGGGGACCCAAGGGCTCAACTAGACGGGCCAAGAAAAAGCGGTTTATACGCGCGGTATATGCGCGATATAATAACCTCGCGGCGCCAGGTAGCGCTGCCGAGCGACGTTGTCCTCCGCCCGTTTTCCCTGTTTAAATGGACGGCGCTCCAAAGTGCGGGGTGGGGGTGGGGTCTGGATCCAGCCCGGGGCTTTGTGGAGCTGAGCAGGGAGGACAAGGACTCCAGGATTTGAACGGGAGGCTTCCCCTCCTATCGACACTCCCCCCCCACGCTCCGCCCCTCCAAGATCGAAGTTGGAAATAAATACTAGATTAAAAGAAAGAAAGAAAAGCGACCCCTTCAACCTCTCGTGCGTTTCGGAGATGGTTGGGACGGGCAATGGTGAAATCGGAGATTGGGGTGGAAGGGAAATCGGTTCTTTTGTAAGCAGGCAAAAGGTGGGTGCCTGGAAAAGTAATGGCGTGGCAAGCCAGCGCAGGCCGTGCTTAGATCAATGGCGTGGGGAGTAAGGGAAAGTTGTGACCTTGCACCCTTTCCTAAGTGAAAATGTCGATGGAAGCAAGTGAGATTTTCAAATGGAAAAAAGGTCTATGTCACAGAGGCTTGCTTTTCTGTGGTGGTTCAAATACTATTAATTTTTAGCATTTTGATACACCTTAAACTAAAGCACGGTACTTTTTTGGGGGGGGGGCAACACCCCTCCCCTTTGCAACTAGACTTGATTGCACAAAAGTTGATGGCCAGTATTAGTTGTACTACTTGTACTTGGAATAGGCCCATTGAAATCAAGTGAGTTTTAAGTCAGTTATTTTAAAGAGTCTGCTCTGAGTATGATGAACATGGGATGTTGCCCCAGAGAACTAAGCTTTGTGAAATACAATGTTAAAAAACAACAACCTTGATTGTAACTTCCTGGGTTGGGATAGGGTTGGGATATGGAAAGGAATTTTCTTTCCAGTGGAAGCTATATTTTGGGCTCAAGGCCTGCCAGGATTTACTACATAGTTTAGCCACCAGAAATAACAGAATCCTATTCAGGCTTGGAACTCAAAACAACTTCACAGTTATGTGTGACTGAAATTAAGGATATGTTGGTGAAATAGTTGAAGCAAGGAGGGAATATGCTTGTGAGTGTAGTGCAAACTGGAAAAAAGGCTTTTTGAGTAACTTGGCTGAAGCCACACCTGAGAAACAGCCTAAAAAGTAAGAATTACTATTTCAGTACAGTATTAAAAGTAACTTTGACTGAATATTAGAGTGATATTATTTGCAAGGTCAAATATGCTGTGATCACAAATGCTGTGAATGAGGCTCTTCACTTTATAAGGGGTGCAATTCAGCACACAATTTCAAGGAAGTAAGTCCCTTTGAATTCAGTGATCTTCTTAGTAGAAAGGTATAAAATCTGAATGTCCATGTAGTTTGTGGAAATAAACCTTTTAATTTGAGGAGAAGCCCCAAACCATAGCAGTTATTTTGTGTATATTTTATTCTACTATTATTCATTTAGTAAAAGTGCAGCTTATTTATTTCATAAAATTTATTCGCTGCATGACTGGTAAAAAACAAACCTCAAAGCAGTTTACAAATTTTGAGACGTGGTTGTGTAGCAGCTGGCTTTTATTGTAAGATAAATATAAGCAACATTTTCTCTCTCCCAGGTCTAGAATCTTGTATTGTAAATGGTAAACATAATTTCTAGTGGATAAATGATTTTTTTTTTTAAGTTAAGCACTTTTAGAGCTGGAATATAGCAAAGACTGAAAAAAATATTGTAACTTTTTGTATTGTGTTTGCTTAGATAGGTAATTAGTTCTTTTTAGAAAACCTATGTCAGCAAACAACAGTTTCAACAGTTCCCAGACTTAAAGCTAAGGAGCCTACTAATGGAATTCCTTTGATGTCTTTGGAGTCATGTGATGGTCCCACCCGTAGTTGATTCTGCTGTTATGCCATAATGCCTTCATGGTTGTTGCATGGTTGTTGCTGATACCCTCTGTTGCTGATCTTCCTTGTAATCCTCCCACTTTTGAGAATTATTGTACTACGGCTAACTTAAGTATAATGAAATCTATGGTCTGAAGGACTTTAATCTTAACAGAGCTGGTTATGTAAGCAACGCCTTATTTGCAGTGAACTTTCATGTGGATCTGGTTTAGGCTTATAGAAAATATTCACAGTGCACCAAATGCATAGTGGTGAACGAGTGAGGAAGTTGATGGCTGTTGTAACAACATTTATATGCTACTTTCCCACCACTCACTTGCCCTCAAAGTGGCTTGCAGTTGATAATTTAGTGTTCTGTTGGAAGCCGCCCAGAGTGGCTGGGGAAACCCAGCCAGATGGATGGGGTATAAATTATTATTATTATTATTATTATTATTATTATTATTATTATTATTATTATTGATAGCATACAAAAAATTCTGGTGACAGCCCCCACAATCATCCATGCATTTGCTAGGTCAGCCTTCACCAATCCCATTAGCTCCACCCAGCACTATGCCCATCTGTGTTATGGGTATAGTGGTGCTGATCTCCCTTGTGAATTCATTGAGATAATGTCTGTGAAGAGTGCTTCGTAAATGCTAAATATTATTAATATTTTATTATCTTTTTTCCAGTGTAAGAAAGTACCCCATCTGTGCCATAGATATAGGACCATCAGGCAGATCTCCCTTTGGCTGCTTTGTAGCAACAGAGTAGATGCCTGAATGCAGCTCAAGAAAGAATGAATGAAAAGGAAAAGAACTCAAAAGAAGAGATGCAGGCCTCAAACTGGTGTTTGGTAGGATCCTTTTTTAATTTGGCAGAGTAAAACCTATAAATTTTCTCAAGTATTTCAATTTGTAAACTTCCATGGGGAGAATAACCAGATACATTTTTTTCCTGAAGGAAGAATCCCTTGAGAGTAAGGTACCTAAGGCTGCAATATACTAAACAGGGAGTAACGCTATAATACGAAACTTACTTACTTCATTGAAATCAGTGGCACTTGAATCTGAGTAGGTATTCGTAGCATTGTGCTGTAAGCCTCATTGAACACAGTTGTACTTCTGAATAAACAGATACAGGGTTGCACTGTAAGGAAATAATCTTTGTAGGAAGATAATATCTTATCTCGTTACCCTGATGAGGATTTCTGATCACCTTTGGGCAGACAGTGGTTTTGACTGCTGCAATACAATTTTTCTACGAAGCACCAATTTGAGGCTTGTCTGTCATTTTTTGAATATAGTTCAGCTCTTTTTATTTACATACACATCTATTCTACAACTTAATGTATAGCATAATGGGTGGAATTAATTTTTGAACTAAGTATTACAAAGTCAGAGAGTTGGAAGGGGCCTCAAAGTTCAGCTAGTCCAACCCGCTGCTGATGCAGGAAACCTATCCCTGATAAGGGTTTTTAAACAGAGGCTGGATGTCCATCTAATGATGAAGAATCCATCATCTTCTGAGGCAGTCTGTTCTGTTGTCAAACAGCTAGCAGCATCAGGAAGTTCTAATGCTTAGTACAAATAAATTTTCTTTGTCATTTGAACCCGCTGGTTTGGGGCCTACCCCTCGCAGATGTTGATGTTCACCCTGGAAGACAGAGAAGTGTTATCTTCACTTTTATAAACACAACACAAAATATTGTACAGGTGCTCCCATTTAGAGTTTATGTTTAACCTTTGCTACACCTTTTTGGTTGCAAGTGACTATTTGTATACTACAATCATAGGCTAGTTGGTGTGCTGCTCAGTGGCAAATATTACGTGTTGCAGAAGTTTTATTTGGACCTTCTGTTAATAATCTTGTGAATCACACTTGCTCTATTTCATTCATGCAATTTTTAAACCACTTAATGTAATAAAAATAGTTAACTGCTTTATATAAGCACAATAAAAATACAGTGGTACCTTGGGTTAAGTACTTAATTCGTTCTGGAGGTCTGTTCTTAACCTGAAGCACCACTTTAGCTAATGGGGCCTCCTGCTGCCGCCGCGCCACCAGAGCACGATTTCTGTTCTCATCCTGAAGCAAAGTTCTTAACCCAAGGTACTATTTCTGGGTTAGCGGAGTCTGTAACCTGAAGTGTGTTTAACCTGAAGCTTATGTAACCCGAGGTACCACTGTACAATAGTACAGTGAAATCTTGTTTCTCGAGCATAATCCGTTCGACTCCCACAATGTTCAAAAACCAAGGCTCAGTGGCTTCCGAAAAATGTTTGAAAACTGGAACACTTCTGGGTTTTCGGTGTTCAGGATCCGATTTGTTTGTCAACTAAGCCGTTCGAGAACCAAGGTTCCACTGTATTCAATAAACCTACCTACAAGCTGCAAAGAAAAAAACCCAAAACTATATACCACGGATAAAACTGAGCAGTACATAGAACAGAGAATTAAAATACAAGTCAGAGTCCATGAAAGCTTGTGTAAACATGGAAATGTTTAAGAGGCGTTTGAAGGTTATTATTGCCTCTGCATCATATATTACAGTGATGGAGGGCATTCCAGAGAACGGGTGCTACATAACCAAGAAGGTAGTCTTCCACCTTGTCACTATGTGACGCAGGTGGTGCTGTGATCTAAACCACTGAGCCTCTTGGGCTTGCTGACCAGAAGGTCGGCAGTTCGAATCCGTGCGACGGGGTGAGCTCCCGTTCCTCTGTCCCAGCTTCTGCCAAACTAGCAGTTTGAAAGCATGCCAGTGCAAGTAGATAAATAGGTACCTCTGCGATGGGAAGGTAAACGGCGTTTCCGTGTGCTCTGGTTTCCGTCATGGTATTCCGTTATACCAGAAGCATTTTAGTCATGTTTGTCACATGACTTGGAAAGCTGACTGTGGACAAACGCCAGCTCCCTTGACCTGGAGATGAGCACCATACCCATAGACACTTTTGACTGGACTTAAATGTCCAGGGGTCCTTTACCTTGACCTATTCTGCTGGTTGGGGAATAACTAACAGGGACTTCTCAGGAGGTCATAAAGATTGACTAGGGGTGGTATTCTGCTAAGTATTTTGGTCCAAAGTCGTTTAGGGTTAGATGGCTCAGTATCTAGAGCCATCTCTGTATGGATCCTATTCATATTGTCTTGTTTGCAGTGATTTATAAGCCTACACGGAAGCCTTTTTTGGCTGGACGGTGGGATGAAAAAAATCTTACGTGGTGTGATGTAGCAGTCTTCTGCCTATGCTAGGTACAGTGCCTATACTTTACTGCCATGGCTGCATGCTTCATGGTAGTTACACCCTCCACCACAGTCCCCATCTTCCAGAAAAGGTAGGTGTATAGTTGCACCTCCATTGCATTTTCTCTTTCAGCGGCTAGGAAAGGAAGGAGAAAATGCACAGCTAGTCAAAATCAGTGTTGTACTCTTAGAAGAGTTTGGATTTGATATCCTGCCTTTCACTCCCCTTCAGGAGTCTCAAAGCAGCTAACATTCTCCTTTCCCTTCCTCCCCCACAACAAACACTCTGTGAGGTGAGTGGGGCTGAGAGACTTCAAAGAAGTGTGACTGGCCCAAGGTCACCCAGCAGCTGCATGTGGAGGAGCGGAGATGTGAACCTGGTACCCCAGATTACGAGACTACCGCTCTTAACCACTGCACCACACTGGCTCTCTTAGAAAGCTCTTTGAGCAATAAAGTAAACTGGTATTCACAATTTACTTAGGATCTACATTTGATTCCTGAGCATGGTTTGACCTATTTTTTAAAATAAAAAAAATAGTCTTTATTGCTCATCCACATAGGTGCTCCTGCTCATTTACATTGTGCTAAACCATGACTTTGTGTAATGTGTAATACTTTGTGTAATGTGTAATGACTTTGTAAAATGTGTAAAACTTTGTGTAATATGGCTGATAGCCCAGATTCCACTAACCTGGTGCACTAGCAGAAGCCAGTGCAAGAACTCCTGTTAGGGCAACAGGATTTCCCATCTCTCCTCACCTTGCGTGCCCCTGTGCCTTCCCCATATTTAGTCTGGAGGGTCAGGAGAACTCCTAGAACAGCATGCTGAGAAAGGAGATAGAGGTTGTTCCATTGAGCAAGCAGAAACACTTGCATTTAGAAAAGGATCACCTTAGTGCAATGTTTAATTCCTTCCAATGTGTGGTGAACTTGACTGGCCAAGTCTTGTCTAGATTTTTTTTAAAAATGCTTTAAATAGCTTGCAATGTTATCACAGAAAGGGTAGAAGTATTTTAGACATTAATCTTTAGTTTTTAATTTTTAAAACAAATGTTACTGGTTCATGCATCTGATCTTTTTAAAAAAATTGCAGCATATCAAACAGAGTTAAAATAGACCTGCTACTGCTTTACATTGGGCTTCGCATTGAGCTCAGTTATATTTGTATTCCAAACTATTTATACTATTCATATCTAGGAATTAAACAGGTTCAGCATCTCAAAGTGGATGGTGATAAAGTCACATCCTAATATACTCTGACACATCTTTGCTATTCTGGAAATGTGATAATGAAAGCACCCTGCATTTTCATTGAGGTTCTGGCTTCATTTGAGCCATTGCAGCCACTTCAGGGATTTCATACACAAAACACATGGTGTTCATAGCTTTTCCTCCCTCTGCCCTATTTTTCCCCCTTCATGACACCTTTCACAGTGTATCTTGCTAGTGATAGACACAAAACAAGGCCTTGTTTCATCCATTGGTAATTACAGCTGTTACTGCTGTCTTAAAACTTTTCACAAAAAAGCAAGTTCTAATGCACGTCAAAGTGCAAGTAGATAAATAGGTACCACTCCAGTGGGAAGGTAAATGGTGTTTCCGTGCGCTGATCTGGTTTGCCAGAAGCGGCTTGGTCATGTTGGCCACATGACCCGGAAGTTGTACGCTGGCTCCCTCGGCCAATAAAGCAAGATGAGCGCCGCAACCCCAGAGTCGTCTGCGACTGGACCTAATGGTCAGGGGTCCCTGTATCTTTACCTTTATGTAGCCCATGCCAAGCAGATGTCAGGTAACTACTCAAGATTCTTGGAATCCAAAATCATAAACTTTTTTACTTAAAAATAAGCACTTTAAAACAAAAAAACACACAAGAGAACAGCTTGTAAAAATAAACTGTGCAGAAAAAGCTTTAGTGAATCAGTGGGTTGTATGCAAAGGTGTCCACAAACAAGCAGAATGGACTTCAGTGCATACAGGTGGATTTCCTCTTCCCTGCAGCTCCTGTGCATGCCATCAGAATCTGCTCCCAGCGGTGGAGCATGTTCCCATGGAAGCTGGGGCAGGGCGCGGAGGGTGAAGGAGCCAGCTGCACATGGCCAGCCCTCGCTATTGGAACGCTCGCCACAACAGCTATGTACCCTTCTCATGCGCCCTCCCCAAATGGCTTTGCAAGGAGTGTTTCCATGGCGGGGCGCAGAGGGCAAACAGAGGGCCTGCTGCTCCAGACTGCCGCTTCGGTGGTGAGGGCTTACCTAGCGCAGTGGGCTGACTTGGAGGGCGGTGTGAGCAGCACACGCCCAACCCAAAATTCGCCCGGGGCAATTGCCCCGGCTGCACCCCCCCCCCGCTGCACCCCTGTCTGCTTCAGAGGGTTTGGGAACTCTTCAGACCAGGGGCTGTAGTGGGGAAGTCTGCTCATGCAACAATTTATTGACTGTCTGCTATGGAATCTTTATTTTTTCCTAGAGAATGTTACATAAGAATATAAGAAGAGTTTGCTGGGTCGGGCCAATGGTCCATCTAGTCCAGGATCCTGTTCTCATAGTCTCCAACTAGATACCTATGAGAAGCATGCAAGCAAGACCCAAACACAAAAGCACTCCTCATTGCAGCAACTAGTCTTGCGAACCACATTGTCTGTAACTGTGGAAGGCAGAACATAGACACCCAGGCTAGAAGGCATTGATATTCTTCTCCTCCTTGAATTTTCCCAGTCCTTTTTTTAAAGGCATTCAACTTGGTGGCCATCCCAGCCTCCTTTGGGAGCGAATCCCATAGTTTAGCTTGCTTCTGCCAGTGGGAGATCTATAAGCAGAACTCCATTCATGGGAATCTCTGGATATAAATCAGTGTATTTAGAATTGTAAAGTCAGAGTAAGTTCGAGATCAAGGGAGCATTAACGGTTACACACAGGGGGTAGGTTGTTAATCTGTCAGTCTCGCTACCTGCAAAAGGAATAGACGTTGCTGTGTTAAAACTGAAGTCCTTTGCTGAGTCGTAAAATAGGTCTGTCTTTTAAAGTGATCTAAGTTAGCTTTGCAAGTCCTACTGTGATTTTTTTTATGATACAGTCTCCAGAAATACATCTGGTATTGAGAACAGGCTGAATTAGCTGAATGTTGTGTAATTCTTTGGGTTTGCAATGCCTGGGGACTATGTCTCGTGATCTTGCCTGTTTATAAAGGGACCATACTTCCAAGAGATTTAGTGGGTAAACAGTGAAAGGATAAGGGAAGCAGGATAGTTGATCTGCATGCTTGTATATGTTCAAATTGCCAGAAGTATTAATCAAAGTTCATATTCTCTAATTTGGAGGAACATGCTCCGGATTTCTAGTTACGTATATGGGTGGTATTCAACTAAGTTTTACATAGAGCACACCTGTTGAAATTAATGGTTCTAACTTAGTTATGTTCATTAATTTTATTTCGCCTACTCTGAGCAGGACTTGTGTAGCCTGCATGGGAGCAAAGGATACAAACAAGATAGCTATCCGCATATTGTTGACAAACTTTCTTTTTTGGAGATTTGCTTTGGCCTGCTACTGGTGTCCAGTTAAACGAGTCTTCTTCAGCTCCCTGTTTGAGTGGTGATTCTGAATCACAGCTAGAATTGTCCTCTGTATCGCTTGCTCTTGCTCTCATTTTGAAAATATGTCTATCCATATTACTATACTACACAACACAACACTGAAATGTTAAAATCTTTCTTTGATTGTCCTTGAATCTTCCTGCCACACTTGCCATCCTCTTCAGCCACACCAATGTGGTGTGTCACACCCTTTGAGAACCCCTATATTAAAAGAAAACTGGTTGCTGCAGAAGATGAGTATCTTTGTTTTTGTACTTATTAGCTGCTATATTAACTGAATATAGAAATGTTTGTTCATTGGAAAATTACTTTTCCATTGAACTGTTAGTTCAGCAGTACAAGGGTTATGAAGATTTCAGAGACAGTGGACAGTTATACAGTCCTACCTCGGGTTAAATATGCTTCAGGTTGAGCATTTTCGGGTTGTGCTCCGCGGAGACCCGGAAGTAATGGAGCACATTACTGCCAGGTTTCGCTGCTTGCGCATGTGCAGACGCTCAAGTGGTGAATCGTGACCCATGCACGCGCAGACACGGGTTGTGTTTGCTTCAGGATGCGAACGGGGCTCCGGAACGGATTGCGTTCACACTGTACTTCTGTTCCTACCCAGCTTCAGAGGAAACATGCTGCTGTGCATTTTCAGGTGGCATCTGGGTCCACAACAAAATATTAAAGGGATATGCTGAATTCCTTTCCAATTCCTAGTGCACACTGATGTATTGGTGGCTGGGGGAAGTAATCAGGAAGCTTTGGTAAGTAACAGGTAGGTTTGCTAGGTTTGCACTTATGTTGTGTCACTGATCAATTTGTCAGACAAAGCACTGCTAGTTGGAGTGTGTAATACAGCTTCACTAAATACAGAAGAAGCAGAGTTTTAACTTGGAAACTTTTTAAGTTGGCTTCATATAGAATGGGCATAATGTAGAAGTAAATTTGTTAAAGTATACGCAAACCAGACTAGCTGTGAGCAGTATGCCACCGTTTGAGAACAACCTGTTTTGGGAGTAAAAGTCTAGCTCTGTTCTGGATGCTATATTTGCCTCATACTATATTGTAAAAATTCAGACTTGTAATGCTATCATGGACGTATGTCCCTTTGGTGCAAAACTCTATTTCAAATCTCCAATAATATTTTCCCCAATATTCTACAACATTTTGAAGAACTGTCCAGCTGACCATGTTTAGGTTTAAACACATGTAACTGGAAAAGTGTTCTGATGATTCAGCGGGGTTCGTTTAGACGCAGTGGTGTCCAAACTTTTTCCAAAGAGGGCCAGATTTCTTGAAGTGATGGGCTGTGAGGGCCGACCAAAGTTACTTACCTTTTTTAAGGATTGAAGTAGTTGAGGTTTTTTAAGGATTTTACCCCAGGAAATAAACTGCCACAGGGGCCGGATTAAACCGACCGGTGGGCTGCATTAGGCCCCTGAAACGGACATGCCTGGGAGAGGTAGTTGATAAAATCTGACATAATAAATAGGTATTCTCCATCCTACTGATATAAAAAGAAACCTCAGAAGAAACCAGCTTATCTATATAAGTTCCAGTTACAGGTAATTTCATAAGTACTACCCAGATGAATCAGTAGTGTTAATATGTTGATAGAGACATGTTTTGTATGTGTTCTGATAGGGCAATGGTTTTCAAAGTGTAGTCTAGGGAGGTCTGAAATCCTTTGGCAGCTTATCAGGGGAAAAGTAATGAAGGTCAGTATTCCCAGAGACACAACTTGCTCAGCATTACTATGCGGCTGTAGGGGCATATTCCGTGTTCACACAGGACAGAAGCAAGGACCAGCAGGCCTGGTATGTACACTGCACACTATGATATGCCTCAAAATCCTCTAATAATAGGGATTCCTCGGGAGAAAAGCTAATGTGGAAAGGGTTTCCCGAAAGTAGAATCAAAATCACTGTGCTGGGTGCTCCTTTTCAAAACTGGATTTTGATTCCATTTTGAGTTAGTGGGATTCCCTCCCACAAAACTTTCTAAAGTTTTGGATTTAAATGCAAGAGTAATAATCCTCTTTAAGAATTTTTTTTGGGGAGGGCAGTAAATGTCTTCATTCTGAAATATGTTTTGTAAGTATGTCTCTAGACTTTGAATCTGGAATGCTTGATGAGGGATTTAAGCTAAACAGCAAAGTGTTGCTCCCCTCCTTTATGCAACATTTACAAACGCAAAGCTGTAGTATTGAATTTTTATAGTATTTCCAAGCTGCTTGTCTTAAAACGTTTCTGCAAGTTTGCTTGCAATGAAGATTGAATTATTTTTATAACATTAGAAGTTAATTACGCCTTCAACCAGAAACTGTAGAAAATAAATAAAAGATGAGAGATGCTTCTAATGTGGGCTCGATTTGTGGGTGTGTTTAATTGTTTGCACTCTACTTTTAGTGGGGGAAGGGATTAGCAGGCTGCTAGCATGCTAATAAGAATTAGTCCTTGTGAACAACATACTTCTATAATCCTGCATACACTTCACCACTTAACTGTCTCTGTTTCATGGCAGCTGGCTTTTAGGACAGTATGATCGCATCTTATGCAGGGGTTCAGTTCCAAGAGTTCTACGCATGCACAAAAATCTATATATTGGTGTCTAAAGGATTTTCTTAAGAGTGATTTTGATGTGATGCTAGGAATGAGGATTGCAGGATGCCAGTTGATCTTTTTTATGTTCTGACAGTTTTGAGTAGTTCATGTTCAGCAAAGTTGACTGTTATAGTTGGAGTCCTCAGGTGGATGTAATTCATTTAAGTGTGAGATACAGTGCTGACTGAAACATACTTCCTTGCCTCCATCCCTTTGCATCCCCCCCCCACTCATACACAATTCTGTTGTTGGCTTACATGGATGAGTTGTCTTAGCCCTTGCTGTGCTCCATAGACACTTGTGTGTGTGTGGTTGCACCCATCATTCCACTGTAGTTATGGCCCCGATTCTCACTTTAGAGCAAGGATGGGGGAACTTGTTGCCAGATATTGTTGGAATGCAGTTTCCACTAGCCCCAACCACCTTGATGTATGGTCTGGGTTGATGGGAGTTGTATTTAAATAACAGTTGTAGGATCATGACTTCCCCACTCGTTCAGTGTATTTGGGGGTGTATAGCACGTTAGGGAGACTTGGCAAAATGAGTCTTTGCAACTGGGTTCTATAAAAGGAATAGTCCCATACCAGTTGTTCTGATTTATATTTAAAGGAGCCAAGCCTCCCGAAACATTCCTCTCATTTTCAATTGCACTATGTGAAGCAGTAATAAAGAGAATAACTCTTCTGTACGTGCCACTATGTTACACCAAGGACTTTCTCCTTTTGAAGATCAATCTAGGGAAAAGCTGTTCACACTGTGCTGCTCTGTATTGAATCCAATTAAAACCCTTGCCAATCTGCTATTATTGATAAGGAGGCCAATTGAAATCCTGCTTATATCTTCTTCATTGATCAGTGTGTTCAACAGAGGTAAATATAAAGCAAGATATGTTGCTGTGACGTTCACCAGTTGGCGAGGATGATGGCAGGAGGGAGCAAGGCTTTCTTTTTGCTGAGCAATTGGGAAGAATATTTTGCCTAATATCTCTCGAATGACAGAGACTAGAAACTTCGTTTGAAAAAAGTAAGCTAGGAAACCAAATTGCTGATCTATTCATTGGGCAATGAGTTGCATTACAAAATAAGTCAGAACTTGATTAACTAGGCAGGGGTAGCCATTGTGCCACCCAGATGTTGTTGGACTTCACCTCCCACGAGCCCCAGACAGCGTGGCTAATGGTCAGAAATGATGGTAGTCGTAGTCAGTGACATCTGGAGGGCAGCATATTGGCTACATTTGAACTATGGCAACACTAAGCTTGTGGGTGCTTGCTATGTCACCATGCCAGTTTCCAGCAAAAGTATGACAATGCTTGAAAAAAATTCAGCAAGTGCTTTAAGGCTAGAGTAGGGTTGCTAATTTGCCTTACCTATCTCTTCCCAAATTATGTACAGGAAGTAAGCTAACAGGTAAAGGGCCCCTGGACCGTTAAGTCCAGTCAAAGGTGACTATGGGGTGCGGCACTCATCTCGCTTTTCAGGCCAAGGGAACCAGTGTTTGTCCACAGACAGCTTTCTGGGTCATGTGGCCAGCATGACTAGACCGCCTCTGGTACAACGGGACACTGTGACGAATGCCACAGTGCACGGAAACGCCGTTTACCTTCCCGCTGCAGCGGTACCTGTTTTATCTACTTGCACTGGTGTGCTTTCGAACTGCTAGGTTGGCAGGAGCTGGGACAGAGCAACGGGAGCTCACCACTGTAACGCAGATTTGAACCGCTGACCTTCCGATCGGCAAGCCCAAGAGGCTCAATGGTTTAGACCACAGCACCACCCCCTCCCTTGCACAAGAAGTAGATTTACATTGGCTAATTTTGCTTTGCATTTGGAGGAGCAACTCCTTTCGATATTCTCAACTTCCACTTTCATCCTTGCTCAGAGGATGTCATCTGAGATGCAGTTTTAATGTGACCAAGTAAGAAGGAATATGTCTACCTATTTAGTCATACCTTCTTAATATCTTTGCTAGACTAATAATGGCACAGATTACATGTGACTATAGGACAGGTAAAAGTACATGATACTGTAGGAGAGAGAAGTTAACTCTTAATACTGTGTTTCCTTAACATTTTGTAGCACTAAATTGAGAACCTTGCCCAGAAGTTCTTACTGGAGTAGTTTCAGCTTAAAGAATCAGCAGCATAGGTTTTATTTGGGACTTTTGTATACTGTATTCAGGCACTATTTTCATTCAAAGTTCTCTGCCCTACCCTTCCTAGCTGCTGTGATTAAATCAAAATATTCTGGGTGGGACGCAAGTCTCAAATGCATGGAGTGTGCAGCTGATAAATTTCCTGGTTTGGACTGTGTATTTGGGGGAAGCTTAGAAAACCACTGGGCTAAAAGCAGATTGTTGAGGATTGTTTAGGATAATATGCAGTAACTGTTAAAGCATTTTCCATATGTTCCTTGTCAAATATTTCTTTCTTGTAAAAATGTAACTCGCTACGGGGCTTGAAGAGAATTGCCTTTGCATTTTAAATAAATGATAACTACTCTATTGGGACACTAATTGAAATATCTAAAAGCTGTTATCTTCTTTTTTATATACTTGGTATACTAATGTTATTGGTAATACCCATGCAAATGCCCAATTTCCTACCAATTCCAAAGAAAACAGGTTTTTTTGTTAGTTTGCTTTACGATTGTCATGTAGTGTACTGCTTTCCTTCACAAGCTGCAATATCAACCATTAGAATGAAAAAATCTTCAAGTGCTGTGAAACTGGTCTGTTTTTATTGTTGTTTTGTGTAGAGTGAACCCTGCTGGAAGCATTCAGATGTTTTCAGTATATTTTGCAATGTTGGACCCTTTGTATGTGTTTGTATGACTGTGGATTAAAGTGCAGTAGGTAAGGAAATGATCACTGAAGGCTATTTTGCAAAAGTAGCATGAACTAATGCTGGGACGGGGAACTGTAAGTTGTTGGACATCAGCTCACATGGTCAATGGTTAAGATTCAGGAATGATGGGAGTTGAAGTCCAATGACAGGAGAGCCACGGGATAATCATTCCTGACCTAGGGAATTCTGGTAGACTCAGAAAAGCCATACCAAAAAGTTAAAGCTTTCACCACATATTTAACAGTACAGTGGTACCTCTTGTTACGTACTTAATTTGTTCTGGAGGTCCGTTCTTAACCTGAAACTGTTCTTAACCTGAAACTGTTCTTAACCTGAAGCACTGCTTTGGCTAATGGGGCCTCCTGCTGCAGCTGCGCCACCGGAGCACAATTTCTGTTCTTATCCTGAAGCAAAGTTCTTAACCCGAGGTAATCTTTCTGGGTTAGCGGAGTCTGTAACCTGAAGCGTATGTAACCTGAAGCATATGTAACCTGAGGTACCACTGTATTGTGTATTTAAAAGTGCTTCCATTTTTGTTAAGCTCCCCCCACATCATATGACCCACTAATAACAGAGAATTGTGGGTGCAGCTTGGTGAAAGGATTGTTACCACTGTCATAGTGCAGGTATGAAGCTCAGTAGACTGCATTTACTTTTACAGTTGGCCAGGTTTTGCCATCTTTTGTGGCCAATAACTTAGGAGATTGATGAACTGTTAATACTTTTCTCAAGGCTTTTGGAAGATATGCACATAAGTTAGACATAGTTCTCTATATGCATCTGACTATTTCTTCTGGCTCAGGACACCTCTGATTATTGTCAGAAGTGTGTGAGAACATGCCACTGTCAACTTGCTTTTTGTTGTGTTTTGGTAGTGCGTCCCCTCCCCACCGTGACATAATGATGGTGGCAAAAGTCACCTTCATATATACGAAGAAAATCACAGTAGTATTGGTCTTGGCATTGACTGACTAGCATGAAACAAAATGTAGGCAAAAGTTTTTACCAGTGCAAAATGCAACATAGGCTTTGGCACGGTGCTCCCTTTATGCAGTTTAGCTTCTTATCTCCTTGATTGGATAAAGGGCTTTTAAACACCTCCCCCTGCCGCTGTGTGACTACTGACAGAGTTCATCTCTCATGCATCTTATCTTTGAATCCTCTTTGCTTGAACCACATGAGCAATGGTTTCTACCAGAACCACAGCTGTTGCTCACACTGGGGATCACACAGTGTGTGTGTGTTTTATGTGTATTGAAGTATTTTGATTGTTTTTTGGTTCACGGGGAGTGGGGGAAGCTGCTATGGTGTGCAATAAATGGCAGTTCTGGGCCAAAACTTCCCCCCAAAACTTTTTGCTATGGGTGGTGGTGGAGAAATAGATATTACATCAGGAAGGTGAAGGAAACTGCATTCCCTCTTCTGCATTTTTTGGGAGAGCCAACTTTTGGCAAAACTGGAGAAACTGAGTTTTAAGCTGATTTTCATGTTGTATTTTCTGAAGGGGGTTGTAAAAGTTGTGGGCACGTGTGTGACTTTTGCACTCCTCAAAACTCTGGAAGGTGAAAGGGGGACCCACTGGAAATAAATTGGAAAAGGCCCACTGTGGGGAGGCAGACTCTGCAGAAATTGTGTCCCCTTTCCACAGAATGAAGCCTCCACTGGACCATAGAGCCTTCCGTCTGTGTGAAGGACACTGTTGGATACATCCCATTGCATTTCTTGCAAATGTTTATTACCTATTGGAGTGCTTGGAAGAGAAGGATGGTAATTTAAGCAGCCAAATAGTTTCTTTGAACTTTTAATTCCCTAACAAGCCATAACTTCTACTATTATTCAGCTATTATTTTCAAGATTTTGGGGTGCGCGCTGTGCTTTTCCAAGGGCTCAACTTTGAAGGCATATTTCTTATTTCAATCAATGGTTTCCTCCCAAACCCTCCATTGTGATACATTTTAAGGGATAGGTTCATGCAGTTCATTCTGAAAACATTGATTGGAAAGACTGATAAGTTTAGGTAGTGATTTATTGCTGTTGTCAGTCAGCCACAGTCATATATACTCTAGTGAAGTTTTTAAATTAAAAATGGGCATGCCATTATGTTTTCTAAAGTGAATGCAAAAGAACCATAATCACTTGTCTCAAGAAGTATTTAAGATATTTCTGTGGTCCATATGGTGCTCTGACAGTGGAATGCAGCAATTCACTTAAAGAATTAAATCAAGTATTTTGAAAAAGGTCAGAAGGTCAGTAAGGATCAATATATATTTCCTAAGGCTCAGACAGAGCTACTCAATCTTCACCAATATATTTTCAGGATTTCTCTTAGACAGCACAGAAGTGAGAAGCACTCAGTGTGTTTTTCCTTTCCACAACCAATAACAATCTGTGGGGCCCATAAGAAGCTGCAAGAAGAAAGGGCATCAAGGGTACAGATGCAAAATTAAGCCTTATGAGTGTTTTATACTATACTGGTAAACATGTATTTTTAAAAGACCTGTCAATATATTTCTGCAGTTCATCACACCATTTTCTGTTGAGAAAAGAAAAACCAAATAGGTTTCCTTCCAAAAAGCATATTAAAATAATACAAATGGGAAATATAAGATTGTAAAGCTGTTGTATCTCGATTGACACCATACCATAGCAGGAGGACCAGCCAGATTGCAGGGTACATTTATATTTATCATTTCTGTAGCACTTTAGAGTGCTACACACACTTCAATTTATCATCTAAGTAATTTTTACAACAGCTACATTATTTTTGGTTTTGCTGCTACGATTAGTTTTGTTATTGCCTTTCAAATCCTTGGGAACTGCCCCAAGTATATATTGATACAGAAGAGTGGAATATAAATTACAGCATAACTCTGAAAGTTATGCTGCTATTGTAGATCAGGGTCTGAGGCTGAGAGAGAGTGTGTGTGAGAGAATGGGACTTATGTGCAAGTGTGTATAGGACTGCAGCTATGGTCAGGAAACTCACGAGGGCCTCCAGGAAGATGGTTGGGTACAGATAGTTGCAGATGCAGCCATTCCCTGTGGGCTACAGTAGAGGAATCAAATCATGCTGAGAACATGTTAAACTGAAGTAACTCTTCATGTGAATGTATCCCAGCAGCATGTTACCGTACTAAAATGGTTATATATTCTTTGAAAATGGAGTTTTTGAATGCATCAAATCAACCATTACTGTGCTATGTTGCAGTAGTGCATAACCGTGTGTGGTTTTCCAAATGATAAATGCTCACTTTGGTACCACTCTGCACATGCTCCTTTTTGCATGTTTATTTTTGTCTTATTTCTGAGCCATTTATCCAACCATGAAATTATTTTTTAAAAAACAGATTTTTGTGTGTCCAGAAGAGCATGATATTTATACTATCCCAGGAGTTCCCAAACAGTGGTCCATGGACCACTGGTGGTCTGTGAGCTTCATTAAGGTGGTGTGTGGTGTGTCTGTAAAAATACATTTAAAATTGTACAGCATCTAGCACGGTGCAGTACAATTTGTACAACAATAGCCCACCAAGTTCTTCAACAAGTTTCCAGTGGTCTGAGATGGGGGAAAGGACTGGGGGAGGGGGCAGTGTATATGTGTCTCTTTATCTTCAGCCAACAACTCCTTCCATTCTCAGGACTCTCTGTGACTACTGAGGAATGACACAAACAACTTTATTTTTCCTTGTCTTCCCCTACACACCAGCCAATTTACTTTTTGTTTACACTTTGTGGTACCTATTATTGCTGAAAGACTCTAAAGCCTGCAAGTCCCAGTTCTGAGGATCTCTTCAGCTACTCTAAGCACTAAACCATGGGTAGGCAAACTAAGGCCTTGGGGCCGGATCCAGCCCAATCGCCTTCTAAATCCGGCCCGCGGACGGTCTGGGAATCAGTGTGTTTTTACATGAGTAGAATGTGTCCTTTTATTTAAAATGCATCTCCGGGTTATTTGTGGGCCATAGGAATTTGTTCTCTCCCCCCCATATAGTCAGGCCCCCCACAAGGTCTGAGGGACAGTGGACCGGCCCCCTGCAGAAAAAGTTTGCTGACCCCTGCTAAACTACCAAGTGGCTTTTACTTGTAACTTCTCTGTGAATAATTCCTCCTTGGGATATTAGAGGGGTTGCTCTTTCTTTCTCTATGGCATTGTCTGTCTTTTAGCAGCAGCAGAGGTTTACCCATCTCCTGAACGGGCAGCCATGCATACTTTGGGTAAGCTGTTTTCAGCCTGGTGGGTTGCAAGTTGTGCAAAGGTACTCTGATATTTTTGATCTACCCTATACCCTATGTATTGGAAGATAACGTATGTGCAGTTTTAAAAGGTTTTCTGTGTTTTAATCTTTTAACTAAGAAAACAACACAAAGAAAACAACACAAAGGTACCAGAATAAAATATCCAATTGAAAATATACGATATAGAATCAGATTAAAATTGCTGCCACTAGTACAGTGGTACCTCGGTCTACGAACGGTCCTGTTAACAAATGATTTGGACAACGAACTCCGCAAAACCGGAAGTAGGTGTTCCGGTTAGCAAACTTTGCCCCGGAAGACAAACGGAAGCCGAACGGTGGAAGGGCACTGGCAGCGGGAGGCCTCAGTAGGGAAAGTGCGCCTCAGTTTAAGAACACTTTGGTTTAAGAACGGAGTTCTGGAATGAATTAAATTCGTAAACCGAGGTACCACTGCAAGCAGTTGCAAAGTGTCTGATTCTCTTCTATATGGTACAGAAATAATGAGAAACCATCTCATGTGCCATAATTCCAGGATAGGGTATTTGGCATTTCTAACATTGCTTAGTGGGTTTTATTTGCATGTGGGCAATCCAGTCTTATGGTTTTGCTTTATCTGTTTTGTAACAACAGAGGTTCTGGCTGATGCAAGGCAAAGGGTGGAGGAAAGAGCCAATAAGTAGTTGTGCCAGCAGCATTAAGTTGATTATGGCATGTGCAGCTGCCCATGGCTCTGTCTTGCTCTTCAGCTCTGGCGTGTGGTTTGAAGTTTGCAAAAGCAAGTTACAAGAACACCGCCACTTGCCTAGTATATCAAATATTCTACAGAGAGGAAGCATTAGTTGCTAGAGGTCAACTAGCATATTATTACCCTTCTCATTGAGCAACTTTTCCTACCTAGAGGGAATTCTAAAATGATTTCCATAATTGCAGGGAGGAACTTTACAGTCAGGTAGTACTTAATAAATGGGATCCTGAGGCTTGTCCTATGTACATAGGTTATACATGTGGATTAAGCCTTAGGACTCTCATACCTTCACTCACTGCATGTAAAATATTTGATGTGAACTGGGGCTTACACAAATAAACACTTGGTCATAGAATTCTTACACCCTTCCTTCCACTCTTCTCCCCCCCCCCCATATTGTGTGAATGTGGCCTATTGGCATAAGCCTTTATACAGTGGTACCTTGGGTTACATACACTTCAGGTTACAGATGCTTCAGGTTACAGACTCCACTAACCCAGAAATAGTACCTCGGGTTAAGAACTTTGCTTCAGGATGAGAACAGAAATCGCGTGGCAGCGGGAGGCCGCATTAGCTAAAGTGGTGCTTCAGGTTAAGAACAGTTTCAGGTTAAGAACGGACCTCCGGAACAAATTAAGTTCTTAACCCGAGGTACCACTGTGCAGTGGTCATTAGTTAATTAGTAGTCACTAGTTCCTTGTCTGTGAATCAGCTCTAGGTAGTTTTAAAGCCAGATCCTAAATGTGTCGTTTCAAAGCCAGAACCAGAAATGTGTTCATAGAGTTAATATTAATGCATTATGCCAAATGTCACAACTGAAATTATGGCCGTTTATATTTGCTTTTTTTCTTTTCACACAATGCATTGCTATGGGGAAACCTATTCTTGCTGTGTGTGTTTTAACACTATCTGACAAAACTTCAGCATTGTTCAGCTCTGTAATTTTCCTTTTACTACTCTGTAAGATAAGTAAAAAACCTTGTTTCTTTTCCTTGAGATATGAATTTTGTTTTGTCTTTGGGCAGCTGAAACAAAAAGACTCTAGCTTGTTATGCACAGGGTAACAGAAATAAAATGATTTTATTTTATTTTTTTATGTAGTGCCCATTGAAAAGTAGGCGAGCCCTTTAAAGTTGCTGAGCTTAATTTCCAAGATATTTTTACTATGACTCGCAACTGAACAGTTAGCATAATGATCCCTGAGAATAAATTTAGTTCTAAACTTATTTGATAGCTATATATGGTTGCTGTTTGTGGACAAAGTCTTCTACAGTCTATCAAAGAGCTGCATCTGCAAAGGAAAATCTTTTGCAGCCTGGCTTGAATTTAAGATGGTGTGCATGTAAGAATCGGACGCATACTTAAGCATGTGCTCCTAATTTTTCATTCTTTTAACCGTGGCTTGAACTTCCCTGCGCCTGACTTCATATATAATGGCGTGCCTGTGGGAGGTAGGTGTGGTTTTCCCAAAATGGCTTGGTGGACCAACCTCTGAGACCTGGCAAGCCGAATTAGGCTTGTAGGCTAGACGTTCCCCCACCATCGGCCTGTCTCCTTATCCATGTACAACGTAGTGTATGAGACAACTAGACAATAGGATCTGCAACTGACAGAGTGATGAGAACAAACGTATCAAAGTCTAGAGCTTTAGAGATATTGTTGAAAGAAATATTTTATCTTTTGATGGGAGTGGGTGGGTATTTTGCAGTACAAAATGTTGACCAGATGTGAATGCTTTCCTTTTGGTTTACTGGTGGGATGACATAGGGTATTCAAAAGGTAAACCCTTTAAAAGATGAATGCTGATCCCATTGTTTCCACTGTGGTTTTTCCGAAGCATTTTCCAATTTAATAAAGAAAAACTGGTGTTGCTTTGAACTTTGTCAGGATTGTTCTAGGATACAGTTTGAATGATCCAAAGATTCCTATGGAAAATATGATTTCCCACCAGCAGCCATACTTGTCTCCTAAACTGCAGTTTGATTAAGGAGATAATAATTTGGCAAGCTATGAATGAATAGTTAAAAAAAAAAATCACATTAATGCCTTTGAACTGTAGATGTGCCTGAGACCCAGACAGGCTGTAAAAAGGTATTGTTAAATGTTTACGTATCGAAAACCAACAATTTCCTCTAACACTTCCCCTAAAAGTTTTTATTTCTCTTCAGCAGGGGGTTCATTTACAAGCATTTTTACAAAGCAAATTCTTTGGTTCTTCATTCAAAGGTGAAATTCAACAGGCGTGCGGGAATTGATTTCAGTTCGTTTTGTTGCAAATAGTTGTATTCATGCGTTTTCTTTAATTTTTTGCCAGAAATATTCTGGCCATTTTAAAATGGTCATTTTAAAATCTGACTGTAGATAAATAGCATTGAAGCATGGCTCAGAAACTGGGTTGTAAGTTAGCTTGATCATTACACTACAGGAAGTGCTTTGTGCTTTCATACAAAATGAGCACTAAACATCAGTGTTTGTAAGAAGTGAGAATGGCTGCTACTATAATGATTATTTGAAATTATTAGTCATTTTTCTTATAAGAAGTAACACAAAGCAACTTAGAAATATGCATTAAAAGCTACATAAAACTAAAACAGAGTAAAATACATTCATGTTTATAAAAAGCAGGACTGAGACTTCCCACCCACTGAAGGAGGCCACATAATTAAAAACCAAAGGGTTGGTTGGAAAAGAAACATTTTTGCCTTCTAAACTTTTTGCCTTTTGGCTTCTAAACATAGGTAAAGTGGTACCTCGGGTTACATACGCTTCAGGTTACAGACTCCACTAACACAGAAATAGTGCTTCAGGTTAAGAACTTTGCTTCAGGATGAGAACAGAAATCGTGCTCCGGCGGCTAAAGTGGTGCTTCAGGTTAAGAACAGTTTCAGGTTAAGTATGGACCTCCGGAACAAATTAAGTACTTAACCCGAGGTACCACTGTAATAGGAGATTGCATTACATTGATAGGGAACTTAAATGCATGTCATATTCATGACATTCAGAGAATTGGTATTTGTATAATGGTAGATTTGCAACTGTTTTGAAATTAAACAAATGAAGTATATTTTTCCAACCAAGTATGCCCGTTTTTGATTGCAATAAAAAGGCACTTGAGAGCTTGTCACGGTTTGTAAGAAATGGCATGCAGTTACTAGAGCTGGGTGATATCAGCTTTTCGACATCACGGTTTATCGCCAGCTAAACATTGCGGTGTGGCGATATACCACAGTGTTGAAAGAAACAAGCTGCATTGGCCTCTGCCCGTGAGACACCAGGTGAAACTGCCCCAGCTCTCACCTCGGGAACCGAGGCAATTTCACCTAGGCTCGCAGGCAAGGACAACGCAGCTTGATTATAAATAGAGCCTCTTAAGTGCTTTGCAAAAAAGGGGGGGAAAGTGTACTGGGGACTTCAGGGGGAGGAAAATAATGGGAAGGCTCATTATGCCAGAGAAATCCTATTCTGTTATCGCTAAAATACTTCTGGTTCCATGGAATGTGAGAGTATAGCACTATAACACCATTGGGCTGGAATGCCATACAATTAAGGCCCCCCCCCCACTTTTCTAGCCACTGTCATTCACCATGTTGCTAAAATAGCCATGAATGGAAAGATTTTTCATTGTTGTTGTTTAGTCGTTTAGTCATGTCCGACTCTTCGTTCCACTGCCTCCCGCAGTTTGGTCAAAGTCATGCCGTTAGCTTCGAGAACACTGTCCAACCATCTCGTCCTCTGTCGTCCCCTTCTCCTTGTTCCCTCCATCTTTCCCAGCATCAGGGTCTTTTCCAGGGAGTCTTCTCTTCTGATGAGGTGGCCAAAGTATTGGAGCCTCAGCTTCAGGATCTGTCCTTCCAGTGAGCACTCAGGGCTGATTTCCTTAAGAATGGATACGTTTGATCTTCTTGCAGTCCATGGGACTCTCAAGAGTCTCCTCCAACACCATAATTCAAAAGCATCAATTCTTCAGCAATCAGCCTTCTTTATGGTCCAGCTCTCACTTCCATACATCACTACTGGGAAACCATGGCTTTAACTATACGGACCTTTGTTGGCAAGGTGATGTCTCTGCTTTTTAAGATGCTGGATTTTTCATTAATACTACTGTATTTTTAAAATTAGCATTATCGTACAATAGTACTGTAGCTCCATAATACCAAATAACAGCAACATTGTAGCATGGTGGTTTTGGAGTGTGAGCTATTTCTCTTCTTCCAGACCTTTGCCTGATTAAACAATCTATGGCCTTTTAAATGTGTTGGGGAGGTTATTGTTGTGTTATATGTTTTGTGCTTTTATACTGTAAACCACCCTGTGATCTTTGGATGAAGGGCAGTACAGTATATGCATTTAAAATAATAATAATAATACTAATACATCTCATTTAAAACAAAAATCACTGAGCAAGCCATCATGTCCAATGCAAATATTACAACGAATGTCTGAAAGGCTTCAAATGTCCCCACCCATAGCAGCTCAGTTTCACACACTGGTGTGGGCAGAAACAGGGAAGTGCAGTACTCAGTACTGTGTTGAAAGTCAATGGCAATTCTGCTTATAGTTTACAGCTGAAGATTAGTATCAGGTATTAGTATCAAGTATTAATATTGGCACCAGGGGCAATTTTATAGTTTGTATAAACAATGAGGCATATGTCAGAACGATGCATATGGTCTACATCACAGTTTGGCTTGCATGAAGCACTCGTATTTAAATATTTTAATTATTATTTTTTCTCCTTCCTGTATAAACCCTGCAGACTAGCACTGCTGCTGATACAATATAACATTTTAGTTGTGGACAGTATTCTAAGCGATGGAGGTTATTATGTATCATTTTGGGTTTTTGTGACGATTTTAGCATACAGTATTTGGGGATGGTGCTCTTATTGTATGTAGTTGTTTTATCTTTGTTTTAAATAAAATTTGGGGGTGGAATATTAGCACCAGGTATTGTTAGGAGGCAAGCATCTGGACATCTTAACATAATTATTATGATCATTATTTATTAAATTTGTTATCTTGTTCAAGGCAACCAAAACGACATACAACCAAATAGTAGCCTGTTATTGACATAAATCTTGGAGACAAATGTCCACATATGTTTATGTCGAGGAAATCATTTGTAGAGTTGTTTGAAAAAATTGTATTACAGTGGTACCTCGGGTTAAAAACGCTTTGGGTTACAAACTCCACTAACCCGGAAGTAGTTCCTTGGGTTGAGAACTTTGTCCCAGGATGAGAACGGAAATCGTGTGGTGGCGGCAGCGGGAGGCCCCATTAGTGAAAGCGTGCTTCAGGTTAAGAATGGTTTCAGGTTAAGAACGGACCTCTGGAACAAATTAGGTTCGTAACCCGAGGTACCACTGTAGTTACATATAAATATTTTCTCATCTGTAAAAGGAATGGTAAAATGGTATCCGGGATTGAAGACTGCAATCCTAAGTACACTTATATAGGACTGAGCCCTACTGAACATAGTGAGACTTAGTTCTGAGTAAACATTCATAGTACTGCTTTGTAAGACTGGTATGGCCAGAGAGAGGAGGGGAGAGACAGCCTGTGACCTTTCTTGTATCAGGAAATTTTTTATGTCTGATGTTTTACCATTTTTTATGTGCTGTAAGCTGCCCAGAGTGGCTGGGCAACCACAGCCAGATGGGTGGGGTATAAGTAATAAATGATGATGATGATGATGATTAGTCCTGTTGGCAATTCTTGAGATCAAGAGCATTACATTTGTGTGGATCCTTTATTCCACAGAGAGCAGAACATATTTTCAAATGCATCTTGTATTAAGTTGGTTTATCTATTAACCTCAATTTTAATTTAAAGCATATTATTATTATTATTACATTCTTCACCATAAAGTCCAAGGGCAGGTAACAGCAATTTAAAATAAAATATTAAAAACCATTTTAGAAACAAAGAATTACAGTCACCGAAAGGGTGAGGCCTAAAAATGTGCACCTCGGGTGTCAAAGGCCAGGGTAAATAAGTTTAGAAGATTTGTCTTAGTGGGGTTTTCTACCAAATACAGAAACAAACATAGGGTGCAAAGTTTAATAGGAAGATGAATGAATTTGAAGCTTTGCTTCATTTTAATATGAAGATTTAATATGTTAGCGCCAGAATGCAGGTTACACCAGGGCTGGTTTACGGTTGAAGATTAGTATTGGGTATTAGGCAAGGTGAGGAAGCTGATTTTGGATGCCTCAAAATGGCTAGTTATTTAATTTATAATTACTGTATTTTGCATGAAGAGGTGGTTGTGGAATTTCTTCCTTGGGTACCAAAATAACCTGGCTGGTCTTGGCTACTACGCGCCTTGACTCGATGTGGGGTCAGAGCCCCATTTGCTGTGCCAGCTAAGGCATTGGGATGTTTTGGTGAGGTAAAAAGGCACATATATTGAAATGTTGGAAAAAATCAACATTTTTAGAAAAATAGTACATAATTGATAAACATTGTGAAGACAAACAAGTCCCCACTCCCACTTCAGTGTAAAGCCCTGAAAAGATGTGCCTTTGCAATATAAATTCCTTATAAAATACCATTACGGCTGATAACATGAGAAAACAAGGAAAGATTTGTTAGCGGGTAGCATTATAACAACACCTAATGCAAATGTGGTGGTGGTGTTTTCCCCCAAACCATTTGTTATAGTAGAAGTTGTCTTTAGGTGTAGAGAAATCTGCCCTTGCAAGAGGAACATTAACTCTGAGTGGCACTTCAAACCAATGTGAAGCAAACGAATGCAAAGCTAATGGTTTCTCGTGAGGTACTATTGTTGATGTTTGCAGTAAAAGGGGACATGAGCATCACCTACTCATTCCAGAGTTATGGAGACAGATAACAGTCTTTTAAAATGGAAACAGATGCAAAGTGCAAGGAGAAATGCTGTGGGGGGGAAACGGCAGGAATTTAGCATGCAGTAGAGGCTCAAGCGGAATATAAGAACCCTGGGATGGCGATGGGGGCCAGTTAGTAGCACTTGGAAAATGTAGGTGTGTTTTGAAAGACCTTTTTTTTGTATTAAAGCTAACCTGCATTTGAAACCCCTCCTGATTCATATTAGGATTTCTGCCGCTGAGTCATGGCAGACAGAAGACCAGAGAAGTCATGTGAACAAGCATGTGAATCACTCAGACAGCAGGATTACGAAGTGGCGGTGAAGCACTGCACGGAGGCCCTCTTTTCCCTCAGCCGGTACCCTCCCAGTCACTTCCCAGAAGCGTGTCAGGCTGAAATCGACCGCATCAAAATTGAGAGCCTTCTCTATAGAATCGCTTCTTCTTTGCAACTCGTGAGTGTGATGTTTACAATCGAATCCAGTGAAAATAATTTGATTTTATTGTATGAGTACGTGGAAATCGAAAAGCCTTTATTGACATCACACTATCCTGCTGCTCAGAGCTAGCAGTCATTTATTTACCTGCTTGGCTACGTAATTGGAGTGGGAGACATACTTGGTCCCCGCGCTCTTAGCTTTCATGGAAGGTGGGCATACACGGTCTGGGTTTTTTGCCCTCTTTGTTGGGTAAAGTAAAAGATGCACGGACAGGTGTTCTTCATTTTGCCTTATTTCAAACAATATATGTGTTGTACCGTCGCTGGAGAGAGAGACTGCTCCAGGTTAGAAAGGTGGATGAAGTGGGTTTGAAGGGGTGGGGGGAAGGTTAGGGAACAGGGCGGGTGTGCCGCAGGTATCCGATGAAACAAATAGGTGTTTGTTTGTTTAACGTCTGGTACAAATTTAATTTCAAGACTGCCTGCATAGAGCAGCTTTCAAGATTAAACCTAAGTGCAGTTTAGATCTGATCTCTTAATGGGGGCGAATGTTTCAAATAGTAGGACTATTGATTTTTGTACTGTTGCAAACCTTTGGGGTTCTGCAAGTCTGTGGATATCTTCCTTGGTATGTGTGTATAGGGGATCGAGGTTGTGTGTGGTGCTAGTTTGGCTGCATTAGGGATCCCCAAGTGGAAAATGAAATTACTGATTGTATTTAAGATTTAAGCTGCAGTTTTGATTACCAACTGTGAACGGGTGCATAGACAGTTTCACTGAAATCAGAGAGGTTTGCATACTCAGGCCGTGCTTGGATTACAGTCAGAGTGCTGCTGAATAAATCACATGTTTCTGTTTAACTGCTGCCTTAAACAAATTCATAAGCAAATATGTACTTATTGCTTATGCTGTGTCTAACAATATATATATATTTCTTTTTGCAGAAAAACTATGGAAAGGCAGATGAAGACTGCAGGCACGGTATGAAAACACAGTTTTTTGCTACAGCTTATAGCAATGTGGTTGATTCTTTGGAGTTTTAAGCTTTAAGAAATCGCTTCAAATCTGGCTCTCTAGAGAAACGGATTTGTCCAAAATGGAAGTATTGCTGTGAGCTTTATAAAAACAATATTTGCCACTTTGCAAAAAGAAATAATGCAGTACATCACAGAGTATGTTCTCTAAGTATCAGCAATCTTCTTGCACTCTTTAAAGTAGAGTTATGATAACATAATCCTAATTGTTGTTTAAAATATACTTGGTTGTTGAGTCTACCTGCTGTTCTCCAAGGTTCAGTAGTATCGCTGCTAACTCTCAACCTGATACAACAAAATGCTGGAGTCAGTTGAATTAAAGTATGTATTTAGGAACATTGCCCTGTAGGCCAGTGGTGGGAATCCTGTGGCCTTGCAGGTTTTGATTTGTTGGAACTTCTATCATCTCCAATTGCTGGCCTTGCTGGCTGCAGAGTTGAAGTATAGCAGCCTATGGAGGATCACGATTTCCCACCCCCTGCAGTAGATTATGCAGAGTAGTGCAGCTTCTCTGTTACTAGCTTTTAGCAATGGGAAGCACTTGGGAAGCTTGACATAGCTGCATATGGATGCCAGGTAACTTTCATATTCAGGTGCCTGCATTTGTATAATAATAATGACCTAATTTGCATTTCTGGTGATCCTGCTTGCCATGCTTATTTATTCTACAATATTCTGACATGGTTGCCTTTAACAATCTTTGTTCAGAGGTTTGGATTTTTGTTTAAACGACTCTCCTCATCAAATAATTATGCTGTGGGCTTTAATTGGCTTGAGTGGTGGGTTCATTAACACCCATGTATTAAACAGCTAAAGCTAAATTGATGGGGAGGAATTTTAATGGGAATCATGTGTTGTTTTGGTTTTTGTGTATTACAGTCATTTCAGATGGGGGAAAAATCCTTTCCTCCTTGCAAAAGGTGGCAGCTTTCATTATCTTAAAAGGCAGCTCTTTTAAGGTTTAGTAATATGCAAACTTACTTACATTGGGTTGGTTACAAGACATCCTGGATCAGTAAGTGCTATTGACTGAAAGCTCTATGCAATAAGGCATAGAATTGGAAGGAGACATATAGGAACATATATAGGAAGTTACCTTAAGACTATTGGTCCAGCTAGCTCAGTGGTGTCTACACTGACTGGCAGTGTCTCCCCAAGATTTCAGGCAGCGGTCATTCCCAGGTGTACCAGCAATGCTTGGGATCTACTGGTTGCAAAGCATGTGCTTTAAGATTGAGTTGTGACCCTTCAGTTCTGATCCAGGACTCAGAGGCTCATTCTCTCTCCCCCCCTCCACTGTTCTGAATGTCCCTGTTTGTTCAAATGTATTGTTAATTCTCTGTATTTTATGGCACATGGTATTTTCAATTTGTTTTGAATGCTGTATTTCATAAATGTTAGCCATTGTCGGCTCTGATGAGAAACAGGATGATAAATTTAATTAATATATACATGTTGTTCTCTGTCTCCCTCTCTCCATGACTCAAAAACATTTCACTACTCTGCAAATGTTTCTTTTACTCTCAATGATGGGAGAGCAAAGGGAGGTATTTGAGGGTGCCAGTTTGGATATCCTAGTCTTATCTGATGTCAGTTCCAAAATGTAACAAGAACTTGCCTGTCTCATTTCATAACCTATTTTGGACAAAGAGCACCAAAGAACAAAGAGTATGGTGCTCTCCATTTTTTAATTAGATTTTGTTCATGTTAGGGAGATGACCCAGCCCTACATTAAACACTGTTTAAATTCCACTTAATTCGTTGAGAGAGTTACATACATCCGCGTTGACTAGATCACTGATCTTCAATTGGTGGGTCAGGACCCACCGCTGGGCTGTGGTCTGATCCAAGGTGGACAGAAGCACTACTACCATGGAAATATATGGTAAAAGATTAAGAAATGGGTCTTCAAATGCATGTTGAAAAGATTGAAGATATCTGGGCTAGATGATGCTGTTATGTTTTGATAATACAAATAGGATATTAATTAAAGCTTTGTATCTCTACCTCTCCTGTAGTTGTGGCTTTTGTTGTTAAATACGTTGCCAGTATCTGTACATTGGGAGCACAAAATTCATGTCAAAATTTAATTTTGTATTATTAAAATTAAGCCAGTACATACATTACATAAAGAAAATACACAATGCTGATTTGATTAGGACTGGTTCTGGCGTAAATAGGTTATTGATTATTTCCTTCAGATGCAGTTCATTGGAAATGTATTCTGTGCTTCCTTTATTGAAATGAATTTCAATTAAGAAAAAGCATGTAGAAGAGCAGTGGAATTTTAGAAGTACTCTTCATTAGGACAGAAATTATGTAGGACAAATTCCTAAGATGAGGATGGGGAACTTGTTGCCTTCCAGATGATGTAGGGCTACAACTCCTACCACCCCGGAATGTTGGCCAGATGTAGCACAATGTTTAAGTTCAAAGCAGAGCTACAAAGTTTCACATAAAACATGAGCAAAAGGAAACTACAGAGTGGAAAATGAGGGAGGACATTTTAAGATTATATTTCTGGGAAAACCCCCCACTAAATTTTACTTCTGTGATGTAGTTCAAGTTGGGGTGCCTTAAAAAACTGGTGTAAATAATTGGTGGCAAATAATGGAATATGATTTTCACTTTAGTATTGGGAGAAGGACTGGACAAGGAAGATGACACTTTCCGTGCAGTGCTTTGCTGCATGCATCTTAAAGGGAAGCTGCAGATTGTATCGAACGCTCTTTCTAAATCACTGATGGGTGAATCACTGGTAGGTGACAATTGATTATCTCTAGTTTTTTGAACTAATATACTTTATCTAGTAACGAAGGGGCTATGTCAGTAATTTTCAGCACTGAATGATTTGTGCTGAGCCCTAGTGAATATATTAATGCATGCAGATGTTAATAGATGAAGTGAAACATGACTCTCAGTTATATCCATGACTCTGATCCAACAGAGTTTGGCAGCTGTTGCATGTAACAAATACATTGGGTTGGATCCAGAGCTGCAGGAAGTCCTTTATCCTTGTTTCTAGCATCTAAGATGATGAGTGTGTAAAGCATGTGAGAGGACCACCTGAATTTGCTTCTCCTTGTATTCTGGCTTCTGACTGGAAAGGTAATTGATTTGTAGCACTCAAGCAGCAACGTCACTAGCTGCCTCTGCCTGCTGCTGACGGACTGCTCAAGACTTGCATCCTGTAGTATTGCTTGCAGTGGCCAAATACTCCTTCCCAGCTTTCACCAAGCAGTCTACAAAAATCTCTCCACTGCTGCTAGGCCAGGCATAGGCAAACTCGGCCCTCCAGATGTCTTGGGACTACAATTCCCAACATCCCTGACCACAGGTCCTGTTAGCTAGGGATGATGGGAGTTGTAGTCCCAAAACATCTGGAGGGCCGAGTTTGCCTATGCCTGTGCGAGGCCTTTTACTTCTGCCTTCTGAGATTCATCCACTTCTAGGCCAAGTCTAGACTAGAGGATGGTGTCAGCCTTCAGTTTCTTTTGGTTTAAACTGCACTGGAGATGGTGAAATCCACATAGCCATGGCTCTTCCAGACATACTGACTTCCTTTGGATTTCTTACATAGCAGTATGTTAATAGGGTAATAAGTTAATAGGATCAATATTTTGACGAGTGATCCAAAGTATGTTAACATAAAATTAACTCAGTATAGGAAAGCAATATAGGAAAGTTATAATGAAGTTCTGTTCTTTTTTAAAGAAACAGCTGAAAGTCTTTGCTTGTTTAATTTTCTTTCAAAAGCCAGGGGTTCAGTTTTCTTTTGCAGGTACTGATTCATTAGCAAGAGATAAATCCACAGTCTTAAAACTTTAACTTCCACCTTAAAAAAAGAATTTGAATCAAACCATTTATGTGTTTTATCTTATTTCTTTGGGTCCACTTATATTTGAAAGACTAAGGAAGTTTTCTTTTTTGTTCATAAATTTGACTCCTGTGAGCAGATTACATCAGGATTCATTGCTCTTTTGCTGATGTTTATGAAACACATTCTAGCAGAACACACAGGTTCAGGACACATGCATTGTCAAGTAAAGAAAGTGTGTTTGTTTTTAATGCTATTTAATGCTATTTGATGCTATTTTTACATAATATACAAACAATATTAAGCATACGCTTTTTGTTATAACTGCACATAACCTTGCAAGATTTACTGATACCAGCTTAAAACATAACAACTGTGCTAAAAAAGAAGTTAGGATCAAAGATAAAATCTGAAGACCAAAAAGTTGCATGGATTGTCACGTGTTAGTTATATACCGTATTTTTCGCTCTATAAGACGCACGTTTTCCCTCCTAAAAAGTAAGGGAAAATGTGTGTGTGTCTTATGGAGCGAATGCAGGCTTCGCGGGCTATCCCAGAAGCCAGAACAGCGAGAGGGAGCGCTGCGCAGTGCTCCCTCTCGCTGTTTTGCTTCTGGCTTAGCTGCGCAAAGCCTCTGCAGGGCACGGGGAGCCTTCATCTCTCTAAACTGCAATCCAATAGTCCCCAAATGGGTGTCCTTGGGCCATAGTTGTAGATCTTCCTATCCATAGGCAGCACCAGAGGTTGCAGCCACAGAAACCTCTGTGGCTATCCCTCTTCTTCCATTGGTGCTCTCATGGTAGAGGCGAAAAACAAAGAGGTTTTCCAAGGGCATCTTGGGGCAGATCAGGAGAAGCACTTCCATTCCACTTGCACACTCCTGGAATGGGGTAAAAAGGACACCTGCCATGGACCTGACACATTTCCCTTCCCATTGGAATCAGTGTGGGAGGAGATGTTAAAGGTAATGGAAGAGTGATTTTTTTAAAAAGGAAAAACATGTCCCTGTTACATGGGCTTTGGATTAGGTGGTTTGCTTGCTTTTGATTCTTCGCTCCTCTTTTGAATTGCCCTGTACTGATCGTTTTTATATGGGAAAGTTCTGTTTTGACCTCACTAGCATGGGTGGATTATCTGTTGGTATCTAGCATGCTTCCTTTACTGGGGAAGGATCTGGCAGCTCCTTTGGTCTGAGGTTCGCCTTTGAAGTACGTTGTACTTCAGTGGAAAGAAAAGAGGGGTAGAGTTGCACAGGGAAGTTAAGGCTCTGTTCCTCTCATATCAGGTTCACCAGGTAATACTGGCTAGACCAGCCTCCAGGTCTGAAGTTTTCAGCTGTCCTGGAGTATTAGTGTTATCAGTTGTTTTTAAGAGAGTCACTGCAGACATGCTTAAGGTTGGAAAGGAAGCTTTTATAAGGAATAAAAAGAAACTCCTGCCCAACAGAATGGCTGTAGTAAAAGTGTTAGGACATACGTTCTGACCATATAATTTCTCTCTCCATATTTTTAAGTTTTAAAATGTTTCCCATGCTTTAAAAAGTTTCCCATGGATTTTAAAATAATAATAGCATTTTTCAGTTTGGGACCCCTTGATACTCAAAGTCTGCCAGCACTTTCAGTGTATTTTCACTCAGTTTTAAACTGTCCTGTAGTGACCACAAATATGTAAGATATGTTTTGTTATAAACAAGGCCACCGATAATCGTGGTCTGCCTTTTGCTAGGAATCTCAAGTGGGCATCAGTGAAAACAGGTTGCTGGACTAGATAAACTAACTGGCCTGTAGGACTTTTATATGATACTGTGTTCTTATGGTCCAGTAGCTCTCAAAACTACAGTTTTATTAACCTTGGAAACAATGGTTAAAAAAACAGTTTTTGCAGTTGACAAATGGACAGCATGTGATAATGTTCTTTCTTGGCAGAACGGGATGGTAACTAAAGATCTGACGAGGCTGAAAACACTTCTTGTTGAAACAGAGGTAAGACTGGAAGAAATAAATATATTTCCTTTATAGAACTTTGGACTTTCTGTGCTGAGTTTTATTAGCACAGTTTAACCAGCTTCACCCCCCCTTAAAGCCATCTACATGGTTGTTGGTTTTCTTTATCCTTTTATATTTGTTTTCTGCTAAAAAAGACAGACCCAAGAAAGCTGAGAAATTGCTTTTTTGTGGTTTGTAATATGATGGAGAACATTTTCTTTCTTCATCTGTAGTAAATGATTCCTTTGTCTAATATTAATCACCCACTGTTAGCCTATCTTTAGCCTGGGTTGGTCCCAAGATTCTGTAGGCCCTTGGACAAAAGTGTATCAGCACCAAGCTTTTGGTGTCTTATTTGGCACTGCCCCTGCTCCGAAAACATCCTTCTTCCCTCTTTAGGCCACCCCTTCGTCTTCTAACTGAGGTTCCTCTCATTCAAGTAAAACTCTTCAGAGCTTTTATATCACCCCACCACACATGATGCTTTCCAACTAGGCCAGTTACCACAATAATCAGGTGTAGGGTCATCAGATGTAGAGAAGTAGTCTGATGGATTTTGCATTTCTGAAAGAGCCTTGGAGGCCCATTTCCCACATTCACTTTTGTTAAAGCCAGAGGTGATTTTTTTTAATCATTCCCACTGCTGCATGGTGAATATTTCTAATGAATGTAACCCTTGGTGGTGACAACTGCTACTATGTCAGGAAACCTGTTCTTCTCACACTTTTAATGTGGCATGGTAAGTCTCCAAGGAGGGGTGCATATTGTAAGAAATGTGTGCCACATGAAACATGATGTCGAATTAGCTTGTAATGACTGCACTGCATCAAAATAAACATGGAAACATGAATATTAAGTGTATAAGGGTCTGATTCAGCCAACATTAAGCAAATTTAAACTCAATTGATTCCAATGGGGGGGGATAAGTTCTTACGTTTTCCTATGGCAAATGTTTTGCAACATGCCAAACAAAAAAAAAATCACACAAAGACCTAAGCTTAAAAGATCTTTCTTAGTTGCTGCATTTTGCTTGAGAATAAACACCCTGATTCCTAAACTTAGCTATTTTCAAATGGACCACTCTCATTTGCATCTCCAGGGAGATTTTAAAAGGCTTCCAAGGTAAACTCAGAAATTTTCTATTTAGACCACGAAATGTGTCTCACACTCTTCCGTTTTTCCATCTCTGTTGAGACAATTCCCTCTATCTCTTACCACCTCTGTCATTTTCCCAAGGTTTTAGGGGAGTGAGAGACCAAAGAAACAGATGTCTTTGCCTGTTTGACCAAGCACTCCTTCCCACCAAAGATTATTTGGGTTAAAAGCAAATGAGCATGATATGCTCCAGACTTAAACAGAGACGCTGTTTCTGTCCACATAAACTGGGCAAGGCCAACAGGTGGTGGAAAGCAGCGCTGTGGACGTGCAGTGACTGTTGTCACTGCAGCAAAGGATAAAGCATCAAGTTGCAGGATCAGTGGCTGCTCTGATCAAACCAGCCCTCTGAAATGCATCACAGCAGTGAGTGTTTGTAAGCACATGTGTTCTGCTACAGCTGCCGCTGCCACTGGTTGTGGCTGCCTCCCTATCCAACCATCTAACAGTGCTAAGTAAAATGAACTGGGTTGATGGTGGAATTGGTGGTGGGTCCTTTTGATTCCCTGGCACTTGGACCACCCTCACTGATCTCTGACACTAGCCCTGACTTTAGAAAGAATTAGGTTTCAAACTTATGCCACTAGCACAAATAATTAACAGAATGAGCAGGTTTGGGAGCAATCCTAAAATATAGCTTAGTTTTAACATGGCAGTGGTCCCTCATCTCTCAGCCATGAGGAGCTAACCAGAGTTTCCAGTTATGTCTGAATTTAAGGAAGCACTGGTTACTTTAAATTATGGTTAGTGAATGAGCCAGGATTATAAACCTGACCTGAACAAAACATAGTCTGAATCATAGTGTTGAAGCAGCAGGGTTAACATTTATTACCTTTATAAACCTAAATTTATATTTGTTCCCTCAAGCAGTAAAACCAAAGTATATTTAATGTTTACATTTTTATAGTTAGTACTCAGAATGACGCAGGCTTGCGAAAGTCGGCGGTTCGAATCCCTGTGACAGGGTGAGCTCCCATTCCTCGGTCCCTGCTCCTGCCAACCTAGCAGTTCAAAAGCACGTCAAAGTGCAAGGAGATAAATAGGTACCGCTCTGGCGGGAAGGTAAATAGCGTTTCCGTGCGCTGCTCTGGTTTGCCAGAAGCGGCTTAGTCATGCTGGCCACATGACCCGGAAGCTGTACGCCGGCTCCCTCGGCCAGTAAAGCGAGATGGGCGCCGCAACCCCAGAGTTGTCCGCGACTGGACCTAATGGTCAGGGGTTCCTTTATCTTTACCTTACTCAGAATGATACTTGAAATTAATTTTGATTTCTTTATTGATTGACTTAATGTGCTCAGCATTTTTTTCTTTTTGTGATTTCAGGCAGCAGTTGGTAAAGTGCCCTCAGTATACCGTGTAGAAGAATTGGAGGAAGGTAAATAAAAATAGCTTTTGAAACTACCAAATGAAGGATTACAATTGTCTTGTCAATCGATGGCTAAACCGTGGCTATTTCACAATTTGGGATCAATTATTATAAAAGACTAGGAAGTGGCCTCTGATGTGATTTTTTAAACTAAGCATGAGATTGTAATCAAGAGGCCCTGGATTGTAATAGGTTGGATCCAGAGATCTTCCCACCAAATGGGAAAGGCAGATGCTGACTTCCCTGCTCAGTTCTCTCCCTGCTTTGTTCTCTCCCTGTAAGGGAGAGTCCCCAGAAAATGCTCCGAGGGCACTGCTATGTGGGTGGACAGTGAGATGGGAGGGTGGGGGCTGTGGAGAAGGGGGAGGTCACCAAAAATCGAGTGGTGACAACTGATTTTCTACCGTCTGCCCATTAGCCCTGAGACCCCACGTTGTATCCCGCCCCATTCAGCATTGTTGCTGAATCCTCAGCAAAGCATTTTGACAGAGTTTTCCGTGATAGCGGGGAAAAGTGGTGGCAGCAAAGTCAGAGAGTCTCCTGCAGAAGGAGAGAGATGGAAAGTGATCCAGCCCAAGGACTCCTGTTATTAGAAGCTCCCTCTGACCCACCTGCCACTAGATTCCACATTTCATATGTTTCTGCTGTTGAACAAGGGGCCGTTGGCTTTTTCCTGCTTGCAAAGGAATGTAATTACAGTGGTACCACGGGTTAAGTAATTAATTCGTTCCGGAGGTCTGTTCTTAACCTGAAACTGTTCTTAACCTGAAGCACCACTTTAGCTAGTGGGGCCTCCTGCTGCTGCAGCACTGCCGGAGCACGATTTATGTTCTTATCCTGAAGCAAAGTTCTTAACCTGAGGTACTATTTCTGGGTTAGCAGAGCCTGTAACCTGAAGCGTATGTAACCTGAAGCATATGTAACCCGAGGTACCACTGTATATGAATTGCATTAGGCTGCCTGTTGTTTGGCTCAGCACAAAATCGGTTATGAGACTGATACCTTAATAGCCCAAGTGTGTTTCCTGATACAACCAGAAAAATAACATAGATATTGTGTTTATGTGACAGGATGTCAGGATGGCTGGCAATTTCGACCCCCACCCAGGGGAGTCACAAGTAGTGAGGAGTACACACTATGCAGAAGGTAAAGTGATACTTGCTTTAACATCTCTCAGTATTTATCAGCATAGTTAAAAGGTATCAAAACTAGAGAAACATATAAAACAGAAACACATGGTTAAAAGGGTGGCACCTATTGTAACTTCTTCATTACTATTTCCATTACTATTTTGGCAGTATATCCAAGATGATTTGACAGGTAATTAATATTTTATATGATTTATAGGCGAAATTGTTTTCATTTTGACATTTTCGAAACAGCTGAATAGACAATGCTACTCCCTTTAAATACTTTATTAGTAAATTGCTTAAAAGGGTTTGTAATTGGTCAGCCCAAATGTAAAGAAATCCCTATGTCGAGAAAAGTAGTCATGTAAAAAAATGCAGAGAAATCCATTGGTAGTGAGTGGCAAGGATGTGAATGTTTGATTTGTGCCCTGCCAGATGTTTCTGTTGTACTAACATGAACCTGAAGTAAACAGAAAGGACCACTTGGTGTCACTATCATTCAAGAAAACGGGAGAGATAATTACTGAGATATACACCCTTTAAAGAAATACCCATTGTGCTACTTGCTTAGCAAATCTACTTGGAATGTTCTTTGAATAGTGATGTTGCAAAGTTCTTTGCACTTTGTGGGAGAGCAGATGCAAGAAATAATTTTGTTCAACACGCTTACCTGTTATCTGGCTCCTTTAGAACTCTCCTTAAGTGTCCAGATGCCTTTTTTTAAGTATGCCTATTGATTTGGGCATGCCTTCATTTTCTTTAACCAGCAGGCCCTCATGTCATGCCAGAAATTACTTTTTTGTGTGTTTTATAATATTTTTATTTGCTTTTACAAATATAAATGTATAACAATCCAAATTACATATCCATATTTTGAGATTTCTCCAAGTCTCTGGATTTCCCACCTTCCCCTCCATGGGTCAGATTGTGTACATCCTCTCAACTGCATATTATTTCACAACCCATATTTTATATCTTTCCATATTGTCCATGATATTCTCTACATTACAAGTGTTATTAAAATCCTGCTAACGCTGGCTCCCTCGGCCTGTAAAGCAAGGTGAGCACTGCAACCCCAGCATCGTTCGCGACTGGACTTTTGTCAGGGGTCCCTTTAACCTTTAATGTTTTCATATGCTTACCGTGGTCTCCTAGATAGATTATACATTTTCCCCATTCTTTGTTGAAGTTTTGGTCTTCTTGTTTTCTGAGCCTTCCAGTCAGTTTTGCCATTTCGGCATAGTCCAACAGCTTGGTTTGCCATTCCTCTCTGGTAGGGACTATGTCTTCTTTCCGTCTCTGGGCTAGTAGCACCTGCGGGGCTGTTGTTGCATACATGCATACATGTTGTATTTGGGGTGTCGGCACCTACAATTCCTAGTAAAACAACTTCTTTTTTTTTAAAGAATTTTTTTTCCAATTCATTATATATCATTTCCCAAAATGCTTTTATAACCTTACATGTCCACCACATGTACATTTCCATTTCCAGCATGTATTTGTACTTGTCTTAAACATTCTTGCTAACTTACTAGGAGTCAAATACCACCAGTACATCCTTTTCATATAATTTTCTTTCCGTGTACAGCATGCCAAGAATTTCAAATCAGTTTTCCATAACCTTTCCCAATCTGAAAGCTGAATATTATGCCCCAGATCCCTGGCCCAGTGTATCATTACATTAACCTGTTCATCTTTTGTATACCATTCCAAAAGCAGTCTATACATTTTAGACAGTAATTACCGTATTTTTCGCTCTATAACACGCACCCGACCATAACACGCACGTAGTTTTTAGAGGAGGAAAATCAGTAGGCGTGCCACCCGTAGGCATTCCCTCCATAACACGCACAGACATTTCCCCTTACTTTTTAGGAGGAAAAAAGTGAGTGTTATGGTGCAAAAAATACGGTACTTTTTAATGTCCCTCTGTTTCGAAAGCTGCGAAGCATTGGTGGCAGATGCTGTTCAAGGAACCTTGGCTCAGACCCTTCTTGGGTACATGGAACTAGTTACGAATGGGAAAAACAAACAAAAAACAACCTATGCAATTGGGGAATAGTTTAAATTTTAAGGGTTGATTGTCTTTCCTATTTTGTGTAGGTTTTTAGAGCAAGGAATCTGCAGGTATGGTGCACAGTGTACTTCAGCACATTCCCAGGAAGAGCTAACAGAATGGCAGAAGCGATACGCATCCCGCTTGATAAGGTTGAAACAGCAGAAGGAAAACAAGCAATGTTTAGGCAGTTACATGGAATCCCTGATCGAGAAATGGATGAACTCATTATCTCCTGAGAAAGTGGTAAGGGGGGGGGGAAGGGTTATTTTGTAAAGCGTTTATAAAACCCTCAACATAAAAACAATAGAATTAAAACAAAAATACTACATAAAACCAGCAAAACAGTAGTACAGGTGGCAACCGTTTTGCACGCGTCCAGTTGATGTGCAACTGCTGACACGTGCATCATTTTCGGCCACGGAAGGGGATGGGGACAGAATGGACTTACGTATGACCACTGACGTGCGCTATTACCCAGAATGCAACCCCCATGCAAACGGAGAGTTGCCTGTGTAAGAGCGTATGAAAACAATGACTCAACTCACCATGGTGGCAGATGATTTTATCCCCAAAGTGATGGGCAAGCTTGTCACTGGCAGCTCTATCTCAATATTCTTATTTCAAATGAATAGAAGAGCCTGATTTTGGCGATCTCTACTAGACCTGCTTGGTTAATTAATTCACTCGCACAGTACCAATCAAAAATATGTAACTATTTTTCTGTTAATTAAAAAACAACAATACCAAGTGATCCTCATTTCTGCAATTAAGAAGAGTTTATGGCTGCAATCCTATGCCTACTTCAGGGTAAGCTGGAGGAAGTTCCTGCTGTCTTTGTAGTTTGTTTCAAATTCATTGTAATGAGAACTGAGTTCTTCCTCGGGGTGTATGTGTGTTTAAATATAAACAAAGCAATAGGTATTGCAATTTATGACTTTACTTCAACCTTTGGGTAAAATGCTCATTCACAGGTGGGCCATTCCTTTTGTGGAATGGTCTTTAATTAAAGAGTTATTTTTCAACCCTAGTGTTGTTACCTTATGTGATGCCTTTTCCCTTTCTTTAGCTTAGTGAGTGCCTAGATGGCGTGAGAGTTGAACATAGCCCTGAACTGTCAGTTACTGTCACCACCAAAAAATCACAACAGATGTGGACGTTTGCTCTGACATGTAAGGTAGGATCTTTTTTTTTTGTACTTTGAAAGTATCGCTTGCCCTTAATAAGTTTGCATTTAACATTTTCAGCACCTTTTCTTGTTGTAATGAACACATTCACAGGGAGAGTGGGGTATGCCATGTTAATGAAGAATCTGCACATTCTGTGACTGTTGTAGTGCTAAAAGCACTTACATACGTAAGTATGCAGATTCCTGCCAACCGAGCAGTTCGAAAGCGCGTCAAGGTGCAAGTAGATAAATAGGTACCGCTCCAGCGGGAAGGTAAACAGCGTTTCGGTGCGCTGCTCTGGTTCGCCAGAAGCGGCTTAGTCATGCTGGCCACATGCTGACCCGGAAGCTGTCTGCGGACAAACGCCGGCTCCCTCGGCCAATAAAGATGAGCGCTGCAACCCCAGAGTCGGTCATGACTGGACCTAATGGTCAGGGGTCCCTTTACCTTTACTTTAAGTATGCAAATATGCAACTATGTATATACTGTATATACTATGTATATACTGTATATACTATGTATATACTGGTATATACTATGTATATACTGGTGTTAACATTATCTGTGCTGGTTGCAAAATGTGCTGATCCCACCTTTTCCTCAGCCTTAACATTTATCATTTTGTTGTTTCTGCCACCGAGTCAGATAAGGCTGGGAAAGGAAAGTTAGGTTTTGTGGAGTAGCGGAACTTTGTCGATATTGTAGGAACAAAGTAGAGATGAGGGTTGAGAGCTGGTTCAGTGCAGTGCCTGAGAGTGTGAGCCTGACTTCAAGTCTCACATTAGCAATGAACTGAGAAGGTAGTCTTGGACAAACTTGTTTCTTAGCCTCTGTTCCACATTTCTAATATAGAGATTATTAAAATGGCCCATGGCCGATCCCACAGGATTAGTTTTACAAGGCTTACTTGACTATTGTATGTCAAGCACTTCAGAACAGTAGAAAACGCTATACAAATGGGATGTATTATTAAAGGGAGTCATTCTAAGCATTTATCTCCCACCCCAATTAATAAATAAAAAGTATCCAAACTTCTTTTGGTCTTTAATTCCTGTTTTGTTTTGTTTTTAAAAAAGAAAAGTTTTTTGTTTTTTTTAATTGGCAGAAGTGAGAGCTGGTGTGGCATAATGGTTAGAGCGTTGGACCTGGGAGATCAGGATTCAAATCCACACTCTGCCATGATGCTCACTGGGTGCCCTTGGGCGGGTCACAATCTCTTAGCCTAACCTACTTCAGAGGGCTGTTGTGAAGATGAAGCAGGGAGAAAGAGAACCACGTACACCACCTTGATAATCCTTGGAAGATAGAGGTGGCATATAAGTTTGATAAATAAATAAATATTAAAAAGTGATGGCAAGGGTTTGGGATGCCACATTCTGTCCTTTGTCTTATCAAAGTTCATCCAATCTTCATACTTTAAAAAGCACAACAACACCAGTTATTTATACGCTTTTGTTGTTCTCCCATAGCCTGCAAGAATGCTGTATCGGGTGGCATTGCTTTATGATGCGCATCGTCCTCATTTCAGTATCACAGCAATATCTGCAGGAGATAGCACTACCCAGGTATCGCAAGCAGTCCCAGAAAACTGCCAGGAATGGATAGGAGGACAGATGGCCCAGAATGGAATAGATCACTCGGTGTACAATATCAGCATAGCCTTTAGCACAGAAATCTTTGGGACGTTTCGCCAAACTGTGGTATTTGATTTTGGAACTGAACCAGTTTTGATGCAACGAGTGATGATTGATGCTGCTTCAACAGAAGGTATTGTTTGCATGGTTTTGTTAACAAACTCATTTGTTGGAAAATTTGCTACATATTTTTTGTTGTTGTAAATTGCCTGGATGATATATGTGGCTGTAGTATTGTTACACACACTTTCCTAACTCTGAAAAGTCTCAGAACTTTCCTTCTCCAGATATGTAGCTCTCTCTTTTAACCAAAGCTGTGATCTTGCTGTAATCTTCTCTTTCAGATGCCTGTTATATTTTACCATATCATTAGGGCAGAGAAATAAAAAGCATTTTCCTTTTAGCTGTCTCTAATGTGTAGAGAACTATATAGTGGGATTGAAATAATGATCTTTAGGTTATTTGTTTAAGCCATTAAAAGTGTGTGTGTGTCTCATCAAAATAGCACTAAAAACAGAGTACATCACAGAAAAAAAGAGAACTTACTGAACTAAAACTTAAAAATAATCCAAAAGCCATAGCCAGATAAACTAAGCAGCAGTAGCTAAAAACACTGAGCACTGTACAGTGAGCTAGAGGGAAATGCCCTTTAAGAATACTAAAGCTTTTATCAGCTGCCTAAATGACAGTAAGGAGCTCTTAAGTTGGCAAGCAGAGGTTCGCATTGTAAGAAAGAGCCAGGCAAATCTCTTGAGGAAACACTTTCAGGCAGATGTGGCCTTCAGCCATGTCAGAGAAAAAACAACCACAGGGCAAAACAGCGCAGGCCAACTTTATTGTAATGTCAGCAATAAATACCCCCAAATTAATTATAAAATAAAACCACATCATATAAGCAGCAGCAGTCAGTAACATCAGTGTTAGTAACTGGTCAGACCTGAATACCTGGCAGAGTACAACAGTAACAACAAAGTATTTAGCAGTTTTCCTGAACATCCATAGGGGTTATGCATAGCAGACTTCTTTGGGGATAAGAGTTCCACAAGTGTGCTGTCATCATGGAAAAGGGCCTGGTATGTGGGCCAAAGTACATGTTACAGTGGAGGCTCATGTAATGTTAGCCTAACAGCTGCTAACCCACTGTAAAATGTATTTAGAAAAGATGTGTGTTTAAATTTGTATCCATCTGCTGCATTTACCCTGAAAGTCACCCAGCCCTTCGGTTTTTCATACCTGTCTGTGTGATTAACATGGGCCTGAGATGCAGGTAAAAGTGGCTGGAGGGAGGAAAGCTTCAAGGAAAAAACTGATGGGGAGCAGAAAGGCTGTGACCCCTTACTATTTCTCCATGTCAAATCACTTTTCCTCAAGTACTACTATGACTTCTTCCTCCATCATCATTATCAACTCTTGGCTGTTTAAAATAAAATTTGTAATAGTAAAATGATCACTAGGCTATCATAAAAAATGCCTGCACATTAGTTTGGCCCTCCTTCATCATCAGTCTGGTAGAAGTTAAGGAAGGCACATACAATAAGGCCTTTCTGGATTATCTTAAGCCACGGAGTGAGACAGTTTATACAAGAACCTGCATTTTCTGGTACATAGATGCAAAGCAATTTGGGCTTTATGCTACTTAAAGGTTTAGTCTTGAACCTTTAAGAAAATGGTTGGATTGCTGCAGAATCTTTCTTGGACTGCTAAGAAAAAAATGTAGCTAATAAAGTACATTCTGAATTTTTTGTGACAAATCTATATAAGGTTGGTGATCTTTCGAAGCATATTTCAATCATAGATGTCCTTTGACTTCAGTGACATTTGACTTGTGCCTTGAACACACTTATCTTGCTACATGTTTAGAAAGGGATTAAAAGTATAAGGATGTTTAAAAGCCCATAAGTTTATCCATGTAACCCAAAAAGTATTGATTATTTTGAAAGGTGTGTTGGCAAGTGGCATCTTTTGCAGGTGAAATGGAGGCAATGGACAAAACAGAAGGCTCAGATCTCAGCTAGTCACTAATTGTGCAAAAAAATGCAAAAAAATAGAGAAGTCATTATTAGTTTCACATGCCACGTTACTGTTGAACTGCATGTTGCCATGACTATAGCGTTCTTCGTATAATATGGGTCTGTGTGCACCTCGGTTGCAAATGGCAAAGCAAGGTTTCATATTCTTCCTTAGAAAGGATGTCAACAATTTTTCATGTGCATAGGAAAAATGAAAAAGTGAGCGGGGACTGAATTTGTTTGATTTATGAGGAAAGATAAAAAGAAGTATCTGTCTGCTGCATAGTAAAAAAAACTACCAGTAAAGGTGGGGGAGTATGTTATTGACAGAGATCTAAAAAAACAAATGCCAGGCAAGAGATGCAGGCAGATTTTTTTTTTTATCTAGTGTGAACAGTGATATAGATCTAGCGAAAGAAAGACTTAACAGGATTAAGTGCTAGGATCATTGAGCCAGTGTAGTTCTCTCGGTCAAGGTGCTGTACTGCTGCAACAATTCCAGATAGTGTTGTGCTGTACAAGGTCTTGCATGAATCATGTGTGGACAAAGGAATTGCATGGCAAGGGCAGAATGGAGCAATGACAACGCTAGTTGCAGTTCTTTTCATGTTAACTGGATTAGGCACATTCTTTTCCTTTTTTGCGTACATACACTTAGCATTTACTACCTCAAATCTATGTTAATATCATAGCTTATTGTCTAGAGTCCCAGCCTTTTCTCAACCTGTGGGTCCCCAGATGTTGAACTACAACCCCCATCACCCCTAGTTAGCAAGGCCAGAGTTCAGGGATGATGGGAGCTGTAGTCCAACAACATCTGGGGACCCACAGGTTGAGAACCGCTGGTAGACATTGCCCCACAGGACACAGATACATAAGTGGTGGCAGGGTGTCACACGCACATGGATCCCATCCACAAACCTCACTCTTATCAGTGACTGTAGACTAGGAAAAGAGAGGTAGATGAAGGATGCTGACTATTTTGGACTCTTGAAGCTACAACGCTTTGCAGGCACCCTAGGATTGGCCTATGCATTTTCAGAAGTAGGATCTCATTGATGCTGATGACATTTCTTGTTGGAACCGGACCCATTTTTCTTTGTGACATTTGAAAACAACCAGGTGTTTAAAATCAATCAGTTTTAATCATGAATGTTCGGTAATGTGTTACACTGCATTTCTAACTCAACCAGAGTAAGCCCCAGTGAATTTTGTGGGACTTCTGAGTAGACATGGTTAGGATTGCACTGCTAATCTTCTTTGCTTGGGAACATTTTCTTCTCCTTATAAATTTCTTTATAGGTAACCATATTGCCTTTCTTAGAGCTCCAGCAGCTCAATTCTTAGAGGATCATGCTGATCCCAGATATATTTAAATAACGAGTGTTTATGTTACAGAGTGTCTCAGAGATTTCTAACCTCCTTTCTCTGATGCGTATTTCAAAGATGTTAGGATGCTGCAGCAAATGTTTTCCAGATATGGGAGCTGTTTGCTTGGAACTCATATTAAATTGTTATCCTGCCTTTTTTACCTTTACTGTATATCTCTATCTTCCTGTCCATATTATACCATCTTAATTATTTTTCCCATCTCTTTGCTGCTCCAAAATATGGTAGTGTCGCCGCCTAGATAAGACCAAGATATTATGTAGAAAATCCCAGAGCAAAACTCATTTTCTTAAGTTGGAGACAGATAACTGAAGAATATGTTCTTTGCATGTTGTGGACTTCTTTACTATATGTTGAATCCAGGCAACAGGAATATTTAAGTCTCCACCTCCCAAGTAGTTTGCTTAGTTGTAAATTCCAATTTGAGTTCTTTGAGTTGAGTTGAAACATGAAGAGGAGGAGAAACGAACCATCAATCCTTGTTTTACAGACCTAGTCTGGTATGTTTTTCAGGATAACTTGTTAATTTTACATTCTTCCAGAGCTTCAGAGCTAGCTAGTTTCACAATGGACCCTGCAGAATGCTGAAGGAAAATAAAAGCTGCACACAATGTTGATTGTATGCTTGATTTTGTTTCAGTTTTTGAATATTGCTTTCTTTCCTCTCTGTTTAGAGCACAGTGTTTTGTTCTTGATTCCTTAATTTTTGCCATCTTATTCATGGCTTATGTACCATGAACTGTGGCATGTCAAACTACCCTTGACTTGCACTGAGGCATGGCCTTTAAAATCATTGTGATGAGCAGCACTAATTATTCAGCTAAGTGAAACCTTTGTGTATTCTGAATCTGGGTTGGCTAGAGCTGCAGGTGTTTTCTTGCTCATCCTGTTCTTTATTTATGTACAATAGATTTAAATCTCCAGCATCGCTGGAGCAAAGATGTGAAGCAAATGCCATAGTTCATGAATTGCTCTTTCTAGATTATCTGAATGCTTACAGCCCAAAGCAGGAAGACTGAATATGCAGTATAGTTGTTGCAATGCAAATAACTATTCAGTGTGAATTAAATTGTTTTCAGAGTGAATCACTGTGGTATTTTAGGAACTGTTATTTGATCCTCATGTAAAAAGGTGCCTGACCAGAGCCATCATGCCAGTCAACTGTGTATGTTTGCCTTTACTGTCTTTAAACAAACCAAACAAAATCCTCAAACACAAAATGTAACCCACAATTGAATCGATTTATCTTCCAAAAGTTCCCTGTCCATCTTAATTTCAGCTGGCAAGGATTCTCAATACTAGTTAATTAAAACAGATCAAGGAGCAACAACTACAGCACAAAAGCATAGGAATATATAAAAAGCCCACAAAATAGGCAAAATTCTTGCCTGTGACAATGGAGTGGGATTTACTTTTTTCTTAAGGAAGGGGTAAGAGATTAACAAAGCAGAAATGGGTACATAGTTTACAGACCTAAATTTTCTGCTACTCCTCTGGTGCTGGCTGAACGTTTCTGAATATCTTTACTTTTGAAAGCTCATTTTAAAGAATGTATCTTCTATATTAGTCGTCTTCTCCTTTAATAAACAAAGAGCGTCCACTACCATGTCTAAGATGCAAGTGATGTTACCAGTGGGTACAAGCAGTTTTACTAGCTGTGAAAGGTTCTTGAAGGGACAAATCATGTCACTTAGGCATCTAGCGGAAATCATGTATGTTGTCTCTCCCATCTTACATGTGTATGTTTTTGTGACATATTCATGAGGTGTCACAAACTTCATAATAGTACCCATTTACCCATTTATGTGAGACAAAAGTATCCAATTATTATCTTTCTCAATTTATCCCTCTGCATTTAGATCTTGAATACCGGATGAATGCACGACAACAATTACTAACTACAGCCAAACGTTGGGATTCCACTTCTAAGACTATTGTAGAATTTGAGCCAAATGATACTACTGAATTGGATAAGAGCCTTCTGATTAGATACCAAATTCCTCTGTCTGCTGACCAGTTATTTACACAGTCTGTCTTGGATAAATCATTGACCAAGAGTAACTATCAGTCACGATTGCATGATCTCCTTTATATTGAAGAAATAGCACAATATAAAGAAGTCAGCAAGTAAGTAATGTTTCTACTAAAACTTGTCAATTGATCAATACTGCTACTTTATTTGACATTACAGATCATTGCTTTCTTACTCCTGCGAACCCTTGAGTACTGCAGCTTGGGGAAATTCTCCCATAGTCAAGAGAATTGCATTTTATTATACAGCTATTGGCTGTATGATGGCTTCATATGAAAAAATATGTTTAAGATGTTTTTGGGAGGTAGGTTATCCTCATTGAGTAAACTTTTCCCACCCCCACACCTGCTACATGACACTAAATATCTGAGCAGTGCATTGAGCTTTCTGAAACATCAAATGGTACCATTAAAAATATATATATATATCATTATCTTATGAAATAAAGGTAAATGGTAAAGGACCCCTGGACAGTTAAGTCCAGTCTATGGGGTGCAGTGGTCATCTCGCTTCAGGTCAAAGGAGCTGGCATTTGTCCACAGACAGCTTTCCCGGTCATGGGGCCAGCATGACTAAACAGTTTCTGGCGCAGTGGAACACGGTGACAGAAACCAGAGCGCACGGAAACACCATTTACCTTCCCACTTCAGCCGTACCTATTTACCTACTTGCACTGATATGCTTTCGAGTTGCTAGGTTGGCAGAAGCTGGGACGGAGCAACAGGAGCTCATCCCGTCATTCAGATTTGAAATGCCTACCTTCCGATCGGCAAGCCCAAAAGGCTCAGTGGTTTAGACCACAGCGCCACCTGTGTCCCTATATCTTATCAAATACAACACATTAACATGGCATTTTTAAATTTCTTTTACATGGAAAAATGGGATTCACACTTCTATCTCTCTGCGTGTATTATAATGCATTGGACTTGCTTAGGGAACATTTTGATTAGCCTGTTCAGTTAGAATGACATACTTCCAAAGATCATTCATGAATGGGAATCTTCACATGAGGTCAATCTGGTTAATCAGTCATTTAGTATGTGCTCCAGGACGAGGAGTTCTCATTCATTCTGCATTTTAGTGGCTACTGGTACTATTTATGTTCCAATGCCTAAATACAATTAAGTTGTGTGTGTGTGTGTGGGGGGGAATTCCGGAGAAAGTTTTTTTACACTCTCGCTAGCCCCATGATTAAAAATGTAACCACTGCATTTTCTCAGATGTGCTGTGCTGGAGCTTCTCCCTAATTTGCTTCACTGACTCAGTTACTGACTTGTGCTCACTGTACATTTTTTCTAGCATCTAGAAAAAAGATTTTATCACAGTTCACACAAGAAGCAAGCCAAATATTTTAAGGAACACAGAGGCCATTTCTTTCTCTCACTATCTGTGGATTATATCTTAGTAAAGAATAAATTATATCGAGCTTAAATTTATAGGATGAGGGCCTCAGAATTAATTGTTGTGTTATTTTGTTAATGTGATTTTATGAGCAGGCATGAAAGTGTGCCAGTTAGGATTGCATTTCTGAGTAGTTGCATAACAGACCCTTAAGCGTTAGAGTGAAAGCAGCTACTCTAAAATTCAACCAAACAATTCAAAATATGAGTAATACAGAACATAGACGATTTCTGAGCAAATATTTGGGAGAGAAGCTAAGGTTTGCATCCAGTGAAGTAGTCCCATTTGCTCAAGGACTTCTGCTTATTCAACAGAATTTACTCCTTGCCCCCTCCCAATCTGTTCTGGGTTTCACCCCAACTCTGGAGAATTTCTTTTCAGGAGGGTCCGCAGAAAGAGGAGAGAGAGGGGGAGAGGAAGCTCTGTTGCCCAGAACTTCTGTCACACAGAAGCTCTTGTGTGAATGGTATGACTGTTGGATACAGTCCTAGTCCTCAACTGGCTTAATCTAAGACATATTTATGCAGTATAGTTGGAGCCACTGATGGATACAGTATTGGAATTATTGTAAAGTAATTGTGTATTTTGTTTAACAAGGTGGTGCCATTTAGTTTCAGCTCCAGTGTGCTCAGTTTCCAATATTCACTCCCTTGTTTCCCTTCCCTAGTTGATCACTGTATTTAAAAATTATCTATGAAGAGGGAGCACCCGCTGTTCTGAAAATGCCAAAATTATATGTTTATAGCTTATATAGCATGTTTCATTCACTCAGGCAGACAAATCTAAGGGCTCTAAAAACAATGTATCCTCTGCTATTTTCCTGTTCTTATTTATAGCATTCCTGAGTTGTATTGTACAGTGGAACCTCAGTTTTCGAATGTAATCTGTTCCAGAATACCGTTCGACTTCTGAAACGTCTTGAAAACCGAAAACTGAAAGTGGAAGCCTCAATTCAATAGGGAAACTCAAAATGAAAGCCGTGTAGCATGTTCAGCTTCCAAAAATCATTTGAAAACCTAAGCAGTTACTTCTGGGATTTCAGCATTCAGGTTCTGAAACGTTCGTTAACGTCTCCGTTAACGAGAACCGAGGTTCCACTGTATTCTAAAGGACAGCTTACAGGTACATATTTGTACCTATAGGTTTTCTCCATGGGTTAATAGCAGATTTGGGTGGGGCTTTGTCTGCCGTCCAGTGTCTTGCTGCTTCTGTCCATCCCTAAACACACTTTACTCGGCCTAATATTAAGACTGGCCAGCAGTTGTTAGATTCATCTGCCAGCCTGGTTGGCTTTTGTACCTCGGTTCTCAAACTTAATCCGTTCCGCAAGTCTGTTCCAAAACCAAAGCATTCCAAAACCAAGGCACACTTTCTCATAGAAAGTAATGCAAAATGGATTAATCCGTGCCAGACTTTTAAAAACAACCCGTAAAATAGCAATTTAACGTGAATTTTACTATCTAACGAGACCATTGATCCATAAAATGAAAGCAATAAACAATGTACTGCAGTCACACAATCAATCAGTAGTTGAACTGGCTTCCACACAGTCACAAAAACAAAAACAAAAAGAGCCACAAAAACGCAAAATAAATAGCAAAATAAATAGCAAAAACAGATAGACCTTAGCTTAACACTCAAAACGGAAGTGTGGCACTCAAATTGGAAGTGTTAACACTCAAAACAGAGCACGTTCAGCTTCTGAAGAAAGCTCACAAACCGTAACACTGTGTTTGGGTTTCAAGTTGTTTGAGTAACAAGGCACTTGAGAACCAAGGGACCATTGTACATGGAATGAGGGAGGCATCATTTTGTTGCACACCTCATGCATTGGAGTATCTTGGGGGAGGGTAGCGCTTCTGGGATATATATTTCAATCAGGAAATTAGCCTATAGGAAAGAGTTGCGGGGGGCTGTTGCCTGTCATCCCTCAGTGTCACAGCCCCAGTCAGCATTCCACACCCATTTAACATCTTTTAAAACTTCTTGGAGATCCTGTACACAGACCTTCCACTTCAGCCCTGGTTTGGCCTTCAGTTTTCATTTTGTTTTCATTTTGCTTTTCATTTTGTTTTCTCTGCTGGGTGCCATTTCACCCCCAGAACTAACTGTACGCTTTCTGGTTTAGGTTCAACATAAAAGTGCAATTGCAGATTGTAGCAAACTTCATGCTCACCGGTGTTTCTGGAGTTGCAAAGTATGCCCAAAATGGACAGCTTTTTGGACGATTTAAACTCACTGAAACACTTTCTGAAGACACTTTGGCAGGACGACTGGTGATGACCAAAGTCAATGCTGTTTATTTATTGCCAGTCACTAAAGAGAAGTCAATACTGACCCAAGGAACCAAAGAAAAGGTGTATGAAGCAGCTATTGAAGAAAAAACAAAGGAGTATATATTTTTGAGAATATCCAGGGAATGCTGTGAAGAACTTAATCTTCGAGCAGATTGTGAAATGCAGGTATGTGTGATGGGAAATTTCTGATGTATTCTTTCAGCTGCATTTGCCTTTCAATACTGTAGGTATCTCAGCCATAACATACCTGACTCTGATACTAATTTATAAGCATAACTGAGAAGCAAGTAAGTGCCTCATCTAATTTTGCACCAGGAGTTTGTGACACAACAAAGGAATTTCATTGTTATGGTCATTCGCCATAGGGCTTATTCTATGCACTGGGGGCAGAAATGTGTAGGATCCTGATTCTTCTACTGGTGCAATTAAGCATTACAGAATGGGATACAGGATCCATTTTCCTTGACTACACTTGGTGCAGTTCAGTGTAAACAGGAAGGGCACCTGTGAAAGCCACGCCTGCAGTTTCCGTGGCCAGGAATAGAGAGCGAGGCAGAACTGCCAACATGATAGCCACGAGGGCTTGGAACACCTCTCTTCCAACTTCAGCTGAAAACACCTGGTTGTGGGCCCATCTGGAAAGCTGTGTTATGCCTAGCCGGGATAAGATTTTGCAACAACACTGCTGGTGCCAGCCATTACGAACAGTGTTTCATCTTCTGCAGTTCATTGGGATAGGACTTGCAGAATTTTGAAATTATCTTATTATACTGGGAATAATCTAAAAATTTCATTTAGCATTTATGCCTGATTTTCTAAATTGAACACAGTGCAGTGTTTTGTTTTGTTTTTAAAAAGGTCTAAATTGTGCATTTTATTTAGTTTTAATACTAAATGAATCTAAATTTCTTACTCTAAAATGGATGTGTTGGGCGCTTCTGTTTCCTCAAGGTTTCAGCATCAGTACTTGCCAACAAAGGCAGAGGTTTTTTGTTTTTGTTTAATTCCCTTTGAATTCATAATGCTCATAGAAGAATGCTTATGGACTGTGGAGCCACCGGCAACGTTGTTTGTAGATATACATCTGTGAAGTAGCATGTATTCTGGGCTCTTTTTAAAGCCAAACTCTTTCTGTTTCCCTCTTTCCTTTTTATTTCCCAAATCACTAAACATGCTGTCTGTTCCTGTGGCTGTGACCTATCCTCACCAACTCTTTTTGACCCCCACAAATCTGGCTTCAGTCATCTCCACTGATTGAAACTGCTCTAACCAATGTGTCTAACAGCCTCTTCTATGCTAAGGGTGAGTTCACTGGAGGGCATTTATCACAACCTAACTAAAGGGAGCATTCACCATTATCCTCCTAATTATTGCATCCTAACTTCCACCCCACCTCAGAAGGTGGACATTATTGTGCAATGATGATGGATGGTGGTGTGACAACTTTGCTCATGACAAAAATAGAGAGCATAGTCCGATAGACTCCAGTCACCTGTTGCCAGTGGTGCGGTTCCTTTGCGAAATAGCTTCCCTTGTCACAGCTGCAGGACGTATCACTTACACTGAAGAATTGTGGACACACACTTTGCCTGTGGTTATCTCACGCTCACATCTCAAAATAATCACTACTTTTCTATCCTAAATGTTTGATCTTTATCACACCCATGTCTTTCAACTTTGCTTCTGACGGGGCCAATTTTATGCTCATCATATAAATGACATAAAATTGAGACTCTGCAAATTAGTTGGAGCCCCTGGTGCTTTATAGCATAGCCCCTGGTTCTAAGCAGTTTTGACTTTCACTGGCCCACAAAACTCCTTTTATGAGATCATAAATTGAGACTTTTAAAAAAATAAATAAAGTGAAGATTCATCTTGGGGGGCATCTGTCTGTAGACATATCAGAATGGAGAGATTGAGAGCAGGATAGGTGCGGACCTGGGGTTGTAGCCAGTACCATCACAGCTGATGGTAAGACTTGTATCCGCCGAAAGGGGAAAGAAGCCATTTCCCCTCACTCCTGCTGCCCTCTGGTTCTCTACTTTCTCTGGAGAGTCTTTCAGCCCTTGAGTAGATTTAGGGGGAAGTGAATTGGTGAAAATGGCTTCCCTCCCTGTTCCATGGGCTGCAGCCTTACCATCATCTGAGTGATACTGACGGATGCAACCTATACAAATGAATATTTATTAATGGATTGACGTGATCAAGCTGGATATTGTGTTGGAATTCCTAGGGCTCATTCACATGGAATTTTAATGTGGATTTGAAACTGCTTGTGTACCAATTTTTTTGGTTGTCCTCCACTTAGGTTTATTTTGTAAAATTTATTCACCGATTTAAATTTGTGAAGCACATTTGCCTTTTATCTTAATCTTTAATACGGAGGATTTGTGCAAGAGCAATATTGTCTCAATCTCCATACTAAATTTAAATCAAATATAAACAGGAATCACCATCTAAAATATGTCAACATGAATTGGTGAGTGAAGGGAGATGGGATGTGGAGGTAACCAGGGGAAGGGCTAACCTAAGGAAACAAAAGGAAGGAAGAATCACGGGAGCACACAGCACTGGGAGCACACAGCACTGTCTGAACGGTGTGAAATCTACCAGAAAGTTGACTGCTGTGTATTTGAGTGGGTAGGAGTGGAGAACCTTTTTTGCAGCTTCTCCCAAGGTGTGAAATACAAAATGCTTCATTTTGTGAAACAAATGAAATATGCTGGTAACATCTTTTAAAAAGTAGTAAAAAAAGTAAAAGGTAAAGGACCCCTGGATGGTTAAGTCCAGTCAAAGGCAACTATAGGGTGCGGCGCTCATCTTGCTTTTATGGCTGAGGAAGCCGGCGTTTGTCCCCAGACAGCTTTCCCAGTCATGTGACCAGCTCAGCATGACTAAACTGCTTCTAGTGCAATGGGACCCCGTGACAAGTGCCAGAGTGCATGGAAAAGCCATTTACCTTCCTGCCGCAGCGGTACCTATTTATCTGCTTGCACTGGTGTGCTTTCGAACTGCTAGGTTGGCAGAAGCTGGGGCAGATCAATGGGAGCTCACCCCGTCGCACAGATTCGAACCGCTGACCTTCCAATTGGCAAGCCCAAACAGCTCAGTGGTTTAGATCACAGTGCCACCTTAAAAATGTAGTAAAGACACATCTACATACATGCCACATGGGGAAAAAATGGTAAAGGAGGTGGGTGCGTATGTAATAATTGAGGTGGGGGAGGGACATGCATATGCCACATTTTCATCCCATCAAGTAATACCCACTAGTGCAGATGGGAAGCATTGGTTAGGAATCAGAGACAGAAAAGTCGGTGGATATACTTGCACCATAGCACTCATGGAAAAATTGGATCTGAGCTACTTCATTGTTTGAGTTAACACCGTCATATGAATACAGCTCCAGTGGATGATTGGAATACAGAATTGACACAGAACAGTTTCATCAGTAGCTAATACGCCTTCTGCATTGTGCTACATGTATTAATACTACAGTGTTTCAGGGAGCTACAGGTGATGGAAGTATCAGGAGCAAAGGTTTGAGTGATAGCGGCCGAAATTTGAACGAGCATTTGAAGTAGCTTGCCTGTGATGGTGGCAAAGAGATCTTGCCTCACTGCATCTTTCTGTCCAACCATATTGCATTCAACCTGACCATGATAATAAAATTTAACGTATGGTAGCTCACTGTGACAAAATTGCTATGCATCTGCTGCATTTTGGAAACCACATTAAGTGTTATTCTGATGCAGGAGGTGTCGACAGCCTCCATCACTGAACCATTCTAGTTGATTTCAACTTAGAGTTGAAGAGTTCTTGCAAATATCCATGTCTCCACTTATCCCTTTGTAATCAACTTTGCTCAACTAGCTAATTTGGTTGAGGGTGAGAGCATTGCTCTCTTAAGAAAAGAATTTGAAGGATGCAATTGCCAGACCTTTACTGAAAATAGCTACTTTTAGATCCATTGGAACTGAATAATCAGTACTTTTTCTACTTTTTTGATCAAGATGATCAAGTGACTAATAGAGATGCAAATGAAGAAGCCTCTGGATTAAACTTAATTATCTAGAGTCAAATGAGCCTGGCTTCATGGCTGTTTCTAGAACAAAAATTGCATTGATTGTCCTGGAGGTTGATCTCTAATGGAAGAAAAACAGAGGGAATGTGAACCTCACAGGAACCCCCCCCCAGTGCAGTCCTAGGCATGTCTACTTCAAAGTAAGCCCCATTGATTTCAGTGAGACTTACTCCCAATATAATATAGGATTGCTGCCTCAATGGTTTTCAGTACCATCAACTGTGATCATATGATATTCCTGGATCATCTGCCTGAGGGTATGATACACCACACTAAACTGATTGAAGACGTCCCCTCAAAACATGTTCTTTGAGATTCTTTCCCTGTGCAACATCTTCATAAACCACCAGTTACTTATTCCATGTGAGCTTGTGCTGTATATTTGGAAACTTTGGTTAATTCAACATCAGAACATTAACTTAATTTTGAGAGTGAGATGAAAGGAACATGCTCTGGTCCAAGAACAACTATACTGGCTCCCAATCTGTTTCTGAGCAAAACTTAGAGTGTTGGTTTTGATTTTTAAAACCCTAAATGGACTTGGTGCAAATTAAACAAGACAATGCCTTTTCCACTCATCTTGTCTGTACCTCTATGATCAGTAGAAGATGTCTTGCTCCATCCATTGAATTAATGGAAATGAGAAGCAGATATATCACCTCTCTTTATAACTTCTTCCGTTTATGTTCTTTCCCCCATCCCTTCTCTGTCCTCAACTTTCAGAAATTAGTGAAGATCTTAAACTTGGGAAAGTAGGGTAGATGATTTTTTAAACTGTCTGCTCTGTGGCTTTCACTGCTTTATCATTCTGACGACTGTTTAAAACTAATTGGTATATCCTATTTATTTATCTGCTTGTTTTCAAACTTTTTGTAAAACCTTGCCAGGATTCTTTGGTGGGTATGTGCCAGAAAACAAAATTGATTAAATAAATAAGTAGGTGATGTATAAAAAATATCAATAAAGTTGCTTCCTTAGGGACTGCGGTCCGTGATACGTGTTTCAGTATAAACTATTTACTAATGCTTCATGTATTAACCAGTTCACTCAATTGGGATAGCATAGTTCTTCTAAAACAAAAACTGTTTGTTTAGATGGTAAAATTAGATTTGACAATTTGAGACCCTATCTGCCTGCGGACTGCCTTGCCAGAGTTGTGCATGCTCTGGTTATCTCCTGCTTGGACTACTGCAATGCGCTCTACGTGGGGCTACCTTTGAAGGTGACCCGGAAACTACAACTAATCCAGAACGCGGCAGCTAGACTGGTGACTGGGAGCAGCCGGACTGGTGACTGGGAGCGGCCGGACTTGAAAGACCTACATTGGCTCCCAGTACGGTTCCGAGCGCAATTCAAAGTGTTGGTGCTGACCTTTAAAGCCCTAAACGGCCTCGGTCCAGTATATCTGAAGGAGCGTCTCCACCCCCATCGTTCTACCCGGACACTGAGGTCCAGCACCAAGGGCCTTCTGGCGGTTCCCTCACTGCGAGAAGCCACGTTACAGGGAACCAGGCAGAGGGCCTTCTCGGTAGTGGCGCCCTCCCTGTGGAACGCCCTCCCACCAGATGTCAAAGAGAACAACAACTACCAGACTTTTAGAAGACATCTGCAGGCAACCCTGTTTAGGGAAGCTTTTAATGTTTGATGTATTACAGTATTTTAATATTTTTTTGGAAGCCTCCCAGAGTGGCTGGGGAAGCCCAGCCAGATGGGCGGGGTATAAATAATAAATAATAAATTATTATTATTATTATTATTATTATTATTATTATTATTATTATTATTATTATTATTATTATTATTATTATTTTAACCTATCTTTCATAGAACTGCAGAGTGCTGATACTAGCTGCAGATAAGCACTGGGAATATGATAAACGTTCAGCTCTCTGTACATTTTAGTGTCAGTCTGGCATTGGTTGAAGTCAAAACCTTGTGCCATTTTATGTTTTCCTGGCAAGGATAGTTCCATTTGATGCCTTTAATTTAATACATCCTGTGGTTAACCATTAAAGAATTAGTCTCAGTCAACTGAATTAAATGCTTTCTTCATCATATAGCATCTGTAGGTGTAAAGTGGCTGACGTTGGCTGTCTAGTAGAAATAATTTCAAATGAAGGCCACAAGTGCAGATGGAAATAAATTCATTCTCACTAATAGATATCACCAATGTCACGTTCCAATCAGTCTGCCAAAAAATTATGCAAGAATCATAATGTTTTCATTTAAGGTGCATAATTAGCCTAAATGCTGATTATGCCACTGGGCACTTGGGTTGTGTTTATTTTCTAAAAACAATAATCAAGACCACTAATTGACTATATCAGGAAATGCTACTGGAATACAAAATTAGATGGGCCATTTATCCTGTCAAGTCAGTTTTCTCTTACAAGTTATTGTGAAGCTTAACTTCTTCATAGCATTCTTCCATTTTATTAGACACCAACATATTTCAGTGAGCATTATGTTTTACAGTAGGGATGGGCAACTGGAGGGGGGCAAATATGGCTTTTTACATATATTTCCTTTGGTCCTCATTGTGTGGACCTTCCCATACAAGTCTTATTGGTTCTATGTTAAGGTGTGTCAACTTTGTATTTATTTAGAGGCAGGCAGGACTTTGCAAAACCAGTGGGAGAAAGTGAAAAAAGAATTAAATAAATACCGGTATAAAGGTTTTTGTTTTTTGTTTAAATTGCAGCCATACCCTTTTTATGGTGTCAAATTGTACTTGTCTGCAGGTGTAGTTAACCAAGGAAAGACTTTTATTCTTTCTTTTTTAATGTTAGGATAATAGTTTTGGAAAAAAAGGGTTTCTTTTCTAACAAAGCCAAGGCTTTTATCTGCACACTCTATTACTCTGACTATATTTCTTGGGAATTGTGGTGCATAGCATGTTCTTTTTATTTTTGCTAAGTACATTGTGTGGTTGGACAACCTCACACACTGCCTTTTCATTATTCCTTTTCACAGTCTGCTTTGGTATTGTGTGGTAGTTTTTAATGTTTGGTTTAGTGCATTTATCAAATATTTGAGCCTTACTAACGGTTAACAACAATTCTTGATTTCTTTTGGGTTAATAAAATAGAGTTTTATCTTTCTTGGTCCCTTAACATATTTTATGTTTCAACTTTAATCAATAGATTAACTATTGTCATTCCAATAGTTATGGGGGATACTTCCGTGGTTAACAAGAAGACATTGATGAATGCTGTAATTCAGTAAGTCTGTAATTCAGAAGAGATATCCCACAAATAAACAACAAACTATATGTGGGCATGCTTCTTTGGTTCGCAATCTTCTTGAGCATTGATTCTTAAATAGAGGATCAGTGAAGGAAAACTATGCCAACCTGATCCAGATGAGAAACGGTGTGAGAAGGGACAAAAATAAATTTGGATTTAGCTTAATGGTTCTCAAACTCTCCCTGCCCCTATGGACCACCTGAAAAATGCAGGCCAGTTTTCATTCAATGCTGGCGTTGTATAACCAGTATTGTATTATGAAAATTGCTGCCCAGGGCCCTGTTAACCTTTTTCATAAAGTTGGTCCTCATCAAAGAGTTTCTGTCTCTGTCTTTTTTTTGGGGGGGGGAGGCAGAGTAGAGATAATATTGGGAACCACTTGCATGGTACCTTACTAGTTTGAGAACTGCTTCTAAGTCATGTGTTATCATCTCTTACTGCTGTTTATAAATTACCACTGTGCTTATTTTATTTATTTGCGTTAAATTGTCAGACTGTACCTCTTGTATTTCATGACCATTTGGCCTCCACTATTTGCATTTTCCCCCTTTATACTTTCTCTCTTATCTCCTCTAATCTGTTTGCCTGCAGAGGAAAATACTGTACCACAGTAAAGTTAACCTGTACCACAATAAATCTGCTAGCCTTTAAGATGTCACAAGTCTCTTGTTTCATGTTGCAACTGTAATGACATCCCTCTGGAAGTCGCCTAATACACTATCTCAAACATGGGCTAGAGTTTTCACTGTTATTTTTTGACAATTTGAGTATGGTTGCTGTATATTGAAGTATTGGGTATAGCAATTAATAAGAAATCTGTAATTAAAGAGATTTTAGATTGTATTGTTTGCATAAGAATCAACCTTTCTTTCAGCACTTTGATTTGGAATATATTTTTTTGTTTTTGGTCATAAGCACAAATGTTAAATTAAAGCTGTGCACATTTCTAGCTTTCATGACTAACTCCCTTCCCAAGGCTTTGAGCTGCATTAATCCATTTTTTTCAATGAAAATGTCTGTCATTATTTGCTTAGTTAGTAAGACAATTGTTTGAACTAATTTTATTGTTCATTTTCAGACATAGGTTCTGGTTAAGATGCTGTGTTCTGTGCTGAAACATTGCTGAAGTCTAGTAATATTTTGGGGGGCTTTGTTATTTGCTATGAGTATACAGTAATTGAGAAGAAAATAAATTTTAGCTAGTGCTCAGCCAGAAATCACTTCTGTGGTGTTGAACGTGAATGGTTAATTCACCCTGTTCCCAACCTTTCCATAGCATTTCCACAGCTTATTGCTGACTTATCCTCCTTGGAGGGTTAGTTGTGTATATGATGGCTTATGTTGCAGTTTTGCTATCAGTGGACCATGCTGTATTATGTGTCATGTTCTTTGTATTTTTTTATTTTTAAAAGGATATTCTGACTCTGTCAGTAGTCAGTACAGTGGTACCTCGGGTTACAGACACTTCAGGTTACAGACTCCGCTAACCCAGAAATATTACCTCAGGTTAAGAACTTTGCTTCAGGATGAGAACAGAAATTGTGCTCCGGCAGCGTGGCGGCAGCAGGAGGCCCCATTAGCTAAAGTGTTGCTTCAGGTTAAGAACAGTTTCAGATTAAGAACGGACCTCCGGAACGAATTAAGTACTTAACCCGAGGTACCACTGTATATGTTTTTGTAGACCCAGGGGTGGACATTGCTCAAAGGTAATCCATCAGGGATGGGGCCAGAGACAAAGGTCGGTGAGGCCACCCCTTTTCTTTCTCACTTTCTGCCACTCTTTTCTTTTCCACCCCCATTTCTCCATTTCTCCACTCCTTGCCTTGCCACCTGCCAAAATTTGACTGACGACCTGTGCTACTGACCTTTGCTATAGTTCTTCTATGAGAACACTGTATTTCATTTACCGATGCACGGTCTGAGTTATTATTATTATTTTTTAAAAAAACCACTTGTACAACTATGTATACAGGATAGTAGCCAAAACCACAAATTGTGTTACTATTACAAAAATGTTTCTCTTGGGCTTTCCATTTTTTTTAAGTTTACATAAAAGCATTTAGGAAAGGTTTTGATCTAATCTGTAGGATTAGGTGTTGTGAATTTGTTGGAATATGTGATTGCAGTAGTTCTGTTTAGCCCAAGTCTAAAACTATTTATTTCAGTTGCCTGTTTTCTGGCATACCTTTTCATTTATTAATTTTGTATGTACTGTAGGTTGAACTTCAGTTTCAGTTAAACCGCTTACCCCTCTGTGAAATGCATTATGCCTTGGACAGGATCAAGGACAACAGTATTCTCTTTCCAGATGTCGGCATGACGCCCACAATACCTTGGAGCCCCAACAGGTACAAAAATGCAAACAGTTTCATACCGGTCTCTGGTATATTTAAATTATATTGCATTCTTTGTAGCAGGTGCCTCAGACATGCATCTACACTAGAAATACCTACCTTCTGTAGGGTGCAGGAACAGGACATGAAGTGATATAGCAGGAAAGTAAACTTATCCTAGAAACCTTAGAAACAGGAAACTTTCTTTGTTCTCTCTAATATCAAAAGTCAGTTGTAATGAATTGCATTCTTACGGCAGAAGCAGCTTACCTTTGCCATTTATCCTGAATGTTAGCAGAGTGTGTAAACGGTATAATAATGTGGGGTTGATTTACCGTATTTTTCGCTCTCTAAGACGCACCCGACCATAGGATACATCTTGTTTCAGAGGGGGAGAACAAGGGAAAAAATTCTCCCCCTCTCTGCGCAGCGCCCCTTCAGCGAAGCGGCAGGAGAAACGGAGCCCCTTCCATTTCTCCTCCCACCTAGCTGAAGGGGCACCTACCCTTCAGCAAAAGGAACCCAAAGCCTCTGGAGCGCAGTGGGAGCGCTCCCACTGCGCTTCGGAGGCTTCGCGTTGCTATCGCTGAAGCCAAGGAGCCTGCATTCTCTCCATAAGACACATTTCCCCTTAATTTTTGGAGGGGAAAATGTGTGTCTTATAGAGCGAAAAATACGGTAATTTTTGTTTCAGGCATGTCTTTGAGTAGTCATTTCTTTCTAAACCACGGTGCTTTGGCGATGCTAAATGTCTGCTTTCTATTGTACAGACAGTGGGATGAGCAGTTGGATCCTAGGCTCAACGCAAAGCAGAAAGAGGCTGTTCTGGCTATCACAACACCACTCTCAATACAGTTGCCTCCTGTTCTTATCATCGGTCCCTATGGGACAGGCAAAACCTTCACTTTGGCTCAGGCAGTCAAGCACATACTCCAACAGCAGGATACTAGGTGAGGTGGCCCGATATATAGATATTTAATTGGAATGCAAATGCCAAACTTTAAGAGGAAGTTTAATAGTATAGAATCTCCATCCAGCTTAAAAAAACCCCATCCATCATTGTTTTGTATATATATGTATATATATATTCAGGAAAGAACTCAACAGTAAAAAGTGTAGTCTCCCCTTAGAAGAATGAATTAAAATTGGAACAAATGCATTGCCGTATATTTAGAAAGCTGTGCACTGTGTAGAATTTAATAGCTGTCTTTATTTTAAAGCTACATTAGGATTGTGTACAATGTTTTTTTTAATAAAAAAAACCCTATGTTGAAAGTTTAAATCTTCCCACAGAAATTAGTTAGAAGCATCATTGAGCCATAAAGTTTGCAGACTAATTTCACTGAAAGAAATGTGTGAGGAAGATGGCCACGATATTTTTTTTTGTACTGCTTTTGAATGATTTTCTGTTTCTTCATTGCTTTTTTATTTGCACCATTTATTCCAGCAGGATACTCATTTGCACCCATTCTAATAGTGCTGCTGATCTCTACATAAAGGATTATTTACATCCATATGTAGAAGCAGGCAATTCCCAGGCGAGACCTCTCAGGTATTTTTTTAAGGCTTATTACGTATCTGTACAATATCTTAAGAAAAGGTGTCTATTCGAAATAGTTTTGAAAAACCTCAATGCTTTTAAGTTTATTGGCATTTAAAAACAATGTTGCCTAACTTTGATACAGTAACTAAAATGCAAATTGGAGCAAAGTCAACATGTTTTTGTTTCGTCCATTACAGATAAAAGACATCCTTTTTTAAGCTTTACATATGTGGATATATGTGCTTTTCTAACTGAACAAATTTTGATATGGTCTTCTAAAAAGCTACTAAGGTGTAATTTTAAAGAAAATTAGGTACTAATTGGATTTTGGTTGGGGATTAAAGGTGTTTTTAAAATCAGAGCAACATTTCGAGCAAATGGCTGAGAAAAGAAGCAATATTTTTTTAACATCATACAAAATTAGTTCAGTATCAAGCCGTTTGTGTATTAAATGAACTTGTCATAGATATTAGGAGAATGAGCAGAAGAAAAATCACACAAGATAATTTTATTCCTTCCCGTGGAGTCAAAAATGACCCCTTGGAAGACTTTGTGTATATTTGTATCTGGAATACCTAGAAATTTGCTTAAGACTAGATTTAATTTAAGCCGAGAGTTCATTTAGGCTGCAAATCCTGCTATTAAAATGTGATTGACCTCTGCATGTAGTCAGGGCAATAGTCTGTCATTGAAGGAAGCTTTCTGCAAGCAAATGCTTTGTATATAAAATTAGACAAAATTTCATCTGAAATGACAACATTGCTCTAGTCCTGTTGCTACCTTAATACCAGCCCTAGGCTCCTGGCACACATTTTCCTCTCCTGCTTTGACACTACCTTGGAATTACAATGCCTATCTTCCTCTACAACTCCATAGGAAAGTAGAGGGGGCAGAGCTGTCTTGAGACTTCAAATCTAAACCCTTCCCAAGAGCAGGAATCCCACTTAGTGATCCTTATCAAACAATTGGATACGTTTAGATAATACAGCTGAAAAGTGACATTCTGACTGCTCCATAGGTGGGGAGTCCTTTAAAAAAAGAAATCTTGGCGTCTTCTCCCTCTGCATCAAGAATGGGGATTGAACAGAGCACATGCGCCAAGAATTGGATTTTTGTAACAAGATGTTGATCTACATACTTTCCTCAAGATAACCCTGGGGAAACCTGTTTTGTTCATACTCAGCTGAGCTGGGAGGCTAGATGAGCAGTTTCATGAAGTCCCATTGGCTAGTCACTCTTGAGATTCTTTCTTTTATTTCCTCTTTAGCATTTGGTTTGGCTCATTTGTTTGTGCAAATTCATGCTGTTCGATGCATGCCTGCTCTCTGTGAGAGTCCAGAGCTCCGTGGGAGAGCACATGTTTCCGTATGCAGGTGGTCACAGGTTCAGTTTCTGACATTTCTAGTTCAAGTGATCTCCTATAGCAGAACTAGAAATAGCAGAGACTTGAAAGAAACAGCACTGGGCAAGATAGGCCAACGGTCCAGTGAAACTTCATGTACGCTGCTTGTGCCACACTGTGCTTTTTCTAATAGAGATACACCTAGAGATCCATTTTGCAATCTGTCTAACCACCTCATGTTACAATCAGTTCCTCCTTTCTCTTCCACCCTGTCAACTCCAAAAGCCTCCTAGCTCAATGTTCTGGTCTCCATCACTCTTTCTGATCACTTAGGCTTCTAGGCACCCAAGTCTAATGGTCGTGTGGCCCTTTGTTGAGAATCATAGACTCCTTTGTTGCACATCATGGCCCGCCATGTCTCCAGAGCATCTTAACCATATCTCAGGACCAATAAGCTCCCCCTCAATTCGAAACACACAGGAGTTGCTGGATTTGGAATATCCAGCCAGTTGTCCCTGTTAATCAGTGATCCACAGAGTCTGTGACAGCTGCTTTTGAATGTTTGTAATCCCATGTTGGAAGGATTATAGATTTATATCCCATCTCCCCATTAGCTCTGCAGCATACTGGTTCTTTCCCATCTACTTTATCTTCCTAACAAGCCTGTAAGGAAGGTTTAGACTGGGAGAGGGTGAGTGGCCCAAGATCACCATTCACTCATTGGTTGAGTGAGGATTTGAATCCGGGTCACCCCAGTTTTAGTCCTTGAACCTACTGGTTCTCTGGATTCTTCTGGGTCCAGTTTCATCACCTCTCCTATAAGAACATTTGCCTGCTCTTTTGTGGGTGATCATCAGATACCCTGGCTTGTAGTATGTCAGTTATCTTAGTTGAAGGTGGCTGTGGGCATTATTGGACCTAGTTATTCTGTATATAGAGTGCATCCTTCAATGAAAAAATAGGTGGAAGTGAGAAAAACAAGTGGCAAGAGAAGGTGAGGAGGGAGAAGGCGCACATGAGCAGGAGATCAGGTGTAGAAAGGAGTAAACTAACTAACCAAGGAGCAGAAGGAGGAGGTGAATGGAGGTGGAGGAAGTAAAGTGGGCTTGGGGGATGGAAGAAGGAGAAGTGAATGAAGGAGCAAAAGGTGGAGTAGATGAGGAGAAACTAGACAGGGGATGGCTGACAACACTGCTTCTGACTGAATCAAATAAAAATTGCTGTGCATTTTAGTGTAGAACACTGCAATCATACACATGTCCATTCAGAAATAACACTCATTAGTTCAGTGGATCTTACTGTCAGGTAAGTGGGAATTGGATTGAAGCTAAAGAGTAGCAGGTTACTATTTTAAGGTCACGTAAACAAGCCAATTATTTTCTGTTTACAGTACTTCAAAACATGTTGATATATTACAGCCAAAGGGATTACACATTTGTATTTGAAAAACAGATTTATTAGAGGATTGTGGTATCGGCATGCTAAAAGAATGGAGTTGAAGCATTTTTTAGTATACAGTCAGTTGTATGACATGATACACCAAAGCACTCAACTGATTTTACACACACACACACACAGGCACATGTGAAAAAATAAGAAAGTTATGGCTGTTTTACTCTTGAAAAAATTACTTTGTTTCCTCCAAAACAAGTTTTTGGGCAAAAATTAAGATATTTTCTTCTATTACAGGGTGTATTTCAGAAATCGCTGGGTAAAGACTGTTCACCCAGTTGTGCATCAATACTGTTTGATTTCAAGCACACATTCCACCTTTCAGATGCCCCAGAAAGAAGATGTTCTTAAACAACGAGTAGTAGTGGTTACTTTGAATACTTCACAATATTTATGTCAGCTGGATCTTAAACCTGGTGAGGAAATGTACATGAAAAAGTATTTTAGTATTCCTTTCTTTGTGATTTAAAAATCATGTATTTGTTTGTGTGACTTTCTGTGAAACTGGAGGAAGTGGGAAACTAATGCTGGGCCCATTCTTTTCCGTGTCTCTTATCTGTATAAAGCCAGTGTTTTTGTGTGTGGGTACAGGCAATCCTTGTTTTGCACAGGGGTTCTGTTCCGGACCCCCACATGCATCGGCGGGGCATGCGTAAGCCATAGCTGCCAATGTTTCCCTTTTCCAAATAGGATTCCTTGCAAGAAAAGGGAAAAGTTGACAGCTATGGCGTAAGCCCGCTCTGCCCCTTTTTGTGATGTTTCTGTGACATTTTGGGCTACTTCCAGGTTTGGCGCATTGCGTGTATGTGCAATTGTGCATAATTTGGATGTGCCTAAAGTGGGAGTTGCCTGTACTCAATGGTATGGAGAGCAAGGACCTCTTTTTATTACTTCATATATGCACGTGACAAAACAGACAAATATAAAGCCCGTTTAACTATTTGCAAAGCTAGTGTGAGTACTTGCATACAACTGTTCACAAGAGATAAAAATGTATGAGGCTTCAATTAAAAAGAATAGTCCACAGTTTTTTTCTTCTGTCTTAGTTAATGAAAGCTCATTGCATAATCATATGCAATGATAGAAACTTATACTATTGTACTCATCCTTGTTGTGTGATTTCTCAAAAAATAATAAACAAACAAACAAATGTTTTATGCCTGAACCACATTTTTCTATTGGCAGAGCAAGGTTACCAGGTTGGTTGAGTATTGGCACGACATTTTGGTTGAAGGCAGGATGAACATTTTGGGAAGTAGGCATTTTTCATAATCCAGTTAGCTCCTGCCTTCAATGAGAGCCAGTGCCCAACCAACCTGATGACCTTGTGCTGTCAATGGAAAACTACTCTTCAGGTAAGTGCCAACTGTACTTCCTTCACAGGTGAAAGATACTTTCCTTCTACTCTGAAAATGTAATGTACTCTGAAAGTGTGGTGTAGTGGTTAAGAGCGGTAGACTCATAATCTGGTGAACCGGGTTCGCGTCTCCGCTCCTCCACCTGCAGCTGCTGGGTGACCTTGGGCCAGTCACACTTCTCTGAAGTCTCTGAGCCCCACTCACCTCACAGAGTGTTTGTTGTGGGGGAGGAAGGGAAAGGAGAATGTTAGCCGCTTTGAGACTCCTTCGAGGCGGGATATCAAATCCAAACTCTGGAAAAGTCCTTTGTTGGGCAAGGTGTTTCTATAAGAAGAGATAACATTATGAGCAGATTTTACCATAGATAAGGATGAATAGTTTATTATAAGAAACATATTCTAACAGGGACCAGGAAATCCTCATGGATAAAATTCTGCCAGAAGATCACTCTTGATTGTTTAAAGCAATGTTTCCCAAACTTGAGGCTCCAGCTGTTTTTGGACTACAACTCCCATCATCCTTAGCTAGCAAGACCAGAGGTCAGGGATGATGGGAATTGTAGCCCGAAAACAGCAAGAGACCCAAGTTTGGGAAACACTGGTCTAAATTATTCTACCTCTTTACCTTTGAGCTCAACTTTGGTGGGATAGATTTGGAGGAGATTTCTGTTTACTGAGAATAACTTGCCGAAATCAGCCATCTTACAAGATACATCAATTGTGTTGATTAGGTTTCAGTCTGTTCACAGTCCTGAATCTAAATGTTTTGATAGTATTAGCACCATTTTTATCACTTGCTGCTTAACATTTTGTCTGTTTCTGTTTTATAGGGTTTTTTACACATATTCTGTTAGATGAAGCTGCACAGGCAATGGAGTGCGAGACCATCATGCCTCTAGCATTAGCAAGTAAAAATACAAGAATTGTCTTGGCTGGAGACCATATGCAAGTAAGACTGTGTATTCTTGAACTCACCTCATATAAATCTTTTCTTCAGGGAAATGAAAATTACCAACAAAGTATATTTGCAGATTACAAAGCAGCTCTTGCATCAAACACTCCCAACAGGTAGTGTGGTGCAATAAAAAGAATAAAGTATTAGTCTTAAAGTCTCAGTTTTAAATCTTACATTGGCCATCAATTTACTGGTTGGCCTTAGGCAAGCAACTTCCTTTCAGCCTTAGCAGCTCTGTATACTAAAATGTAATAATACTTGTCAGACTCTAACACTGAGCTCTTGAGATGGGGAGTAGGACTTCTCAATTGTACATACGTGCCTTTACAAATCAACTGTTGACAACGGTTTTTCTGTTGTGAAAAGGCGACAGGATGAGAAAAATTATCAAAGTTGATAAGGTGTCAGACTCGAAAAGAAGCAATATTTATTGCTTGCTTTTCACCGATAAGGAAACAAAACACTTAACAGTGGGTGAGACGCTGGAATAGGAAGAGGAGTGGACCAAAGAAGGGAACTGAAAGTAAATGGAAGGTTTCAGAAATCAAGCATGAAAATCAAAGAGGAGAAAAGAATGATCTTTAGCAGAGAATGAAACAAGAAAGCATACACCTGGGGTTGTTAGGGAGAAGATCAAAATCATGGCTGCGGGTTAGCAGGACAAATAGATTGAAAATAAATGGTGGAAGAAACAATAGCAACAGCAGAATTGGATGGCTGGAAGGAAAGTATAGAAAATGAAAGAAGGGAAATGGAGGAGAACAGATTTTTAAAAAACAGAAAATTGGTGAATAAAGGCAGAGTAAGCCATTTGGAAATAAGCAGTACAGTATAACCAGGGCTTTTTTTTCTCATGGCACGCACGCCCTGTTACTCCATACCAACAACTTTTTTTTACAGCAATGTCATGTCAAGGAACAAAGAGTTGAGAGAGAGAGAAGGGGAAGAAGGAAGTATGCATGTGGTCTGTGAGAGAGAGATGCATTTGGGCAGAAAGAGATGTTTGGTTTTGTATATGTGTTGTGTGTTTGAGAGAGGAATGCATCTGTGTCTGTGGTCTGCCTTGTGTATGGTGTGTGCATTGAATGCACATGTATACAAGCCATTGTATATTATTTCCCTAAAATTGGGAATGTTCCTTGTTGCTAGATAGCAACAGCATCATGTTGTGTGTGTGATCTCCACAATGGGGATCATCAGAACTTAGCTGACTTTCCTCCATTTACTCTGTCAGGATGCGTGAACTAGGAAAAGAAAAACTCAGAGCTGAGGCATTTTGTGCAGTTAAATATAAATATCTCTCCTCGTTTAGTACGTAGGTATCTCATTCATGGTGATTGAACACTTTGCTTGTGACCTTTTTGCAGTTTCAAAAGAGGACCTTAAATAATTACAAATAAATTATTATAAGTTCGTTACAAGTTTAGTAAAGAAGTGGGGAGGGAGTACGGGAAGAGGGGAGTGTGGGAAACAGATTTTACAATTTATCAATATATGAGTACTAGCATCACTTTTTTAACAACAGAAAAAAGCATGAAGTGGTAACTCAGAACAAGATTCAGAGTATGATCACTAGTGATGAATCAAAAGGTAGCCCCACCAGAATGCTAAATAGCTATATTAGAAGTGGAATTGACATAAATGTTAAAATGACTCTGAGAGTAGGAAATGAAGAAAGAAGAGATGTTAAGTGCATGTGAATAATAAAAAGAGAGGAAACAGTGGCAAATAGGCAATCACCAGGCAAAGATGAATAGGAAAGAAAGCATGGAGCACAAATCCCACATGAAAAAAATAATGTGAAGATGCGAAAGCTCACATGTGAAAAGGACAAAAGCATAAAATTCTATAGTGTGTTCATTGAGGGAGACATAATTGCTAAGCTACTATAAGGAAAAAAAATTGGCAGGAGTCACAGAACTGCAGAAGGTTAGCTTAATTTCAATAAAAGTCATATGAGGGATAAGAGCAGTCTTATCACACATAGAATAACAAATTGCAACAGAATAGGAACTGAAAAAGAGGGCAGTTGGAAAGGTGAAAATGATTATTAAAGACAGAGAAGGGTCAGAGCACCGTATTTTTCACCCCATAGGACGCACCGCCCCATAGGACGCACCTAGTTTTTTTTGGGGGGGGGGGAAGAAAGGAAAAAAATTTATCTCCCCCCCCCCAGGCGTGGGGGCTGGCGCGGGGGAAGCCTGAGCTTCCCCCGACCCCAGCCCCCAGAACAGGCTGCCGCCCCAAGCCTTGCGTGCCCGGCAGGACCTCCTGCAGGTTGCGCGAGGCTTGCTGACATCTGCCCGAAGCAGGGGCGGGCTCTGCAGCTGGCCCCCTGCTTCGGGCTGCAGGCTGCCGCCCCAAGCCTCGCGCGCCTGGCGGGACCTCCTGACGGGCGCGCAAGGCTTATGGACATCTGCCTGAAGCAAGGGCAGGCTCCGCAGCTGGCCCCCCGCTTCGGGCTGCAGGCTGCCGCCCCAAGCCTTGCTCGCCCGGCGGGACCTCCCGCCGGGCACGCGAGGCTTGCGGATAGCTTCCTGAAGCCTGGAGAGCGAGAGGGGTCAGTGCGCACCGACGCCTCTCGCTCTCCAGGCTTCAGCGAAAGCCTGCATTCGCCCCATAGGACGCACACACATTTCCCCTTCATTTTTGTGGTTTTTTTTGAAATGATATTTTATTTGTATTTCACAAACAATAAAAACAAAATCCAACATTTAAACGTTTAAGCATTTAAACTACAAGAACAAGACAAATAAAAATACGCAGTAGAAAGGTAGTTGATAGAAGAAAGAGAGAGGAAAAAAATAAAGAATAAAAAATAAAAACAAAGAAAAAAGCCAAAAATCAAAGCTAGAAATAAGTTAATATTTTCAAGTCTTATATTTTCTTCACTAGTTTCTTGACCTCCTCACACCTCCCATTTTGTATTCCAGTTCAAATATTAAATTCAGCAAATCCTTACCCTCTAGCATTTATCCTTACTCCATATATTAACCTATTGTTATAAATCTCCATTTCCAATTATCAATCCCTAGTTACATTTTCTTAAGCATCTCTTTACCAGTACCACTTATTTTCAATCAAACGTCATTTCAACATTCCTTAATTTTACAGTGCTTCTGCAGATAATCTTTAAACTTCTTCCAATCTTCCTCCACCGACTCTTCTCCCTGGTCACGAATTCTGCCAGTCATCTCTGCCAGTTCCATGTAGTCCATAACCTTCATCTGCCATTCTTCCAGTGTGGGTAGCTCCTGTGTCTTCCAATACTTCGCGATGAGTAATCTTGCTGCTGCTGTTGCATACATAAAGAAAGTTCTATCCTTCTTTAACACCAATTGGCCGACAATGCCCAGGAGAAAGGCCTCTGGTTTCTTCAGGAAGGTATATTTAAATACCTTTTTCAATTCATTATATATCATTTCCCAGAAAGCCTTAATCCTTGGGCACGTCCACCAAAGGTGAAAGAATGTACCCTCGGTTTCTTTACACTTCCAACATTTATTATCGGGCAAATGGTAGATTTTTGCAAGCTTGACTGGTGTCATGTACCACCTATAAATCATTTTCATAATATTCTCTCTAAGGGCATTGCATGCCGTGAATTTCATACCTGTGGTCCACAACTGTTCCCAGTCAGCAAACATGATGTTATGACCAACGTCCTGTGCCCATTTAATCATAGCCGATTTAACCGTTTCATCCTGAGTATTCCATTTTTAACAGCAAGTTATACATCCTTGATAATATCTTAGTATTGGGATCTAACAATTCTGTTTCCAACTTTGATTTTTCCATCTTTCCCCTTCATTTTTGGAGGGGAAAAAGTGCGTCCTATAGGGCGAAAAATACGGTAATAGCCCGATGCCGTCGCATAGGATGGGGCCGTGTTGTGAGGTTGGCTTCGGTAGAGAGCCTTCTCTGTGGCAGGAAGCTAGTGGATGCATGATCCTAGTGGCTGCCTGGCCTTCTACAGACTGGCGTTGGCCCAGTGGGATGAATCAGCTTTGCTGGCTGGCTTTTGTGGCTTGAGCCTTGGGGCATACCTGGGAGAGAGCGTTCCCTCTCTGGTGTGCTGCTAGATTATAAATAGGAGCCCCCAACATGTCCTCATCTATCCAGTACTTCTCTCTTGGCCACAGGAAATGAGGAAATCAGTTGTTGTTTTTAACAAGGAAGAGAGTGTGTGTGTGTGCTCAGCTTGTTCCTCTTGTAGCTTTAGGACTGGGCTGCCTTGTCTTGTCATGAAATATATATAGTAACCAAATAAAGGCACCCAGTTCTCAGGTTTTTAGATTTGGACTGAGACAGGTCTTTGCTTTGGGGCTACAAGAGCTGCAGACGTTGATAATCATGTTATTTTGCTGCCTGTGGGTACAGGGAGCAAGCTATGAATAAAGTGTCATCCTAGTTGTTTCTTCACTTTAGTTTAAGACACTTAATGCCATTTCTATGGATTTGCAGTTAGTTTTTCCCTAATCTTTTGCAACACAGCATGAGATCATGTTGTGCACAGACATGATCATTCAGTTATAAAGCTCATAAATAACATTTTCTTTTCATTCTTTCTCTGATGCAGCTTAGTCCTTTTGTCTACAGTGAGTTTGCCAGAGAGAGAAATCTTCACGTCTCGCTACTTGACCGTCTCTATGAACACTACCCTGCAGAATTTCCTTGCAGGATCTTGCTGTGTGAGAACTATCGCTCCCATGAAGCTATCATCAAGTAGGTGTGAACTTTTTCACTGTATCACACTTTTTGCGTGGCTGATGCAAGTGTCTAATAGAAAACTTTTTTTTAAAGTCCTTTGCCATTGCAGTCTGAAATTGAAAACACTCTTCTAGAACTTCCATTATAATAAAACACTAGTTTTTATGTTAAAATGAACATAAGAACATTATTTTGTGAAGCTTAGAATGATTTATCAGGGCTTCCATAATTGTGGTTGGTACTACCGAAGCTGCAGCCAAATTTTGAGAAAGTTGACAAAAACCGGTCTAGCTGATGTACCTAAAGGAAATGCACTAAGCTTCCAAAAAAGTTCAGACTTGGTTGGCAGATAATCATTTGATGTGTGGAAGAGATTTATTCAATTTTTTTTAAAAAAATGGCTCGTATGTGGTTTTATATTACTTATGTGTTGATTTTGGACAAATCAGTTTGGAGTGTATCCAACTCACAAGTGAAAGTGAGAAAGTGAGAGTGTAAGCATCAGTGAGACTATGTTTATAATCCACTATTTGGGCTCCACTTGTTCCGTGGATAAAATGAAGACACAAGAGCATGGGTAGGCAAACTAAGGCTCGGGGGCCGGATCCTGCCCAATCGCCTTCTCAATCTGGCCTGTGGACGGTCCGGGAATCAGCATGTTTTTACTTGAGTAGAATGTGTCATTTTATTTAAAATTCATCTGGGTTATTTGTGGGGCCTGCCTGGTGTTTTTACATAAGTAGAATGTGTGCTTTTATTTAAAATGCATCTCCGGGTTATTTGTGGTGCATAGGAATTCGTTCATTTCCCCCCCTTCAAAATATAGTCCAGCCCCCCCCCCAAGGTCTGAGGGACAGTGGACCGGCCCCCTGCTGAAAAAGTTTGCTGACGCCTGCACAAGAGGCTGTGGTCCTATGCCCACCGCAAAGTAAACCTTGTTAAGTTCAATGAGTAGCAATGCATAGGGTGACACAGAAAAGAGTTGCAGTTGGTGGGGTGGCACAGGTGGTGTGACAATACTCATGGGCATTCCAAACACCAAGCATCACCATTGGTTCTTGGGGGGGGGGGAGCATGCAGAGTGAAGTTTGGTCTGGATGTGGTGGCAGAAGGGTGCCATTGGGCTATCCATACCCCGCACCCAAAACATGCTTCATCCCCTGTGCTTGGCTCCATCTCTTTTCCATGCTCAGAATTCGAAAGGCAGGTGAGCAGCACCTGTGCTGCTCCACTGGCTGCTACTGGCTGTAAATCAGTTGCTTTCACCATTTATGTGAATTCTAACGGCCTTATTGATAAAGACATTTATTTCTCAGTTAAAAATATGAGCAGAGAAATGCTTCGGCAATTCAATTATAAATGTCTTTAAATGAGTGCGTTGTGTGTGTGGGGGAGGTCAAAGCTCTCAGCAATCATAACGGTCCATATGATAATTAATTAATTTTGATGTTGCAATGCCATAAAGAATCTGGAAAGCTCCAGAGAATTCTGCACAAGATTCATAGTGTGCTTAAAAGCTAAAAAGATGCACATGTGTTCCATATCACCCATCATATTCGATTTTTCTTATCTTAAACATCATGCCTTATTAATGTGTACATTTTAAATACCCTTTAATACAAATTTAGTTATCAGTGTCTTTTGTCTCTTGCCCTTTGTAATATATCAGACTCTCGTCTTAGGTGCTCTGTGTTCAAAATACGTTTGAATATTGTATCATAGACAGTAGACTCATTCTCACTGGATAGGAATAGATTGTTCATCCTAATTTATATGTAGAAACACCACTGAAGTTAAATTAATCTGTCCAATGATTATTTTTAAAAGTCGGCTCTCCGCAGCCCTGATCAGGAACAAGTTTTACAGAAACCCCACCTTCTTGTTTTTGCATTTATCTTCCACGGCGGGAAAAGGAAATTTAGACACATGAGGATGTTCCCTTTCTGTGACACTGTATGCTTTACTTCTGTTTCTGTAAAATGGGTTGGTTGCTACCTAGCAACAACACCCTGCTTCCTGAGGCAGGAGAATGAAGGAACAGAGTTCTCTTTCCACAGGGACAGGGAAAAAGGAGTGCAAACTGGGAAATAAGCTTTGCCTGCCTGCTCTTCATCCTCATTCAGTCTTTCTGTGGGAGAGGCATAGAAGTGCACAACGGCCTATATGTCATCCCCATACTGTTCTTTGGAAGGAGCCGTTTTTCATTGTAAACCTTCTTCTATTTGTTTGTTTGTTTGTTTGGTGTTGAGTTTTTAAAGCAGCACATAGCTTCCATGTTTTACTTTGCGTTTTACTTCGTTGCAGTTACACATCTGAACTTTTCTATGAGGGCAAATTGATGGCAAGTGGAAAGCAGCCAGCGCACAAGGATTTCTACCCGCTGACTTTCTTCACGGCACGAGGAGAAGATGTACAAGAAAAAAACAGCACTGCTTTTTACAACAATGCAGAGGTAGCACTTTGGTTTCACCTTTAATTGCTTTCTCGATAATCATAATTTTCGCTCCACTTAATCTGTTCCAGAAAGTGTTTTTTTAAAAAGAATGACTTGTTCTTTGTCTTAGTCTAAGACCCCCAAAATAGAGAGTGCTTGCTTGAAAATTAGTATGACTTGTCCCTAAAAGCAAGGACCTTTTCACATGACCCTCAAGTCACACACTGTTCTGAATTTCAACCCATGATGAGGTGATGACAGTCGTATCATAAGGAAGTGCCAATTGGCCTTTTGCATGCTAGTGCATGAGTGTTTTTTGGCTGTTTGGCTTTTTCATTTGGCCACCTCTAGTTGTAGCATTTGCTTGAAGAGGCATGGGATATTTGTAGATCTTAGCCTCTATTAGTTTTATATAGCTAGGACCTACAAATTATTATCCAGAGGTAGATGAATACATGCCATGGATTGGTAATGTTGCCCTCTTGCGGCTGAAGACAGGGAATTCAGACTGTTCTTGGTTATTGTGTGTCATTGGTGAAATCCTTGCTGTATTCCCACAGCAGAGGTTTTTCGTGTTCATGGTTTAGTGTTTTTATTTCCCAGTAGCAGGATGTTACAAATAAGTGAAGGGGAACCTGTGACCACTCAACCCACACCCAGATAAACTAAGTAAGGTCGAGGCACTTAAAAACAAACAAACCAGAAACTTTATTTTCACTCAAAAGAGTTTGTGGTTTAGCAGTTACCTTTATAAGGCACAATACTTTGTTTGAAACAGACACTTTTAACAGTGATGTTTAATAACTGTGGTAACTCAGTACTTACACAGTGCCATGGGACAGAGAAATCCTTTCTAGGATTGCTTTTCTTTTACCCTATCCATAAAACCTCCAGCCTCTCCTTTAATCTCATCCTTCCCCTTAGCTAGGTTGAGCCCAGTCTGCCTTCAGATAATCTAACTCTGACTGGGAACCACTTCACAGCCTCTTCTCTCTAATGGATAAAACCTATGTGAGTCTACAGTTTAACCAACTCTCACAGGCTTGTATAAGGATTTGTGTGGCTCATGTTGTGGAGTGGCACCTGAGACAACCTGGAAAATGATCAACTGGTACTTGGTGCCTCCGAGTTGTTGTCCTCCTCAGATTTCTCAAGTGCTACTTCAACCCACCCATTTGCAGGCACCTGTGAGAATTTGACAACTTACAGGTTGGTATGTGATTGACAGGCCACAATACTGTAGTGTCGTGTTACAAAAACAATCTGTGACAAATGTGTGCAGCTTTGTTACCCGGAACATTTGTGCAATGTTCTTTCAGTGATTTTGAAATAAAGACAGTTGTATTGACCCATAAAGAGGCCACCTGCAGTGTCCTGTGACCCATTAATATGCAGCGTTTGGTGTGTGCTATTTCACATTTCAAAGTACTGTATGAAGAAAACAAATCTGTAGTGAAAAATGAAAAATCCATAAACAGGCATTAGCATTATCTAATTCAACAAGTGACTGTTAGCTTTAAGTAGCTTAGGTTCCTTACTAATTTCATGAGCCCTTCTAATAGCTTATGTAAAGCAATTATGGATACAGTATCCATCATTGCGGTGAGACACCTACAAACTATCGTGTTAAGATCATGGGGGGGGGATCATGAAAATATATATGCTTCTGTTAAAACCTGTTTTGAAGTACGGTATTAGATGTTATCCAAATTATTTATACCAGACCAGAAAAAGCCAGTGCTTAGCATGATTTCCCCCCCTCCCCTTCAAGGTGTTTGAAGTTGTAGAACGTGTCGAAGAACTGAGGAGAAAGTGGCCTGTAGCCTGGGGGAAACTGGATGACGGCAGCATAGGTGTTGTAACACCATATGCTGATCAAGTGTTCAGAATTCGGGCAGAGCTTCGGAAAAAAAGATTGTCTGATGTCAGTGTTGAAAGAGTGCTAAATGTTCAGGGTAAGTAGCACCTGTATATCTAAGGATCTGTGAACTTGGCAGAAAATCTGAAATGACCTCAAAGTTGTCAGCAGCTTACATTACTTTATCTGATGTTTTATTTAAGTTGCAACTCTAATAGCTGTTGAACATAAAGCAGCTTTTACTACATGTTTGTACCTGGCGATAATAAAAGAATTTATGTAATTTAGATCGTAGTTACAGTTAACGCATAGCTAAATATATAGGAAGTACTATTCCAACATGGTCTGCAAGTTGTAACTGCTGTATGGTGTCAGTGTTAAGCAGGGATCACAAATTATTGCCAGATAGTTCCCTGTCGCTGAATACCAAATCAGTAACTCATTTTTTTGCGTAACTGCATGGGACATGATCCCCAGTCCTATCTGTAGAGGGCTTTTCTATTTTCCCCTACAAGGGCACATACAAACACGTACACGGATTCCCATTTAATGTGTAGATTGTTCCTCTGCTAAAAGAAGAAAATTTGGACGCCTCTACATGTCTGATTCTCCATGCATGCATCATATTCTGCAAATATTGTTGTGCATTGACATGGTATTTTATGAGTGGGTGGCTTATAAATATTTTTATAAATAAAAAATATACTAGAACAGGGTGACTGGCATGTGGCCACCCAGATATCACTTCCCCTGACTATTGGCCATGGTGGCTGTAGGTAAGGGGGATTATATAGTTCAGCAACATTTGGAGGGCCACAGATTAGCAACCCCTGTTATTTCTTGGGCTCCAGCTTCATAATAGTTTTAGCCTTTTCCTGAAAATGGATTCACAGACATAACTCTGTATTCCTATATGGAGTCCTATTGTTGAACTCTAAATTAGTATATTCCTTTGCAGTTTCACAGACTAACTAATTATTGTGAAGATTAATTGATGGGGCAGTAGAAATTAACGACCGCAGCCAAATTATCACTGTTAACTGCCCATCTTTTACCAACTTAGAGGGGTTTAATGGCTAAGATGAATAATGGAGATTTATTTTTTTTAAAAAAAAAGATCTGTGAACTTAATGTCACACACATTTAATAGATGTTACTGGTGAAACATAAAGGGTATAAAGCCAAAAAAGATCAAGCATAATTACTGCTAGAGTAAAAGATGAAGACTTTGACCTGTAAACGATTCTGGCTATTTCTAATGCATTTTCAAATCGTTTAAACTCTTCTTTTTTTTTTTTTTAGTACAAAGCTTTTTAGTTGAGCACTAATCATCCAATTGCCAGAATTACATGGTTGTATGTCCAGCAAAGAAATTGGCTAAAATGATCTCAGACTTTTCCCTCTTCTTCAGGAAAGCAGTTTCGAGTCTTGTTTCTCAGCACGGTACGAACACGGCACACATGCAAACACAAGCAAACACCAATAAAACGGAAGGAGCATTTGTTGGAAGATTCAACTGAAGACTTGGATTATGGTTTTTTGTCCAATTACAAACTTCTCAACACAGCCATAACAAGAGCGCAGTCCCTAGTAGCTGTGGTGGGAGACCCTATTGCTCTGTGTTCCATTGGAAGATGCAGGTACACCAAATGTGGGCTGTGAACAAACAGTGAATAGGACCGATGAAAACTTTACTGTGTATTTGGCAATGGACAGTTGGCCTGTAGTTAGAAAATAAATCCATTGCCATGCTTATATGTGTGCTGTTCCCCACTAGGCTGGTTTTTGCTGACTTTCCAAACCTACTCAGATATTTTGAGGCTTAGAGAAAGCAGCATCCTTGACCCTCTATCTCTCCTGGCCTGTAGTTTAGGGCCTATCATTAATACCTAAGGGATTGCCATATATTCTACCAGTGTATATGCTCCAACAGCGCAATCTGGACCTAATCCTGTGCATAGATTCCTGGCAATGAGATCTAAGTCAGCAGCATTTTGCTGATAAATTAATTAGTAGCAGTAAGTGAAAGGCAGAGCTGATCTATACACATTATAGATAATACACATCATGAAGCTCTTCCTGAACTGTACAGCTTCAGACTTCAGATGGAGGTAAAATAGTTTGAACCTGCCTTGTTCCAAAGCTTAATAACTATAATTTCCCAATCTGGCCTAAAAAGCAAAGGGACATACCTTTGTAACGCTACACCCTAGTTTATAATCTGGAGAGCTAGACTGAGTTAAACCCCATCTTTTTACTTTCTGATTTCCATAAGCCAGAACAGAAACAAAAGAGCCTGAATGACATCAGAGCAACTGAAAAACTTTTGGTTCTGTTCATTCATGGCAACCAGGAAGCTATATGGTGCTGTTTTGTCCCCAAAGGATGAAGTCCAGTGCCTAGGATGGAGCCTGCATACGAAGTAATGGCTTGCAGGTTCATCTCTCTTCTCTTAGGGACAGAAGCACGCCGGGAGAAAGTAACAGGGGTTTACTCTTTAGTAACAGTTTCACAAACTAACAAATCATAGGCAGGGGTATGTGCACAACATTTGAAAAGATTAATCTGTACACTGACTACCTCCTCATTCTCTCCCCTTCCCTCCCGAACTGAATGGCCCAGTTCAGAAGATTGTATCTTGAGATACACATGAGGCATTTGCTCACATTTGGAGTCTTGTAGCTTCTCCCTTGTATGAGATGCAGGGCTCCATGTGTGAGAAAAAGGCTCATGCATATCTCAGCTTACTGTTTCAGAGCTGTGACATTCGAGTAAGAATCAGGAGCAGGACTGGGTTAATCGCAAGCTGTTTCTCCTTTGTGAGGGGAGAACACGAGCGATAGAGTATGGGAGATTTGTATGCGAGAGTGAGGGGAACCATAGATCTTTTTCTTGGTCTCATGGAAGCAAAAATATGCTTGCAGATACAGTTTCTTAATATATATATTTACATTTTTAAATCTTTTATACAATAGCCTGAGGGTTTGTTTGTGGCAGAAATTTAAATTATCATCATTAGAAAACTGCGGCCTCCATTGAAGGGATAAACTGTGGTCAGTGAGAATTTACTGAGAAAACACAAATGGAAGAGAATTCAGTAATCCCTCTTTCCTTGCATGAGATCTTCATTGTAGGGTGAAAACTGGGAATGTGCTTTCATTTCATACCAAATACATTTGCACAATGGCATCATGAAATAGAAGCTTTACGTTTACCTACTTTGTCCATCTATCATAAACAGATTCTATTCAAATAATGTCATTTAGATGAGTTGCATATTTTAAAAAGCATATATATTTAAGTGAACCTCAGTTTTAGATTATTTCTCCATCACACACACAAAAAATGTTTTTAGCATGCCTCTCTTTTCTTTCTGTCAGTTGTAGATAACATCCTGTTGAAAAGTACTGCTGGAGGATTCAGGCATACTTTTCATTAAGTTAAACAGGATTATAAAGGAAATGACCTTTTTGTTTAAACAGAATTAGCCGCCACAGGCTGCAAGCCTGTCGCCACTTACTTGGGAGTAAACCCTATTGAGTTCAGTAGTGCTTAATTCTGAGTATACATGGCTAGGGCTACACTGAAAGTGAGGCACAAATCTGTTGTAATAGCTATAAAAATGAAATATGTCCATATATTCATTAGATTTTTTAAAATGCTAAAAACAGCTTAGATAGGTCTGTTTGGCACTTGTTTCTTTTAAGACAAGGAACATGTTTCAATTGTTACAGTCCTAGTACAAGCGTGCAATTTCTGAAGTGTCTACTAGCAAAGGCAAAAACCTTATAGGAGTTCTGGCACTAAGTCTTCTGTGACATAATATGTTTTAAGAAACGCTGTCAGTAAACCTTCCTAATGGTTGAATGCTGATGTTTATTATTTTAGAAGCATGCAATACTAGGTTGTCTCATAATCAAATAATACTGGATTCAAAGTGACTGATGGAAGCGTAGCAGAGTACTGGGTTCAAGGCTTAATTTGTAAAATTTGTATGTAGCAAACAAGCAACTGAGGTATTCTTTTTCTTTTGGTTTCTTTAGGAAATTTTGGGAAAGGTTTATTGCCCTTTGTCATGAAAATGAAAGTCTTCATGGTATCACATTTGATCAGATCAAGGCTCAGCTGGAAGCTTTGGAGTTAAAGAAAACCTATGTATTGAATCCACTGGCTCCTGAATTTATTCCACGGGCGTTGCGACAGCAGCATTCATCACATGCTAACAAACCACAGCAGTCACCACCAAAGGTAAAGTTTTACCTGGGACAAAGCTATTAAGAGCTTGCAAGGCTCGATAGGGGGACCTGTTGAGAAGTTGTATGGCTGCATGGGCAAAACTGGTAGTTCTGTTTCCCTATGTGAACAAAGAGTAGAAATGATACTGGGCTGAGGAGTTCCTAATATGACCGGGTGTGTTAAAATTGTTGGCATGTACCTGCCTTGAGAGGCACTGGAGTGCGCCGCCAGGGATGAAGTCAAAACTGCTGTAATAACAGCACTTGACTGACCTCCCCGGGGCGGAAGCCTGGGCATTGTGTATGGAGCTCCTGGACTGCACAGATGACAAGGCCTTACTGATGTGGTTCCAAGGAAAGCAGAGTAATAGGTTTGGCACCAGTTTGGCTGCAGGAGTTGCTGGAAAGAGATGTACAAGGGACTCCACTCCGGCTTTGTGTAGGGTCCACTCCTTAGCCTTTTCTTCTTCCAAAGATATCCCACAAGGCAGTGGAGGTTTAGGATCAGAGTATTCCTTTTCCTAGATGGGCTACTTTCCCAGGTTGACGATCGGCATCCGCATCACTTCCATCTATAGCATGTACAGAAACCACCTTCTTGACCATTGGACCCACTATTGGTCTTAATGGCTCATTCCGCCAGAGCCTGTTTTTACATGCAAGGGTTTGAGACCCATCGGCTACCCTCACTTGGTTTAGCCAGCCAGTCAAAGCCGTTCCCGGGGGGTGGCTGCTGTTGCATGCTGACAGCTTCTAGGAGCCTCCCCTACAAGAGGTACTACCCCTCCCCCCCTTTTTAAAAAAAATCATTTTTATTGATTTTCCAATTAAAAAACCCAATCAACATATCCGCATCATAATCTTATGAAAAACAATAAACTAAAATTTAAAAAAACCACCAAATTGCATTCCAAATTGTAATTATTAATTTTTCCGGGCTCCCCACATTCTGGACCTCTGAAGCATATCTCCAAATCTTCGTTCCTGCTTCTTCTCGGTACTGCCCCTCCCTTAACATCACATACACACCCTGTGTGTTAAAATAAAGTTGTTACTGCATAATAGTTTTTTGCTCCAGATATAAAGCAGCTATCTAAAATGTATGGGCAATAAGTCAGCCAAAAGCTGTTAGAATTGATGTGAAAAGTATAATTCAGTACTTTACACTTTGCAGGAGATGATACTAATAACAATGGTTACTTGCAGCCTAGAAAACTGTTACAGTGCAGAATTCACTTACCATTTACTCATTATTGCACTGGTATAGTGTTCTTCAGGAAGCCAAACATATTTATCTAAAAGGCTGTAACACAAAAATGCTCCTATGAGAATTCATAGTGGCAGGAATTGTGAAAACCATACAATTGCCCTTCCATGTGTTTATGAAGAATAATATTATATTCTATATTTAGTTGTCAAGGGTATTAATAAGATTTATTACTTGACCATGTTTGCTGGCATAATTAAAACGAGTTGTATTAGATCCTTGGAAAACAATCCCATTTTACAAGAAGGCTTCTCAAAATGTTATGTTTTTGTCACAAGTTAACATCTACATGAAAACTTCAAATTCATACTGTTTTTCATTTACATTTTTTAGATTTTATTTGATAGCGCAGAAAGGAATATCTTTTGTGAACCTTTCAAAAAGAGTTATTATATTTAGAAATACTCATTTATCAAAATTCATTATTTTCTGTAATATAATGAAGCTTTTAAAACCTATTAATAAGGCTTTGAAATGTTAGTCTTTTAGGAAACTGCATGTCCAAAGATTGCTCTTCATTTTCAAGGTCCATATTAATACAATTTCCATTTCTGCAGAAGTTTCAGTAAGGTGTACAAGTTGGAACTTTGTCATGTTGGTTTTTAATTAGAAGATAGAATCTCATAATATTTCTGACATGCATTGCAACATAATAAAAACTGGTTTTCTGAGACACAAAGAAAATTATTTTAAAGGGTACAGTTAGTCATGAAATTAGCTGCTGAAACCTACAATCTTCCCACAGACCTATTTTCTTTCTTTTCTCATTGACAGAGAAACAGTACACGAAATGTACATGCTAAATGATAAACTTTCAAGTTGTTAGTATACCTGAATTTTAACATAGAATCTGAGAGCCAAACTTGGATGTTATCTACACAAAAATATTTTCTGCAATAACAGAGAATGCAGGGCAGGGGTATTAATAGGATTGGCAGGATGCATGGTTTAGTTCTCCTATACCCATGAATGCCCCTTCCCATATCTAGACTTGTGTTACAAGTGGGAAACTTGCAGTAGGTTGATTAAGTCTGTTAACTAGTCTGTTAACTAGCCTTCTGGGTTTGTTACTGTATACTGTAATATATTTTAGATTTGAAGAAACAAGAAGAAAAGCTTGGAGCCAGAGTAGTGAAAGAATAAGTCTGTGTTTAAATGGAAGGTACAGTGGTACCTCAGGTTAAGTACCGTACTTAATTCGTTCCGGAGGTCCGTACTTAACCTGAAACTGTTCTTAACCTGAAGCACTATTTCTGGGTTAGGGGAGTCTGTAACCTGAAACGTATGTAACCTGAGGTACCACTGTATTCATAGAAACCATCTTGTGGTGTCTAGTCTTATATATAAATCTCCAATCCTACATTAACCAGATAACCTGCCAGGGTGTCACTACCATAAGAGTCAGAGTAGGGCTTTAGTTTTAATTAGTGTTCTAATTCCTGGAAAGGCAAGCCAAAGCTTTAAACCAGGGTTTTCCAAACTTGGTTCTCCAGCTATTGTTGGACTATAGTTCTTATCATCCCTAACTAGCAGGACCAGTGGTCAGGGATGATGGGAATTGTAGTCCAAAAATAGCTGGAGACCCAAGTTTGCAAAACCCTACTTTAAATGTTGCTGCACTCAGGTACCAAAGAAGAGTGAAAGACATGTGCCAGGTAGTAATCTACAATCAAAAGAGACTATCTTGGCCCAGGTAGTAGTGACCTACTTATAAATGTGTAGCAAATCTAAACACAGTGAAATATTTGTAATATGAATTGTAGAATAATTTATCCCAAAATATTTCTTTGTAGCTGCAGTCAGCAAGTCAGAAAGAATCAAGCTGAATGTAGCTAAAAGTCAGAGCATGGTGGGTTAAAAATAAAAACACTTTTACTCACTTTTAAAATAAGTCTATTTGATCCAGAAATCGCTGCGAGACCACAGGCATAGAACTCTGCAAGGCTATTTTGAAGAGCAAAACTGCATTAAAAAAAATCACCAGGTGGTGCAGTGCTAGATGCAGATTAAACAATGAAACAAGACAGGCTTTCAAATCCATTTGTTCACAGACTTGCTGTTTACATTTGGAAACAAAGCTATTTTAAAGTGACTGTGATAAACGTGGCAAAACAAATGTCAAAGTCTCTCTTATGGAAAAAGTTGTTAAGTAAACCATACATGTGTAAAGAAATCACAATACCAGATTAAATAATGTTTTAGTGTCTGGTCTTTGAAAATATCATTTGCTTTGTTAGTTTCTGAACACTAACAAACCATTGTCTTTGTTTAATAGGTAGTGAAACAGTTTATAATTTTTTCTTAATCCGTTTTATTTGTAGTTCACCTGTCTATAGGCAGAGTACTGATTAATTTGTTCAGATTGCTGCAAAATTGGATAGAACTTGCCTTTTCCCTGGGAAGTTCATGTTCTTAAGCATCAGTGAGTTTTCACATTTGATGCTTGGCCACATATTGATAAGCAGGCGTCAGTATCTTCTACACTATTATCTATGAACAGCAGATATATTGCTTATTTAGAAGATGGCTATGGATCTAAGGTTAGTTGCATCATGATCTCTGACTTCTATGTTTGAGCCGTCTCTGACATAGGCACCCGAGATTATACTATTTGGCCATTGGTTTGTCTTGCCATCTGCACATATTCAGCTGTAGTGTGTAAATATGCTCAGAAAGTGAATAATAGTAGATAAGTCTGCTCCTATAATTGGGAGAATATTTTACAACAGTGTTCAGTTAGATACGTGTTGTGATGGGATGATGAGCTGCTTGTGCGTAAAATCCTAGTCCCTCAGAGTTTGCTCAAGTCCACAAACCTCTGTCTGTGACGGAGCGCCTCAAACATGGCTCCTTCAGTCACTGGCAGATTCCGACAGTGGTTGCTTTCGGAATCGCTTCCAACATAAAAGCTCCTTAACGGAAACACGTCTTCTGGATTCACGGCGTGACAGTTTCCGGCGAGGAGTGGATGTCCCTATGGGAGGTCCAGAAACCTCCCCACTATTCTCGCTGGAAGTGTCTCTGAGCCATCCCTCCTTCTCCCTTTCCCTCAGAGATCCTCCTCTCCCCCTGCTGGTTCCCTCTTCCGCTGCTGAGTCTCTCCCAACCTCCGTGAGCCCTTCCACCACCTGTCCTTCCGATGGCAGTTCCCTGACATCCACCTCCCCTCCAGGGCCCCCTTCACCCCCTCCCGTTCCCTCTCCTCTGGGCGGTGAGGAGGTAAAACCCCGGAAGGAATCTCTTTCATCTTCAGACGTCTCGAACATTTCCCTCCATCGGTTGCAGGTTCTGGTCTCTGAATCCTCCTCCTCATCGGAATCTATTCCTCCTTCCAACTCCGATTCTGTGAATCCTTCCAACTCCTCCTCCTCGTCGGTGGTGCCAAAGTATTCCCTCCGGACCTCGCTACAGGCTGAGGTTTCCGTGGGAACCTTTGATGGAAAGTCTCTATTAAGACCTCGTCATTGACCTCCTCTGCCATGACCCAGGTGTTTTCCGACTCCGGTTCCCCTTCCCACATTACCAAATACTCCACTTGATCCCCCTTCCACCTGGAGTCGATGATCTCTGCCACATGGCTGCTGTGTTCCCTTTCTTCCATTGCTGGTCCCCGTGTGAACCTCCCTTCTCGGTCCCCCTTATACGGTGACAGTAACGACCTGTGGAATACTGGGTGCAGTTTCATGTGGTTCGGTAACCGGAGTCTGAAAGCCACGGGGTTGACCTGTTGCATGACCTCAAAGGGGCCCAATCTTTTGGGTCTTAATTTCTTACAACCCCCTTTGAACGGTAACCCTTGGGTTGACAGCCACACCTGATCCCCCACCCTAATGGTTTCACCTTCCCTTCTGTTTTTGTCTGCCTGCCTCTTATACTCTTCCTTGGCCCTTTCTAAGTTGAGTTGCAGCTGACGATGGATCGCTTCCATTTCTTCTACAAACTGCTCGGCTGCCGGGACGCTCCATCTCTCCCCTCCTCCCCCGGGGAAAGCCCTGGGATGACACCCATAATTAGCCAAAAAAGGGCTCATCCCTGTGGACACGTTCTCCGCATTGTTGTAGGCAAATTCCGCCAACACCAGCTTCTCTACCCAATCATTCTCTCTGTCATTGACATAACACCTCAGGTATTGCTGGAGGATACCATTTGCTCTTTCCGCCTGCCCGTTGGTTTCAGGGTGCCGGGCAGTCGAAAAATTGACCTCTACGTGCTGTAAGCTCATGAGCTTCCTCCAGAACCTGGACGTAAATTGTTTCCCTCGGTCTGAAACCACCCTCAAGGGGGCGCCATGCAACCTAAAAATGTGTTCTACAAACAATTTAGCTGTCTCTTCCGCTGTGACTGCATGCGAGCAGGCTATAAAATGGCACATCTTGGTTAATAGGTCTACTACAACCATGATGGCTGTTTTACCTTTGGACTTCGGCAAATCAGTCATAAAATCTATCGACACTGCCTCCCATGGTCGTTCTGGTGTGGGTAGCGGTTCTAATAACCCCGCCGGCGCCCGCCTCTCCCCTTTGGCTCGCTGGCATTGGTCACACCCTCTTACATACATACTCCCGTACATCTTCCCTGACCTTGGGCCACCAAAATTCCCTGGTAACCAACCACATGGTTTTGTGTTGCCCAAAATGCCCCGCGGTGGGGCTGTCGTGCAACTGCTTGAGTACTCTCCCCCTCAATTCTCCTTCAGGTATATACAGTGCCCCCTTGTAATACAATGCCCCGTTTCTTTCCTCAAACCCTCCGGGCTTCTCTCCCTCCCTCCTGAGACCTCTGAGCTTATCCTGGGCGTATTCATCATTCTCCGTTCCCTCTACCAGTTCTCTTTGCCCCACCAATGCCGCCCCACACACCCAGCGGTCCTCTGGGATGACATGTCTCTCTTCGGGTACTCCCTCCCCCTCCAAATATTCAGGTTTGCGTGAGAGAGCGTCCGCCCTAATGTTCTCCGGGCCTGGCACGTAACAAATCTCAAAGTTGAATTTGGAGAACTCCTGGGCCCATCTCACTTGCCGTTGGTTGAGTACTCATGCCGTTCTCCAATACTCTAGGTTCTTGTGGTCAGTGCACACTTGCACCTTATGTTGTGCGCCAATTAGTAGGTGCCTCCATCTTCGGAACGCCTCGTGAATGGCGAGTAGTTCTCGGTCATACACCGTGTAGTTCCTCTCGGATTTGTTCAGTTTTCGCGAGAAAAAGGCACACGGTCTCCACTCCAACTTCTCCTTCCCCGGCTGGAGAAGCACCGCCCCTATCGCTCTGTCAGATGCGTCGGTCTCTACTCTCATTGGTTTTTGTAAATCCACATGTAGGAGCTGTTCTTCAGAAGCGAACGCCCTTTTCAGCTCCTTGAATGCTCGCTCCGCCTCCCCCGTCCAAACGAATTTCTTCTTACTGCTGAGACAGTCCGTAATGGGAGCCGTCAGGTGGGCAAAGTTTCTGATGAACTTCCGATAGAAGTTTCCAAACCCTAGGAATCTCTGCACATCCTTCTTCATTCTCGGTGTCTTCCATTCCAGCACCGCTTGGACCTTGCCTGGATCCATGGCCAATCCCTTGTCTGACAAGCGGTACCCCAGGAATTCCACCTCCTTGGTATGAAACTGACACTTCTCCAGTTTCACCCACAGCTGGTTCGCTTGCAGTTTGCCCAGCACTTCTCTGACATCTCTCACATGCTGCTCCTCATTCTCTGAATACACCAACACGTCATCTAAGAAGGCCACGCAATTCTTGTACAGCAAAGGTCCCAGGACGTGGTTCATAAACGATTGAAAACACGCTGAGCCTGCTTGTAGACCGAAGGGCATAACGAGGTATTCAAATGCCCCCAATGGGGTGAACATGGTGGTTTTCCATTCATCCCCCTTCCTTATTCGTATCAGATTGTACGCCCCCCTCAGGTCCAGTTTAGTAAAAATCTTTCCCTTCCTGACCCTTGTCAAAATGTCGTCAATTCTGGGCATAGGGAAGGCCACTGGTTCTGACACTGCATTTAAGGCCCGGAAGTCCACCACAAGTCTCGGTTTGTCTGTGTTTTTTTTATCCACAAAAAACACTGGACTGCCACCCACCGCTCTGGACTCTCTGATGAAACCTCTCTTCAGATTTTTGTCAATGAACTCCCTTAACTCCTGCATTTCCCTGTCTGACATGGCGTACAGCTTGCCTACTGGGAGTTGGGCCCCAGGGAGTAAATTGATTTGACAGTCAAAGGGTCTATGCGGGGGTAGTTTGTCTGCTTCCCTTTCGCTGAAGACGTTGCACAGATCAGCGTATTGTCGTGGCACCTTCCCTTTCTCCGTTACTTCCGTCCCTGCTAGCGTTGCCTTGGCCCCTGCCGAAGCTTTCCCCTCTTTGCAGTGTTCTACACAGTGTGCTGATCCAAAGGAGACCACTCTCTGATGCCAGCCCACTAGCGGATCATGTAGCGCTAGCCAGCTCATCCCCAAAATGATGGGAGCTCCTCCCAATGTGGCCACATTAAACGTTATTAGTTCAGTGTGCCTTGCCACCTTCATTACCATTGGGACGGTCTGTAGGCTAACTTCTCCTCCCAACAGCTCCCTCCCATCGATAGTGGTCACCTGCAAAGGGTTGCTTAAAGGGATAGTCTGTATCTGGTGTTCAGCTGCAAACTCCTTGCTCATGAAATTACAGGAGCTGCCTGAGTCCAATAGCGCCTTTATCTTTAGAGGGTGTCCGTTTGGCAACTCCAGCGACACCTCTATCACTAGGGCGGGTTTAGGAGGTTCCGGCGTGGGCACTTTCACTGCTCTTTGGCCTGGCTGCTGTGCCCCGACGGTGGCAGCCAGGCGTTGGTTTTTACTTGCTCCTGTACTTCCTCCTTCCCCCCAACAGCTCCCGCCATCCCTTGCCATTCCTTTCTTTGTGGGCAGACTCTGGCAAAGTGACCTGGCTGTTGGCAGAGATAACATTTCCTGGCGCCTTTCCCCTCCTTCTTTCCCCCTTCACTGGGCTTTGAAACTGCGCGCGCGCGCGCTGTTCCAATTTCCATCGGCTCTCCTGGCGGGAAAGTTGTCTCTGGAATCTCTGGAATGTGAAACTCCCTCCAACGTTCCCCCTTCCCTTCCCGCCTCTCCAAGGCTCTCGCCTCCTGGCGTGCTCCTATGGTCAGCGCAGATTTGGTCAGCTGGTTCATAGACTCCGCCCTGGGGGCCCGGGAAAGTTCGTCTTTCACAGCCGAAGAAAGCCCTTCTTCAAACAGCATTTGAATGGGTTCCGCCGATAGGTCCCACCCCAATCTGTGGATCAACATGGTGAACTCAGTCCAGTACTCACGGACAGATCGGCTCCCCTGTTTGCAAGCCATTAACTGTCTGCGCACCACTCCCTGCTCAATATCGCTGGAAAACATCAGATCCATGGCGCGAAAGAACTTCATCGTGTCCTTTAGGACGTCATTATTCGCTGCCATCAGGGGCCTAACCCAGTCTTTCGCCCCCTTTTCGAGATGCCCAATCACGAAAGCCACCCGCGATTCCTCGTCGGGGAAGTCATCAAACTGCAGATTGAGGGCATATTGCATCTCTGTCCGAAAGGCATGATAGTCCTTGGGCTCCCCCCCAAACTTCTGCACCAATCCTGGTACCTTTCTGGCGAGTGGGGTGGTTTTCCCCTTGTCTGCATCTTGAGCCCTCCTCTCCTCGAGCCTCGCCGTCTGCAGCGCTAGCTGGACCTCCAACACCCGGTACCTTTCTTCCAGGCTTGGACCCGCTCCAGCTCTTGCTTCTCCGGTGGCGGCTGGGTTGCTCATGATGCCTTCTGTTGCACAAGCTGCTTTCAAAGACTGTCGGAATGCTGTGAACCAAATTGCAACATATAAGGACAATAAATAAAATTTTGTACAGTTATCTCTAATCTTGACCCCTTAGCATTGGGTAGATTCTAAATATTTATCAGAACTTTTGAAGTTGTGTCAGAAGTTTTGTCTTTTGAGGTTCTTCCTGAATAATATAATTATCTCATTTAATTAATAAAATCTAATTAATTCACTTTGGAGGAAAGCCCAAGTCAGTATTATTTCTTGTCTAGTGTTATAGTTACCTAGTTCTTACTGAAGCAGAACTAAATGTTTTATGATATACTAGTTTCACCTTCGAGTTCGCTTAATCACTTGTGCATTCAAAAGGCTAAATTTTCTAATTTATCACACTAGTTTCTAGTTTATTTAGAAAATATCAATTTCTCAGTTGCAAGCTTGTGACCTATTTCATTTTTGTGTAATACGTATAGCTTCTATCACTTATTGAGCCTCTGAGTGCTTTATAGAAATGAATATTGATATCTCAAGTCCACAACTCTCCATTAGCAGGGAGATACAGCTGGATACAATCTTTATAATTCATTTTAAACTAAGCTATATAGCTAGAATGACTTTATCACTATTTTTTTTTTTTTTTAGGTGAAAGGCCACCACCATAATCAGAACGACCATTTTCAAAGCGATGGAATTCGTAAGTACCTGATGAACTATTGTTGGTGGGGATCATAGTTGATTGGTTTCAAATCTGCTTATTTTCTCAGTGGAAATCAATGTTTTTGGGTGGTGAGAGGGAGGGATCTCAGAATAAGGATCTATGGACCTGTTTGGAATGTTCCTCATGGATTGTCATAAGGAAGTGTTGTGCTTCCATACTCCCTCCCTCCCTCCCTGTGGGGATAAGGAATTAGTGACCAGATGAAATATCCCATAGCATTTGAGGCATCTTCCTTGATTCTCAGAAAGAAAACTGAAGGAATTTTAATTTCCCAGGATTGGTGGAGATCCAGAACACAGATAATAGAGGAACCCCTCAATTTGTTTCCTCTTGCAATGTGTTTACAGAGGGAGGAGTGGGGAATGACTGGGATCAAGACCCTTTCTGTCTTTCTCAGAGTTCCTTCTAGTGAGGAAGGATAAAATCTGAATAGGCTATCGGTGTGTTTTAGTGTCTATGTCAAGCATATTGATTTATGGCCTTGTTTAAACCTGGTGGTTACTAGCGTGGCCCAGTTATCTTTATTATTATTATCCTCATTAATAATAATTTTATTAGACTTTATAAAAAGAAATACAAAACTTAATCTCAGATGTCTTTTTTGTCTAACATTAATTTAAGTTAGATAAAAAAAGGAAAGAGAGAGAGAGAGAGAGAGAGAGAGAGAAGAAAAAAGAGATAGAAAAGAGCTTGGTATATTAGCAGGTTTTAAGATTAAACAGCAGAAAATGAAAATACTATCAAAGAATATGACAATAGAAGACCAGAAGGCTTTGATGGAAAAAACAGGGTTTCAAATCTAGCTTGATTATTAAAGTCCACATAATAGTGGAGCTAATTCTATAAACTCTGTACACATGAGAAAATAAAGACCTCGCTGAAATGCCAGCTATATTTCCAACAGGAACCTACTTTTCCTACAAAGTATTGGGCAAATATTGACAAAGTATTGGGGAAAGTATTGACAGCCCTTAACCTTCACATCCATGTTGGATTTTTTTGTTTATTTTCCAGTTCAGCCCAATCCTTCTGTTTTAATTGGAAATCCTATCAGAGCCTATACTCCTCCTCCCCCTCCTCCCCCTCCCTCTGGGCCTCATCCCAACCTTGGGAAATCTCCTAGTCCAGTTCAAAGGATAGATCCTCACACGGGGACAAGCATTCTTTATGTACCTGCTGTTTATGGAGGAAATATGCTCATGCCTGTGCCTTTGCCCGTAAGTATACCCTTTCATGTTAATGACATCCTCTTCAATTTGAAAATGCTTGTTCGGGGTTTTTTTTGGGAAATATTACAGTGCGCATATATATTCATAGAAAGTGTTAATTAACCATTAACATTCTTCAAAGTTAGAACTACTTAGGTAGTGTCCAAGGCACAATGAGGTTACAAGCTGCCAACAGAGCTGCCAGGTTTTCTGCTCAGGGCTGTGCTCATAGCAACCCTTCTAAGGCCAATTGTTTAACCAGTAAATTTTACTTTGTTTTGATATAACAGTAACTGAAAACATTTAGGAGGTCATTCTGTTCAGACCAGGGGTCAGCAAACTTTTTCAGCAGGGGGCCAGTCCACGGTCCCTCAGACCATGTGGTGGGCCGGACTATATTTTTTTGGGGGGAAATGAATGAATTCCTATGCCCCACTAATAACCCAGAGATGCATTTTAAATAAAAGGGCACATTCTACTCATGTAAAAACATGCTGATTCCCGGATCCGGCCCCCAGGCCTTAGTTTGTCTACCCATGATCTAGTATGAATTTGTCACCCCTTAATTGAACTTAACAAGGTTTACTTTGCAATGGGCATAGGACTGCAGCCTCCTGTGCAGGGATCAGCAAACTTTTTCAGCAGGGGGCCAGTCCACTGTCCCTCAGACCTTGTGGGGGGGGGGCTGGACTATATTTTGAAGGGGGGGAGTGAACGAATTCCTATGCCCCACAAATAACCCAGAGATCCATTTTAAATAAGAGGACACATTCTACTCATGTAAAAACACGCTGATCCGTGGGCCAGATTGAGAAGGCAATTGGGCCGGATCCGGCCCCCGGGCCTTAGTTTGCCTAACCATGGTTCAGTCTAGATGATCCTTTATAATATTTTTTGTTAACAAAAACAGAGCCATGTTAACTTTTTGTTATGAGACTTTTTCATCAGCTCTCTGGGAGCCAGTGGCAGAGTCAGCAGCTTTTAGAGGAAGAGAAAACAGACATGAAGCCCCTGCCATGGTCAACCCCTTCCCCGCACTGTTTCAGGAGTTGAAAAATGGCACCAAATGGGCTGTCTCCAATTTGCCTCCTGGGGATGCCTTAAACATTTCTGTTCCTGTTCCATCTATATACTTGAGGCCAAGCACCTATAATATTTTCCTGTTTCTTCCCTTGCTTTGGTGCCCCCATGCCCGCATAGGGAGAGGTCTGACACTCCTGGTTTTCAAAAGGACAAGGATAAGTAAATCAAGATTGCTCTGTGTTTGTATAAAGTTTTTTGCAGATAAAAGTTTTTTGCAGATAAAATCGCTCAGATTCGGGAAGAAGTAGACTCCACCGTGGGAGCAGGGCCGGGGCGGGAGAGTGCTAGAGTTCTGTCTAGTCAAGTTGAGTGGGATCAATTCCAATCTGTTACCTCCGAGGATGTGGACAGGCTGCTTGGACGAGTGAAACCAACCACCTGTCTCCTGGATCCTTGCCCATCCTGGCTTATAAAAGCTAGCCGGGAAGGGCTGGGCGATGGGCTTCGTGGGGTGGTGAATGCTTCCCTCCGTGAGGGAGCCTTCCCAGACCCGCTGAAAGAGGCGGTTATTAAACCGCTTCTTAAAAAACCATCTTTAGATGTGGCCACGATGGCCAATTATCGCCCAGTCTCAAATCTTCCATTCCTGAGCAAGGTGATTGAGCGAGCGGTTGCCGAACAACTCCAGGCACGCCTGGAAGAAGCGGACCATTTGGATCCCTTCCAGTCGGGATTCAGGCCTCATCATGGGACTGAAACTGCCTTGGTCGCACTGGTTGATGATCTCCGGCGGGCTAGGGACAAAGGTGAGAGCTGTTTCCTAGTTCTGCTGGATCTCTCAGCGGCGTTTGATACCATCGACCATAGCATCCTTCTGGACCGTCTTGAGGGGCTGGGAGCTGGGGGCACTGTCATACAGTGGTTCCGCTCCTTCCTCCTGGGCCGTGTTCAGAAAGTGGTGGTGGGGATGAGTGTTCAGACCCCTGGGCTCTCACTTGTGGGGTGCCTCAGGGTTCTGTCCTCTCCCCCATGCTTTTCAACATTTACATGCAGCCGCTGGGAGAGATCATCAGGAGGTTTGGGCTGGGTGTTCATCAGTATGCGGATGATACCCAGCTCTACCTCTCTTTTAAATCAGAACCAGTGAAGGCGGTGAAGGTCCTGTGTGAGTTTCTGGAGGCGGTTGGAGGATGGATGGCGGCTAACAGATTGAGTTTGAATCCTGACAAGACAGAAGTACTGTTTTTGGGGGACAGGAGGCGGGCAGGTGTGGAGGATTCCCTGGTCCTGAATGGGGTAACTGTCCCCCTGAAGGACCAGGTGCGCAGCCTGGGAGTCATTTTGGACTCACAGCTGTCCATGGAGGCACAGGTCAAATCTGTGTCTAGGGCAGCTGTTTACCAGCTCCATCTGGTACGTAGGCTGAGACCCTATCTGCCTGCGGACTGTCTCGCCAGAGTGGTGCATGCTCTGGTTATCTCCCGCTTGGACTACTGCAATGCACTCTACGTGGGGCTACCTTTGAAGGTGACTCGGAAACTACAACTAATCCAGAATGCGGCAGCTAGACTGGTGACTGGGGGCCGAGACCATATAACACCGGTCTTGAATGACCTACACTGGCTCCCAATACGTTTCCGAGCACAATTCAAAGTGTTGGTGCTGACCTTTAAAGCCCTAAATGGCCTCGGTCCAGTATACCTGAAGGAGCGTCTCCACCCCCATCATTCTGCCCGGACGCTGAGGTCCAGCGCCGAGGGCCTTCTGGCGGTTCCCTCATTGCGAGAAGCAAAGCTACAGGGAACCAGGCAGAGGGCCTTTTCGGTAGTGGCGCCCGCCCTGTGGAACGCCCTTCCAGCAGATGTCAAAGCGATAAACAACCACCTGACATTCAGAAGACATCTTAAGGCAGCCCTGTTCAGGGAAGTTTTTAACGTGTAATATCTTACTGTGTTTTTGGTTTTTATGGAAGCCGCCCAGAGTGGCTGGGGAGCCCCAGCCAGATGGGCGGGGTATAAATAATAAATTATTATTATTATTATTATTATTATTATTATTATTATTATTATTATTATTATTATTATTATTAAATGCACACTCCATTTGATGGCTGTTTGTGAAATCCTGTTCATGACTTCTATTTTGGGGCTTGCTGTGAACTTCTATTTGGAGATATTCCTGCTCAGTCCATCTGGTACCATTTTTCTTTAACATAGCAAGACCATTGGCTTCCATTCATTTTAGATGCAGTTTTTCCCCCTAACTAGGTTACCAGAAGGCAGCATTTAATGGTTACAGTTAAATGAAATATGAAGCTTAGCAGCTGCATCTTTGTAATGCAATCTTGCTTTCTATTAATATCAAACAAAAATAATCAAATATTTGTATTTTATTTAAATGCGATGTTAAAAGGCTGTTAGGTGGATGGGCTTATACATTATTACTACCTGTGTCTTTATACTTGGCGAGATATCACACAAAGAAATATATTCACAATTATTTGTGGTTCTTCTCATTTTAATTTTAAGGAACAGATGATTCAAGGCTAAAGTCCATCTGTGAAGGCTTCAAAAGATTTTTAAACCACCATTTAATAAGATTGAAAGAATATTTTAAAGCAAATCTTCAGTGAACGTTTTTGTCTACTATCATTAGGGGCCAATGTAGATGTAATGCTGTTGGTTTGTTAACCATGGTTAAAAGACAGTAAGCTACCCTCTGGTATGTAACCTCCCACTGTTGTAGTTGCTCTTCAACAATATGAACCAAAGTCAAGGCTAACCAAAAGCTGTGCTTTTTTTCTAAAAAAAATGTGTAGGGGTACTCTCATTTTCCTACTCATATTGAAAAACTGCCCCTCAATGAGGCTAAACTTAGATTCACAAAACGTTTAGGGGTATGCATCCCCCTGTGTCCCCCCAGAAAAAAGCACTGACTAAAAGTATCCTTAAACCAGGATCTGAAACCCATTTTAGGCTGTGGGAAGAGAGAGCATGAGTTCCAAATCCTGGCTTCCCTATATACTAACCAGATTGTTTACAGCTGTACCACTTCACTGCCATATATATCAGCCCATACATCATCTGGTTCAGAAGTGGACAACTTCACCTTTTTGACTGTAAGCCCGAGAGCAGGGATTGCCTTGCTTTTGTTGATCGGCAGCCTGCTCCAAGAGCCTTTGTTTGACTGAAGAGTGGGGTAAAATTATTTCAATCAATTAAATAAAACTGTAATTTGGATTCTGTTAGGGGCTGCACTACTTGGGTTATAACTGACCTAGCCAGAAGTAAAACAGCGGCGGCAAATGGCACACAGTGGTATAAAAATCTCCCTTAAGGTTGCTCGGATGTGTAGGAAGGGAAGAGCTGCACAGGCTGGTGGCAGAGCGCATGATTTGCATACTGGAAACTCCAGCTTCAATCCCTGGCATCTCCAAGTAGGGCTGGGAGAGAACAAGGCTGAGTTAGATGGGCCCAGTGGTCTGACTCAATATTAAGGCACCTTTATTAGCAAGGGCGAGACGCAGGTGGTGCTGTGGTCTAAACCACAGAGCCTAGGGCTTGCTGATCAGAAGGTCAGCAGTTCAAATCCCTGTGATGGGGTGAGCTCCCATTGTTCGGTCCCTGCTCCTGCCTACCTAGCAGTTCAAAAGCACGTCAGAGTGCAAGTAGATAAATAGGTACCGCTCTGGCAGGAAGGTAAACGGCGTTTCCGTGTGCTGCTCTGGTTCGCCAGAAGCGGCTTAGTCATGCTGGCCACTTGACCTGGAAGCTGTACTCCGGCTCCCTCGGCCAATAAAGCGAGATGAGCGCCACAACCCCAGAGTTGTTTGCGACTGGACCTAACATTCAGGGGTCCCTTTACCTTTACCTTATTAGCAAGGGCAGTGAGAGCCAGTGAACCAAGGATACGTCTCCCAGAGAAACAACCAGACCAGGATCAACAGTTTTGAGAGGCAGGGAAAATGCTAATAAGGGAGCAGTCCCCAAACCTGCCATATTGGAAGAAGTGGGTGCAGGCTTGTAAATGTGAGTGGCAGCTAGGCTGGGGTAAATGCCCTTGGAGGTAACTGAGGTAGGTCAGGACCTCTGGACTTGCCACTCGTCCACTATTGAGGTTTGTTGATTTGAAGAATGCTTGCTTGTGCAGTGGTACGTAGGTTCCCGAACTCAATCCATTCTGGAAGTCCGTTTGACTTCCAAAACATTTGCAAACCAAGGCGGAACTTCTGTTTGGCTGTTTGGTGCCGGAAACAGTGCCGACAGCTGAAACAGACATTTGTCTTCCAAAATACGTTCACAAACTGGAACACTTACTTCCGGGTTTGCGATGTTCAGGAGCTGATTTGTTCAGGAGCCAAGCTGTTCGGGAACCAAGGTACCACTATATTAGGTTACCAAATGAGTTTGCCATTTCAGAACGTGCCCTTTGACTTTTGAAAGTACACCCCCCCCTATTCGTTTGTGCTAGTTACCGTATTTTTCGCTCTATAACACGTACTGGACCATAACACGCACGTAGTTTTTAGAGGAGGAAAACAACAACAAAAAATATTCTAAACGAAATAGTGGATATATGATTTTTGTGGTTCATGCTGTGGCCACAGACATGTGATCTGACAGTGAGTTTGGAGTAGCCCAATGCAAAAATCCTGAGGATCCATGTGGATCCATGCTTTGTAACTACGGAGGAGGGAAGGAAGGGGAACCATGGATCCTCTGCTCACGACTGCAGCAGACACCCCCCCACACCACCCGCAGGCATTCGCTCCATAACACCCACAGACATTTCCCCTTACTTTCTAGGAGGAAAAAAGTGAGTGTTATGGTGCAAAAAATACGGTATTTTGGGAGATTAAATGGATCCTCTGTTTTCCCTGGCACTGTATATTTTTCCAAGTGTGCGTGCTTACAAAGATGTAAACAATACTGTTCATATTTATTTATCACATAGGTACCATGGACAGGATATCAGAGTAGGTTTGCAGTTGACCCTCGAATCATTACTCATCAAGCAGCCATGGCATATAATGTGAATATGTTACAAGCACATGGACGTGGGTCTCCTATACCCTATGGTCTTGGACATCACTCACCCGTTAGTATAGGGCAACAGCAGCTTCAACATTCAGATAAAGAGCAACTTGAACAAAATCGAAGCAGTAAGTTTTTGTTTTTCAAATTCTTAAGCGGGGCACTGTGCTTCCACCTTGGTACACTTCATCCTTAAATACTTTGCTAATTCTGGGGGACGTGGAATTTTCAGCTTTACTTAAATATACTCCAGTGAAGACTGGCATATAATATGTTGTCATATCTTATAGTTTATGGGAGGATGGCTGTCTAATGAATTAGTATGGAAGGCTTTAAAGGGGGATTAGACAAATTGATGAAGGATAAGGCTATCAGTGGCCATTAACCCCCATGGATATGTTCTACCTGCACAGTCAGAAGCAGTATGCTTCTGAATGCCTGTTGCTGGAAATCACAGCAGAGAGGAGAGTGCTGTTGTGCTCAGGTGTCACTTGTGAGTTTCCCCATGGCATCTGATTGGCCACTGTGAGAGCAGGATCCTGACTAGCGGCCATTTGGCCTCACTTCTATGGTCTTATCGCATAGATGGAAGCTGCATTCACATTCTTTGTACAACATCAGTGCCCTTTCCTCTGTCAGCTGCTCCCTACTGGAGGGAACCCAGGGAGTCGGTTGAAGTGGGCCATCTCTGGCTTGCAGACCATGGGTTCCCCACCCCTGTTCAAGTTTAAGCAGCTGCTATCCTTTTGTCCAGAAATAACACTACAGTGGTAGCTTGGTTGTTGAATGGCTTGGCTCCCGAACAAATCGCCTCCCGAACGCCGCAAACCTGGAAGTGAGTGTTTTGGTTTGCGAACGTTTTTCAGAAGCTGAATGTCTGATGCGGCTTATGCGGCTTCCGATCGAGTGCAAGAAGCTCCTGCAGCCAATTGGAAGCCACGCCCTGGTTTTTGAACAGATTAAGTTTGACAACCAAGGTACCAGTGTACTCTTTCAGCAGCATCAAGGTGGTATGAGATGGATAATCTTTTTTTTTTTTTAAATTTTCCAAGCTGCAACATGAAATAAATTTAGTGGCTCTACATTCCCCTGTAATACAACAGGGAAAGGAAAAATCAGCAAATGGTGGCATGTTGCAGGAAGGTGTCCCATTATATACGGAGTGAGCCTTGAAATCCTGTAGCAGGCCTTCAGCAGAAGTATAGCTGCTGCAATATACTCCTTAATCATTTCTTACGGACAGGATCCATCAGCACCATTAGAGCAGTAATTAATTTAGCAATGCATATCATTCTCAGAATTGTAACCTAAGTATCTTTTCAGAGGTATTTTTTTAGGACAGTGGTATAAAAATGTCCCCAAATGTCAGATAATGGCCATGAATGATCACTGGGGCTATGATGTGCACATAGACGTCTGCATGCGCTGCTGCCCTGTTTGTGAGTTGGAAAATAAACTACATGAGCAGTGGGATTCTCTGTTGTTGCATAATGTTCCCTGATACTCGCTGCATGTGTGCATCAGCCATTTGTTGGGGCATCAGAGGTGCCATGAGCACACCAGCGCCACTGGATTACAGTAGATACATTATTATGAAAATTGCATAAACTAACCACTTCTAAATAAAAATGACAAATAGCGCTTGCCGTGCCCGTGTTGGTAGCTCCATTGCCTTCCAAAATGCAGGCTTTGGCTCAAACTGGAAAAACAAATCTGACATATCCATTATGAAACAATAAGCACAAAACTCCATAATATCATTAGCATAAAATCTATTTCAGAGCAAGACAGCTTTTTAATGCTGAAGGACTGAGCGCTGTATCGAAATTGAAATTGCTCTGATTCCATTTGTGCTGTTAGGATGACTTCCCTTAAAGCTATGCAGCTCAAAAATCTGCCTCATTAAATCTCTGAAAAGCCGAGTTATCCATGTGTTGAGAGCTCAGGGTACTGAGGTGCATAACTGAAAAGCTTCCTGTATCCCCCAATATCATAGACATATGAGCTGTCACAGTGTTATGCCTGGCAAAGATGTTATTCAAAAGTTAATTGGACACTAACTAGTTCATGGATATAGTCAAGAGAAGAAACTTAATTTAGATTCATGAAAGCAAGGATAATTCCAGAAGCAAATATGACGTGCCATCCTTAATTTCTTCCATAGTAATCTCCATAGTGGAAGAGGACAGAATACACTGGAAAAATACATTTGAACGGGGAAGTTAAATTTCCTGAACTTTTAATAGTGTAGCTGGGGGAGGATAAAGGAAATACTGTGAAATTCACTGAACACAATCTTCTGTCTCTCTGAAGAAAATGTCTGTCCCTGAACTCTGATTTGGGTTTGTCTGTGAAAGGTGCTAAATACCACCAATTTATTATAATTTAAGAAGCACAAGAGGCCTCTATTTTCACACAAGTCAGATTTAATTCTTTATTTACTCAATGTATCACCAAGCACCAAAGAACGAGCAATTAAACTTCAAGGCTAATTTTTCCTGCAGATGAAACTTAGCATTGTGAACTTTTAAAAATAATGTTTGAAGTCCTGAATAAAAGGTAAGCAGCTAGTTTAAAAGAGTTAAAGGTTTCAGAAGTGAAGGCGCTAGGGGCTGTTGCACTCTTTGGAGGTCTTTAAGCAGAGGCTTGACAACCATATGTCAGGAGTGCTCTGATGGTGTTTCCTGCTTGGCAGGGGGTTGGACTCGATGGCCCTTGTGGTCTCTTCCAACTCTATGATTCTATGATTCTAGGTCCTGCTTGCAGCCTTCAAATATGCATCTCCTTGGCCACTGTGAGAACAGGATGCTGCCTAGATGAGTCCTTTGCCTGATCCCAAAATGTACTTATGATCATCTTGCAGCAGATTTTCTTACAGAGAAAGGAGCTGCAATTGTGCACTTTCGTGAATTCACTAATGCATGGACCTCTCTAGTTGGCATATCCTGGTCCGGAAGCGACTGCAGCTGAAGCTGATAAAACACACTTCTGGCAGCTGTGGCCTCTGCCTCCAGTAATAATCTAGAATCTAGAAGTACCCCCAGATTCAGGACCTTCCTTTTCGGCGGGATTTCAGCTCTGTCTAGGGCAGGCAATTGACCAATTTATCATGGCATACAGGGTAGGTTTAGAGTATTGCCTGGCAGGGAGAGGGCAGGAAAGTACAGCTTTGTTTGCGCACTGATAAAAGGATTTCTGAAAAACTTAAAATCAAAAAGATTTTAAAGGGAAAGCATCTACAAAAACTCATCTTGAACAACTCATACTAATAATATCTTTTGCTCCTAAATCTACAGACAAATAGAATTCCAGCCTCCTAATTTCAAACCATGCTAAGAAATTAATCTGTTTTCTTAATATGATCTTACAAAGCATGGAAATCTTAAAGCAGTAAGAGAATGTGAAAACATTTTGTCTTTCCTATCTCTCTGTATTAAAGTTACAGGAGCCAGAGGCTAATGCTAATGAGTAATTGCTACATAATTAGGAGAATGAGGTAGTCATCTCTGTTCCAGCTCATGGAGAAATGGGGAAAAAAATTGACCTGAACTTTTCTTCAGTTTCTCAAATCCTCAACTATGTAGTGGCTAGGGATATTAACAGGAACCATTTGTATATGGATAAAACAGGGATCACAGATGGTCTTCGGGGATTCGTGTACTGAAATGGGTCAAGCACATGACCCCAAAAGGTTTCTTAGCTTTTCTGAATTGTCACCTATGCATTGTCTTATAAAACTCAAGTGCCCTATTTGTGTAAGGATAATTATGTTCTGGAATACGAAATACTGTATATGATTAATAGCACCAGGAGAATATAAAACACCAGAGTTCTTTAATGATTATCAGCTTCAGCAACAAGAGAAGATAAAATACCGCCATTCCTTAATGCGTCCATGGGTGGGTATCATCCTATCTGAGCTATGAAAATGCTTTAATTTTGTTTTTGGTAAGTAAGTATTTTATATATTTAGGTAAAAATGAACCTAGTGCTGGACCTGAACTCAATAAAATCCGAACACCTGAGAAGAAACCCATGGAAGCCAAACAGGTGTGTGGTCTTTATTTTCCTTTCTTGTCTTCTTATATGGGCTACTAGTTATTTCCCATAACACATGAAGTGACAGAAAGGAGGTCATCCCAGATGAATCAATTCATAGAAGAGGTAGGACACTAGGGATAACAAATCAGTAATGTGTTGGCTATAAGGTTCTTTCCATCCATGGAAGGCTTTTGATTCAGCAGAGGAATTCTTGCATGGAGAACGGGCAGGTGACTCCCTTTTTCTACGGAGAACTTCAGCATTCTATATAATACATCCTACTTAATTGGCTGATCTATGTTTGAAAAAGTGGAATGTTTCAGGATTCTCTCCATTACAAAATTGGCCTTCTGTGCCTTACAGAATTTACATCAGATATATAATGAGTCCAGACTAGAAAGGTTTTGTAGGCTGCTCTTTGGAACTTGCTAGCATTAAAAAAAAGGTTACCAAGAATTTTGACAGTTGCTATTTTTTAACTTTTCTGTGCTGTTATTTTTTATCTATGTTTTAGTTCCCTATTACTTAGTGCTGATTTTTTTAAATTAAAAAACAACACTAAATCATGTCCAAAATATTTGTGCTTGCCCAACCACGAGACTTACTGATTTTAGAAGTAATTGGCGAATGCTCCTGCAGCTCTGCTCCCAATTTGCTCTGAAAGTTTGAGGGATCCTCTAGAGCAGTCCAATGCCCTGAGCACGAGGCGCCTCTGATGGATCCAACTCACTTCCTCAAAGAGAAAGCACCCATTCATTTGTTGAATAGTTGGTCTCTATCCAATCTAATACATTTCAGTATTTTAATTAACCTTTCAACTTATTGAGGAAGTAAATACTCACACTTGTATGAGTAATTCAAATAAGCCTCATCTTCCCCAGCCCCCAGAAGAATATTGTCAGATGGAAAAGGTGGGAGAATAGACTCTTAGGAACAAAGTCATTAACTGAGTGGGATGACCTAAAGCAAATTGTTTAAGTCTTGCAGATAAATAAATGCATTTTGATTATATATTTGGTCCTTTTGTCTAAAAGCACAGGTAAAAAGCATGGAACCTGACAGTTGTTTGTCTTTAACTAAGTTAAATATGATCACAAGCAAGCAGCTGGTTATTCATTTATATTACAAAAAGTAGTTGCTGGGGTGGATTTCAGTGATGAGAAGGTCTGGATGTTAAGGAAAGAATTCAATATAGCACTATGGCAATTCTTCACTCAGTGCAAACTTTTCAGTGAAGGATTCTGCTAGTGGGACTAGTTAGCTGAATACCGCCCATAGTTTAAAACTAGAAGGGCACAACTGCCGCTGGTCTTTGTAACATATAATTACCATAGTAGTTATTAAAAAAAAATTAGCATAGAAAAATGTTCAGATTCACAAAATACACGTAGGCAGTTTCAAGTCAAGTAGAATTATCAGTGAAATGTGTTTTTAGTTACACAATAAAGAAAAGAATATATAAGTTTTACGGTGCTCTTTCTTCACTTACGACCTTGTTCTTCCCACCGTCGTTAGATTTCACATGCCTAATTCAGTGTGAAAGTAATTAAAGTGTTAAAAGTAATTTGCTTGGTACAGTCATACAGCTTACAGGGATTTTGTTGGCTATGTTTTCTTAAATGATTTTTAACTGAAAGTAATTTGTTTAATTTTCTCCAGGTTGACTTAGAAGCAAATTCCCAAAATAGAAGCCCGGAGTTGCGTCCCAGCGCTGCTTATCCTAATTCTAAATTTCACCGCAAAGATAATCTTAACCCCCGGCAGCTGAATCTTCACCTCACCCCTCCACATGCTCAGTACGCTGTTCCTAATCGCCACTTCCAGCACCTGCCCCAGATTCCAAGGCAGCCATACCCTTTACAACAACCGCAGAACCCTTTGAGTCAACAGCAAAATCATTTGTCTGAGCAGCAAAACCAAATGGATCCACAGCAGAACCAGATAGCCCAACAGCATAATCATTTAAATCAGCAGCCACTGCAGACACCCTCACAGCTTTCCCCAGCCTATCAAACGGGCCCCAACCAGTCGTTCTTTAAAAACCCAGTCCCACACAGACCTCATTCCCCTGGTGTAGTAGACACTGTGATTTCAGAGCAGCACCCTCCATCTCTGTTACAAGAAGTCGGTAACCCTCTGAGACCCATTGCGCAGCACAACCCAATGTTGCCACCTCACTTGAACCACTTCATTGAAGAGAATCCTCCAGGGATGCCTATAGGAGAGCAATTAGGTAGGTATTGCCGCCATGTTTCAAAGACCGAAATGGGACACAGTTGTTCTAAACTGAAAACTATGCTTATGTTTGGGGTTTGTTTGTTGTTTTCGGTAGCGCTGTGAATTTCAGTGTCGTTCAGTACTAAGTCATCTCCCTTTCTGTCCAGAGGGGAAAAGACAGGAAAATCAGCCATGCTTGCGGAGCCTTTGCTTGAAGAGTTCTGTGGTGTTTGCATTTGAAACTCCTGATTGTGTTTTTCTGTTGTGCTAGGCACATTGATGCAAAGCCATGGGGAGGCAGGTGGGCCTTATCATCAGCTGCACTCAGGTCCTGGAACTCATTCCTGAAGGAGAATGACCTTATCCCCTCACTACTGGCCACAAATGGGCCATAAATGGTTGCTCTCATTCTCAAGTGATTTCAGTTGCTGTGGCTACACTATTTTTTATGAGCTTTGTGTGTATGTGGGTGTATTTTTAAATCTTAACTGTTCTACAGTTTTCGAGTACTTTGTTGTAGTTATCATTATTAGCCTACTCTTCTTTAAAATGGTTGAGTTATTGTTTGAACTTGCTGTGCTAGCTGGCTTGAGCTCACTGAGGAAAGGTGGATTATAAATGGTTCAAATCGTGGGTGGGAGAACCTTAGGCCCTGGGCCTCACGTGCCAAGCCTCTATATATGGACCTCCCCAGGCCACACCTCCTGCTGGTTCTGGTCTCCATCCTCCTTGAGTGTCTTTGCCTGTCTGAAATGTGTCCTTCTACTCTGCTCATGCCTGTTGCTTGCCTAGAGGGAGGATAGAGAGGGGTTTGTGCCTGTGTGTAGAATCTAGCCTACTGTGCAAAGGGAAAATTGACATTTATTGCTCCATCCACTAATTAAACCACATTTCAAATATAGCAAGTGGTTTAAAAATGTACTGCTTTTAAATAATCCATGAATAAAATAGACTGCAGTCAAAGTGCTTAAGCTAACACATACACCAGGGAAGGGTGGGAGAGAGTATGCTCATTTTGAACTGGCCCTGTGAGAGATTACTGTAAAATAAAGAGATGCTGAGACCCCTTTTGTACGCTGTGTTAGTAATATTATATTTTAGATTATTACTGTGTCTCAGACGTGTAGAATTTCATTTATGTAAACAGACATTCTGGTTCGGCGATATATTGATATATTGTCCCAAACTGGTTCGAAGTCCACATCGTATTGTTTACGTAATTTTTGACCTGGCAATATATCACAAATCATGATGCGTGTGTGTGTGCTATGCAAAAATCACAATGTGGGGAAAACCATGAAGCCAGCCAATGCCTCTACATAGCTCCATTCTTATTTCAGACACTGTGATATATTGGCATATCACAATGCTGGTGAGGTATCACGATGCTGAAAACCAGATATTGCCTTGCCCTAACAAGACACAGGGCAGGTAAGATATATTTCAGTGTAGTACTATGTCAAAGGTACCACAAGAAGCAAACTTGGTACCAAAGGTGTTTTGATACTGTTTGTACAATTGCTATATGATATTGTGAAATGAAGTTTTCTGACATAAGCATCTTCAGTACAGAAGCTGGGTAATTTTCCCCCAAAAAATGTTTTGCAGATCGTATTCATGGAAATTTAGCTTTGGAAACCTTAAGGCAACAGCAAGCAAGACTACAGCAATGGAATGAGCATAACGCCTATCTCAGTCAGGGCAATATTCCTTATTCTCACCATCACCATCCTCACTTATCCCACCTTTCTCAGCAGCCAATTGGATTGCATCAGCAGCCAGTTAGGGCAAACTGGAAACTTGCCAACAATGTAGAAGATGAAACTGAGGCAACGTATTCAAGGTAATTGTGGAAAGAATTCTCAAAGTGTAGCATTTAGGTGGAAATGGGACATGGGCACTTTTCATTCTGCCCTAGAGGTAAAAGGGTCCACTTGGCCTATCCCATGCTACAAGGAGGTATCCAAGTTGTTCCTGGAATCCAGAAACTCTTAATTCTAAGGGTCCAGTTCTAGGAGGCTCATTTCAGGTGCCTAGCTTGAATGGGATTGACTTCAAAAAAGGGCTGAGAGTGCTGTGGCTCTCTTCACAAACATGATTTTGACAGTGAGCACTTGAACCATGAGCACTAGCGAGGGGCAAGGATTAAATAAGAATCAGACAGGGAGAAGAGTGATGACTCAGTACAGTGGTACCTCGGTTTTTGAACATAATCCATTTCGGAAGTCCATTCCAATTCCGAAACATTCAAAAACCGAAAGCGGAATTCTCAGAACAGAAGCCTCAATACAGAAAATTCAAAATGGAAGCCGCATTTTCTGTTCGAGTTCCGAGGCACGTTCAAAAACCGAGTCGTTAGAGTTCCGAAATGTTCTGCTACAGAGGCATTCGAAAACCAAGGTACCACTGTACACAGCATCAAGCCTGTCATTCTTTATAGTAGCACCCCAAATGTTCACATTAAGAATAACGGTGGTTCTTTTATGGCGTTGGATACTACAGTACAGTAGTAACATGTTAAAAGTCTCCTGGCACTGAAAACAATATATTGCTGAGATATATCAGAATTTCTGCCATTTGCACATTGTAAATAGTAGATAAGATAAGATTGAGATAGCTTTGCAGGCAGATGCCAACTACAACAACTTTGCGGGTCAATAAAGAAAGCATCAACTTCACTAGCCCTGTGAAAAGGAGCGTTGTTGAAATTTACTAGAATAATTTTTTTATTCGTAGCCTTTATGTCTCAAGAGCTTAGGCCAGGTAATATCAAACAGATGGGTTGACAATCCATAGAGGGTTTGCAAATTGAACCTTTGGAAGCAAAAAAAGGATAAACAAAGAGAAAGGGAATACTTGTTATGCATTTGTATACCTATAAAGCAAGCCAGTCTCTTACCATTCATACTCAGCTACAATCTGTATTTGGATTACCACTGCAGAGTCTGTACTTTTCTTCCCATAAAGCAACTGCACTATGTCCTCACCCCTTTTTATTTTTATTTTTTTTAAAAAAATCTTATGGTTCTAATTTTGGTTTTGGTAACATCTTGGGAGTTTTCACAGAGTGAGTTGTTTTATGCTTTGTGTGAAAAGCACTACCTCCAATGAAAGGTTGGATTTAGCAGCTGGATATGTTTTGTGGGGGCACTTTCAAACATGTGGTTTCTCATGTGAAAGTGGAGGTTGTGCTACTTCATAGAAGTGTTGTATAACCCCAGCGCAGACAGTTTGTATATTGGCCTAAATACATTGCAGTTTTTCAGTTAAACAAGAAATGTCTTACAAGTTATTGTCTAGATTTCTAATGGTTCCCCCCACTGCTTTAAGACTGTTTTTCTGCTTTTGATACTGTTTTTCTTTTTCATTGTTCAGAATTTCTGAACAAAAAGCTTAAAAAAATGTATGCATGCCCCCAGATCATGGTCCAGATTTCTTGATAACTACATTTAAATGTAGATTGTATTGTGATGCTTGTACAGTGGTACCTTGGTTCTCGAACATAATCTGTTCCAGAAGCCCGTTTGGCTTCCGAAACGTTCGAAAACTGAGGCGCGGCTTCCCATTGGTTGCAAGAGCTTCTTGCAGTCAGCGGAAGCCATGTCGCACATTTGGGTTCCGAAAAACGCTCAAAAACGGAAGCATTTACTTCTGGGTTTTTGTCGTTCGAGAACTGAAGCGTACGACAACGGAGGCGTTCTGGAACCGAGGTACCACTGTAATGCTGCCATTTCTCTTGAATGCGATAACATTTTACACTCCTTTCATTTCTAATCTGAGCAATAATTATTTTCTTAACGTAGGCTACAGGATTTTCTCCGAGAACTATCACACCGCGATCAACATGAAAGCAGGGACCTAGTTGAAATGCCGCCACCTCAGTCGAGACTTTTGCAATATAGACAAGTACAATCCAGAAGCCCACCAGCGCTCCCTTCCCCATCGTGCAATTCAAACCACAGTGGCCACTTTCCTAACTTCTCAGAGAACAGAGACATTGAAGTATCTAACAACCCAGCATTTCAGCAGCACCTGCCTCAAATGTACAATCCCCCTTTCTCAATGCCATCGGAACACATAAACCCGCCTTCCCTGAAATACCTGCAGCCTGATGGATCATGGACTTATGCTAATCTACACCAGAGTCATCTAATGGGGCAAGGCTTTCATTACGGTATACCTCCATTGCCTCATAGATCGCAGCAGAACCCTTTTATCCAAATACAGAACCATCAGCACACAGTTGGTCAGGAACCATTCAACTCCCTCACTTCGCGAGCAGTGTCTGCTTCTTCGCTGCACAGCTTAGAAGAGGTACGTGGGCTGCGATGTTGGTCATGCTTACTTCCTGTTTAGAGGTCTGTTTAGAGTGAATAGTAAATAGATTTAATAGTAGCAAATACAAGCTGATTAAAAAAAAGGGAGTCAGCGTAATAGATGGCTTCAGGCAAGGTCTTGTATCATTTTCTGGATTCCACTGTTGAGGGTTTTACACCAGCTGCTGTCACTTTAATTTCATTATGAACAGTTACTATATTTTTATCTTTAATACACGTCTCCTAGGATTGCTGGATAGTGATTATTGTTTTCAGGATATGAAAAGCTACCCTCACGTATACAATTTAATTTCTTTTTCCAGTTCTGATTTTGGATATGTGTCCGGATGAATGAAACTTGTAGAAATTAGCAAACTAATATTTATTAAGAGTATATGCATCATACATTATTTCAAAGCAATTTACTATTTCAAAAGAATATCCAGATTTAATATAGCTCAAACCATTAAGGTAAAACAAAACAAATCAGAAAAAAATACCATCAGGACATGTTACTTATTAGTGAGGATCAGCCCCCAGTTGGAATCATAAAGCACATCCCTTTGATCTGTGCATTCAAGCCCTAACTGAGCATGTCCTGGCAGCAATATAAAACACATTTGTTTGGATAATGTATGATTATTAACAAAAGTGAGGTTAGGTTCAAAGATGTACTTCTGCATGTGAAAGATCTTTGAGTCATGGAAGGACCATTTCACTGGAGCTCTGTGTAGAAAAGCGAAATTAAATTCAAATATATTCTTCTGGTCACATAAGGCTTGAGGAAGCATGAGAACTGTGGCAGAACTTGCCTATTATAGCAATCTGCTTCTAGTGGTAGAAGAATACTGATACAGTGGTACCTCGGGTCACATACGTTTCAGGTTACATACGCTTCAGGTTACACACTCCGCTAACCCAGAAATACTGCTTCAGGTTAAGAACTTTGCTTCAGGAGAAGAACAGAAATTGGGCTCCGGCGGCGCAGCAGCAGCAGCAGCAGCAGCAGCAGCAGCAGCAGCAGGAGGCCCCATTAGCAAAAGTGGTGCTTCAGGTTAAGAACAGTTCAGGTTAAGTACGGACCTCCGGAACGAATTAAGTACTTAACCCGAGGTACCACTGTAGCTGTTTCTGTTTTCTTTTCCTCTTGCCTTCTTTCTATCTAACCCCCCACTGTGGTTGTTTTATTATTGACAAGCTCCCATCCCAAAACACAATTACAGTGACTCTTACTTGAAAGCAAGGAAAAGGTCTTTTATTCAAGCCAACAGCCTTAGAGGCTCAGCGGCCAACAAGGCCTAGAAATCAAGATTCCAAGGGTCATGAGCAAGGCAAGAGATTGATAACTGAATGGAAGCTGGCTATGACTACATAATTATATCTAGGTGCATGCCAATGATGACCAGTTCAACTAGATTCCCCAGTATTATCCCTATTGTCCAGGTTCGGTAAAATTAATGTACCAGTTCTGTGCAGTGGTATTGCTACCACTGGAGGATTATGGGAGCCTCTAGTACAGTGGTACCTTGGTTCTCAAACTTAATCTATTCCGGAAGTCAGTTTGACTCCCGAAACCATTTGCAAACCAAGGCGCGGCTTCCAATTGGCTGCAAGAGCTTCCTGCACTCCAGCAGAAGCCGTGTTGGATGTTCAGCTTCTGAAAAACGTTTGGAAACCATAACAGTTATTTCTGGGTTGTTGGTCTTTGGGAGCCAATTTGTTCGTCAACTAAGCTGTTTGAGAACCAAGGTATGACTGTACTCTATAATCTTCCCATTGCTCTTGCTTACTTTGAGGAGGGTGATGAATTGCAGCATGTGTGTTTTAGTATTTAGGAACTATGTGCTAATGAAGGTTGCAGAGGTTTTTCATGGACTTGGCATACACTGTAGAATGAGATGCTGTGCCATTATGATGAATTCTAATTGTGCTGATTAGAACCAAAGAAAATTATCAGGACCACAGCTTGTGATCATGAATGCCAGAACATCTCTGTGCTCTTTTGATGCCGAGTTGTTATTATAATAATAACCTTAAATCTCTGTTTTGCACCTCATCTGGGGACTCCGCATCAGCCATAAAGGGGAAAAACATTTAAGATACATACTGATCTGGGCGAACTAGGAAAATAACTGCTACGAATACTATTAATTTCAGGCTCTTTCAGAAACACAGTTGGGGACCAAGAAATTGCTGATTGACAGACATAGGAACAATCTTCTGCACATAAATATTTGCTTTTATGTTTAGAATCGGGCTCTTCGAAATAAAAAAAGACACTACTGTTTTGGTTTTTTTGCCTTCTAATACTCAAAAGCTTGGGTATTTTGCTTCTTAATAAAATAAAAGATTACTTTTTACAGAGACTGAAGTCACATTAGAAGGGCATTTTACTGCCAGTGACAGAACAGAAAGTGGCATCCTCCCTCACCAAGTCAAGGTGCATAAGTCCCTTCTTCCTAATCTACAGATGACTAGCCTATGGGTCACATGCAGCTCCCCCCTCCCTCCAATCCTGTGAGGCCCATTTGTTATACCCCAGTTGCCCATACCCGCCAAATGTGCCACCATGTCTATAGTTGTTTCTTCTGGAACATCCCTAATATGTTTTCTTGCCCTTAATTTTCACCCATCAGCTAGTGCTTCATGTCTTGGATGAAATATACAAAAATTCTCCTTTCTGAGGAATGAAGGGTTTGGAAGTTCCTCTCCTTTCTCGTTCAGTTCACTTCTTTCCCTAGGGCATTGTCACCTTGTGCCGGGAGGGGAGGCAAAAGACGTTTGGGATTTGAATGGAAATATTGCTAGAGATGAAAATCCCGTGTCCCTTCCCATTTTGAGATAGTCAAATGAGTATACATTTTTAGGGAACTCTTTATTTATGTGAATAAATCCTTGGCAAGATAGGTCTGTAGAAATCTGTATTAAAAGAATCCTCTGGTCCTGAAATGCTAACTGTCTTGCACTTATTAAACTTTTTAGCTGAAGGCTTTCAGTCACATTCTAACTTATTTTAACAGATTAATGTGCAGATCTCACATAGTTTGCAATGAAAAGACTCTTTGAAGAAAAGATGCTAATTGTACACTTGCACATTGCAAGTTGTAAGTGTGATGCCCTTGAACGAAGTTTGGGAAACTACTGGTGTCATTGCTAGCTTTTCGGATTTTACAGAACAGGCCCCAGTTAACTAAATTTTCATGAAAAAGATATGCAGCATTTCTATTCCTCTGGCACTTGTTTTTTAAATTCTTTTCCTATAAGCGTTTGGTATAGTATAGTATGAGAGTATCTTTAAATGCACTGATTCTTGCATCCCTCCCCTCTTCACTTCAGCTGAGCTTAGATCCACTTTTAAAGGATCTTGACTAAGTGATCCATTTGATCCATTCAAAACATGGATCCTGGTTCAGATAAAACAATGGTTAGTTTAACAAGCCAGCTGCATAATTTATTATTGGCTTGTAATGAAACTTAGAAGACTTGTTCTAAGCTTGGATTCCTTGTTTGGATGTAATATTAAGCCAAGATTCTTTAAAACTGAAAATAAACTTTGGTGAAGTCCTGCTGTGCAGCAGCTGGAATGGGCAACGTGCTAGTCTGATGCGTCACTCAGACTTGCTGGGGCTCATCCAAGGAACACTAAACAGCAGTTTACCATCACATGTAAACATGGCCTGTGTCCGTGTCTAGTCCCCCCCCCCTCTCGATAAAGAACACAGTACTGAAGTGTTGATGGAATTTACATTTTAAACAGTTAAATCTGAATTCAGTCTGAATGTGGAGCTGATTTGTAAACCTGGTCTTGAATCCATAGTTCTCTTTAACCTTATCAAAGCCTATCGGATTCATTTGGCATAAAATCAATCAGTACACTACAATGACCCAATAAAGGGGAGGGCACTTGATAGTTCTAATAACTAAAAGGAAAGAACAAGAAGGCGCTCACCTTGAGTTAGAAAGATCCCACCACAACCATGAGGTAGTCTCTCTCTGGAGAGTATTCTATAACTAGGGTGTCACAATGGAAAAGGCCCTCTTCCTTGTAACTTCTTGCTTCAGCTAACTAGGCGGGGAATCTGGAGAAGGCCTCCAGTGAAGATCTTAAGGGCCAAGTAGGTATATATGAGAGCAGATGATCCTTCAGGCATTCTAGCAACAAGGGCTTAAAAGCACTTTGAAGTGTACTTGCCAATTGACTGAAAGCCAATGGAGATAACAAAGGCCTTGTGGAATGTGCTGTTATCGGCCAGTTTCCATTAATAATATCACACCCTTATTTTGGGCAAGATGAAATTTTTGGACTGTTTTCAACACAGCCAAATTTCCCTGAATATGTGACGGGACACATTTGAAAACTGGCAATATTGTCTTGGATCCTAAGATAAATTAATGTAAGGAAATCCATGGAAGGAAAGTTTCCCATCATCATCTCCCCTCTGCAGCTACCTCTCCAAAAGCCATTTTGGAGGGTAGGTACCCTCTTGAACAATATGCTGGGTAACATTTACATTTGGAAACTACCACCAGACCTCATAATTGCCAAATCATCAATCTTCAGGTAAACCTTAAAGAGGAATTACTAAAAAGAAAGAAAGAAAAAAGGATGATTTGTTTCATGTTGCTCTAAGCTGACAAAACCACAAAGGAGATGAAAATGCTATGCAATCAAGTACATCAACCCATGTTACTTGAAAAACAAGGCGTCACAAGTTCATGAAATGTCACCGAAAATTAGCCAAGTATATTTTGAGCAAAAATATTCCCCTGTGCCCTCAGCTGCTATCTTATCCACAAACGACATCAAAGCAAAATCACATTTTGTTTCTATGTTCCTTTTGCTTCCTTTACCTTCTCCTGTAGAACAGAGAAATGGCAGGGAAAGAAGCCTCTGTGTGGAAATGAAAAGCGTGCGCAAAACAAAATAATGCATTTTGTTACGTTGTGTGCTTTGTGCTACCTAGAAATTATTTTCATGGGATAAATTAAACCAGTATGGATGAGCCAAAACTGCCAAGAAAATAGAAGGAAATTGCCACTGGCAGATACTTCCACGCAATTGCACCCTGGAGGGAAGTTGTAAAAGGCAAGCTTGGAAGTAGCAAAAAAGAATGGTTGCAAGACAAAGTGAGAGATTAGGAATCAATAAGTCATTGCCGAGGTTGTGGGGTGTAGATGAACACTGCAATGGGATTTAAATAAATATTTTATTTCTGCCACCATTAATATTTAACCTTGAGACATTTCAGTGGTATTTACTTGCATTCTGTCTATTTTTGTACTCTCGCAAAACCAAATATTTAAACTAGCACTACTTTCATGGTATTCCCATTAAAGTGATTTCAGAATGTAAGTACTGAGAATCACAGGGGGTATTTGCCACAGGTTCCATGCAAGTGACCTCTCTTCTCCTCTTTGCTTTTCTTCTACGCAGTATGAACCAAGAGGACCAGGCAGGCCGTTGTACCAAAGAAGAATATCATCTAGTTCAGCCCAGGCTTGTTCTGAAGATATAAATGCTCCTCAAGATAGCCTTGGACAGTGTAAAGAGCTTCAGGACCATAGTAACACATCTTCTTTCAATTATTCATCCCCTGAATTGTGGGTAAACTCCACCTCATCAGCCCCATATCAGAACATTCCATGCAATGGTTCCAATAGAGCAGTCCCACCAAGAGAACTCTTGGGTAAGTGATGCTTTCTCATCATTTTAAAGTATTATTAATAATATTAATTGCAATAATTTTATTATTTATACCCTGCCCATCTGGCTAGGTTTCCCCAGCCACTCTGGGCGGCTACCAACAGAATATTAAAAAAACAATAAAACATCAAACATTAATAACTTCCCTAAACAGGACTGCCTTCAGATGTCTTCTAAAAGTCAGATAGTTGTTTTCCCCTTGACATCTGAAGGGAGTGCGTTCCACAAGGCAGGTGCGACTACCGAGAAGGCCCTCTCCTGAAATAATAATCATTTTATTAAGCCAACTCATTAAGAAGTTGCTGTACTATTTCTGGCTAGCAAAGTATATTCTCAGAATAAAATGCATCAACTTTTTCTCTGCATTGAAAACTTACAGATGTTTTATCTTTGGGACCAATTTCATATTACAAATATGGTATCCTGTCATTTGCTCTTTTGTAAGATAATTTGCTGCTTACTGAAGTGGATTAAATATTGTGCATTCCAGTACAGAAATAAGGCAGTGATGCCCACAATTCAGGCCTGGGTTAGACCTAATGCCAAAACATGGGTTAGCATTAAAAAGATGAGCAGGCACAAACTTTGGGCTCGTGCGGTCTCCCCTTCAGTTGACTCGTCGGTTCAATCAAACCATGGTTTAATACCCTGATTTGCAACCTAACTGTTGTTTGGACAAGCAACAGTTTCCCATATTCAGATGTTACTGGAAACTGATGTTTGTTTAAAACTGAACAGAAGCTTTCAGCGTATTCACCTTGTGCGCAAAGGAGGAGTGGAAGCAGGCGCGCATGTGTGCATAAAGAGAAAGATAGAAAATAAGATTCAGAAACATCCAATCCTTCATCTGTCTGTTTTTGGGGGACAGAAGGCGGGCAGGTGTGGAGGACTCCCTGGTCCTGAATGGGGTAACTGTGCCCCTGAAGGACCAGGTGTGCAGCCTGGGAGTCATTCTGGACTCACAGCTGTCCATGGAGGCGCAGGTCTATTCTGTGTCCAGGGCAGCTGTCTACCAGCTCCATCTGGTATGCAGGCTGAGACTCTACCTGCCTGTGGACTGTCTCACCAGAGTGGTGCATGCTCTGGTTATCTCCTGCTTGGACTACTGCAATGCGCTCTATGTGGGGCTACCTTTGAAGGTGACCTGGAAACTACAACTAATCCAGAATGCAGCAGCTAGACTGGTGACTGGGAGCGGCCACTGAGACCACATAACACTGGTCTTGAAAGACCTACACTGGCTCCCAGTACATTTCCGAGCACAATTCAAAGTGTTGGTGCTGACCTTTAAAGCCCTAAACAGCCTCGGTCCAGTATACCTGAAGGAGCGTCTCCACCTCCATCGTTCTACCCGGACACTGAGGTCCAGCACCGAGGGCCTTCTGGCGGTTCCCTCACTGCAAGAAGCCAAGTTACAGGGAACCAGGCAGAGGGCCTTTTTGGTGCCTGCCCTGTGGAACGCCCTCCCACCAGATGTCAAAGAGAACAACACCAGACTTTTAGAAGACATCTGAAGGCAGCCCTGTTTAGGGAAGTTTTTATGTTTAATAGACTATTGTATTTTAATATTCTGTTGAAAGCCGCCCAGAGTGTCTGAGAAACCCAGCCAGATGGGTGGGGTATAAATAATAAATTATTATTATTGCTATTGTATAAAAACATTATTCACTTTGTCTACTTCAATATAACACCCTACATATCTGTTTTCTATAAACAGACATCTTCAATCCTCAAATCCAGATTGCATTGTTTCTTTTTTGCACAAAAGTCTATGAGAGGTTAAAGGGGCTACCTTCTTTTCTTTGCTTTCTGTTTCCAGTTCCTTCAAAGACCGCCAAGCCGCCCGAGGAACCGATGAAAGTTGAGAACATCCAGCTGTCCAATTCTTTTAATTACAATATGCTCCAACATCTTGGCCAGTTCCCTCCCCTCATGCCCAACAAGCAGATCGTGGAATCCAACAGCAACAGCCAGCCCAGCTCTGGTGCGAACAAGCCGGCCATGTCTTACGCAAGTGCTCTGAGGGCGCCACCAAAGCCCAAAGCGCCCCCTGAGCAGGCAAAAAAGAATAGCGATCCTTTGTCTTTGTTTCAGGAACTTAGTCTAGGTAGTTCATCAGGTAGCAATGGCTTTTACTCCTATTTTAAATAATCAGAATATTTTTGTAGAGAACATTTTAATTTCTATTTGTGTCAGTAGACTTAAGATAGTTGGGGCTTCCTATGCAGTTGCCACCATTTCTCTTTCTTTATATTAGTAAATATATCTTGGTTTAATTGCTTTGCTGCTAGACTTGAAGCTAACCTTTTTAAATTATATTCCGTTCTCTCTCCCCCCTTGCCCCCCATGTGGGTCAGAAGTTTGAAAAATTTTCCCTAGAAAAACACACACTTAAAAAAAAGAAAAACAATGTAACATTATATATGTGTTGCATTAAAGCTAGCAGCTGAAAAGTTAACTGTGCAACTTAAATATATATATATAATTTTTTAAAAAAGAAGTTGTCTAAATTGTATTTAAAAAAGAATTGTAAGTAGCATTTACATTTATTCAATAACATTTAGCATACTATGCTGGGTTTCTGTACCAGAAATGGCCAGTTAATGTACAAATGTATGTTATGTCTGCTTAAATTGTTTATTTTTTTTTTTAAATAAAGGTGCAGCATCTTATAATTACTTTCAGTTTTATCAACTTTCTGTGAAAGGATGCTGCATTCTAAAACTTTTATAGTTTTAGAACCTGTATGATGTGGTATAGTAATCTCCTTTGACTGTAGGATAAAGTGAAGACCTTCTTTGCAGACCCGCACACCACTGTTTTTAACTTTTCAGAGTAAAGCAGTGGTCAATTTAAAAAAAAAATAAAAAAAAATCCTGCACATTTTATTTTTGGACAGGCTGCTAAATTTAGCTTGTTGGAAAGATTAATTTGATAGATTTTTTAAAAAAAAGAATCATGAAATTAAAAACTTTTTTTTTTTTGCTATGTTGGGTGCTTCGTAGTATAATAACTATTAAAAAAAATTGAGTGAATTTAGTAAAATATTTGGGTCCCCCTCCCAACTATGCATGTGTAAATGCTTGTAATCTGGTTTCTCCTACTCTTGGCTTCTCTAGTGGTATAAAGAATTGTGCCGCTTTAAGTTTTTATTTCTCCTTGCCCCCACCTCAGTAAAACCTTTTGGTACATTATTTGATGTTTACATTAAATGTGACATTATACGACGGATCTTCAGATATTTTGCTAACTGTTTTGTTTGAGGAACATCATTAAAGAAGATTTTTATGTTTGTCAAAGCTGTATCCAAATTAATCCAAAATTTTGGGGAGTCAAGTTGTGAGGGGGGGGGAGGGGGAGGACTTGTGAATCCATATGGTTGTTTTTATCTTTGTATGTTCTGCTGAGGTTTTCCACAATCTTGGTCTTTTACCACTATATATTGAAAGTGAACTCTATAAAGAATTATACAGCAATATGTAACAAAATTTTGGAGAAAAAAAACATTTTAGGGTAATGTTTACCTTTCAGGTTGTGGTCTTGTACACTGTTCATACTTTTGAAGTAAGGGATGTATCTTTTATAGCTTCTACAGAGGCCCTTGTCCTCCTTTACACTTGAAAAGATCTCTCTGATCGGGGACGTTAATTTTTATCAATATTTTAATTTATTTTAATTTCCCATTGTGAGACGCGAGAGTAATATTTTCAATAGTATCATTTTTTAAAGGTGTGTTTCTCTTTGAGGTGGCACAGCTCCCCACAGCTTTGAAAACATTGGGATTAACCCGGAGCCTTTTTGCTGAGCTACTGTACTTGCTGCTGTATTCAATCTGATATTTGCTCTTGTTACAATCCATTTGTCCCTGTTGGTTTTTTGTTTTTTTTTTGTAAATCGTTGTGGTGAAATCTCAGCTTGGTTTGAAATCAATATCACCTTTCTTACTGATTTCAGGTAAGTCGGGATTTCACCAAAGGGTCTTTCTATAAGAGATCTGCATACTGAGTTAATGCATTGCAATATCTGAATGGTTACCAGGTTCGTGGTTCAGAAATGCAGGATAAAAGCTGCACGGCTATGTAACTTGTATTTCTTAACGGTATAGAAGCAAACAAAAAAGTGAAGGAGAATGTCCCTCCTCAATTTTGCTTCACAGTTTGAGCATACAGTATCAGGAAGTTCCAGAGGCTAAGTTCTCTGCATCTTAAACAGAGCTTTCATCATTATCATTAGTATTTTTGGTCTGCTGAGTACTGCAGACAATGGCCCTAATGAAATTAGATTGATAATGATAGTATCTCAGTTGGTATAAACCAGGGTTAGCCCCTTTGAAATAAATGACGCTATATCTGATGTCACCTCCTAAAGTTCTGAGTTCCAATCCTGCCCCTGGTTACTCATGGCAAATTCTATTGAAGGCACTGCCATTTACCCACTCATAACCCAAGGCAGGAATGTTGTCTTTTTATCCCACTTAATGTGGACACAATAAAGAGTTGTTGGTGATACGTACAAAACCAGGGATAGGCAACCTGATGCACTCCAGATGTTTTGAACTGAATCCATCATCTTTGGCCATACGAGGTGGGGCTGATGGGAGTTGTATTCCAGAACATGTGGTGGTCCCAAGATGCCTACCCCTGATAGCAGGTTAGTTAGAGCTCAAATGCACTCACTCAAGTCAGCACTATATCTTCAGGGGTTTCAAAATCACACATTTATATAGAGTTTTATTATTCTGTTCACCTTACCTGAAATATTAAACTAATAAATTTTGCTTGTTCGTTTACTTCAATCTGTGAGTTAGTTGAGGAACAATTGTTGACATCAGATGGCCTCATTTTTAAACTGTCATACACTGGTATTTTCATCACAGCAACTTTCTAAAAACATGCTTTCTTTTTTCTTTCTTTTATTTCACCCCCACCCCAGCCTTATTGTTGTTAAACATTTGTCGGAAGCGTATGCCTATGTTTGGAAGACTGATATTTTATCTTTTCAGACTCCAGAGATTAAAATGAGTAAGAGGCTACAAAATAAATCCATTTACTCCGCATCAGATTTTTTTTTTTTTATACAGATTGAGGATTTCGGTCAGACTTGGCATATACGGGGACTTGGTGAGACTGATGTTTCTGAGTTGTTAAATACAGTTTTCTCCAGAGATTCAGAGCTATAGCAATTCCGAAAATAGAACTGGCTTTGCAAAGGTAGGAAAGCTCCAGACCGTTCCAGTGCTCTGATATACTCAGATTGCTGGTGTTTAGTTTTACCACTGGACAAATTCTGCTTAAAAGCATTCTCACTGGTTTTAGTTCTCGTGGAATTGCCAGTCTTTTGTCAGGAGTAGGCCATTAGTAAAGGCATAAATGTTGTCAATTACTGTGAAATAAAATTTCTAACGATCCTGGTGTTTTTACAGTTTACAGCTCTTGTGTACTTTGGTCTGTACCTAAGTACATAAAAGCTTATATAATTTTCATAGTCCCTTCTCCCCCTGCCCCCCCAAAAGGAATAGTGCTTTCCACCATTATTTCTTTTCACATTTTCAGAAACAAAATATACTAGTGTCATGGGAACGAGCATCTTTTATTTTAATAGGAGCATGCCATATATTGCTGCACTTAAAGAGAATTTTAGAATACATTAGTGGAACTACAAATGTAACCCACTTATGCTTGGTAATATTTAAAAGGAAAAGCTGCTGGTCAACCTTATATTTGATACATTAGGTAAAGTAAGTATTTTTCTTCTTACTGGAGAATTCATTTTTCAGGAAGCACCTTGAAGGGTTCCTGATGTTACGGCAATTTAACTTATCAGTTTCATTTAATTGCATTATGGTATTGGATAAATCCTAGATCCCCAATCTCTATTTTATTTCTTCTTCCATGCCCAGAAGCCATTTTACTACGTAGTTATTATAATTTTCCCTTGGTTCATCTGATCAGCCAACTACCCTGATTCTGCCACCTACTCTATATTAATCAACCTGATCCTGCCCCAATCGTCATATGCTACTGCATCATATTTGTCACTGAGAACCCCAGTGCAGGATCTGCCAGAGTGACTGGTGATCTCTGTATTAAATGTCCACCATAGGTCTCCTGTTCTTCCTGATGGACACCCCAAATTTAGCAAAAGACTTCTCGCATCATTATCTTTGCTAAATAAGTGGATTTGTGTGAGAAGAGGTCCTGTGAGAGCCAATGATAAAAGAAAGAAAAAATTGAGGTTTTATTTGTTATACTTGTCCAAACCTTCCTCTGGAAGAAATCCAAACTTCCAAAGTTATAGCTGGAGTTTTCCATTCTAATATTTAATGGTTATAACACCCAAATATTCCTGCCTCCTTCACCTTTAGCATTTGTTTACACAATCTGTTCATCTTCCCGAATTCCTCCAGGAAAATTATCAGTGTTCAAACACCCCTACCTATGACTCTTCTGTCTGCCTGTCTTCCAGCTCATGTTATGCTCAATACTACCAGACTGAGTTACTGCACCAGAGCCTCAAATCTTAATTCCCCCCCATAATGCTATGAGGACAGAGCTGATGTGGCTTCTTCTATTTGATCAAAATCTGATCCTTATCAAATTGCAACGTTTACTAGACAAATATGAATTAGACAAGTTGCATTTGGGAACATCTGTCTTGTTTGTAGACTTGCAGCCCAAGCATTTTGTACTCAAGTTTCCTTGTCATGAAGACCCCAAAAGTAGCTTAAAATGTGGATTTGTGCGGATTTGTGCTAACAGTTCTGAATCTAGTAGTGTATCCCTTAAAAGGTGTGTTTGTGTATATGATTACGTGGTGAAAAATAAGGTTTACTGGCATTGCACTGCAGTTTTAAGTGGAGCTGCTTGTCTTGCTGCTCCAAGATAATGCAAAATGGTTTCTATTAGGATTCAGCTTTAAATTAAATGTGAAGGATAAAGTATGTGTGGTGAAGATTGTATCCAGTGAAGTTGTCCTATTAAAATAGGACTTTCCACCTGCAAAACAGGACTTGTTTTATCCCCTCTCACAGAACTGCTCTGGAGGGTTGAGGGAGCACCCAGAACAGTTTGGAGGGTGGGGATGGGGGAATAGAGAAAGAATGAGAGAAAAAGAAAAAGCCCTGTTGCACAGGCAATTTCATTGGAGTCAACTCATGGTGAATTCGTATAAAAGCCATTTGAGAATTAGGTAATCTGCTTCCTGTCCCATCCATATCAGTAGAAATGTACCTATTTAGGCAGGCCATCTTCTCGGAATGGGCATTGTATTTCTCTCCCAATGTAAGATTGAATATCCTTCCACTTATATTTTATTAGTCTTTGCTGCAGATATTTACCCTCTTTTTTCTTGCAGTATGCATACTACCTACTTAGCTATTGACATTGATTTTGACAGCAGCCATTAGTCTGAGATGTGGAGTTGCTCATACGTCCATTTTTCTTTGTTTCTTTGTTTTGTTTTGCTCATGCTCTGATACACTGCAGTGTAACACCACATGACGTCATCATAAATCTCTTTCAACCTATTGTTTTATTATATATTTTTCTAGATACCTTTCCCCCCACCGCCATGCCCTCCTCTGCAGTATATCACTGCCAGATGCCCTGCTCAAGTCTAATAAGTAAATTCTTTGTTTTCCTATAGTGCACTCTGGGCTTTTAAACCCGGTATTAAATAATAAACCCTCTTTAATCTACACACTAAAAACAAAAAAGTTCTACCTTCAAGGCCAGCGTTAGCTAAAACTGAGGTAATGTTTAATAGCGTATAGAGATGGAGATGGGAGGTTGAGGGGGTGGGGGGAAACCATCTTGTTTTTGGAAGCAAATACATTGCCTCATGGTTAGGCCAGTCACTTTTGCCTTTAGTAAATGCAGTCATCGTATAAAAGCCATTTGAGAATTAAGTAAAGAAGTAACCGGGAGGCTCATTTGCAAGACAACAACCCAGTTTAATCAACCGGAAGGCTTTAAGGTGATCACCTGATGGCTGCTGAAGGATTTAGCCAGCACAGCCTATGCACTTGACCATGATTGTGGCTTCAAAGGGGCATATAGTGGTTGGAGCAGGACATGTATATGTTCTATATGGAAGCACCACGTAATGGGTACTGCCATACATTCCTCACCAGGTTTGAGCTCATCACCCATTCCTACAGGTGATTGTAGGGTGAAATGGAACGTCTGGGAGCACATATCTTCATCCTGCTGGAAATGTTGGATGCAGATGTTGGCACAAGCATCTCTCAAAACTCCTGGAGCACCTCTGCGAGTGCATGTGCCTGCAATTCTGTCATGACATGGAAATGGGAGGGAAGCTACCATGAAAGATACCAGCTAGCTCAGGTTTTGTGTGTGTGTGTGCAACAGTCTCTAGATTGGACTATGCAACACATGCAAACCCTACTTGTTTTTGTTCTATATCAGCACAGCTAACTAAAAACCCTCCGTCTGGAAGAAGCTACCTTTTGGTTGGGTCTCCTGTGCATTTCTCGAGAGAAATACGCCATTGCCCTTGTATTTCTTACCTAGCCCTAGCTAATCTGCATGCCATTCACACGGTAGTGGCCCTGCAATCCGGAGTCTCTCCATTTGTGTCCCTGGCTCCATTCTTGCCCTCATAATACGCCCGAGATGACAAGAGCTGCTGCTCATTACCCTCTTCATTTGCTTCCACTGGCAAAATGCTGCCACCCACAAACTGTTAAGGTAGCCCTGACGTGGGGAACCTGAGTCCCTCCAGATGTGGTTGGGCTCCAACCTCCGTCAGCCCCAGCCAGCATGACCAGTGCTCAGGGGTGATGGTAGTTGCCATTCAGCAACATCTGGACGCCTATAGGTTCACTACTGCTGTTACGGTCAGGTATTTAGGACGAGCTAATGAGAGGATTTTTGTGTGCGGCCACAATGTACGATTATGCCAATTTAAACCCCGTTGATTTTAATGAGAGAATGCTGTACCTGAGGCTCTGCAACTGGGATGCCATTGTGGTTCTGTGGATAAATTCCCCTTTAATGTGGGTCTGTTAGTAAAACGGAGTTAGAAAAGCGATCTCTTTTGAATACAGATTATCTCCAATTTAATCCCATTCTCTGAGAGGCAAGATAAATACCCACGGTGAAATAACTGAGGTGGTTGTGTTGCAAATGATACTCAACGTGGCTTACTTTAGCAAAGAAAATGGCCTTATATTAAAAAGTTAGTACTATCTAGTATTAGCGGAAACCTCAGACGTAGCTCAGAAGAGTTGCAAAGCACCAATAATGTTCTAAACCTTTCAGAACACAAATTGCATTAACTGTGCACCAGTGGTCAAGACTGGTAAATCCAGAAGGTGCTTTTGAAATGGTTTCACCAAGTTTTTTTTGTTTGTTTGTTTTTTTGCGATTCCTTGTAAACTGCGTGGAGGACTGGGTCTTACAGTATCTTCAAGTGTAATGATTGTCTTGGTGCACTCTTTATTTTTAAAGATTAATGGTAACACAAAAATGTATTTTACTGCTACATTTAAAATGTATTTATAATAAAAATGCCTTTTTAATAAATAATATTGAAATTTACCAGTGCATCATGTTTGCTGTACATGCTGATGGATTGTCTCAGAAAAAACTCCCAGCGATAATACATGTTGTTTGAATTGAGCAGTTGTTTGAATTGAGACTTAAATATTTGTGGGGAGATGATTTTTTATTTTTTTTTGCTGTTTGCTTTTAAGTGGAAGAAGAGGCAAAGTGAAGCTATGTTTGCAAGCAATCGGTCCAGCTGTTCTCTGTTAAGAGAGGTCTTATCAACCTCTGGGGTGTTCACAATAAAATAAACCCATTTCATGCATCTTTCAACATGGCACTGACATGCAGCTTAAGAACCATGCCTTAACATCTGCTCTAGTACTTAATAATGTCACAAGCATTCGCTTCACTGCCAAGAAGCATATCACAGCTGTTAAACAGAACTGTATATAGGCACTCCCAAATAGCATTGACTACAAATTGTGCAGAGGTCCCTGAACCCATTGCTTTTTCTTCCGTGACTTAGAAGGGCATCTGTTTCACTGAGTACTGCTTGTCTAAGTATAGATCAGCCTGATGGGAACAATAATGTTCTGGTTCTGCTGTGCCCTGTGCCGTATCCCTGTCTATGGCAGGTCTGGGAACCAAATAATTGCATGTTGAGCAATGGGAGAAGGTGGGGTGGCCAAGTGTAGGAGCCAAGGACAGAGCTAAAGCAGTTTTAGTTTGGTTCCCATCCTGGTTGTACAAGGGCAACGACAGATTAAGGAGGCAACTGAGAGCCAGTACTACCCCCCTGGACTGGATGTAAGTAAGAAGGTAGAGAAGCAGGGACTGTGTGAGGGCAGACTTAAGATTGCAGTGCCCCATTTGTTTTAATAGACCAGCCATCATGGCTAAGAAGTGAGTGACTCCAAAGTGACTTTTAAAGCCCTAAACCGTCTCCACCCCCATCATTCAGCCCAGACACTGAGGTCCAGCTCCGAGGGCCTTCTGGCAGTTCCCTCCCTGCAAGAAGTGAGGTTACAGGGAACCAGGCAGAGAGCCTACTCGGTAGTGGCACCCGCCCTATGGAATGCCCTCCCATCAGATGTCAGGGCAATAAACAACTATCTTACTTTTAAAAGACATCTAAAGACAACGCTGTTTAGGGAAGTTTTTAATGTTTAACGCTGTATTGCGTTTTAATATTTGGTTGGAAGCTGCCCAGAGTGGCTGAGGAAACCCAGCCAGATGGGCGGGGTATAAATGGTATATTATTATTATTATTATTATTATTATTAATAATAATAATAATAATAATAATAAAGATAATGTTTGGCGCGATGGTGGCAATGGAATTTTGTGGTTCACCTCAAGGATGATTCTTCTGTGGGTATGGACAAGAGCAGCCAAGCAGTCATTAGGAATATCCTAAAGGAACGGATGTTCTCTGTTGTGTATCAGAGATGAGCATGAATTTCTCAGTACAGTGGTGCCCCGCAAGCCGAAATTAATTCGTTCCGCGAGTTTTGTCGTCTTGCGGTTTTTTTCGTCTTGCGAAGCACGGTGTCGGAAAAGTTTTGGAAAAGCTTCAAAAATACCAAAGTCTTCAAAAACCTCAAAAAAGGCTACCACACCGCGTGCTATGAGTTGCTCCTCGAAGTCAAGTCGCAACTGTATTAACGGTTTTAAGAAAAAGGAAACAAACTTGCAAGACGTTTCCGTCTTGCGAAGCAAGCCCACAGGGAAAATCATCTTGCGAAGCAACTCAAAAAACCAAAAACCCTTTCGTCTAGCGAGCTTTCCGTCTTGCGAGGCATTCGTCTTGCGAGGTACCACTGTATGATAATTGCTTTGGGTAGGCCTAATTCTCATTTATTTGGAGGAAATTGCTCCTCCACACAGCCATTTTGAATGATACGTGTCCCCTCTCCAAGGAAGCCTTACTGTTTTTCCCCTTAGCTTTTTGAGCACAGACTTTCGCGGTTCAGGTTGGCCACATTTAACTTAGATGATGTGAGATGGGGAAGCTGAACAAAGAACAAGGAAGCATGCCAGATTTCGTGCGCCTTAGTCTTGGGACAGAATAGTGCCTCTTAAAGGGGGTAAGCCTGAAATTCCTTACTGCTAAACCTTTATTCTAGCTGATGTAGAGCAATAAGAACATAATAAAATAGAATCAACACACACACTACATTGTCATAGGCAGAAGGGCAACAGTAACAAGTCTGGGGATGAATAGGTGTAAGTAGAACAATTTGTGGCAAGTGTAGTTTAAGATTAAGTGAGGTCACAGGGAACCAGGCAGAGGGCCTTCTCGGTAGTGGCACCCGCCCTGTGGAACGCCTTCCCATCAGATGCTAAGGAACTAAACAAATATAGTGGTACCTCAGGTTACATACGCTTCAGGTTAAATACGCTTCAGGTTACAGACTCCGCTAACCCAGAAATATTACCTCGGGTTACCTTGCTTCAGGATGAGAACAGAAATCGTGCTCTGGTGGTGCGGCAGCAGCAGGAGGCCCCATTAGCTAAAGTGGTGCTTCAGGTTAAGAACAGTTTCAGGTTAAGAACGGACCTCCGGAACGAATTAAGTACTTAACCCGAGGTACCACTGTATCTGACTTTTAGAAGACACCTGAAGGCAACCCTGTATTGGGAAAATTTTAATGTCTAATGTTTCAGCATTTTTATGTGCTGTAAGCTGCGCAGAGTGGCTGGGGAAACCCAGCCAGATGGGCGGGGTATAAATAATAAAATTATTATTATTTATTATTGTTATCATTATTATTATAATTGCCTGTTGAACTGAGAGATGATAGATGCTGAGAACTATTTCACACAGTTCTGTTTTCAAAGGGTATCCTGATCAAATGCTTTATGTGTACATGTACACATATGACAAATGTATTTGCACACGTATCTTTCCCAGATTCTCCCACCTGTGAGTTGGGATTGGGCTTGGCCTCCCTGACAAGTGTGCATTGGTAGCAAAAGCAGGTTTGCCGGTATATAAAAATATAAACGTTTTCCTGATATATCTCTGTGATGGTTCCGTGTACCTCCCTGGAGGGGCAAAGTATCAGAGTCACCAAAAGTAAAACTGGCCAAAGCACATGACTGGAGCAGTCATTAAAATTATCCTTATGGAATGGGACGCCCCTGTGTTCATCGGAGAAATGTTGGAGGATATGGTGATGTACAAAAAAGTCAGTAATATTACCTCAACATTTAGTTACTGAAAAAAACAAAGCAGCCAACATTAGGCCAAAGCAGATATATTATTAGGTTAAACTGGCATTAATATCCATCAAAGGCCTGAGGGAATACATTATTTATTTTTTAGCAGATGCTGAAATGTGATCCAAGTTGGTGCCTGCCTTAACTCAATGGAGTGGCCATTCTGACAAGGGCACCACTACCGAAAAGGCCCTCTACTGCATTACCACCAAACAGTTCTCTCAAGGTAGTAAGGCAACCAGGAAGGCCTCACTGGAAAACCTGGTGATTGGGTAGGTCGGTATGGAGGAAAGTTCTCCCTCAGATAGCTTGCACCTAAATTGTTTGGGACTTTGTATGTCAAAACTAAAACCGGGTTTGTGTTCTATGTCCCTTGAAAATGGGGGCAGGCAGGGCTTGAGATATTTTCAGAGTTGAAATAAAGAATAATGCCCTGAACATTTTGTTCTGATGATGTTCAAGGAACATCAACCTAAAAGTGTGTGTTTCTTTTTCTTATCGAAAGAGTCGTTTCTTCAGTGCCTCCTACATTTATTTGTCTTCTCAGTGGCACCTCTTTCTTGGTGAAACGTGGTGATCTTCTGCTTTGTCACACTGCATGATGCGGAGTATATGGGGTCAGTTTGTTAGAAAAAGTTAGATTTGGAGGAGATCACTTGCAACCCTCCAACCCTAAGAATACAATTTTAAATGTGATTTCACCATTTCCCCCAGTCAAGATGTCTCACTGAGCTCAAATGAAATCACAAAAGCTGACATTAAACAGCAAGGCGCTTGTAATGTGGTTTTATCCAAAATCTTTTTTTTTATTGTTATGTGCTTAATGATGTACATTCCACAGATTAGTTGTAACATTATTTACAGTCATTCGCCAATCAAGTCCTCCTCCAGTGATAGAGATGGAGAATATGGTTTACTCACAGAGGCAGGCAAGAATTTGCCTTGTATTTTTTGCTTCCCCCTTATACCTTACGGAAGCTGGGTGGGAAAAAAAATATGGACAAAAGCGCTCTCTTAAATGCACATTTCCATTCAAGTGGATTAATGCTCTCCGTTCCTCATCTACATTGGGCATATTACAAACTGATAGTTCCGCAGAGCACAATTATTTGTACACGATTCCGGAGCCAGTAATCTTAACACTTTTATTTTTTGTTTTAAATGAACGGTGCTTTGTATTTAACCTCCCCCTTCGATTCCACAAACAAGTGTTCTCCAAAGATTCTTCAGTCATCCTACACTGTCTCCTGGAGGCCTCTTATAATATCTATATATATAGCTGACCTTTCCGTATGCATGCTCAGAGCAGGGGGATAGGATGTTACTTAAGTGGCAATCCGAGCCCGGAGTGGCTTAATGCTCTGGCTCGGCATCCATACAAGTCTCCCAGGGATTCTGGGGCATGCGAGGCAAAGAGATGAGCAGCAGAGCAATCCCACAGATGAAGAGCAGGACAAAGGAGGCGCAGGCACAGGCGAAGGACCACGAGTAGTAGTACTCTATCCAGACCGTATAATCACTGTCAATCATCCTTTTGACAGACTGCCTCATGACTTCCACGGATATGATAATGCACAAGCCTGGAGGGAGGGAAGAAAGGAAAAGCTGTAAACAGCTGACGAACAGGGTTCGCTGTTGTGATCTTAATTGGTTTTGGGCTTAGCTGAATCCAACATCTTCTTTCTGATTGCCCACCGTTGCTGGAATATAGAATAGAATGTCCAGTCCAGCACCACTTGCTTGTCACAGAGATGCCTATGGGAAGCCCGTAAGCAAGACATAAAGGCAACAGCATCATCTCACTGTTGTTCCCCAGCACCTGGCATTTTAAGGCATGCTACCTCTGATTGGGACGCGGGTGGCACTGTGGGTTAAACCACTGAGCCTAGGGCTTGCCGATCAGAAGGTTGGTGGTTTGAATCCCTGCAATGGGATGAGCTCCTGTTGCTCGGTCCCTGCTCCTGCCAACCTAGCAGTTCGAAAGCACCTCAAAGTGCAAGTAGATAAATAGGTACCGCTCTGGCAGGAAGGTAAACGGCATTTCCGTGCGCTGCTCTGGTTCGCCAGAAGCGGCTTAATCATGCTGGACACATGACCCGGAAGCTGTACGCCTGCTCCCTCGGCCAATAAAGCGAGATGAGCACCGCAACCCCAGAGTTGGTCACGACTGGACCTAATGGTCAGGGCTCCCTTTACCTTTACCTTTACCTCTGATCGGTAGGATACAGCCAATATGATTCGTTGCCTTCGACAGCCTTATCCTCCATGTTCTGTGCGTTTGTAAGTCTGTGTGCTCATGCACACAGGCCACATGTGTATGTGTATGCATGCACACAACAAAAGCTGTGAAGGCTGGCCTGGCCATAGCCTTTGCCAGCAAAAGTTTCTTGCTGAATGGTTCGGGAAGGCGAGGAAAAAAAGTCCTTAAAGGAATGGAGGATTGTGTGAGAGACCCATCAGAGTCCGAGGAAGGTGTTCCCCGCCCATCAGCTAAGACAGTGATGGCCAAACTTGGCCCTCCAGCTGTTTTGAGACTACAGTTCACATCATCCCTGACCACTGGTCCTGTTAACTAGGGATGATGGGAGTTGTAGTCCCGAAACAGCTGGAGGGCCAAGTTTGGCCATCACTGAGCTAAGAGAAGTGTGTGTGTGTGTGTGTGTGTGTGTGTGTGTGTGTGTGTGTGAGAGAGAGAGAGAGAGAGAGAGAGAGAGAGCATCTGTGCAAGAGAGAAAAGGAACACAAAAAGCTGTCATTTAAGACAGACAAGAGGAGAGACAGAGACAGAGAGCTAGCTGGAGGCTGGCAGGTATCTTGGGATGCTGGAGTGGCTCTGGGGATCTGATGAAGATTAGTGGATTTGCTGCTTGTCTTAAGCTGCTTGTCTCTACCTGTGCTGCACTTCTATATTTGCAAATAAGTGAAATATTACGACGAGACCAAGAAAGAAGGCAAACTTTGGTAACTTTTAGCTGCTCAGGGAAGTGAGAGGCACATAACTAAGGACTTCAAGAGGCTTGAACGAACAATCACAACATATCCTGAGAAGTTTGAGTACGTTTAGCAGAACCAACATGCAATGACAAGGCAGCTTTACAAATGGAGCCCAATATGTGGTCTCTGTCTTACACCAAGAGGAAATTAAGAGCAATGAACTAGCTCAGTATGTTTCTTTCCCAGGTGAAAGTAATTGTTTCCTTCTTTAGCATGCCACTCAAATCTGCCCCCCTCTGTTATTGGAACTTTATCAACATTCTGCCCCCCATCTTCCCCTGAATTTGATTCACACCATGAAATCTGCATCCATTTACCCCCTTGTGTGATGATCTACCTGAAAAGGTGTAAAACATAGCAGCTGGCCTTAGGAGATAATCCATCTTTTTCCTGAAGGATAAGAGGACACAAATAGTTCCGATGATGGAAAACCCAACGCTGAAGATGGCAATGGCAGCTGCAGAAATGCTGTATTCTGTCAAGACAAAACACAGAGGGAAAAAATGATGACTCTCTTCAGACAACTCTTCAAGCCACATTGGTCCTGCATAATTCCTTTAAAGCAAATCAAAATCATTAAGAATATGTGGTGGCGGTGGTGAAGGCTTATGACAATCCAAGGCTTTCCATGTGCAGTTGTTATCTCATTTATTATTTCATTCATTAATGGATAGTTTGTGTTTTGACATTTCATGTCTATCTGACAAGAGCAAGCCAGCAGCAAATCACACCAAGAAAGTTGGAGTTAACTCTTTATTAGCAAAAACAGGATCTATACAGGAGTGTCAGGACTAATGAGCACAGCAACTTATCTCTGGTAGGTCTTGCCCCAGTGAGGCAGTCGCTCAGACTGAAGGTCCCTGCCTTCCAACAACTGCCTAAGTCCCCTCTTCTCCAGGTTTCCCCCAAGCAATCTGAGACTGAGTCGGCATGAATCTACGTAACTTCTCCTCTGCCCTTTTCGTCCCTCTCCTGGTTCTGGGAGACCAAGGGAGGGGAGCTTGTCACAACAGTAGGGGGAGACACCCATGCCGCTTTCCCTGCTGGATTCATCTCTGCCTCTTGGCCTCCCTCCTCTTGAGCCGTTTAAGGTTGTATAAGGTTGATACTCTTGAGAGTCCCATGGATGGCAAGAAGATCAAACCTCTCCATTCTGAAGGAAATCAGCCCTGAGTGTTCACTGGAAGGACAGATCCTGAAGCTGAGGCTCCAATAATTTGGCCACCTCATGAGAAGAGAAGACTCCCTGGAAAAGACCCTGATATTGGGAAAGATGGAGGGCACAAGGAGAAGGGGACGACAGAGGACAAGGTGGTTGGACAGTGTTCTGGAAGCTACCAGCATGAGTTTGACCAAACTGCAGGAGGCAGTGAAAGACAGGAGTGCCTGGCGTGCTCTGGTCCATGGGGTCACGAAGAGTTGGACTAAACGACTAAACAACAACAAGGTTGTATAGGTCTATTGAGCCAGGAAACTTATTGGCAGTGCAGTCGGACCAGGACTGGAGTTATATGCAGTTTGAGAAGCTCATATTGCTCAGGATTGGGACAAGGCTTCTTTGAGCCAAGGCTTCAGGACAGCACTCTTGCACTGCATAGCTAAGCTAAATATGTTGTATGTTATGGAGCCAAACAAACAAGCCAATGTCTGAGCAAGGAAAGGATGGATATGTTAATTTAATAATTCAGAGGTTTGTTTACATATTGCATTAGTTTGCAGATATATTTAATATTTAACATGCACAGCCATGCATTAATATTACAGTGGCTGATATTTGCCTTCTATGTTGTTTTTAAGTGTTGCAATGCCCCACTCCCCGTTTATGCAATCTAGGAGAAATATTGAAGGTTATTTTCCTGCTAATTGGCTCCAATATAAGTACACTGATTTTTGCAAAATGGCAAACATGTTTCACTTTAATCTGTTGTTTTCTGATTACATATTTTCCTTCATGTTTTTCTGTCCCAAATCACATAGGGGGGGAAAGGGCAGCTTCTGATTTTAACAGCAAAAATGGCACCCCAGTGAAAGGTGCAGAACCCAGCCATCTTCCTGCGGTTTACAGCCCAAGTTTTCTCCTCAAGGGCTTGAGAGGAAGTCTGGGACTGGAAGTCACCTAAGTCTGGAGAAAAGCACCAAGGGAGAGGAGATGCAGAAGGCAAGCTGCAGAAGCTGAGGGAGGCAGACCTTTGGCAGTGGGCGGTTTCTGCCCTCCCCACTTGGCGACCACTTTTGCAATTGCAGCTGGAGTCCCCTTACCTGGTGTTAAACAGGTAAGCTGGAGTCCTGTGTGTTAAATAAGCACCAAAAAAATAAAATAAAATTGTCCATGTCCATTACTCATTTCCCCAAAGGTTCAGCTTGCCCCACATCAGTTTCCTAATAAGAGTCTGCCCAAAAACCCTTACGCATTTTTATTTTGCACATACAGTGGTACCTCAGGATGCGAATGGGATCCGTGCGGGAGCCCCATTCACATCCTGAAGCGAACGCAACCCGCGACTGCACGTCTGTGGGTTGTGATTCTCTGCTTCCGTGCATGCGCATGACGTCATTTTGAGCATCTGCGCATGCGCGAGCGGCAAAAGCCGGAAGTCACCACAACCCGAAAGCGCTCATCCTGAAGCAATTTCAACCCGAGGTATGACTGTATATGTTATCCTGTAAATATGCACATAGTTTTGCAAACAAGGTTTCCCCAATACAACACATTTTGTACATCGTTTTCACTAGATATATGCATTTTTGTGAATACTTTCCCCTAACACATTATAAGATGTATTTTTGTCAAGTAGCCGGGGGGGGGGGGTTTAGAAGAACTGCATTGCAAAATTTTGAGACATGCACATTACACACGTGTCAGAGAATAGGCTGAGGAGAGCTACTCTGATGAGGAATGGTGGGGACCTCCCCCTCCCCCTGCTTCTGACCAGGATCCTGAAGCTGCCCAGGAGTAGTGGAGCAGTATAGATTTGGAGCAGTGGTTTGCAGAGGGGCATAGTTCAGAAGACAATTGCTGGGCAGAACTGAGTGGGAAACAGCTAGGAGAAGAAGATCAGGGAGAGAGAGAATTAAAAGACTCCCTTTCGCTGGAAAGTTTCCTTCCGATCAGTCCAAGGTCATGGAGAGCAGATAAGATAAGGCACAGAAGTCTTGCCAGATGAGAAAGTGACGGGGGTGGCTCGGGGTGAAGTGGGTGGAAACCTTAATTGGAACCACCTTTGCCCCAAGAATGGACTTTTTGTTCTTTCGCTGTGAATATTAAAATCCCTTTAACTGGTAAGAGACTATTTTTACTTTGTTCTTCTCATCCATGGCCAAAGGGAGGGAGGAAGCCGTTTTCCCGAGGCCTGACAACAGGACAACTGTGTTTTGTTTTGTGCGTTGGCTTGGGGTGGGCAAATAAGGTAGGTTTGCATTAAAAGCATTAAAATGTGAACTGAGCGCATTTCTCCTCCATAACCCTCCAGTTTAAACTGCTGCCATCATATCTAGTTTGGCCCTGATACAGGTTGATTCCACTTGGGATAGGCTGACATACATTTAAAATGCTTTTGAACATCTTTGAAAAATGAATTTGAGATGGTTTGTGCACTTTAAAAAAAAAACTTTTTTAGCAGTGCACTCTGAGGATTTCCTCTGAAGTGAATAATGATGGGATAGACATGTTTTTGAGATCAAATGTATGCCTCTAATAGTGTGCAAACAGCTAATAAATGTGTGCAGAAACCCAGGCTTTTATGCATAGAATGTTTATGATTTAAAGCATAAAGGTTGAAGGAAACTCTTCAGATTATTATTAGTATTTTTATAGTAATTATTAAGATTATTATTACTATCAACAGCAGCAGCAGCAACAAGCTTTCATGGGGTTTAAAACAGTGATTTGTATAAAAATTGCAAACATTTTTTTGCTTGCCTCATGCTAACATATATAGTATTGAAGAATTAAGAAATAAGATGTTGGGCTGGCGTGGAGGAAGAAGCACAGATCTGATAAGAGGTAGGAGATCTGGTGAGTGATAAGAAATCTGACAAGTTATAATAGATCTGATAAGATAAGATAAAATAAAATATAAAAAGAGAAGAATACCACCCTAAAATATTGTTATTCTGAAACATAATAAAAGTTACCCATGTGTATAGTTAAGGCAGTTTTTATCAGATAGCCATAGTAAAAGTACTTGAATTTAGCAGTAATGATGCCATATTACTACTGAAAAAGATAATGAAGGTCAACAGGTTGATCCACATCAACAAACTGTGGAGGGTCCCTTCCCCATTCTCAAGACTGAGTGAGCTATATTGGCTGCTGATAGAAAGAAGAGGAACATTTTAAATTTTTTAAAAATAATTTTATTGCAAGAAAAGACCTTAAAAATCCAAAATAACAGCAGTAGGATAGCTAAACACTATAGACACATGTTAAAATATGTTGTGTAGTAAGAACACAGGTATAGGAGGGGGAAAGGCTTTCCAGTACTATTAAGAACGAAATTTTACTTGTGACTATGAACCCTGTCCCCAGCTCTAGAAAGTCCAGTCAGCAGCACAATCCTCTGCATGTCGACTCAAGAGGAAGCCACATGGAGTCGATAGGGCTTGCTCCCACGTAAGGACGCATAAGATTGCAGCTTAAACCTTTATGTAGCTACACCATATGAATTTTCAACTAACTCCACAGAACTGTGTTATCCAATCGTATCCCTGGAAAGCCTCCCATTGCAGCCCATTTTGTCTTTCCGTATTTAGGAGGAGTCACATTCCATGCCTCCTGAATTGGACATTTATTGTGTGAGGCATATTGTAGTGAGAACAAGATGGCCGCCTTACCAGTTTTTCCTTACCTCTTTGTGTTGACACTTCAAAAATCTCTGTGCTCTCTCCTGAGACAAAGTGTGTGAAATAGGAACAGTTGCGCTCTGGAGGGAAACAAAAGAAAAGGCAAATGGATAAAGGCACATTTTTTTTTATTCCACTTGAATGCTGAAGCATACCCTCCAACATTTCTTCGATGAAAATAGGACGTCCTGTTCCATCATCATCACCACCACAATACTTTTATTATTTGTACGCCACCCATCTGACTAGGTTGCTACAGCCACTCTGGGTAGCTTCCAACATATATAAAAACATAATAAAATATTAAACATTAAAAACTTTCCTATAGAGGGCTGCCTTCAGATGTCTTCTAAAGGTTGTATAGTTACTTATCTCCTTGGCTTTGGGGTCGCATACCCTCCAATATTTCTCTAGTGAAAATAGGGACGTCTTGAGGAAAAGTGGGACATTCTGGGATCAAATCAGAAACTGGGATGGCGTCTGTAAATCTGGGACTGTCTCTGGAAAACAGAGACACTTGGAGGGTCTGCTGAAGCAGTCAAGGGATTTAAATAACACAATGTGCAGTCATATGACATTTTCTCATAAGTAACTTACTTCAAGGTAAGTATGTATACAGTGGCAGCTTCCTTTATTTATTTTCTCTTTCTTCTTCTTGGAAAGGGCCTTTTAATGAGGCAAGCTATTTCATTAAGTACTTCCCCACCTACTCCGACTTGTAGCAGCTCTCTATCACAGGCTTTATGCAGCATGATGCCCATCAAGATTTTTTGGACTCCAAGTCCCATCAGCCTCAGCCAGCATGGCTAATGGTGAGGGATGATGGGAGTTGTAGTCCAGCAGCACCTGGAGGGCACCAGTTTGGCTACCCATGCTCTGAGATAGTGTTTCCCAAACTTGGGTCTCCAGCTATTTTTGGACTACAATTCTCATCCTCATCTCTAACTAACCAGGACCACTGCTCTAAGATGTCAGGCAAATATATTTCCTAGACCTTCTCTACATGATATCATAGACATCAAAAATTTAATTGGAGGCTTTATAGGTGCCAAGTATAGCAAACAACTATGTTACCTATTCTGAATTTTTTGCTCCTTTTGCGCAAGATCACAAGACTGCAGCAAGCAACAGGTGGCTGGTGCTAATATAACAGGAAGTATAGTTACGAATGTTGGCCAAACCGTGCCAGCCATACCTTTGTTTGGAAAATTTCAGTTAAAGGTTTGGGATGAATGAGTGGTCGGTATTTCCTCAGCAGAAGCTAAGGGTCGAAAGATCGCCCTGGAATGTGAGAACTGTTTGTGGAAGATTACTCATCCTTCCTCCTGCCCTGGCTTGGGAGTTTAATATCTCTGTGGAGAAGGAACGGCAGAATCTTGAAAGGGGGAGAGCTTGTAGAACAGGGGTCAGCAACCTTTTTCACCCATGGGCTGGTCCACCGTCCCTCAGATCATGTGGTGGGCTGGACTATATTTTGAAAAAAAATATATATGAAGGAATTCCTATGCCCCACAAATAACTCAGAGATTCATTTTAAATAAAAGGGCACATTCTACTCATGTAAAAACACACGTCTGTGGGCCAGATTGAGAAGGCGATTGGGCCGGATCCGGCCCCCAGGCCTTAGGTTGCCTACCCCTGTTTTAGAAGAAGCCTGTCTCCTTCTAGGGATCTGATGTGAGGAAGCATGTCTGCTATCAGCTAGAAGTACTTATGCCACTTGCCTCCAGTTATGCTCTACTGGTATATATGTAAGTAAACAACAAAACAACAACAACTATTATTATTATTATTATTATTATTATTATTATTATTATTATTATTATTATATTTGTACCCCCACCCATCAGATTGGATTGCCCCAGCCACTCTGGACAGCTTCTAACATATACAAAAACATAACAAAATCTTAAACCTTTCCCTATATGTTACAAAATGCCATAATCCTCAATAGATCTCTCCTTCCAAAGCAATCCAAATCTGGGCAGCACCACCTCTAGATCTTAGGGAAGTGACAAATATTCAATAGTATTGTAGAGGTAACCTTATGATCTATTGCTTGAGAGGCCATGGTATAAAGTATAAAGATTTTAATAATATTTGGCAGTCCTGCTGTTCTTCATCTTTGAAACAGTCCTCCAGGGTCCTGTTTTACAGACGACACAGCTAAGTACACACTAACTCGTTTAAGGCCTTTTGGGGAAGTCTGTGGGCAAGTACGAACTTGCGAAACTGTGATTACAATTTTAACAGACATAATAGATTGGATCTAATGAAGTTGTTGTTGTTCAGCCTCTATGTGCCCCCTACACTGCCCTCAACTGGCCCCAGAGGGTTGCAGGAAACCCCTGAGCAAATTTGGGGTGTGTGTGTGTGGAGAGAGAAAGTTCTAATGTGTGAGCAGAAGTGACTTACAGTGCTACCTCAGGTTACATACACTTCAGGTTACAGACTCTGCTAACCCAGAAATCGTGCTTCAGGTTAAGAACTTTGCTTCAGGATGAGAACAGAAATCGTGCTCCAGCAGTGCGGCGGCAGCGGGAGGCCCCATTAGCTAGAGTGGTGCTTCAGGTTAAGAACAGTTTCAGGTTAAGAACGGACCTCCGGAACGAATTAAGTACTTAGCCCGAGGTACCACTGTAATTGGATAGAACCCACAATCAGTTAAAGGAGTTGGCAAAGCTTTTAGGAAAGGCCAAGAACTAGGTCTTTGAACACGGGATCTGCTTTTTGTATAATAATAATAATAATAATAATAATAATAATAATAATAATAATAATTTATTTATACCCTGCCCATCTGGCTGAGTTTCCCCAGCCACTCTGGGCAGCTCCCAATCGAGTGTTAAAAACAATACAGCATTAAATATTAAAAACGTCCCAATACAGGGCTGCCTTCAGATGTCTTTTAAAGATAGAATAGCTGCTTATTTCCTTCACATCACAGGGAGGGTGCCACTACCAAGAAGGCCCTCTGTCTGGTTCCCTGTAACCTGTAATGAAAGTTTTGGGCTTTTACCGCTCTTCCTGCTCTAGAGAAGATGGAAGCATATAAAGTGGCAGAAAGAGGCTGGGACCCAGTACTTTTTAGGGCTGCATAGAAGAGAGAAATTCAGTTTCTCATACCTTGGCATAACCAGGGCCGGATTTAGGTTTGATGAGGCCCTAAGTTACAGAAGGTAACAGAGCCCTTTATATGTCCAGCTGTCCTTTGTCAACAACAAATTATCACTGTTTTTTTGTTTACTTACATTTTGATTACTTACAGGAGCCTACACAACACAAAACACTGTTGCTGTATGTAGGTTTTATTTTTTTTATCTTATATTTTGGAAATGTACATCCAGGTTTTTTTCCTTTAATTTTTTTTGGTGGCCCCCAAGAGAGTGGGGCCCTAAGCGATAGCTTATTTAGCTTATACGTAAATCTGGTACTGGGTGTAACAATCTGCTTCTGCAACAAGAAAAGGTTCTCACGGTTCTGGAGCTACATTCTGTTTTTATTTTTTTTTATAATAATTTTTATTGGGTTTTCACATTTTTTATAGACACAAACAAAACACATAAAACCAAAACAAACATAAAAGACAACAAACATGAATAGTTCCAGAAAATCTTATTTTCTAACCCTAATCCTTGACTTCCCCCCACCCCCTCCCTTGCATCCCTATTCCCAAGTTTATGTCAGCAAATTGGCATTTCTTCCGTCTTAAAATTAGTCCTTTTATAAGAACAAAAATAAATTTTCCCTAAGTTGGACCCCGATTCTCTTCCCTCGATTTCTCATTTTTTCTTAAATAATTTCCTTATTACTAAACCCCCTGATCTTGAGTGTTGTTTAAATTTATACTTCCCTCCCTCCCATCCCCGCTTTGCGTCCTTTCCCAAAATATGTCCAAAGTAACAGTTTTTAGCCTGGATTCCGCACATCCGAGGCTCTCAAATCTATTTCAGTCCCTCTCCGCTGGTTTTGTTGGTAGTCCTCTTTGTCTGTCATCGGGTCTCGAAAGATTCCCTTAGCAATCAATCCAATCAGTCCATAGTCTCTTCCCATATTTAGAAGCAACTGCTGAAGAATTTCCACAAGGCCTGAGTCTTGGTGATAGTCAGAGCCAAAGTCTATGTGGAGGCCCCAATTGTACTTCTTTATTTCGAGTTCCTGAATTCCATAAGCTCCCAGGGCCTCCACTTTCGTCTTCTGTATCTTTCGTAGGCTTAAAATGAATTTCATCCAATAATCTCCTTGCTTGTGTTCTCCAGCTATCGGCTTCTGGTTTGTGTTTTCCCAGATAACTTGTTCTCTTTCTTGTTTTGTCTTCTCCTCTTCTTTGTTTATTATTTCAAATTCAGCTGTGGGTTCTTTCTCTTTCAGGTCCTCATTACATTCAGCAGAACTACTTGTTTCCAAATCCAAGGCCGTCAATTGTTTACTCATAGCTGTAGTCTGCTCCTGTAAGGTTCCCACCAGTGAAAACATCCTTTCGATTTCTCTCAGTATCTTTCCACCCACAGCCATTGTAATTCCACAGAATTCCCCCTAGAGGGAATCTGGTTACTGAATGGTCTTTTCTCCAACAATCCTCTGCCCTGTTATTGTTTCTTTGTTTCCCAAAATTTTAGTTCAATTGTAACACCTTTTTATCCAGAGAGGTTTTAAGTAGCAATTTTTTACTGTTAACAGTCCATTTGACAGCTTTGACAGCTGTCAAATTCTGCTCCTCTATACAGGCTCCAAAGCAGGTCGCTCCCGGGCTCGGGAGGGAGGGTTGTTTGCCACAAAACCGAAACTCTTCCAACACTCCACTCTCCTGCTTAAATTTGCTTTTCCAAATCTTGGAAGTTACTGTCTTTATTAAAACTCACCCTTTACAGGGTAGGCACTCCAGCTTAGCTCTTATATCTTTGCTCTGGATCGTCTGCAAGGGGGGGGATGGGGACTTCCTTTTGGCACACCCCCCGGTCGTCTCAAATTCAAAGGGTAAAAGTTTTTAAAGATCAGTTCCAAATTACTCACGGGTTCCTTTTTCATTCCAAATTTCAAGGAAGGAAGTCAGCGCTCTCCAGTTATGGCTCGCGGCTTCGCTCAGCGGCGGTAGCGATCGACTCTCAGTGCCGCGCCGTCCCCCGTATCCCCTCCGTAGCCTTTAAAAAGGCTCATTGCGAATCAGGGGGGGCGCTTAAGGCACCCGCCGAGTCTTCAGTCCGCAGGCTTCCGCGCCTGCGGTTTTTAAGGGTCCCCGTGTCGCCGGCACGGCAAAGACCCATCCACCGCTGAGCCGATTCCCTCCGGAGCTCGGAGGGAATCCGCCATTTCCAGATCGCGCCAACCCGGAAGTCGCTACATTCTGTTTTTAGTCCATCTCTTTTTAATTTTTTTTTTTATTTTCAATGCAAAATTACAACAAAAATTACAAACATTGAATCCAAAATAAAACTATACAAACAAGGAAGAAGAAAAAAAACACAAAAAAGAAAACACACACATCTACAAATAAAACCATATCTTCATTCTAATCTAGTCATTACATACATATACACATATTGACTTCCTTCCTTTGTTCTAAGACCTCAAAAGTTTTACTCTTTCTAAATTTTCATATACTCTTTAGCGCATTCCCATTCTGGTCCGATTGTCCTTGTTTTTAGTCCATTTTCAAGTCCTGCATCCTGGCCAGAACACAGTCATCTGGGCCAGGATGCAGATGTTCAGGGAAGGACGCAGAGGCCTGGCCAAGATGCAGAGGCCTAGTCAGGATGTAGGACGTGCAGGCCTGGCCAGGACACGCAGGCCTGCTATACCTTCTGGGTTTGACGAGGCATGTGACCGCCGCCTGTCCTGAGCCTGAGGAATCACACACCTCCTCCCCAAGCTAGCGAGCCCCAAAACCAAATCCTCATAAACCTGCAAGAATTCACCCAACTTCTAAGCACTTTCCCCTTTGACAAAGATAGAGCTGAAGAGGAAGGCAGAGTCTTAACACCGATAAATTCTGAAGAAACGCGTCTCCTTATACAGTATGAGCCCGCCTTGCCTCGGAGATCTTCTGCAGAGGCCTTTCTCTTGATCATGCCACATTTGCAGGCATGTTGGGTGAGGATGTGAGGCAGGGCCTTCTTGTTGGTTGCTCCCAAATTGCTTCCACCCTTCCACAGGAAACTGGGCTGCCCCCATTATGTGCTTTTGTTTCTCCAGCAGGCAAAAACTTTTTCAGGTAGCAACCAACTGGTTGTTGTTGTTGTGACATGGGGTTTGTGATTTCCGCTCTCTTGACATAATATGCTGGAGACAGTTATCTAGTAACACTTCTTTATTAAAGCAAACAAGACTGAAGACTGAGGAGGGGAAAGCTACATTTATAGGGACAGGGGACTAGCTAGAAAGGATACATTTTGGAGGGAACAATATCAGGCAATCACAGTCCTGCCTTTTGGAGGAAACCAATAAGACAGAGGATCCAAATGCAGCAGCTTAAATGAACCAATAGTAGCTGTACCCTTTGAAACCAAAGGGCAGTTACTTTACCCTAATGCAAATACAGACAATAATAATACAGATATAAAATCCTTTGACTCAATACACAACAGTTGTAGCATGGTCTTCTGAGTGTGTGTGTTGTGCATTCTTTTCATTATTTAATTGTTTTTAAATATTTATAGTATGTGTTCTTACTGGTATATGTCCTAATTTGTGGAATGCATGCCAGAGAATATGTAGTTTAACTGCCTAGGGAATTTTGCTGTGGAGTAAGGCAGGGTTACACTGAGGTTACGCAATGAGAAGTGGTTCATTCTGTGCCTAAATTGCAATAAAAACAGGGATGGGAAGTTCCTGTGGTCCCGTGATTTGTGGAGTGTGTGTTCTGTCATGCTGCGCTTCTTAAAACGTAGTAGCAGTTTTATTTGTTCAGTCCTTGGGCCGTAACAAACGAGATAAAACTTCCGGATCTAATTAAATTCAGAAACGAATTATTCCCTTATAATAAAAATCCGCTGCACGGACAGCTAAACATTTGCAGTGCATGCTTGCTACCATGGAGGCAAAGGAGGAAAGCTTTTCAACAACAGCTCTATCACTTTTTAAATAAGTAATTTTGCTTGTTAATAGGCCAATGACTTATTTGCACACAGCTGCAACAAATAAGGCAGGTTCTCTGTAATACCTTCATTACATAGAAAATGACTACAGGTGGCATCACCGTGTTTTCTGTCTTTTATTTCCACTACAATAATGCATGAAGCTTGCAGCAAACAGGTGTCCTTTGGATTATTGTCCTTGCTTGCAGGTAGGGATGGAGGTGTGTGGGAAATTCAGCTCAGTTTGCATTTAAAGGTAATTATCAAATTTGCTTTCTGAAATCCTATGAGAACTGAAACACAGCCAGCCTTTGAAACTTAACCAAATTTTGTGATACAGTTCTCCAACCAAACAACGTTTACAGAATATTGGGGGGGGGGGAGTGTGCATAAAAATTGATATAATAGTGAAAATAACATACAAAACTGTATCATATATGGGGAAATTGCAAGAAAAGGTGTACATTAGTCAGAATTGCATACACAAATGTGTGTATTTGGACAGATGCTTATGAATTTTAATGAGATTCCATTTTAATGCAAATTGCTGCAGAAACGTGGAGAGTTTAAGATTCGAACAATCAGAAACTGAGAGATCTGAAACTGACTGCTCCTTCCATGCCTACTTGTAGGCAGGGCAGCTCTAGATTTAGTGATCCCTAAGTGCACCAAAAGGCATGTGTGGATGGATATTTTTCTCTCCACCTCCCTCACTTTTCTACATGATGGCTTAACATGCTGTAATCACCCTGTAGAGCCTTTGAGTGCCAGGCTTTCCTGAGCACTATTGGTACATCATTCCTCATGGGATGTGGGTGGCGCTGTGGTCTAAACCACTGAGCCTCTTGGGCTTGCTGATCAGAAGGCCGGTAGTTCGAATCCTTGCGACAGGGTGGGCTCCCATTGCTCTGTCCCAGCTCCTGACAACCTAGCAGTTTGAAAGCACGCCAGTGCAAATATATAAATAGGTACCACTGCGATGGGATGGTAAACAGCGTTTCTGTGCGCTCTGGTTTCCGTCACGGTGTTCCGTTGCACTAGAAACAGTTTAGTCATGCTGGCCACATGACCCGGAAAGCTGTCTGTGGACAAACGCCAGCTCCCTCAGCCTCAAAGCGAGATGAGCGCCACAACCCCATCCAGGGGTCCTTTACCGTTATATCATCCCTCATGAATACACTGGTGCTCCTCCACCATGGGACAGTATTGTGCCAGTTTTGGGTTCTGGGCACCCATGAGTCAGACTAGGGGAACAGTGGTTGTTGTGTGACTGTAAGAACAAAGTTATGAGGAGGAGAGTGCAACATCTGTTTCAGGCAACTCAAAGTGATTGGAAAGATCCTCTTGGGTGTCTTACATCAGAAATACTCTTTCAGCTAGCTTATGGAGCAATGGCATTTTAAGCACTGTAATTAATTGCTAATATGGAATAACATGGAAATTATTCAGTGCAAGATGGCACTCTACCATGTGCATTACTGCTCGTGTGGGTACAATAATTATGGTTTAGAGACAATGCAGTTATTTAGCACAACATTTAATCTTCTGTACTTCGGTTGATTTATGGTAACTGAATAAGCAGTACTGTTTGCAAAAGAGACGTGTGGTTTTAATTTCTTAATACAAAGCATTCTGCTTCAGTTTAGACAGTTGCCCTTCTCGATCGTCTTTTCCAGGTACAACAAGGGAGATGACACCCATTTCATGGTGGTAAGAAGCTGACCAGTTCTTCACACACGAAGGTAAAATACTATGAGACTGTGGCTGTAGACAAGTGAAAATATGTGATTTGGGGGTGTTATGTGTGTAAAATGGCCAGGATCCAACTATTTATGTCTAGGGAAGAGACATGGCTTAGTGGTGGAGGACATACTTAACAAGTTCAGTCTCTGGGATCTCCAGGTCTGCAACTTTTGTAGTGCTGCTGCCACTCAGTGCAGAAAGTCCTGAGCTAGATGGATTAATGTCCTGGCTTCCTATTCTCCTAGTTCTGTCAAACAATAAGGATGCAATTGTTTTTTCATAGGCTGCATTTATTTCCCTGTGCATCATCATCATCATCATCATCATCATCTATTATTTATACCCCGCCCATCTGGCTGGGTTTCCCGAGCCACTCTGGGCGGCTTCCAACTGAATATTAAAAATACAATACAGCATTAAACATTAAAAAAGTCCCTAAACAGGGCTGCCTTCAGATGTCTTTTAAAAGTAAGATAGTTGTTATTGCCTTGACATCCACAGGGCAGGCGCCACTACTGAGAAGATCCTCTGCCTGGTTCCCTGTAATCTCACTTCTCACAGTGAGGGAACCGCCAGAAGGCCCTCGGCACTTGACCTCCGTGTCTGGGCTGAATGATGGGGGTGGAGATGCTCCTTCAGGTATACAGGACTGAGGCCGTTTGGGCTTTAAAGGTCAGCACCAACACTGGGAGCCAATGCAGGTCTCTCAGGACTGGTGTTATATGGTCTCGGCAGCCGCTCCCAGTCACCAGTCTAGCTGCCGCATTCTGGATTAATTGCAGTTTCCGAGTCACCTTCCAAGGTAGCCCCACATAGAGCGGATTGCAGTAGTCCAAGCGGGAGATAACTAGAGCACGCACCACTCTGGCAAGACAGCCTGGGTACCAGATGGAGGTGGTAAACAGCTGCCCTGGACACAGAATTGACCTGTGCCTCCATGGACAGCTGTGAGTCCAGAATGACTCCCAGGCTGTACGCCTGGTCCTTCAGGGGCACAGTTACCCCATTCAGGACCAGGGAGTCCTCCACACCAGCCCACCCTCTGTCCCCCAAGAACAGTACTGCTGTCTTGTATAACCTGCTGCTTCTGAAACAGAGTGGAGTTTCAAAAGTAGCTTGTAGTATGGCATGGCAGCGGGTGTGAGTGCTGCTTATGAAATTCCACTGCATTTGAGCAAAGGACCTTGTGTGAGCTTAAGGCTGTGATCCTCTGTTGCTTTTCTTGGGAGTAAGCTCCATGGGACTCGGTGAGTAGACATGCCTAGGATAGCACTGAAAACAGCCATTTGGATTTCAGCTCGTGCCTGTAGAAATCATGACTGATTATCATGACATTACTTTCGCAACGCTTTGCTTAGCTTACTAAAATAGCATAGCCATTTTGAAAGCCAATTCATACACAAAGGAAGTGAAATTCAGTTGCCTAATGTACGGTTAAAATCTCCTGTGTTCTTAGGAAGATGGATTGCAAACAAATCAATATACCTAAGTGCCAAAAATAAAAATAAAAATCATATTGTGGATTTAATGGCACAAATCAGAAATCCATTTCTTCTGCTTAAGAGGGCTTAGTTGAAAAAGTATTTTATTTCTGGTCTGTTGACCATAATAAATTGATGATGATTATGATGAATAGCATTTAGTTATCAGACTAAGCAAAGCATCATGACATATTATCTTCACTAGCATTTCAAAACCCCAAAGGCATCCTCTACAGTCTCAGGAACAGAGACTGTCCCAAAATTAGGATCATAATTAGATTTTTATTGGTATGTGTGTTGTTGGAGAAACCAACCTAAGTGCAATCCTACATGTATCTACTCAGTGCAATCCTATACATATCTACTCAGATTTAAGCCCCATTGGGTTCAATAGTACTTAAAGGGACCCCTGACGATTAGGTCCAGTCATGGCCGACTCTGGGGTTGCGGCGCTCATCTCGCTTTATTGGCCGAGGGAGCCGGCGTACAGCTTCCGGGTCATGTGGCCAGCATGACTAAGCCACTTCTGGCGAACCAGAGCAGCGCACGGAAACGCCGTTTACCTTCCCACCGTAGTGGTACCTATTTGTCTACTTGCACTTTGACGTGCTTTCAAACTGCTAGGTTGGTAGGAGCAGGGACCGAGCAACGGGAGCTCACCCCATCCCTCAATAGTACTTACTCTCCTTTATTTGAATATTAAATTACACCCTTGTTTACTGTCTCGTACCAAATTTAATTGAGATTTCTCTAGGGCAGGGGTTTGGAATAGATGATTCTTGGGGTCCCTTCCAACTCTATGATTCTAAGTTTACTGATCGTTGGACCAAGGTAGTTATAAGGGGGAATAAGTATTATTCTACACACTTCGAATTAGAATATGTACTTACATTACCGGGACACGGGTGGTGCTGTGGTCTAAACCACAGAGCCTAGGGCTTGCCAATCAGAAGGTCGGCGGTTCGAATCCCTGTGACAGGGTGAGCTCCTGTTGTTCGGTCCCAGCTCCTGCCCACCTAGCAGTTTGAAACCACGCCAGTGCACATAGATAAATAGGTACCACTGTGATGGGAAGGTAAACAGCGCTTCCGTGTGCTGCTCTGGTTCGCCAGAAGCGGCTTAGTCATGCTGGCCACATGACCCGGAAGCTGTACGGCGGCTCCCTCGGCCTATAAAGCAAGATGAGCGTGCAACCCCAGAGTCGGCCACGACTGGACCTAATTACCATGCAGTCTCTTAATCTTGCCAGTCAGTAATATTAATAGTTCACTGGAAGCTGCAATGTATCAGGGCCAGGTTCCCACATTCTGAAGTTAAAGAGTGAAGCCTACAGTTTAAGACTAGGGCAGGCAAACATTGCTCCATCATGAGCATTAACAGGGTTATTATGCATTTGCATTTGTTCTGGCAAAATGAGCAGAACAATCCTGAATGCCTGACTGATTGGTTTAGAAAAATAGTCGTAGAATAAACCTGCTTTTGTTATGAAGACACTTTCAGTGTGACTCACTGCACTTGGGAATACTATCTTCTTGAACAGAATCGCTTATCGCTCATCAGAATGAAGGCACTTCGGTTTCTACCAGTGCTAAAAATGATGTTTTTAAAAAATGCTTGTTGTGTTATGCCCCCGATAGGGAATATATTTCTTAATGGATGAAAACTTTCCATACACTGTTGTTCTTTGTTGCCACTAGGAATATTATCCAAGTTTACATGGCTAAGCGAATCACAGAGCTGGATCACCACAAGCCTATACTGATCCTATTTTGTGCAGCGAGTTGTCAGAGGATGAAAGGCAGACAGAGTACGATCTCTGCAGTGATCTGAACCAGTTGTGCAAATCCTTTTATACTGGGCTGGTATCTTGTCACTTGTTTTATTGCCTATTTAGTTAGCGCACAGGACTGTGGTTCATAGTTGTACAGGGCCTTGGTGTATGCATGGAAATTGGCAAGCTGGGTCTCAGAGAATGATCCACCTGAGCAGGACACCTGTAGATCAGTCACCAGTGCTGAGACAACTTCTGTCTGTAGATAGGGTGTGTGTGTGTTGTGTTGTGTTGTGTTGTGTTGTGTTGTGTGTGTCTGTGTGTATGCTGGCCATGATTTGAAAATGGCGCAAGAAAGCTACATAGCTGGTGTCTCTGGGGGTGGTTTTAGCCCTGTCCACTGTTTTTCAACTGAGCTCATACAAAAGCCCTTCAAGGCATGGAATTCCTAAGAAACATCAACATCTAATTGCGTATCACCTTGGCATGCATGGATCATAACTTGAAGCACTCCTTAATGCTTAATCTTGCTATAGTGCTCTCAAGTGATCAAAGCGATTTACATGCATCCTCTAGCTGCAATTCTCACAACAACCATGTAAGGTAAGTGTGCATCGCCCATATTGTAGATGCAGAAACTGAAGCTGAGAAAAAGTGGCCACATAGTGGAAGGCTTCCTGACTTGTTGCTTAGTCTGTGACCTTCTGAATAGCTCAGTTGGTTAGAGCGTGGTGCTGATAATGCCAAGGCTGCAAGTTTGATCCCTTCTTGGACCAGGTGATCCTCAGGGTTCCTTCCAGTCCTGTGATTCTTAGCCACTATGCTATAACAGCTCTAGGGGTTTGCACATATTAACCGGGTCTTTCTATGCACCTTGTTTACATTATTTGCCACACCAAAATCTATTTTTCAACTTGTGCTGGACAGAGGGGGCTGCCGTTTGAAAAACAAGAGGCCCAGACGGAGTTGTTTGTGTAAAGTTCCCCAGGTTATGGCTGCAGAGCCATGGACTCTTTCAGAGCTGACTGCTGATGATTTCTGAGTCATGGCTATGTGCAAACCTCCTTTCTCATTTCCCCGGGAGCAAATTTTATTTATTCATTTATTTTAGAGTATTTTTAGCTTGCCTATTATCTGCGGATTTCGGGACGAGTTGCAAAATCTTTAAAACAAAAACACATCCATGTTAATGAAATAAAAGCTGGTCAGAATACAGAACTAAAACTGCACCTTGCTTTCCTGTTGCTGGGGCTCATCCTATTAAAGCTTCTACACAACATCTAGGCTGATGACAGAAAAGCCTGGGTTGTATCTATTGAGCTCTTTATTTGTTGGAATGCAAATTGCTATTGCCACTGGAAAATAGGAGAAAGAAAGAGCGTCATTTGGAAGGAGCATATTTTGATTTGCTAAAAGGAGCTTCCAGACCGGCTGTTCATTGAGTATTCATATTGATATGTATGCACAAAATGTACACTGAGGATATACAACATCACCTGTTTATTGAGCAATCGTTTTGATAATGTTTGCATGGAAGTTTGCATTGCCAGCTAGTGGTTATTATTCCACACTTTCCAGTGCAATTTCCCATCAATTTTGCAGTTAGAAAAGTGATGGGATAATTCTGCTATTCAACAACTCAGTTATTCAGCAACTCAGTATTGTGCCAATAAACAGCCCACCAGAAGCATCCTGAAATTTTACCAACTCACTTCTAATTGGAAAGTGGAGGCTGGGTCCCATGTTAAGATCAACTGGGTTGTATCCAACTCCAATTCACTTGTTTCCTAAGTTTTTGAAGGGAGGGGAAATGAACATCCAAAATATTTACTTTTGAGTTTGGATTTGGAAAATTGCTTCCTTGGAAAGGAACAAACGGCCAGTACTGTAGTCACCCATTCCCCCAGCCCACAATAACAGAAAAGTTCACAAATAGTCACTAGAACTGAGTATTGATTAATACATTATTGAAGGGGTTGATATCGAAGGAACATTTGCCAAGTGAAAATAGGGAAATGCTATATTACTACCGCTAGTAATACTGTAGTAGCATACCCTCCAATGTTTGTCTGATGAAAATAGGCACAGCCCCATATTTCTCTAATGAAAATAGGGACGTCCTAGCAATTTCAAGATGACAAACTGCATTGTTTCTTAATTAAGGTTCTCTATGAGAAGGAGTGTTGCCTTCTTAAAAGACACTCTTATTTCCTGTTAAGTGGCTTGCTTTGCTATTAAAATGCATATTGATGGGCCTTGGTTAAGTTACTGTTAGATCATGTTTACAATATACAGTGGTACCTCTGGTTACGAACTTAATTCGTTCTGGAAGTACATTGCGTGGCTATTCCCTCCCCCCCACAGGTGGAATAAATGAAGACAATGGACACAGAGTTTTAGGTTAATGGGCGTAAATGGCCACAACTTTATTGATTACAGGAAAGAAGGGTATTGGCTTTAGGCATTGGCCCCTAACCGACTATCCGGACTAACCGGGAAGGGTTAAACACCAACAGGGGGAGCCACCCGAGATGCATATCCCTGGGCGCTCCCCGAGGGGTTACCGCTCGGGGGCGCACTTTAGGCCCTAGCCTCCGTAGGTTTCGGATGAGGCGTCGCCCCTCGGAGTCCTTTAACGAACTACCCTTCAAGCATTGGGGGAGGTGATGGTGTTCCTCCCCCCCAACCTCATCTGCATGACAATACCCCGGCCAATGCCTACCGCCAAAACCGAGGGAGTTGTGACGATTTGCTACGAGGTAGGCGAAAAAACCAAGTGGCTCACAAAACCAGCCAATTAGCCAAATGGAAAAACTCCTACCAGGCCCCTTGCGGCGACCAGCCGAAGCCCATAGCAAGGTCAGTGGCAAAACCTAAAGGGCGGGTGGGTGGGAAAACCGTGTCGTCTCCAGAGGTAAAAGGGGCGAGCCGAGGGCTGCCCCGACCTTAAGTGGCCTTACGAAGGCCCGCCCCTGCCGCCAGCCGATTGGCTGGCGCCACAGGGGATGTTAATTAGGGGAATCCCTAGCCTCCCGCGAGGCTGGCGCCATCCTCGCAGGAGCGAGTGTGGGCGGGGTCGTGATCCCGCAACCCCCCCTCCTCCTGACAATCGGAAGGGGCATTCTTAAGCTGATACCGTTCTTATCCTGAGGCGTGCTTTCGCTAATGAGGCCTCCTGCTGCACGCACACCTCCAGCGCGTGATTTTTGGTTGCATCCTGGGGCAATGTTTGCAGCCAGGAGCAGCTACTTCCGGGTTAGCGGAGCTCGTAACCTGAAGCGTTCATAACCGGAGGTACCACTGTACTGTTAGTGGTTTGGTTTGCCATCACATTTCAGCATAAAGGTAAAGGTAAAGGGACCCCTGACCATTAGGTCCAGTCGTGACCGAATCTGGGGTTGCGGCGCTCATCTCGCTTTATTGGCCAAGGGAGCCGGCGTACAGCTTCCAGGTCATGTGGCCAGCATGACTAAGCTGCTTCTGGTGAACCAGAGCAGCGCACAGAAACGCCGTTTACCTTCCTGCCGAAGCGGTACCTATTTATCTACTTGCACTTTGACGTGCTTTCGAACTGCTAGGTTGGCAGGAGCAGGGACCGAGCAACGGGAGCTCACCCCGTTGTGGGGATTCGAACCGCCGACCTTCTGATCGGCAAGTCCTAGGCTCTGTGGTTTAACCCACAGCACCACCCGCTTGCTTAAAGCCTACCTGAAATATAGGTCCTTTCTTTTTTCCTTTCTGCAAAAAGCGAGCTTGGGTAAAGCACACGGAACTACCTCCGCTGCACGTTGCTGGTTAAATTTAAAGCCCATAAATAACCAGCTGTCTTAATAAAACAGATTCATAACCAGTGCAGCCCAAGTGTATTTGCTGCCGGTGATGGATGTCAGCATATGCCAGCATAGATAGAACATAGCTGAGCTATACACACCCCTCTGCTGCCTTTCAAATGTGCACAGCAAACAAATAGACAATTATAGAGATTGTGAGTTAAGTCAGAGCAGTGTGACTAGAATTTATGGTGCCTAACTGAGACTGGGGGGGTGGAGGCATGCCTGTAGAGAGATTTGATGGGCATTCTTGGGATTTTACTAAACTGGGTTGTAAATAACCACTCTGGGTCCCCCGTCCCCCCCCGCTTCCTGCCATCTGAGACTCTCAGAAATTCTCGCATTTCTTCTGAATGGCAGACGCAGTAATTTATTACTCCCAATGATTATCCTTTATTATTTTTATAGTGCTATCAAGGCATCTAGTGCTTTGCAAAATTAAATTAAAGTGCTGAAAGCTTTGCAATCATCTGTTAGCTCTCCAGCCAGCAAAATTGCAAGCTTTCAATTTGTCTTCTGACTGGCTTTCTCTCGCTAATCAGAGGCGTACAAACAATGGAAAAGGCAATGTTAAAACATGAATAGGAAACCATGCAATTATCTCAACAGTTGTGTTTTTTTTTTAAAGTTCCTACCAGTCCCTGGTCACATTAGAGAGGCCACATAATTCCAGGCAAAAGGTTGGTTGTTTTAAACAAGGTTGTGTGTTTTGTGCTTGTTGTTGCTAGGTTATTAGATCCTAATGAAACAGTTGTCTCTACTTTGATTTATTTCGTAATGCAATGCCAGCTTCAGTAACGTGCTCAGCTTTGACAAAATATGTTTTACTGCAGCTCTCTTTCCCCTTCCGTGGAACTAACAATTGAAATAGCCTGAAAGGAACTGCTGTGCTCTTATATTGGGTGTGGCCCATCCCACTTCACCAGAGGCAGAACAGGAATGTGCTGCCCCCTTCCTCCACCCCTCTGCCCCAACACCTGTGGCACTGCCACTCTGCCGAAGCCTCGCTTACTGGGGTCATGCAGAAGCAGCAGCTTCCTGTGAGATCTTGCAGAGCGCTTGTGAGCTCTTGCCACAAGCCGCTGCTACGGCTTCTCTTTCTCTTGTGGCAGGAGTAGGCGGGGCATCCACAGGCACCGCCCTGTGAGATTCCGCCTCATCTTTGAAGATCTTTGTGTCTGGAATTTGTGTTAATAATAACAATAATAATATATTTTTATTTATACCCCACTCTCCCCGGCCAGAGCCGGGCTCAGGGCGGCTAACACCAATAAAATTATAATAAAACACAACAGCGGGGGAAACAAAAAAAAAACACCCAAAACCAACCCCAACAACCAGTTTATTAAAATAAGGGTTAAAATACAATTTAAAATGCAGCCTCATTTTAATAGTAGCCCATAAATCAAACCCACAAGGGGAGGGAAACATAAGGGTCAGACTGAGTCCAAACTAAAGGCCAGGCAGAACAGCTGTGTCTTACAGGCCCTGCGGAAAGATGTCAAGTCCCGCAGAGCCCTAGTCTCTTGTGACAGAGCGTTCCACCAAGTTGAGGCCAGTACTGAAAAGGCCCTGGCCCTAGTTGAGATCAATCTAACCACCTTGCGGCTTGGGACCTCCAAAGTGTTGTTATTTGTGGACCTTAAGGTCCTCCGCGGGGCATACCAGGAGAGGCGGTCCTGTAGGTATGAGGGTCCTAGGCCGTGTTGAATATTTGTAACTGTAAAATAGTAACAATAACTTATAAAAAAATATCATTGCGTTGCTATACAATACCATGCGACTCTAGTGTTCTAGAATAGTATGAAGGCGGGATCTAGTTTATAAAGGAGCACTCTTAGGGTGGGTGATATTTAATCCTCCACTCGGCACATGTTGATGAGTGCTGTGAATTAGCATGGTTGGCAGGCCAGTGGGTAACATGGGCAACTTGCAAGGGGCTGTTTTGTTTGACTGTCCCTTTTTCTTCTGGCAAGTAAGGTGCTGCCGTCTCCTTCAGATTTTAAGCAAATAATGGATTAGTCAATTTCTGTGTAGGAACTTTTGTTCCTGGAGGCCAGCTGTAGTCTTCGTAAGTTCGATAGAAGAAGGAAGAGGTGCTGTGGGATATTCCCTCAAGCCACCATCTCTAGCTCAATCTCAGGCGCAAATTTCTAGGTTTCAGAAATCACATCACAGGACTGGAGCCTGAGTCAGATGCTGGGTCGGTAATGGTAATAATAATAAAAACAGCAACACCCAGACCAGTTCTAAACCTGGCAAGAAAGACCATAAAAAGGCATCAGATATAAGCTGGGAAGGAGGGTGTGTCAATTGATGGAGCAGAAAGCTGACCCGGAAGTTTTGAATCAGCTGACTATGCCTGCACTAGTAGGAAAAGAGAAGTCTGTTTTAAAGGAATTGTGCCAGTTGGCAATTACCTTCTGGGTCTGGTTCAATGTAAGTATGATGACTTACTTGGTCCAAAATACTTGAATGAATGCCTCCCCCTGAATCAACCCGCCCAGGCATTAAGATCAGCAGATGACCTCACCCTGCTAGTGAGTAAGGACTAGGGGGCGTGATAGGGCCTTCTCTGTGGTGGTCCCTTGCCTGTAGCATTACCCTGCGTCTCAGGTGAATCATTCAGCAACATTAATGGCATTTTGTTGACTAATTAAAATGCGTCTCTTAGCAGGCTTTTGGGAGGGCCGAGGTTTGGTGTTGAAATGGTAGGGTTTGTTTTGCTTGCTTACCTGCAGCCATCTCGACTGCTATTGAGATATATGGGTTGTGTTTTACATGTTTTAGCCTTCAATGATATTGTTAGCTATTGTTTTAATGTTATATGGACAGGCAACCCTCAATTTGCACAGGGGTTGCGTTCTGGGTCGTGTGTGTGTTGGCAGAGTGCACATAAACCCACTGCGCCCTGCCCTGTTCCATGCCTGTTCCGCCCTCTTCCATTTCTGAAAACAGCCTGCGCATGCACAGACACGCGTGCTTTGAATGCATGCAAAAAGTTTGTTTCTTGGGGCCCTTTCACGAAAGCAGGTTATAAAAAGCAATAAATAATAAACCCACCAATAAATTTCATATGATGAATGCCACAACATTTCAAAGGAGAGTGTGCCTTGGATCTATACATTTTGCCAGAATTATAAACATCTCGCATTGATAGGATGTGCGTTACCTGCCTCCCAAGGCAATGCAAACCGTGGTCAGAATTACTGAACGAAACAAGATGATAGGTACTCTGTGTAATGATGGTTACCGTATTTTTCGCTCTATAATATGCACCAGACTACAAGACGCGCCTAGTTTTTGGAGGAGGAAAACAAGAAAAATATATTCTGAATCTGAGAAGCCAGAACAGCAAGAGGGATCGCTGCGCAGTGAAAGCAGCAATCCCTCTTGCTGTTCTGGCTTCTGGGATAGCTGCGCAGCCTGCATTCGCCCCATAAGACGCACACACATTTCCCCTTACTTTTTAGGAGGGAAAAAGTGAGTCTTATAGAGCAAAAAATACGGTATTTTACTGAAAGGCTAACATATCAATGTCTATGGCTGGGCTCCAAAGAAGGCAGGCAGGCAGGCAGACAGGCAGGGCAGAGAGAGCAGCGTGGCGATCCCTGCCAGAGTTTTGCTTCTTGTTTTTGTCACAGCTATCTCCGCAAGGTGCTGTTCAGTTTCAAAAGGAGCATTGGATCACATGTTCCAGCTTTCAAGAGGCTATGTAAAGGCCTGCATCTACGTTGTCATGGCCCTGAGCAAAACACTTTACAATCCCTGATGCAGAAGGAAGACAGAGCTTTGGCACCTTTTATAGTTGTGTAGGAGAGGGAGTCTTGGCAGGTGTAGCAGCTTGTGATGCATGGGTAAAAGATACACACACCTGCTGAAATAATCTTTCCTACACTTCCATGAAAGGAAAAGGAAGCTTTTCCTTGCATGCCATTGCCTTGCCCAGTGCTTGAAAATCCCACTTCCTGATGCACTCCCAAATCTCTAGGCTTCTCTTTTCACAATATTTTCCCATAGCATGGTATCGTTTCCCATCATGCACAGACTGCCACAGGGGCAATGCTTCCTTGGCCCCTGTTTCCAGAAACCATAGCATCTATATTCATTCTGCTTTGACACTGCTGCTCAGATGCAGCTGAACATTAGAGAGCCCTTCATTCCTTCCAGGCAGCGAATTGAGAAAATGAATTCACAAAGGCACAAAGGGAGTGGAAGCCTTATTTATCAATGGCATTTGTATGTTGCCCAGTTCTCTGGGTGACTTACAATGAATAATAATAAAAAAGTAAAGTAAAACATAAAACTTTTAGAATGGCGAGGGGGTACATAAACGCAACAAGATGGAATTCACCATAACCCCATAATTTAAAAGCAAAAGCAGAGGTTGCAAGTTATTTACAATGTGTGGGTGGCTAGGAAGTTGCTGAAAAGACCACTGAAGTATGGCTAGGTGAGCTTCCCTGGCAAGGCTGTTCCAACAATAACCAACAAAACCACTTAATTAATTGAGAACTTAATTCAGTGAGGACACCCAGAGCAGGGCTTTCAAAGAGGATATTTAAACTTCTACCTACAGGAGAAGGAGGTCTTTCGGGTAACCTGGTATCAAACTATTAATGGCAGGAGTGGGGAACACTTTTGGCCCAGTGAGCTAGATATTTATCTCTGCACCCCACCTCATGGGCCAAATTTGACATGTGGGCAGTACCTTGATGTCAGGTGATTGGCCTGTCAAAGTTTGCAGCTGATGTCCAATCCTGCTTTCTTTGGGGACTCCATATCTACTTGCCCAACATATGATGTCAGGGGTGGAATAGGTGGACATAGTTTGGAGAAAATGGCCTCAGAAGCAAAATTGGTGGACCAAGTTTGGACTGTGGAGTGGAGGTTCCCTACCTGTGCTTTAGAGCTGGGTTTCCCAAACATGGATCTTCAGCGGTTTTTGGACTACAGTTCCCATCATCCCTGACCACTGGTCCTGCTAGCTAGGGAAGATGGGAGCTGTAGTCCAAGAACCGCTGGAGACCCAAGTTTAGGAAACCCTTCTTTAGAGGAAGCACAACTCCCATCTAGAAGAGGCTGAACATTGTTCACCTGGGTGGGTAAAGCATCAACCTGGATTGAGTCTTGGTTTGTTGGTCCTCATCCAGTCCATTACCACACTCATGCACAGCCATACCTTGTGAAAAAGAGATAAGAATGGGTGACCTCCATGCACTGGTGACACCTAGGCTAAGTCTCTGGATGACTTCTCCCTCTGGTTGCATATAGATGCTAAACAGAAAGAATAGGACGTAGCAACTGCCAAAGGGTTGAGCAGTGATCTCCCAGGATCATCTTCTGGAAATGGCTACCTGAGTAGGAGTGGAATCACTGTCAAACAGTGCTTCCCACCCCTCTCCAGAAGGGGATACCAGGGCAGATGATGTTAAAAGCAACTGAGAGCTCCAGGAGAACTAACAGAACTGCATGCCCGTGTTTTCTTTCAACAAAAGTCATTCAGTAAAGGGTCCAATGCCAGCCTCGAAACCTATATGAAACGGCTCCATCCTTTACATAAGCCAAATATAAAAGATTCAGACAGAGCCCACACAACAAAGGAATGCAACAAAGGAAACGGCCTTGGTCCGGTATATCTGAAGGAGCGTCTCCTCCCCCATCGTTTTACCCGGACACTGAGGTCCAGCACCGAGGGCCTTCTGGCAGTTCCCTCACTGCGAGAAGCCAAGTTACAGGGAACCAGGCAGAGGGCCTTCTCGGTAGTGGCGCCTTCCCTGTGGAACACCCTCCCACCAGATGTCAAAGAGAACAACAACTACCAGGCTTTTAGAAGACATCTGAAGGCAGCCCTGTTTCGGGAAGCTTTTAATGTTTGATGTATTATAGTATTTTAATATTCTTTTGGAAGCCGCCCAGAGTGGCTGGGGAGGCCTAGCCGGATGGGCGGGGTATAAATAATAAATTATTATTATTATTATTATTATTATTATTATTATTATTATTATTCAGACACCAGCTTCTACATACGACCACACAACATTTCTATGCATGTAACCACTGAACATGTGTAGAAACTATTCAGAACATGGACAAATGCATGTGGGAGCAGGGAGAAGAGGCTGCTGCTGTAATTCCCTCTTCCACATGAATGCATTGACCAAGCTTGTTGTCCGTCTTGAGAAGGCAAGTCAAGAGTAGCAATATATGAACTTTTTATTTCTTTAACAAAATGTGCATACCACTTGCTGGTTCTAAAACCTCTAAGCGGTTTCCAAAAAATTCAAAACATTAAAGTCATCACTAAAAGTTGATGGCTATACTACTGTTTATGTTTTGCATCCATGATGCTCTCTACTATCATGCATTCAGAAGCATGTATGGAGTTCACTGCAATTATTTCCAGCGATGCGGTTAAGTTTTGCTTGTTAAATTGAATGGTTATCCTGCGGTGAAATGATCCATGGCTTATGGTCCTGTGTTTTCCTGCTATGTAATCAAACTTATTGATGTTAACTTCTAAGTATAGGTTAACTTTGTACCTTTGACATCGTTCTTCGACTCCTGTGCTGGGTTTGATATACTGGAGTTTTTACAGGGACCAAGCCCTTGTTATAATCTTTTGAATAAGGATTTATGCCAGCTCTGTAAGACTAGATTCACTGAACTCATACTACCAAAGAACCAGGAGAAAATATCTCTCATCTTCTGCCTCCCCTGCAATTTGTTTGTTTGTTTGTTTAATAAAATTTATACACCGCTAGATTGTAAATAACCTCAAAGAGGTTTACAAAAATAAAGGCTAGTTGATGAGCATGGGAGTAAGGATTTATACAATATATGCCAAAGCAGCAGACTGAATTTTAAGGAAGGATGAAGAAAACGACTGGGCTAATTTGGAAAGAAAAGAGGTGGTTCTGATTCCATTTTCCCAGAACGCTGTTTAACTTTCTAAAACGTATCTGGCTCGATGTTGTAATATAGTCTACAATGCTTTGTCAAGGTGGTTATTTAGTGAACAGAGACACATACCTCCTGGCAGGCTTATTGGCCCACAACCCTTCTCCTTGTCCGTCTCATTTTCTTTCATGAAGATCCGCTTTGTACAGATCCGCCATAGTCCAAAGTGAGCCGCCTCGCAAGTAGCATTGTACTCCTCCACCTTAGGACTCAGCACAGCCCAGTGATCTGTCACCACGGCTGTAAACATTAAAGCGATGCCTATCAAAATAATAGCAAAAGTCACCCGGACTTTGCAAGTCTTGCCTTCAGCCATGCTTGGAAAACCTATGCCTAGATGCTTAGTTAATGCTATTGCTACTGCTTACTTCTGGATGGTCAGCTGCCAGTGGCAAGGAAGACTGTGAGTTATATCTGAGGAGTGTTCCAAAGTCTTGGTGTCTGAAAGCATTTTGAAATGTCAGCCCTGCGATGCCAAAGTGGAGCAACTTGGGGGCTGGGAAAGACAGGCTGCCAGCCATACCTACAGCTGTTGAGATATATCAGGGGGTTAGATGACTAGACTGGCTGGTGTGAGTGAGGCTTCTATTAATGCACAGAATGAGTGAAGTAAGTGGCTCTGCTCAGGTTACGGCCCCATGCCTGCTGGGATTTGTGTTGCGAATTCCACAGGCTGACTTGAAGCTGACTTGTGCAATGAATAGTCACCTCTGTAGCTTTGTGCCAGGATGACGCATACACTCTGTGCTAATGTATTACTACTACTACTAAGATTTATATCATATAATGCTTCTCAGTCAATTTAATTCATATTCAACACTAGGAACCTGCATTCAAATGTTGGACTCTTGCGTGTTTTGTGTGTGTGAGTGGACTAATTTTTGTGAAGTTTTTTGTGCTTCTGGTATTCCTAGGGAGCAGCAGTGTGTCATGAAAGACACTGGAAATCCCCTAACTGCTGCAAGTCCTCATAGCTCCGTTGCCCTTTCCCAAGACGTGCAAAATGTGGGGTTGTACTCAGGCCCTGCCCGCCCTACTCAGGTCTCCTTCTCTTTAGGGGTTGCAACAAATGTCAGTCATGTGGCAATCCAGCCTTAAAATCCATCTTCATGCTCCCTTAGCTTCCAGTTCTTCAAAGAAGAAGTAGAATGAATTAATAAAAACCAGCCAACCTAGCAGTTGGAAAGCACGTCAAAGTGCAAGTAGATAAATAGGTACCACTCCGGCGGGAAGGTAAACGGCGTTTCCGTGCGCTGCTCTGGTTTCGCCAGAAGCGGCATAGTCATGCTGGCCACATGACCCAGAAAAACTGTCTGCAGACAAACGCCGGCTCCCTTGGCCTATAGAGCGAGATGAGCGTGCAATCCCAGTCGTTCGCGACTGGACTTAACTGTCAGGGGTCCTTTACCTTTTTAAGGAAATGCATAAGAGGAATCAGGTAGCATAGATACAATTACCTCCTAAAGTTACAGTCAGTGTCCTGAAGGAATTGCTTGGGTGATCCAACCCACACCTTCTTAAGACCCTGAGGGGAGGCAGTAGAGGAGAAGCCCAAACCAGAGAGTGCATATCATTCATGAGAAAACTCTATTGTCCGATAGTTTGTACTCTTTTGTTTGTTTTAGTAGTACAAATTGTAAACTGCCTTAGATGAAAGGTGGTATATAAATGTAGTAACTAAGTAAGTAAGTAAGTAAATGAAATACAGTGGTACTTTGGGTTACATACGCTTCAGGTTACAGACTCTGCTAACCCAGAAATAGTGCTTCAGGTTAAGAACTTTGCCTCAGGATGAGAACAGAAATCATGCTCCGGCAGCGTGGCGGCAGCAGGAGGCCCCATTGGCTAAAGTGGTGCTTCAGGTTAAGAACAGTTTCAGGTTAAGAACGGACCTCCGGAACGAATTAAGTACTTAACCTGAGGTACCACTGTATATAATTATCACCAGAATTAAACATCAAATAAGCCAGTTAATTTCCATCTCCATCTAGTGCAGGAGAACTAGTAACGGGGGGGGGGGGACGGGACGGGACGGGACAGGACGGGACCCCACCATTCCCACACCACCAAGACTGCTGTAGAAAGCAACAATGCCTATGACTCAGCTCTTTCATTTCAGTTGGATTATGCTTTCAGTACACATAAGAAAGCATGAAGTGTTGGCTGAGGTGACTGTGATTTTAGATAAAAGGAAGGAAAAGGTACAAAGAAGAAGAAAAAGCTTAATCGCAGCAAGCGTATCTCCCCCCCACATCTCACTCACAGAAAAGATGTCACGCAAATTGTGAGAAATTGCCTTGATGATCTAAGAGCTTCCCCCAAGACAGGGAAAACTGTTCCCATTTCATAACTCAAACTCCTGCTATGAGTCACAAGGTGGGCTCTGTGTGGGGTGGAAAATAGATATCCCATGCGAGTTCATTAATAAAAGAATTGGTTGGATTCCTAGATCCAAGGTGTGGGGCTAAACACATTCTGCAGTAAGAGAGCCCCAACAGAGCTTTAAAATTACAAAATATGTAGTGACAGTGAAGCATGGGAATTATAAGCTTTTAAATAAAAACCTTTTATATTCTGTTTCGTCTGCTTACAGCACTTTCCCTTTTTATCTCTCTCGCAGTGAACAGACCATGTCATTAGTAAGGTAAAATGCTTTACTTACAAACTCCAAAGGTCAGATTCATGTGTTATTCCATGCAGCAGCCAAAAGAACACAGGCAGAAATATTGGGCTTACAAAATACAGAAAAATGTTTCTGAACGTGTGGTCTGGGCTTGAAGTGATCAAGCCCAGACATGTTGCTAGGTCAGCTTCACCTGCTGGAAGAGAATGAGCAAATGAAGCTTCACTTCCTTCTTCCCTGGAGGTGAGAGGGTATGACCTGAGTCTAGGAATACCATGCTGTGGTCTTAAACCCTTCATGCATTAACTAGCCCTAAGCTTGCTAGTTATATTTGACTGCAATTTCCCATACTCTGTCTTGGAAAGGCATTCTTGCCCTACTTAGGGTGGTAGCTTTCCCTCTTACAACACCCAGTATGCTCTCAGAAGTCGTTCTTAAATCAAAAAATGTCACGCAGGAGGCATGAGATATGCTAGAATGATTATATCAACAGAAAACTTTAGCTGATGAGCAGAGATTAAGAGAACATCTCTGGGGTAGGGTGTGGAGGCCAAGAAGGGATGTTTGTATTTTCCAGTTGTACCAAAGGTAATAATGTGCTTGCTCAAAATATTTGTTTATATTCCCAAACTGTGTAAAATAGCTCATTACAAATTGTTCAGTAATACATTTTAACTTATTCCAGAAGGAATCACCTGGAGTTTTGTAACAAACAGTAAGGGGTATACACTCTGCAAGTTTCCTAGGTACAGTTTTGGGGGGAAACTGGTTTAAAGACAGAGTTTCATTCATGTGTGAGATTATCCAAACAGGTTTTAATCTGATGCTTTAGTTGTGAGCTGTTGGCATTTGTGATTTTTCCTTCATTACTGAAGCCACAAAGACTTAATAAAAATTCCCGTAGGACAACTCAATGGGTGGATTTTGCTGACTCTAGACTATGACTGATTTGAAAACAATTAAATCATTTTAAGAGCTGGACCATAAAGAAGGCTGATTGCCGAATAATTGATGCTTTTGAACTATGGTGCTGGAGGAGACTCTGGAGAGTCCCATAGACTGCAAGAAGATCAAACCTATCCATTCTGAAGGAAGTCAGCCCTGAGTGCTCACTAGAAGGACAGATCCTGAAGCTGAGGCTCCAATACTTTGGCCACCTCATGAGAAGAGAAGACTCCCTGGAAAAGACCCTGATGTTAAGAAAGATTGAGGGCACAAGGAGAAGGGGACGATAGAGGACGAGATGGTTGGACAGTGTTCTTGAAGCTAGCAGCATGTGTTTGACCAAACTGGGGGAGGCAGTGGAAGACAGGAGTGCCTGGCGTGCTCTGGTCCATGGGGTCACGAAGAGTCGGACACGACTAAACGACTAAACAACAACAACAAATCATTTCCACACTGACCAGATTGGCCTGCAACAATTGAGAGATTTCCACGTTCTTTTGGTTTACTGACTAGCATCATTTAGGGATATTTGTTTTGCCATGTGCTCCCTGTGACAAATCAGCTAATTGGCACTGTCATCTGTACTATGGGATTCATGTGACTCATGTATGGAATGTGTGCATTGGCCCATTCCCAGAAGTGCACATCTCTTTCTTGAAGTGAACTGTGTATCTCTCACTTGAGGTGATGGGTGGCCCTTCCAGACTGGATAAAGCCTGCCAAGTTGCAGGCAGATAGGTCCAGGGGCTTTTGTGTTGGGGATCTTCAAAAGCTGTTTTTGTAAAGGGGAAACATCTATAACCTTTTATTTATTTTTTTAAATTTTGGGGTAGAGCTGGATGAAATTTCCATGCAAGGTCACTCCTTCTGACAGCATGCATCCTGCCAAATTGCAGAAGGATAGCTAGAATGATTTTCTTACGAGGGCAGCCTGTACAGTTTTATGGGGTGTAAAAATCAATTGCTGAATCTGCCCTAGTGTTTCATGGGTAATTGGTCTGGAAATTGGAGGCATGAGAGAGGTGCCTCTGCATAAGAAACCTGCCAAATTGCAGACAAATAAGTCTAGGGATGTTTGTACCAGGCATATTTAAAGTTGATTTTGAGCTGAGGAGAACTAAAATGGATTCACTTGCTGGGTAAAACCATACCTTCTGTTTAGAGGTTTGACCAATAGATCTCTCCATCCAAACTCTACCCTTCCCATCTTGGTATCTTCCTTAACCTTAGAGACATATGTTTTGCTCTTGTAAAACTGCTTTTGTTCCCAAAACACAGGGATTGGAGGGCTTTGTAAATTCATTCCCTCTTATCACAAGCTAGAGCTGTCGGTTGCTCTGTCTTCCCCTGCACACTGCACTGCTTGTGCTTGGAGACACAATTTTGCTTTTAGTAGACACCTGTCTGCAGTATCTCTTTGATGTCTGACTCACCCAGGCGCCACAAAGCATTTCAGACTCCTGCTTTCACTTGTGTAGCCTTGTACAGACCCTGTTTCTTTTGGGGCAAGTATCAAATCCCTCCAAGACACTCAATCTTAGTTTAGGAGTCAGGATTTGTCCAAATCCAATGCGCAACACTGTTACACAGAGCAAAAAACCCACCTTCACTTTCTGCATTAGTGAAACTTGGTAAACACATGAAGCTTAGCACAAGGTGCCAGAAATATTTAGTTTTGTCTCTCTTTCTTCTTTCCACAGCATATTGTCTAAGGGTTAGCACAAGTTTGCAACTGAAGCAAGCCCCCTGTTTTTTAAAGGCACCTAAAAAGACAGCACCTTCACAATCTGTCAGAGCTTCACTTTTCTGACAGTGGTCCCAGCAGTGTTTCCTTTGACGAGGTTGAGTTGGCACATCTTTCATCAATCCTAATTTTCTAAAGATTAAATAATTTAGATATTTTCCATTCACACTTGGCTGAAATCTGATTTTCAGCTTGCCTGCCATTCCAGACAGGTTTGTTCAATATTTTAAGCCCTCTTGTTAAACTGAATGAGACTGGCTTCGTGGAACAACCAAGATTCTCCCCCGCTCTATAAAAAGAACCCCTGCAAACTCCTGCAAAAAGAACACTAAAAACAAAGAGGGTGAATGCACACATTGCTTTTGAGCCTTCTTTTTTTTTTTAAAAAAATAATATTTATTAAAAGTTTAAGAATTACAGAGAGAAGTAAAAAAGAAAAAGAAAAAGTAAACAATACAAATCAATACATTACAGTACATATATTTTTTAAAAAACCAAAAGACACAATACATCAAAACAAAAACAAAAGCAAAAACAATTAAAAACACATCCAATATTTCCATATCTTTATCTTTCATTAACTTGTTTCATCGACCTCCTCACACCTCCCTTTTTTGTGTTCTAGTTATTAATTATTTCAGCAAATCCTTTCCATCTTTCACTGTTTTCTGTCATTTAATTGTCTTAATTTATTTTAACCTTATCTTACCATTAAAACCCTAAAACTTATTTATACTTAACTCCTTATAACATTTCTACTAAAGCCGTATAATTTCATTCCAACATTTTTCTAACACTCATTAATTTTACAATATTTCTCTAAATAAATTTTTAAACTTTTTTCCAATCTTCTTCCACCGTCTCTTCTCCCTGGTCTCTGATTCTGTCAGTCCTTTCTATCAATTCCATATGGTCCATCAACCTGGTGATCTTCTATCCGAGGCTCTTAACTCTTTTCCATGTCCCTTCTGCAGATCTTCTTCATATTTATACATGTGCTTTACTTTATCTTCTGCTGATCTTGTTCTTAATTTCCTTCCTTTGGCACTGAGGAGTAGATCTCGGGGAAACTCCAACCTAACAATGTCTTTATTCCTTCTCGACAGGTCAGTCCATTCTCCATAGTCAGAACTAAAGTCCAAAAGATATTTCAGAGCGTATTTCAAAATCCCTCCAAAGCTAAAGGCCCCCACAACTCCAATCTCCCCCTGACCCAAATCCAGGTCCCAAAAGCCAGAACATCCCTGCATAAGGGGATCTATCCAACTTTCCTTCTCCATTCCGAGCGGGACTCCATTCCTCCAAATCTGGCTTTCTCTGGATTCAATCGTAAAAGGCAACAGCTTATGTTCATCAAATTGCCTCTGTAAGGCCGGGGCTCTCTCCACTTGAATTACTTGAGGTTCAAGAACAACTTTCTCCTTCATCTTCTCCACAGCTTGCCATGTCAAAACAGATTCCTGAATCAAATCCTGAGTTGTTTCTGTATAGGTATTCACTTTTTCTCCCAAATCAGTCATTTTTTGTCCCAAATTGTCAATTTTAATAATCATCACATCCGTCTTCTCATGAAGCTGTTCCAATAAAGCACTTGTCTTGCAAAATGCAATCACTAAGTCTTCTTCTGTCAACATTCTTGTCCAAGGTCAATCTCTGATTCTCACGGTCTTTAATCTCTACAGCTGGAAAATTCCCCAGCTCTACTCCTGCAACAGTTTCAAAAGCTCCCTCTAGGGGAAACAATTTCTATTTGTATCCGTCCTTTTAAACGCAGATCCAGCAATAAAGTTAGTTCGATTTTCAGTTACTTTTGCTCCTTTTTAAATGCAAAAGGAAACAATGGAAACAGTATATTTCTCTTATTTAACTATCTGTCAACATACGTTTTATTCACAGTCAATGAACTTTCCCAAAACGTCGATCTTACTGGCAGCCCGTTCCCAGGTTCAAAATGGTGGTAATTTATCTTTCTTCACTCTCCTGCAGGCTTAGGCGATCTAAAATTTCCCCCCTTCTCCTGCTTCCAAGGGGGGTTTAGTAATTTTAACCGATGGAGATTTAATCCTTTACAAAAGGCTTTCCAGACTTTAGTTTGCAACGTCTTTGCTTCAATCTATTTACAAAAGAGGAAGGCGGACTTCCTGTTTGAAACCTTCCCGTTTCGATGCCAAATTAAGATGTTTAAAGATCCAATTTTCCGTTCTACTCACGGGTAGTTGTTTAAAGTCCAATTGTCCACAGGAAAAAGTCAGCGCTCTCCGGCAACAGCAATGCGGCTTCACTCCGTGAAAGAAGCAGTCGATTCGAAGCACCGCGCCACTCACCCCACGTTGCTCCGGAACCCTGAAACCGGGTTTCCCCGGGAGTAGGGGAGGCGCAAAAGGTGCTAGCCGAATCCTACGTCCACAGGCTTCTCCCGCCTGTGGTTTTTAGTGGGACTCCGCCTCTCCGTGGCGGTCCAGACCCTGATTTCCACGGAGTGGATTCCTCCCAATCAGAGGAAATCCGCCATTGCCGGAGGCGCTAACCTGGAAGTGCTTTTGAGCCTTCTTAAATGGGGGTTTGAACCACAGCCCTTAACTATTGTTTCTCATTTGTCTCAAACATTTTTAACTATGTCCAATACAACCTTGTATAATAAATATATTGTTGTTGTTTAGTCGTTTAGTCGTGTCCGACTTCGTGACCCCATGGACCAGAGCACACCAGGCACTCCTGTCTTCCACTGCCTCCTGCAGTTTGGTCAAACTCATGCTGGTAGCTTCGAGAACACTGTCCAACCATCTCCTCCTCTGTCGTCCCCTTCTCCTTTCCCAACATCAGGGTCTTTTCCAGGGAGTCTTCTCTTCTCATGAGGTGGTCAAAGTATTGGAGCCTCAGCTTCAGGACCTGTCTTTCCAGTGAGCACTCAGGGCTGATTTCCTTCAGAATGGATAGGTTTGATCTTCTTGCAGTCCATGGGACTCTCAAGAGTCTCGTCCAGCATACTTGTCCCTTATCATTTGCTATGTTCATTAGCAGGTTATTTCCCCAAATTGTTAGATCTCTTACTGAACCAGTTGTTCAGTAGTGTATTTATTTACGAAAGAAACAAGTTTTCTCTGCAATAACAAAACCATGGAGATACCTTGTAATTTTGTTTTCTGCTGTAATTCCATTAGAGGAATGACACTAATTCTGCCACTATGGAGAAATCTATCAACCTACAGAGACCCTGGCTGCTCCAGCCTTCAAAGCCATGGATTCTGCATGTATTATAAAAATCAGAAAAATGTTTTAAGGGCATCAGAAGAGATACTGCTGGAGCCAGCTTCTCTTTCCTTGTTACCCAGATTTTTAACATTGTTCTAGTGAATCTTTTATCTACTTTATGCAGCCAATTAGACCTGCTTCTGAACAATGGAGATGTGATTTCCTAGGTGAATCCATCGGGCAATTTCTAGCTGAGTTTATTGGACGCCTTCATCCTTCAAGATGAAGTGAGCCAAATGGCATAGCTGGGGTGCCTCAAAATAAATCGCTAAGTTCGATATTCCCCATCCTTTATATATATATAAATAAGTATTCTATATCCATGATGGTCTTCAATGGGTACCAAGTTGTGTTGGAGTTTGCAAAGCCAAGCTGGAGACTAAGCCATTTTGATTGCACCATGGGGTCTTGAAAAGACCAGTTTCAAATATCAGAAGAACCCTAGCATAGTTTGGCAGCAGATACTCATTCCCATCACAGTCAGTGGGAATGGGAATGCCAGCTCTCAGAGGATTCCAGGAAACACTCTGTTTCAAGTATCTATTTCCTCCCCATAAGTATTTCAAATGAAAGAATGAACGACGGACAGATGCTTCATAAGGAATGCTGTCGCATAGTTTTTATTATGATCTCAGGAAATATGTAATACAGTGGTACCTCTGGTTACATACTTAATTTGTTCCGGAGATCCGCTCTTAACCTGAAACTGTTCTTAACCTGAAGCACCACTTTAGCTAATAGGGCCTCCCGCTGCCACCACACGATTTCTGTTCTCATCCTGAAGCAAAGTTCTTAACCCAAGGCACTATTTCTGGGTTAGTGGAGTCTGTAACCTGAAGCATATGTAACCCGAGGTACCACTGTAGTCCCTTTTCCACCCATCTGATTTCTATGTTGAAGAGTTCTAAACTTCTTAGCACTTTTCTTTTTGAGCAGAGGTTGGGTGAGCAGCCCAATTCCATCCTGTTTCTTAATATGAGCTCTACCCTGTCCTGTTTTGTGTGGATTTTTATTTTCAAGGAAGCATGAAAAGTCCAGATTACAATTGTGTACACTTGTGAAATTCGCATTTCTCCAGTGCTTTTCAATGCATATTTACATAAAAGTTCTAAGTGCAGAATGTTTCTTTTCCATGTGTGGGGGGCGGGGCGGGGAATGGTCCTGGCCTTTGCGACACAGCTAATGAAAATGATTTTTCCCCTGCCTCTTGCCATGCAAGTTCCTAGATTAATTTGACAGTTATATGTATTTTTGTGTTGTCCCTAGGCAAAATGTTTATTTGCTAGATATCTCAATTTGTAAATTGGGATTATAGTTTCTTTGGTTTGTTTTTTAGCCTATTTGCAGGGGCTTTTATTTGCCCAGTTCTTACGACCCTCTGCTGCTGTGTAACTTGCACTGTAGCCCCAAAACTCTGATCCCAATTAGCTCATGCCAGCGGCGTAGCGTGGGTTGTCAGCACCCGGGGCAAGGCAAGTAATTTGCGCCCCCTAACCCGTGGATTTGCGCCCCCTAACCCATGGATTTGCGCCCCCTAACCCTAACCCCCAGATGTTGCGCCCGGTGCGGCCGGCCCCCCCTGCACCCCCCACGCTACGCCACTGGCTCATGCTGCAAATGGGCCTTGCCCAGTTCCGCTGTGGTGACGTGCCAGTTCTACCAGGGCTTGGGTGAGCCTATATTATATCTCGCTTAGGCCTTTCTCTTGATGGCCATGAATGCATATACAATCTGTTGCCCCCTAGCTAAAAAAACTGATGTTTCCAGTGGCTGAACAGCCCCTTGCCTTTCGAGGCATAAAAATGGAATCATGTCAGATAAACACGGAGAGAGATTATGGCAGCTTACATTCCTGTTTTTTCTTTTTCTTAACTGCAGCTAAGAGTTTTCATGGAAGCTGAAGTGGAGGGTGGGGGGTGGGGGAACCCTAAAGGGAGTAGAGTCTGAAGCAGAACAAGAACGCATTAAAGATTTAATGATATTTCCTTTTGAACTAGCCTCTTGTTAAATTTTTCTAGACATCACTCGGTTTTATGAGCCACATTCCTGCTCATTCTGCTTTAACGGTCCTTGATGCTGGAAACGCTCAGGTTCCTCGCAAGTCAAGGCACACCAGTGTTAATGTGTGTTGCAATTGCAGGCACAGCGTGCCTGCTCTCAAGCAAGCTTTCAGCATTTGAAAAATAGGCTGCCAGTGAATCTGCTTTTAGTTTAATTACGTCTTACCAGTTACACCGTACGTTATTCCTTCCAGCTGTGGCTGGTGTCAGCGCCTTCTCCATTACCGGCAAACAATCATGCTAGCAGTTCCTGATCAGCTCTTGCAGTCTCAATGGGCTTGACTACATTATTTGGTATGGCAGAATGAGTGCCCCAAACAATGCAGGGACCCCGCCCAAGATTTCCTTCTGTATCGGAATAAATTACCTGGGGTATGTGTGAAATTAATTCAATTTCAGATGCACTGAGTTCTTTTAAGTGTTGCTTTCTGGGACTTCAATCCTTTTGGAATTAATGCAAACTGATGTAATACTGTGCTTTGTACTGCCGCAGTTCTAAGCCACAGAGTTCTAAGTAATTTTCTTCTTCTGCCAGTCTTTAGTGGGCATCACTTGTTATTAAAGTTAATAAATGTTTTCCCTCAAATGATGCATCTGCGTCGTGTATATAGTTAGGCAGCAAACTCCAGAGATTTCACCTCCATGGAAGACACAATTTTTAAATCGTATTTTTATTAAGTTTTCCAAAAATGTAATGCATACATTTTAATACATAGTAAAACATTTTTTCTTTGTTATTTTTGTTGACTTCCCACCCTCTTTTCCGCGGGGTTTATATTTCTCCTTCTGCTGCACCCTATCTGCTATCTCTTATAACAATACTACTATAATCTTTAAGTTCTCCTGTTGCTCATAGTTCCTGTATTCATCATAAAATAATATTTCATGGAAGAGACAATTGGTGTGAAGTGGGAAGGGGATTTATTTAATTTGTGGCCGCCATACTTCCATGTTCCTTGCTGAGCTGATAAGATGTGGCCTGTCACCTAGTCCTAACTATTCCCATTGTAATAAATGAAAATCTGCCCTTATTCCCTTATGGGGGACACAAGAGCCCTTTGTAGGCTCTCCATTTGTCGGAGAAGAGAACAGAGGCCAACCAGAGAATATTGAGAAGCAAAGCAGCTCGTAAGCCTGATCTTTATTGAACTGTTGCAACAGGGTGCCCCCTTCACACGCAGGAGAAGGAAGAGGACCCAGAACCCAGGTGTGCCCACCCTTATACAGACATTTTAAATTGCCCGCCCTGGAGTCCAAGACCACCCCCAGAAATATCATACATACATCACAGAAAGGGGTGGTCTACAACAGAAATCTGAGTGCGTTGTTTACCAGAAATCTGAGTGCGTTGTTTACCAGAAATCTGAGTGCGTTGTTTACCTCCTGTCTGGCGGGTTACCTGTTAATGCTTACTTGATTGGATACCCTGAGGAGCCTGGCCAGTCTTTTGTAATGATAAATACTTAGTTCCTGAGCCAGGTCACAGGCTCACCCTATTCATACACAGACATACCCTTAGGACAGGGTCTGTGAAGGAAAAGACAACGGGGAGGCTTTTCCATTTTCCTTCGACTTTGCAGAGAAAACATTTGGTCAGTTTGGGAGCCAAAATGGCTTCATGGCTGTTTTCCTGCACTGCTTCAGACATGTGGTTTATATATTTATGAACGTGTTTGCTTGGTACATTTATGAACATTTATTATATATATAAGACCTTAATTTTTTTATTTCACCATGATGCTGGTTTGTGGGGGAAGTCAGCATTCCTGCTGAGGCCACCTTGTCTGGAGGAGTTCAGGACTTCATGGCTGCCATGACAGCCATGGGGCTGTCCCAAGATGTCATCTGTCCTTCTACAGGTTTTCCACCAACTGTACCATTGTTCCACATGGAGCACCACCATCACATGTAAACTATGCGCTACCTGTCCACATTCCTGGTGGAGGCTCTCTGCTGTCGTTTGAAGACTGTTCTTGGGACAGCCATTTGTACAACAGGACGGTCCGTATATGAAAGATGGAAAGTGGAGAGCTTGCCTTTTCGAAAACAAGTTGCTTTCTTCTAGCCAGATCCTCAGTTTTTGCTTTTGTAACTCCTTGCATATTGCAGAGGCGGAGAGGGGGAGTGAGGGATGGAGATGGGGATGCCGGAAAGAGTGAGAAATGGACATGGCCCCATCCACTTTTGGCTTTGCTCCCGCTCCCCACTGCTAGCTTCTGCCCTACCCAAAAGACTTAATATGGCTCTCGAGGGAAAGAAAAGGTTCCCACCCTGTAACAGAAGCAAAAACAAACAAAACAACTTTACAGTGGTTGTTGTTGTTTAGTCGTTTAGTCATGTCCGACTCTTCGTGACCCCATGGACCAGAGCACGCCAGGCACTCCTGTCTTCCACTGCCTCCCCCAGTTTGGTCAGACTCATGCTGGTAGCTTCGAGAACACTGTCCAACCATCTCATCCTCTGTCATCCCCTTCTCCTTGTGCCCTCCATCTTTCCCAACATCAGGGTCTTTTCCAGGGAGTCTTCTCTTCTCATGAGGTGGCCAAAGTATTGGAGCCTCAGCTTCAGGATCTGTCCTTCCAGTGAGCACTCAGGGCTGATTTCCTTCAGAATGGAGAGGTTTGATCTTCTTGCAGTCCATGGGACTCTCAAGAATCTCCTCCAGCACCATAATTCAAAAGCATCAATTATTCGGCGATCAGCCTTCTTTATGGTCCAGCTCTCACTTCCATACATCACTACTGGGAAAACCATGGCTTTAACTATACGGACCTTTGTTGGTAAAGTGATGACTCTGCTTTTACAGTGGTACCTCGGGTTAATAATGTAATTCATTCTGGAGGTCCATTCTTAACTAGAAACTGTTCTTAACCTGAGGTACCACTTTAACTAATGGTGCCTCCCGCTGCTGCTGTGCCACCGCGGTGCAATTTCTGTTCTCATCCTGAAGCAAAGTTCTTAATCCGAGGTACTGTTTCTGGGTTAGCGGAGTCTGTAACCTGAAGCGTATGTAACCTGAGGTACCACTGTACTATTCTGAAGTGTAAACAAGCCAAGAGAAGGAAGACAATGGCAGCTGCTGATCTCTTGGAAAGCTTTCACTAGCAAATGACAGTTTAATGTTCCGGCGGCTGCCTTTTTCTTATTGGCAAGTGCTTGCACTTAAAAATCAATACCTCGTCAAATATAAACATACGGTTAATGAGTACCTGTTGGGAAGCATGGAGGGGGGATATAATTAGTTGAACTTTAACAGCTGTGCGTGTGACATGCAATTATGTTTCTCTCCTGAAGAAAATGCTAAATGAGATGTCTTAGGCCAAATTCCCGCCCTTTGCTCCGTCTCGCAGGAAATTAATGACCCGCTGTGAATTCTCTCAGTATTTGCAAATATTCTTCTGGGCAAGTCCAATTCATTAAATGGTTTAAACACATGCCGAAAGGTAAGTGCATGTCCAAGAGAGCAATCAGCAATCCACTTACTCTGGAATCGCTCCACTCCTGCTGACTTTGAGACCGGAGTAAATAATTTAGAGGCTGCATGGCAACATTCCCTTCCATATTTACCTGGGATTAATACCTGCTGAATTTACTGGGGGGGGGATTGATCTAATGAGCTCTGCCAGCAGAAGCCCTATGCAAGGGCTTTCCTTGACTTGGGGAGGGGAGTTGGAAGAACCGCCGGAAGGGTGTGTGGGCAGAGAGACAGGATACTTCCGTCTGGCAAGCTGCAGTGCTTGCGCAGGTGGAAAATCTATCATAGTGAGATTTTGAATTCCACCTACCGACCCCATTCAGAAAGCATGCTGGTGCTTAGAATCTAAGCAGACTGACACACCCTCCTGTGGGAATTTTCAATGTGGCAGGAGAAGATGCATGGTTTATTAATATCCTTCCTAACTTGCATTAGCAAGTTCTTTTTCTTAGCAGAGTGCATTCCCCTTTACACAACAGCAAACTAGTTGCAAACTTGTGTGAGTTTCTTAAGACAATACGCAATTCAATCTGGCTTGTCCAGATTGAAATGTGTTCTAATATTTTCCTGGCAAGACCCCTTGAATGCCACCTAAAAGAATAAAGAGACCGCAGTCTTATTCATAAGCAATAAAAGGGAAGTTTATTCATGATCAGGCAGAGCACAGTGTGATGATCCTTGAAGTCAGGCTTTAGGCTTAAAGTTTCAAACATATACAAACAGGTTTACCCCATAAGGGAGATTTACCTAGTGACTAGCAGTCCAGCAGTTCACAGGACGAAAGGAAGATGGAAAAGAGAGAGAGTGGCAGCATGCCTTGTCCTTTTACCAGGTCTGGAAAGGTCATCCCTACCCACTAGTCACATGCAAGGAAAGATGCTCCAGGCCAAGAGGAACAGGAAGTTTCGACTGGCTGGACCAAACATTCCCTTGCATGTCCACTCTAGGAAAACAGTGAATGTTGTATTTGACTGCTCCCAGTGGATTACATCCCACACTGCCAACATTTCTCTGATGTAAATAGGGACGTCCTGTATAATAATAATAATAATAATAATAATAATAATAATAATAATAATAGTATTATTTGTACGCCACCCATCTGTCTGGGTTGCTCCAGCCACTTTGGGTGGCTTCCAACATATATAAAAACATACTAAAACATTAAGCATTGAAAACTTCCCGATAAAAGGGCTGCCTTTAGAAGACATCTGTGTAGTTACTTATCTCTTTGGCTCAGGGGTTGCGTAACTCCACACCCTCTGACATTTCTACGATGAAAATAGGGATGTCTTGAGGAAAAGTGGGACATTCTGGGATCAAATCATAAACTGGGACGGCTTCTGTAAATCCGGGACTGTCCCTGGAAAATAGGGACACTTGAAGGGTCTGGGCTGATCCATGCAACTTATGGTCTGGAAGGAAGAAGTGAGCTGAGACTGGTGATTGGTTCTTCCTGCGTGACTGTGAGGTGCTTCTACTCCATGACCTTTGAATTTTCCACCTCTGTGATTTGTTCTGTGAATTAGTGGTGGCAGGCTGCTCAGGGAAGCAAACAACTGGATTAAAAAGGTTTCATGTGCCTACTGAGTGCCACTGAGGCTAAACCTCCATCCATCCATCCTGTCTCATAGGCACATGCTGAAGCTAAAAATAGTCCAAGTAACAAACTATGAGGGGGAAATGGGTGGGTGCTGAGATATGGAGATACTTTGTCTTAATTTTCATGACCCGACAAGCTGAAAATCAGATTCGTTCTGGACAGCCATGCTGACTGGAACTGATCGGGTAAGAGCGAAGGTTACTTCGGGATGAAAAATCAACTGCTTTAAAATGTCCCTTCTTAAAGGGACCCTGGAAAAGTGAAATGGGGTGGGGGTGGGGGTGGGGGAGAGAGTCAACACTTTCTTTGCCAGAAATTTGCCACACAGAGTTGCCCAGCTTCAAACAATTTTGCTATTTAAATATTTGATCTTTCACACACACACACACACACACACACACACAGAGAGAGAGAGAGAGAGAGAGAGAGAGAGAGAGAGAGAGAGAGAGAGAGAAATACGTTTTAAAATAAGTTTATTTAAAAAATAAGCACAGTACACACATTGTGGTTATATTGGGGATGTGGGGGGGGGGGTGGAATCCCTGAAGCACATTGAAAACAACACACCAGAACTTGGAAAGGAAACTGTAGCCTTTGGGGAAACAACAGATTAGCCCTTGTGGATAACATGACAGGAAGAACAACAGAGGAATCTCCCCAATAATCTGATGCAACAGAAAAATGCGGAACGCAATGCAACTTGGTGCTCCTTTCAACCACACCTTTGTGGCTGATGCGCTTGCTGCTGGTTTTGACTGCCATGTGGCACAGACTGAAATGTGGGGTATAAATAAGCAAATGCCCTTTCTCCTGGGACATCCACATGCTAGCAGTAGAAAGCTGTGCCCAGCCTGTTTCCATCAATGTTGCAGTTGTCCCCGGTACCTTGGTGCCAGATGTGCTGTACGAGAGCATTGGGTTCACAAAATGGATCATGGTGTACAATTGTCCTTAGGACTGCTTCACACATGACATCAACCCCTGCCCCACCCCGATGCAATTTTCCGCTTAGGGAAATGTACAGTGGTACCTCGGGTTACAGACACGTCAGGTTACATACGCTTCAGGTTACAGACTCCGCTAACCCAGAAATAGTACCTCGGGTTAAGAACTTTGCTTCAGGATGAGAACAGAAATCACGCACTGGCGGCAGCAGCGGGAGGCCCCATTAGCTAAAGTGGTACCTCAGGTTAAGAACAGTTTCAGGTTAAGAACGGACCTCCAGAACGAATTAAGTTCTAAACCTGAGGTACCAATGTATACGTTATCATACGGTCTCAACAACAGCTTGTTTTCATAGTCAAAATAAAAAAATTCCTTCCTGTAGCACCTTAAAGACCAACTAAGTTAGTTCTTGGTATAAGCTTTCGTGTGCATGCACACTTCTTCAGATACACTGAAACAGAAGTTGCCAGATCCTTCTATATAGTGAGAAGGTGGGGAGGGGTATTACTCAGAAGGGTGGTGGGAATTGGAGATTGGCAGATAGCTAAGATGAGCCTGTTGACGACTCTTAACGACTGTAATAGGTCTTACAGGAAAAGGCAAGGGGTGAGAAGGTAAGAAATGGCTTAGTCATGTATAATGAGATAAGAATCCAATGTCTCTGTTCAGACCAGGTCTCTCCATTGTTTTAAGTTTGGTAATGATTTGCAATTCAGCAGCTTCTCTTTCCAGTCTATTTCTGAAATTCCTTTGTAGTAAAACAGCTACTTTGAGATCTTGTATAGAATGTCCTGGGAGATTGAAGTGTTCTCCTACTGGTTTCTCTGTTTTGTGATTCTTGATGTCAGATTTATGTCCGTTTATTCTTTGGCGTAAGGTTTGGCCTGTTTGTCCAATATAGAGAGCTGAAGGACACTGTTGGCATTTGATGACATACACAATGTTAGACGATGAGCAATTAAATAGTCCCGAGATGGTATGTGTGATGTTGTTGGGGCCAGTAATGGTGTTGTCCGGGTGTATGTGGCAGCAAAGTTGGCATCTGGGTTTATTGCAGGCTCTGGTGCCAGTGTCCGTGTTAAGTCTGGTTGTAGTATTATTGTGGGTTAGGAGTTGTTTAAGATTGGGTGGCTGTCTGTAGGCAATGAAAGGTCTTCCTCCCAGAGCTTGAGAAAGATAACTGTCATTGTCCAGGAGAGGTTGTAGATCTCTGATGATGCGTTGAACTGTTTTAACTTGGGAGCTGTATGTGATGACTAGTGGTGTTCTGTTATTTTCTTTTTTGGGTCTGTGTTTGGTGGCAAGGTCCAGAGAGAACTTGCTGCAAGACAGACCCAAAAAAGAAAATAACAGAACACCACTAGTGGATACAAGATCTCAAAGTAGCTGTTTTACTACAAAGGAATTTCAGAAATAGACTGGAAAGAGAAGCTGCTGAATTGCAACTCATTACCAAACTTAAAACAATGGAGAGACCTGGTCTGAACAGAGACATTGGATTCTTATCTCATTATACATGACTAAGCCATTTCTCACCTTCTCACCCCTTGCCTTTTCCTGTAAGACCTATTACAGTCGTTAAGAGTCGTCAACAGGCTCATCTCAGCTATCTGCCAATCTCCAATTCCCACCACCCTTCTAATACCCCTCCCCACCTTCTCACTATATAGAAGGATCTGGCAACTTCTGTTTCAGTGTATCTGAAGAAGTGTGCATGCACACGAAAGCTTATACCAAGAACTAACTTAGTTGGTCTTTAAGGTGCTACAGGAAGGAATTTTTTTTATTTTGACTATGGCAGACCAACACGGCTACCTATCTGTAGCTTGTTTTCATAGTGGATGATACTCCAGGCATCTTGGCAAATACACATTCCTGCCTAGAAATTACCTTTATATAGTGGTACCTCGGGTTACATACACTTCAGGTTACATACGCTTCAGGTGACAGACTCCGCTAACCCAGAAATAGTACCTCGGGTTAAGAAGTTTGCTTCAGGATGAGAACAGAAATCGTGCAGCAGCGGCGTGGCAGCAGCAGTAGGCCCCATTAGCTAGAGTGGTGCTTCAGGTTAAGAACAGTTTCAGGTTAAGAACAGACCTCCGTAACGAATTAAGTACTTAACCCGAGGTACCACTGTATAGGAAATGTAATTTCTGTCAGGATTAAAGGTTGTAGTCAACGTAGCACTATGCTGAGCGTTCTGTCAGCACAATGGTTTCCACTTCTGCAATAGAACATTCTCCCATTCTCCTCCCTGTGAACCCCCTAAACCTGTTCTGGGCATTTCACCCAACTCTCTGGAGCAGTTTTGGATGGCACAGAGCCTGTGCACAGAGGTGCTGGCACACTAATCCTTGGACTAGTGCAAGAATTTAGTTGAATATTGTCCTGAATTGGTCACAGGTCCCAACAAAGTAAATGGGCCTTAATATAGTAATGACAAGTTGGAACTCAGTTCTGGCACCTCTCAGGTGAATGCCATTGCCATTCTAAGAGAACATGGGAGGCGTTCGTGGTGAGTTCTGGCACCTCTTTTTCTAGAAAAATAGCACTGGTTGTGACTATTACTTATTTGTGTCCCACCTTTCTGCCAAGGAGTCGTGGGAGTACAGAGTCCTCCAGCCACCATTTTATCTTCACTACCGTTATGCTAGGCTGACAGATGGGCCCAGCATCACTCTGTGAATTTCATGGTAGAGCGAGGATTTGAACCAGGACTGCACCAGTCATAGAACCATAGAACTGCAGAGCTGGAAGGACCACTGAGGGTGTTCTAGTCCAGCCCTAGCATATTCTAACCACTTTGCACTTTGCACAATGGGTGACCAAACTCTATAGAGTGTTCTTTTTCTCTGTGATCTCGAGTACTTCATAATACAGTGGTACCTCAGGTTACAGACGCTTCAGGTTACAGGCACTTCAGGTTACAGACTCTGCTAACCCAGAAATAGTACCTTGGGTTAAGAACTTTGCTTCAGGATGAGAACAGAAATCGTGTGGTGGCAGCGGGAGGCCCCATTAGCTAAAGTGGTGCTTCAGGTTAAGAACACTTTCAGGTTAAGAACGGACCTCCGGAAGGAATTAAGTTCTTAACCCGAGGTACCACTGTAATAGGAAATGGCAAGATTGGTTAATGACCACGATTCTTACAATGATTAATAATGACAATAAGTAACAATTTTTTGAAGTCCACCCAGTGTGACTGGCACACTACCTACAATTTGACATAACTCCAACCAGCCCCGACCTTCTAATTTCACCTTACATCTTTAGAAATAAAAAAGGAAAGAAACACTGCCAACCAACTGCAAACATGTAGGAGTCTGGCCCTAAATGTTTTTGTGCTGGCTGGCATTCCTGTCTGCAATCAAGAGTCACATCCCCAGAGTGTTGATGCAACAATATGGTGTGAGATGTTGCTGTGAATAAAAAAATGTGGTTCATCCTATCGTTCATATGCTGGGGTAGGGAATAAATAAGAAGATTTGGCCAGCAGACAACAAATCATCTTGCTTTTAAGGAATGTAAATCTAAGGACCGAAATGAAATTATTCAGCGTGTTTAACCAAGACTACGCTTTCTCTTGGCTACCTAACATGGGCTGCAGCCCAAGATATCTCGCCGTCTGAGGCAGACACTATAGCGTGTCTCTCTGGTTCCACATACAGAAGCCAGCTGGATTCTTAGTGGAATTTGAGTTTATCACCAGCAGCAGGACAACGTCTTCCGCTTCATCTGAGGGTCATAGGCTAGTTTAGGGAGCACAGGACATGTTATGCATGACACACAAAGCTCTGTTCTCCTAACACTTCACTACCACTTCTCCACTCCCCAGCTTCTTTCGCTTGAATTGGCCACCTCACTCTGGCTGATGGTAGGGTTGGTCCAGCAAAAGATTTGGATGCTTTTGAGCATCCCAAGGAATGATATGTAGCTCCTGCCCCCAAGCCAGTTACTGAAATAGGATGCATAGGAAATTGTTGCTCGTATCTTTAATGCCGGATCAAAGGTTTAGTCAAGGTTTAGGAATGCCCTGTGGAATTTTTGACTTGTTTCCTTTGAGCAGTGGTTGCCATTACAAAGATTGCTTTGGAAACTGCTTATGGTTTGCTCTGTGGAACCCGGTGATTGGGTGTGTGGGTGTGCATTCCTGCCTCTGAAAATCACATCCAAAGCTCATCTGAGTACACGGAACTAGTTGTGCGGCTTTTGCTTTTTTTGCATTGAAGCTGTTATCTAAAAGCTCTTCTCTGGGTCAAAATCTCTACAGAGATGCTATGTCCCAACAGCATTGGTAGCAAAGGGGATCAATACCAAGAACCTCTCTCGAATCACAGGTGCTTTCTCAATAGTAGTACAGTGGTACCTTGGGATGCAAACGGGATCCATTCTGGAGTCCCGTTCGCATCCTAAATAGAACGTAAGACGCGTCTGTGCGTGCACGGGTCATGTTTTGCCGCTTCCGCACATGCGCGTGATGTCATTTTGACCATCTGCACATGCGTGAGCAGTAACGTGCTCCAGAAGTACCAGAAGTAATGCGCTTATCCTGAAGCATATTTATCCCAAGGTATGACTGTAGTAGCAGCAGAGCTGCGACAGTAGCAATGTACACTTTCCAAGGGAACCAATACTATTAAAATCCTGGTCGCAATAAGAAACATGGAGTAAAAATTGTGCCCACTTAAAGTTCTGTTTGTCCTGATATCTGATGCAAATCATATACAGTGGTACCTTACAAACTTAATCTGTTCCGGAAGTCCATTCTTAAACCAAAGCATTCTTAAACCAAGGCGTGCTTTCCCATAGCAGCGGGGTACTCAATTTACAAATGGAACACACTCAAAAAGAAGTGAAACATGTTCTTATTCCAAGGCAAAGTTCACAAACCAAAACACCTACTTCCGGGCTTGCAGCATTCTTAATCCAAGTTGTTCATAAACTAAGCTGTTCTTAAACCAAGGTACCACTGTATATTTAAAGTTGACTACTGGCAATTACAATACCACAAGAAAAAGACAAATATCCTTACGAAATGAAAAACAAAATGAATCGTGGTTTTATGGCACATTAGCTGTATGTGCATGTGCTGGAATTAATGGCTATGCTGTTCCATTTGGAGATGAGCGCGGATGGAAGGTAGAGAGGGTGAAGCTTTCAGACAGTGTGGAACCCTGGAGCTTGGGGTTTCTAAGGTGTCTGCAATATCAAGCCATGTTGCTAAAATGGTGGAAGGATGCTTACATGAATGTGGATGTGTGAGATGTTGATCACTTTAGTTAATATGTACGTTGCCCTGGCTCAGCCAAAGTTCATTGTTGTGACCAGTTTCCTTTCCAACCAGCAAAACAAACAGGTCATCGTGCCTAATGCAGGTTCCCTTGTTCTCAACTTAGTCGCTCACAGCTAACTTTGGTTGTACTGGAAGCGCTGGCTTTTGAGCATAGAACATTTTTGAGGAGTGATGAGCCAGCTCCCCCTGGCTTTCCAGTCCTGTGTTCCCGATCTTTCTCACAGTTGTTTGAGAGTCATGGGTCTTCCTAGGTGAGATGCTCTCTTGCCAGGAGTAAGAAGTTTTGAAAACTGCATTGCCGGTACTGTGGGCTGGAGGCTCATGTGATTTTGGGGGATTGGGCATGCTGCTGAAGAACATCTGATTCCCCCGTATAATAACGGTATACATACATGCTTTCACAACATTAATCTGTCTCTGAAAGTCCGACCACTATTTGGCTTGTGTGTACTTAGGGCCCTCGTATTTACAGGACCGCCTCTCCTGATATGCCCCGCAGAGGACCTTAAGGTCCATGAATAATCATAGTTTAGAGGTCCCGGGCCCTAAAGAAGTCAGATTATCTTCCACCAGGGCCAGGGCCTTCTCAGTGATGGCTCCAACCTGGTGGAATGCTCACTCCCATGAAACCAGGGCCCTGCAGGATCTAACTTCCTTCTGCAGGGCCTGTAAGAGAGAGCTATTCTGCCTGGCTTTCAATTTGAACTTAGCCTGATCTTTTATTCCCCTTCCTTCCCTCCCCCTCCCCTTTTTATGAAGATTACCCATTCTGGGATCCCACAGCTAATTCTCCCCTGGTCGTCTCACTGGAAACACTCCCACTGGCAGAATATGTTTTGTATATTTCTTTCTTTTTTTTTCTTTTCTTTAAAAAATCCATTGAATTTCACACTGTCAGTTTTCATTTCAATGCAGAAAAACTTTAGAAAGACAAGCCTACATCAGTCTCTTGCTTGGAAAGGAAATAATATCTATAAACATGGATATTGTAATTACAGCAAATACAAATGCGGACTAAATTCTACTTGTTAGTTTATTAACACAATGGGGGTGGGGAAATTCAGGGAACTCGCACTTGAAAATACAATGACTAGAAGAGGTATAAAATAGTAAGCACTTAAGTATGACACACGAGTGACACAAATTGCTTCTGTACGTACTTGTCTACCCTTATCATAAGCCTTATTTAATTTTTTAGAGAAGCCTCCCAAAGAAAGTAATAATTTATCATTTGAAAGCATAGACATGTATACAAACAGATCTCTAGCATTTTTAACAAATCATGAAACCTACTTCTCCCCTCCTGCAAAGAGACTTTTTTTTCCCTTTTTGTTTTAAACATGAAAATAGATAAGGACAGACAAGAGAGAGCACTTCTTGACAGACAGGAAAACTGACACAGGGAATCCTTTTCCAGAAAATGTGGTGTCAGCGACTCGTTTAGATGGCTTTCGTTTTTAAAGGATTAGATAAATTCACGGCAGATCAGTCTTATCAATGACTTTCAGCCATGATATCTAGATGGAATCTCCATGGTCAGAGGCAAGAAACCTCTCTGATTTATTAAGTGCTGAGGACTAGCCACCTGGGATAGCTTCACCGTGCCTTAGTTTTGGCATTGCCAGCCTGTGATAAACAGAACTCTAAAGTCAACAGACCTTGGCCTGATCCGGTGGGGCATTTTTATGCTCTTCAGATGCACTGCCACCCTGACATTCATTTCAGTCATAGTTTGTTTCATTTTTTTATTTTTAAAAAAGGCATCTCTGAGCTGTCAAAGTAGCTCAATATAGAAAAAACAAGCATAGCTCTGTGAATGTTTCTAAAACTGCCTCGTTCCGAGTCAGCTTATATTACTACAAAGTGGAGACAGAACTCAGCACAAAAGGATTCGAGAGTGATCTTAAAAGGCCTTGCATGGGAGCCCAGTAACTGAATGGGGAAGATTCTACTTTCCCTCAGTAAAGCTGCAGCGGTACTAGTCTGTGTTAACTGCTTAAGCCACTGATGTAATTTCCGAGAGGGTTTTCTGATTGCGGTCTCTAAGCACTTCACTGATGACTGAAGTGGGGCTACAGCTCAATGATGCTAGATGACTTGTTACATGATTCGATATGTTAACAGCTGGGAATTTTAGAAGCTGAGCTGGAGGAATCCAGAAGACCCTAGAAAGGACTGGATAGGCTCAATATCTGATTCAGTAAAGGCAGTTTTTTTTCTTCTTCCCTTGACTGTATGGGATTCTAGTTCGATTCTCCTATGCCTGCTTGTTTGTGAAGCTGGGTTTAGGTAGCCATCGGTTTCAACTGCGTGCGCATTAACGGATGGGGTGGGCGATGCACAGTATTATTATTACGATTAATCATTTTAAAAAGAGCTTCCTCATCTAAAAAATAATATTTCCTCAAGTGTGAATAGGCCAAAAAGTTGTACAAAATCCAAAAGGGTGTTTTAACAGTCTGGTGGGCAGGGGGAGAAGTAAGGGAAATAAAGTTCACATTACCAGGCCAATTTCAGGCAAATCTTACTTCAGCCACTCACTCTCCACAGGGATTTGATATGGAGAGAAACAGCTTAATTAAGAACCTGGACTTATCCCCCCCCCCGGCTCAATAGCAGAATTGTGATTCAAAATGACTTTTGTGGTATTTGGTTCCCTGTCAAGAGTTCTGCAATGTTTGAATCCGTCCAGAGCAAAAATGATATGCTACAGTTTCACAGCTCATGCTGGTTTCAGGTACCCTGCCTTTTTTTTCCCTAGGAGAGAGAGAGGGGGGAAAAACCCTCCCTCTTTTGTCAGCTTAAAGGAAACAAGAGCACTAGGCAGCGTTTGTGATTGTTCTGGGTTTATACTAAGAGACAGCATTATTGGGGGAGCCCACACTGAAAAATTCAGAACCTTACAATAGCTAAAATGTTTTCCGTTTCACAAGTTACACTACACATACTACAAAAGTGCAGGGAAAGAAGCTGCTGATTTTAATTTTTTTTCCTTCCCTTTTGGTGACACTGAGAACTTTAAACAAATTTTGTTTTTTCGAAAGAGCTTATTATAAAAATCAGCTAGAAATGTATAGTTCCGTATCTTCAGGTCATTTCAGAATCTCTTCAACCTCTCCATATGATTTTTCTCTTGAGGTATGCAAGAGCTTTTGTTTAAAAAATACACGCTTTTCACGTATAAAAAGATCTGGATTTTGCTTCACGTTGTAGTTTTAAAGAAAAGCAAACAGTCCCCTCTTCAAACAGGTGTTGTTCTCCTGTTGACCATGTTGATATGAAGTCCTTCGTTGTATTCCTTTTGAAGGAAATTGTGAACTTGAAGAAAACCCGCGTCTTGCTCCATGTTGTAGCTTGCGGCTGTGGTGATCTTCAAGGGCTCCCTGGAGAGCGTGTACATGGAGATTTCGTTCATGGGAATGGAACCTGCCATTTTCAGGCCAACGGGCGAAACATCCCTGGATGGAGAAGGCTCTGTAGATCGAGAGCTAGATCTGGACCGCCTTCTCCTGTACCTATAGCTTGGCATCCTGGCATAAGGGGAAGAAGAAGAAGTGGTCTTAAGGAACTCCCTCTTGGTCTTAAACCTTAGCTCTTTGTTCTTTTCAATATAGATGTTCACAGCTAGGACGCCAACTGTTTCTGCCACAATGAAAGACAAGGCTCCAAAATAAAAAGACCAGCCGTAATTGTATTGGTTCTTTTTGTCCTCATCCCGCTTGTCACTAGGATCACCTGCATTGCTGGATATGTAGACAATGATTCCTATTATGTTACTTAATCCTGGAGAGGGAGAAAGAAAGAGGGAAATTAGCCAGCTCAAGAGAATACTTCCATAACAAAATTATCCTCATCACAAGCCCTTGGGTTGGTAAGGATACGATTTAACCACAGTGAAGCAATATACGACCAGCAATCTGTTGCATGGGTGGCCCATTATTATTATTATTATTATTATTATTATTATTATTATTATTATTATTATTATTATTATTATTTTGTGTATACCGCCTATACCTGGTTAACAACACAAAGTTACAGCATACAAAGCACAAAATACATATTAAAAACTATCAAAGCACAGAATACATACTAAAATTACCATATTTTTTCATGTATAAGATTATTTTTTTATTGTTAAAAATGTTAAAAATTGGGGGTCATCTTATACATGTCTTATACACAGAGGGGAGATGGGTGATTTGTGGCATCTGCGAGCAGGAGATTGTCATCGGCGATTGGGCGGGTGATTGGTGGCTGCGGCAAGGCCTGCTGATGATTGGCTGCTACTGTGGCGATTGGGTGGGCGATTGGGCAGACGATTGGTTGCTTCTGCGAGGTGAGCGATTGCCAGCAATTCCCCTCCCCCAAAGCCCAAAAACTCTGGGGTTCGTCTTATACACGGGGGCGTGTTATACACGGAAAAATACGGTAATCAAAACATAAAGACAGTAAAACACGGCTTTTCACTCAGCGAGCTTACACCTTCTCCCAAGCACATTGCAAGTCATCCTCCAGAGAACTCCACATGTCTTTTCACTGCTGATTCTTGCACTGCCAATATCTACTCCAACCATCCATTGTCCGCTCACTGAAAGGATTTCATCTCGCAAGCGAACCTTCCCATATTCCCCCACTGGGCTGTTTCTCTTAAGTCGGTGACCCAGATGCTTCCAACATCCAGCAAAGGGCCTTTATGTCCCTTCCTCTTCTTCCCCACTCTCTGCTTTTCACCATAGTCCCTCAGAGCAGCGATGATCTCAAAACGTCGGCTGAGAGCCTCTGTCTTTCCTGGATCTTTGGCTGGGTTTGTTTTGGTTCCCGAGGCAAAGGTGTAGGCCAGGGCGAAGAGCTGCAGCTCAGCGGTAGAGCACCTGCTTTGCATGCGAAACGTCCCAGTCCCTAAACAGCCCTTAAAGCCCTAAACGGCCTCGGCCCAGTATACCTGAAGGAGCGTCTGCACCCCCATCATTCTGCCCGGACGCTGAGGTCCAGCGCCAGGGGCCTTCTGGCAGTCCCCTCATTGCGAGAAGCAAAGCTACAGGGAACCAGGCAGAGGGCCTTCTCGGTAGTGGCACCCGCCCTGTGGAACGGCCTTCCATCAGATATCAAAGAGATAAACAACTACCTGACATTCAGAAGACATCTTAAGGCAGCCCTGTTCAGGGAAGTTTTTAATGTGTGACATCTTGGTGTATTTTTGGTCTTTGTGGAAGCCACCCAGAGTGGCTGGGGAAACCCAGCCAGATGGGCGGGGTACAGATAATAATAATAATAATAATAATAATAATAATAATAATAATAATCTACAGGTAGCACTGGAAAAGACTCCTCGCTTGAAAAAACCCTGGAGAGCTACAGCATGTCAGTGTAGACAACACTGAGTTTTGGTAGACTGGGTTGCCGCCACACCAATTCCACATACAGAAGACAATCAGGCTGACCGTTCAGCCTCACTGTATCACTGGCAATGGGACAGTACCCTACATTCAGGAGTGCCAACTTGAACAAAATATGGGGGAGCCAGGTAAGCCTTGCCCTGCCTAATCATTTGCCTAATCGGCTCCTAAGAGTTGGCTTTATGCCTCAGGCTGAATACGACACATACACACCTGTTCCACAATGGAGGGGAATGGCTGCGAAAGCTCAGGAGGAATGGCTAGGCTGGGGAGATGCCACTTCTGCTCCCCCCACAACCCCCAGGACTTGCTGCCTACTTCGTAAGAAGACCTTGACTGATACCCTGCACTTGATGATGATGATAATTTATTATTTATACCCCACCCATCTGGCTGGGTTTCCCCAGCCACTCTGGGCGGCTTCCAACAAAATATTAAAATACAATAGCCCTTCAGATATTAAAAGCTTCCCTAAAGAGGGCTGCCTTCAGATGTCTTCTAAAAGCCTGGTAGTTGTTTTTTCCTTTGACATCTGATGGGCCGGTGCCACTTCCGAAAAGGCCCTCTGCCTGGTTCCCTGTAACTTGGCTTCTCGCAGGGAGGGAACCGCCAGAAGGCCCTCGGTGCTAGACCTCAGTTTCCGGGTAGAATGATGGGGGTGGAGACGCTCCTTCAGATATACTGGACCCAGGCCATTTAGGGCTTTAAAGGTCAGCACCAACACTTTGAATTGTGCTCAGAAACCTGCTGGGAGCCAGTTTAGGTCTTTCAAGACTGGTGTTATGTGGTCTCAGCGGCCGCTCCCAATCACCAGTCTAGCTGCCGCATTCTGGATTAGTTGTAGTTTCCGAGTCACCTTCAAAGGTAGCCTGACCAAGCTATAAGGCAGTGTTTCTCAAACTTGGGTCCCCAGCTGTTGTTGGACTACAACTCTCATCACCCCTGTGGTTCTGCTAGCTAGGGATGATGGAAATTGTAGTCCAGCAACTCCAGCCACTGCCCACCTGATTTGACTGGGCTGCAGAATATGTAGAAGCTAGTGGAGGATAATGTGTGGCTTGGAATCATAGAATTGTAGAGTTGGAAGCGACCACAAGGGCCATCTAGTCCAGTCCCCTACATTGCAAGAATAAGCAGGTGGCCCTGTATGGGAATTGAACTTGCAATCTTGGTGTTATCAGGCTTGTGGGCTATTGAGCTGCCCAAATGAACCCTGTATCTTGAATCTGTCACAGCAGATGTTTAAAGTGCTTCTTAAATTCTTCTCGAAAATAAGGTGATGCTTTTGCACAGGAGAAACTCTCGACTGTTTTCTTTCTCTGCATATATTGCAAGAGCTGCATTCTTGTTACTCACTCCATCTGTCAGAGCATGGCCTGGGGAAGGATGGATAGAAATTTGGCCCCAAGAGGATGTTTCACTGTAGAAACTTTGCAAAGACACGTGCTGCCTTTCCACAGTAAATACAACTGCAGAAAGCAGCCCCCAGCCCCTCCCTGCCCATACTACCGTGCGAAGAAAATCCATGAAACGGGCACAGTCAGATCGTCTGATAAACAGTGACCCATCTGCTGCGTTTGGAAAGTGTGTCACACGGCAAATCACGGAGGAGACAGCCAAGCCCAGATGCACAATTACCTTGTTGGGGAGGGTGAGGAATAACATCCTCTCTTTTATGTGTGTCAGTCACTGCTGTTACGTAATTATCCAGGGAGATTTCTCAAGCCCCCGGCAACTGGAGGCGAAGCTCGTACACCCACGCGGTGTATGTTAAAAGTCCTGTGCTCTGAAAAAATCTAGCGATGTGTTCCTAGAATAATAAGCACCCTGATATTTAGGGTCACTTCTAGCACGAGCGGGAGATGTTCTAATCTCTGAGCTCTCGCCTAATGAGGAGCTGCGGTGGTCTGCTTGTTAAGACAAAAGAGATTGAGACTTGCACTGAATGCTCCATTCTCTTGGGGACTCACATCATAATAATAAGAAATAGGGAAGGGGAAAAAAAGGTAAGTAATTGCAAGACACTTGTTATTGGTCTTCTCTGCTGCATTCTCTTCTCCAACACCTTTGATTAAAAGGAAGGCAAAATATGTATTTTAGGTCCTCCTTGGTTCTGGTAAGCTTCAGGTTAGATTACAGCAATGCACTCTGTGTGGGCCAGAATATCATCACCATGCAATGCCACTGCAGAAAGACTTGCAATTGTGCCCCTGAAGGACCAGATGCACAGCCTGGGGGTCATTTTGGACTCACAGCTGTCCATGGAGGCACAAGTCAGTTCTGTGTCCAAGGCAGCTGTCTACCAGCTCCATCTGGTACGCCTCTACCTGTGCACTGTCTTGCCAGAGTTGTACATGCCCTGGCTATCTTCCGCTTGGACTACTGCAATGCGCTCTACATGGGGCTACCTTTGAAGGTGACTTGGAACCTACAACTAATCCAGAATGCGACTGCCAGTCTGGTGACTGGGAGCGGCTGCCGGGATCATATCGTCCTGAAAGACCTATGTTGGCTTCCAGTACATTTCCAAGCACAATTCAAAGTGTTGGTGCTGACCTCTAAAGTCCTAAACAGCTTTGGCTGTATACCTGAAGGAGCGTCTCCACCCCGTCATCCAGCCCTGATACTGAGCTCTAGCTCCGAGGGCCTTCGGGCGGTTCCTGCAATGCAAGAAATGAGGTTACAGGGAACCAAGCAGAGGACCTTCTCGGCTGTGGTGCCCTCTCGGTGGAACGCCCTCCCACCAGATGTCAAGGAGATGAGTAACTATACAACCCCTAGATGACATCTGAAGGCAGCCCTGTATAGGGAAGCTTTTTAATGTGTAATGTTTTATTATGTTTTTGTATGTGCTGGAAGCCGCTCAGTGTGGTTGGGACATCCCAGCCAGATGGGCGGGGTATAAATAATAAAACTACTACTACTACTACTACTACTACTACTACTACTACTACTACTATTATTATTATTATTATTATTATTATTATTATTATTATTATTATTGCCAGTTAGCTCCTGGGCTGAATTCAGTGCATTAGTGATGGATGCAAAGCCTTATGCAGCTTGAGACCAGGATACCCAAAAGATCCCCTCACTCCCTACAAACCCAGTTGATCACTGAGGGATGATCACCCAACTGATGCAGGAAAGGGCTGTCTGAAGATACAATCTCCTCAGGTAGCCTTTGCTACAGGGAGAGGATTTTTAGTGTGGCGGCACCTGCCCTTTGGGACCTCCCCCCCCCATTACTTACCAGACAGGCACCATCTTTGTTGCCTTTTCTCGAAGTGTATCGAATACCTTCCTCCTCCAACAAGCCTTTTAACTGGAGATTTCTGTTCCTAGCTTTTAATCTTCATTGGCCTACAGAAATCATGCTTTCTTCTATTGTTAACTCGCTTTGAGGCGTTTCGTGGGAAGCGATTCATCAATAAAATGAATAAATGATGACCTACCTGCTGCAACAAAAAGAATCCCAGCGCTGAGGATAATGTTGTTCTTGCTGCTATAAATCCTCCCAGCTCCGATACAGAGCCCTCCCAGCAACAGCAATACTGTGCTTAGAATCGGAAACACGCTAGAGGCCCGGACAATACCTGAGATCCGGGGAGGAGAGAAATGAAAAAGCACAAGAGATGATTTATCAACTTTGTTGTTTCCTTACGGGGAAAAAAGAAGGAAGAAGAATAAGCGCTTTTGTGGCAATTGAAAATGTTAACAGCTATCCCTGTGGACCATTTATTTATAATTAAGATTTATACCCCACCCTTTAAAACGTATTGCCAAGGCAACCAAAGACAATGTATTAAACACACCTTGAAACACTGACTACCTTAAAATGAGCTGCAAATGGCAAATCTGCAAAAGAAGCGTTAGAAATGATATTGAAAGAATTCACGGAAGACGCATCAACAGAAGTTTAAAAGTCTGATACAGTTTTTGGATAAACATGGTCTTTTGAGGGGAACGACCAGGGTAACAATTGGAGAGTCTCCACAAGGGGAAATGCGCCTCCCGTTTAGTTTTTCTAATGCACTCTGCCATTTCTGCCGGAAAATTTGGGGCCATTACCATAATCAGCTTTCCAAAGCCGCCTTGTGTGGAAACATTTTCTGGCAAGCTACCAGCTAGAGAGGTTATAAAGAATAACCCACAAATTAATGCAGGGAAGAGGCATGAAAAATGTATGAGCAGGGCTACTGACTGTGAGCTGCCACTTGATACATGTGAATGTAGATAATCAAGCTCGCTGACTATATGACAGCTGTACTGGAATCTCCCTGCACCCTCTCTATTCATCTCCTCTGCAAAAGTAACAAAGCCAGAACACCTTGGGCTTGAAGATGCAAAAAGAGCATTTGGTGCACGTGCGTCTTTTGTGTGTGCCCCACGCTGCTCCAGTTCCTTTCTGAACCGTAACTGGGATCATCTGTTCCTCAGTTTTTGCTAGGTCCATACTTACACAGATTCGTTTTGTTCTCTACCGTTTACTGTATTTTTCGCTCTATAAGATGCACCAGACCACAAGACGCACCTAGTTTTTGGAGGAGGAAAACAAGAAAAAAAAAATATTCTGAATCTCAGAAGCCAGAACAGCAAGAGGGGTCGCTGCGCAGTGAAAGCAGCAATCCCTCTTGCTGTTCTGGCTTCTGGGATAGCTGCACAGCCTGCATTCACTCCATAAGACACACACACATTTCCCCTTACTTTTTAGGAGGGAAAAAGTGAGTCTTATAGAGCAAAATATACGGTAATTCTATCCAGTCTCTTATTTTGGTGTTTTATTTTTAAGGCCAGATCCTTTCTGCCTCAGTGAACAGAACAAATGCCCTGATTTTCCAGGGGCAGCCCTGGAATTACGAAAGCCGTCCTGGCTTCGGATTTGATCCCGCAATGCCCCTATTTTCCCTGCCAGTGTTGCCTCCGCCGAGCTCAGGAAAAGGGATGACCTGGCGCTGTGAGGGAAGATCCCCATTGCCTCTCCTTGGCCACTGCTGCTGGCCTCCTCCCTTGGCTACTAGAGAGCAGGCAAACAGCAGCAAAGGCCGCTGCCGCTGAGGCCCAGCCCCACATGACACGCTGGCTCTGAGGGGCAGGATCGCCCTTGGCAGGAAGAAAGGAGGAGTGGAGCATAAGGAGTCTTGATTTTTTAAAAAATGCTTTGTGCTTTCGCATTGCATATTGCCCCTTTCTATTTGTCAGGACAGCGGAGGGCATGTGTGCTGTGTCCTGTTGGTGAAATGGTGGTGGCACTCGCCCTTCTTTTGATAGGAAATTGCTCTGCGGTGGCAGCAGGGGAGGTGGGACCACAAAGAATGGGAGGTCGAGGGGGATCGGTTGCAGGGAAGTGAGAAATGTCCCTGTGGTTTAGGGCCCCATAGAGGACCTTAAGGTCCGTGAATAATCATAGTTTAGAGGTCCTAAGGAAGTCAGATTATCCTCCACCAGGGCCAGGGCCTTCTCAGTGATGGCTCCAACCTGGTGGAATGCTCTGTCCCATGAGACCAGGGCCCTGCAGGATTTAACCTCCTTCCGCAGGACCTGTAAGACAGAGCTATTCCGCCTGGCTTTCAATTTGAACTTAGCCTCATCTTTTATTCCCCTTCCTTCCCTCCCCCTCCCCTTTTATGAAGATTACCCACTCTCGGATCCCACAGCTAATTCTCCGATGGTCTCCTCGCTGGCCCAAATAGGACTAATTTAGCCAGCTAGCCCTGGTGATCATCTGATGTTTATTGGAGGGATTTCCCCCCTAAATTGATTTTTGAATTCTGAATTTATTGTTATTCACGTTTTATACTGTATGTTATGATATTTTTGTTGCATCAATTAAGTGTTTTAAATTTGTTGTTAGCCGCCCTAAGCCCGGTTTTCTGAACTGGGAAGGGCGGGGTATAAATAAAATTATTATTATTATTATTATTATTATTATTATTATTATTATTATTATTTTCCTCTGAGGCATGTTGGAGGGCATGGAAGCATGAGGATGGTGTGTGTGTTTGGAGGCATTTTGGTGCACTCTGGCACTTGTCATGGTATTCTGTGTGCCAGAAGCAGTTTAGTCAGGCTGGCCACATGACCCCAGAAAACTGTCTGTGGACAAATGCCGGCTCCCTTGGCCTGAAAAGCGAGATGTGTGCCACAGCCCATAATCGCCTTTGACTGTCTAGGGGTCCTTTACCTGCTCAAAGGCTGAAAGCAAAAGGAACTGGAGATGACCAAAGAGGAGGCAAAGAAAGAGGGAGGGAGAATGAGAATGCATTTGTGTGAGAGAGAAAGCGAGAGAGAATGAATTGCAGTGAGGATTCATGATACGGGAAAAGGTGGCAGAGGGCAAGACAGCATCCTTTGAAGGATGAGAGAAAATATATCTCAAGCCTAGGAATGGGACCATAACAAGAGGGATCAATACTCCTAAGGATATTCTGCCGCTTTTTCACAGCGTTCTTTTGGGTGGATTTTACCATGGGGCAATTGGAGTCTTTGTGTCTATTATCCTAAAGGGCAAGCTGTACTTACCCCGGTAAATGCTCACTGGTTTTCAGGTGAAGTACATCAGTGGAAGGCGCACAACTACCCAGAGGCTAAGCCACACTCACATCTTGGCTCTGCAACCGGGGTGGAAATGTATTGGGCACACAAGGCCCAAGGATACCATAAAATGGCTGAAAATGGCCTTGGGCTAGTTTGGCCACAGGGCTATTTTATGCCTCGATCGTTATGTAGAAAGATGGCAACTGCTGTGTGTGATAATACGAACGATAATTCTGTTGACCCTCTGGTAGCAACACAGCAGGATATGCATGTTAAGGAATATCATAGATATTTAGTTACACCTGTCATGGCGAGGGACACAGAGGCTGACATCTACAAAGGGCCACCAAAATTAAGATTCCACAGGTGATACATTTTCTAAATACAGCCTGGCTATATTTAAATATTGTAAATGGTCAAACATCCTAAGAGGAAGCAGCCCGGTGATCCGCTGTACAGTACATTGGTTTTGTGTCTGAATATTGCATTATAATCAGGTTGTCTGTCAACCAGAGAACCCTTAGGGCTCATATTCATGACCCAAAGCAAATACCCTGCGTGTCGCTTGCATAAACGGATTAACAGTGGTGGAGATTTCATTTAAAACAAGTCTGTTGGCTGCGGTTTTCTTATCACCCAGTGGTATTAGACAATTGCATTGGCTGGGGTAAACCTTCCTACAGATAGTGTGAGAGAGACACCATTGCTTTCTGCTACTAATAACTGTTGGGATGTTCAACCATGTTTAATATTCCCGTCATATCAAAATTGTCCTGGAGGATGGAGTTAAGGGCCCCCGAAGTATTATAACGGCTGTCAAAACGTTTGTGCAAGAGATGGAAATCAGAATTGTGAGCCTCCGGGCAATCCTGTTTAACTGTTTTAATCTTTGTGCAGCACCTGGAGGTTTTAGGTACTTAATAAATATAATAACAGTAGTAATTGCTTTCTGGTTGTGACTCTGCGTGCGGCACATACATAATTACGAGAAAAATAAAGTCCAGGATGCAACAGGAGTGTGTCCAAGTACCAGGAGTGAGTGGGGACAAAGGATTTGTGAGCGCTGATGCAAAATTCTGAACCCCGATCCTGACTGAATCTTATAGTAATTCAATCTTTTGAGTCTGTCTACATCAGCTCACAAGTAACTGAGATGGGTGGCACTGACATGTTTCTCCTTACTGGTAATAAAACGTCAAAACATCAGAATATGTAAAGAGAGCCCTTCCTCCTCCATTCCTCCTTCTTGCAAACATTTTAGAATCACTTATTCATTATGCCTCTTGGGAAGAGGGTACAGAAACATGGAGCTGTGTTCCTGTTCTGCAAGCAACCCATAACTCCTGCAGTTTAAATGCTCCAGTTTCCCATGGGGATGATGAGGGCCACAACCACAACTGGGGTTCCCCATCCTGGTTTGCAGTTCTTGCTTGTGTGCGCATGGGGTGTGTGTGTTGCATATTACCGGCTAACATCTTCTAAAAACAGCTGCAGGGCAGATATTTTGGTATGTATCGATGGCCAATGACATGGGGTGTGTGTGTGCAAATCACACTCCAGTAAATGTCCCAGTAAAGCTTATGGTGTACATTACACATCTTTGGCAGAATGTGGCAGCTGCACATTCCACTCTGCTTCCAGGCTACAACGAAAAGGCAAGATTAGCGATCAAGGCTTGCTAAGGTAGCTCTTTAAAGCTGGTGATAGGCTGGGCACAATTGAAAGAAGATTGTTTTCAGTGTAGCTGCACCTGCTGTATACCACAAAGAAGCAACTGGCCTCAGTCTCCATGATGTCCAATATCATCACTTCTATTCAGGCTCCTTCAGATATCACGCTGCAGTCTAATAAGCACAGTGCAACATTGCAATAACGTTGGCTGAATCTTTCTGCAGGCAAGGGAACGGAGAGCCATTTGCTTGGAAACAAACCCATCACCAGATGTATTTTGGGCATGAAAATATCTTCCTTATGCTCCTGTGCACATATGAATCACACAGCTCCACCTGCCACTGGTGGTTTTATTTAGCTAGAAGCATTGATTGATTTTTGCTTAAGATTTTATTGATTTGTTAACCCCAAAAAAGTGCAAAGAAAGAAAGCAAAGAATCAGATACAGTGGTGCCTCGCAAGACAAAATTAATTCGTTCCGCAAGTTTTTTCTTCTTGCGAGTTTTTCGTCTTGCGATGCACGGTTTCCCATAGGAATGCATTGAAAATCAACTAATGCGTTCCTAGGGAAACCACCTTCAGACCAGGTCTGGGGACAGTCTGTCCCCCGACCTCTTCTGAAGGCTGGGGGGCTGTTCTGAAGGCTGGCGGTGGGAAAAAAGCCCTTCTTCCCACCTCCCGCCCCGCAAGCTCCGGGGACAGGAGGGCTTTGCTGCCGACCGCCAGCATTTTAAAAGCCCCTGCTGTCCTGGGGCGATTTTAAAATGCTGGTGGGCGGGAGCGAAGTCTCTGCTGTCCCGGGGAGATTTTAAAATGCTGGGGGGTGGGAGCGAACGCTTCGCTCCCGCCCGCCAGCATTTTAAGATCGCCCGGGGCAGCAGAGACTTCTCGCCCAAAGCAAGGGGAGCTCTCCAAAGGGCTCCCCGTGCTTCGGGTGACAGGCTGCCGCCCCAAGCCTCGCGCACCCGGCGGGACCTCCTGCCGGGCGCGCGAGGCTTGCAGACACTCGCCCAAAGCAAGGGGAGCTCTCCGAAGGGCTCCCCGTGCTTCGGGTGACAGGCTGCCGCCCCAAGCCTCGCGCACCCGGCAGGACCTCCTGCCGGGCGCGCGAGGCTTGCAGACACTCGCCCAAAGATTTTAAAATGCTGGGGGTCGGGAGCGAAGCGTTCGCTGCCGACCCCCAGCATTTTAAGATCGCCCGGGACAGCAGAGACTTCTCTGCTGTCCCGGGGAGATTTTAAAATGCTGGGGGTCGGCAGCGAACGCTTCGCTCCCGCCCGCTAGCATTTTAAGATCGCCCGGGGCAGCGGAGAAGTCTCCGCTGTCCCTGGAAGGCAGGCGGGGGGGAGAGCAAAGACTTTTGCCCCCCGCCGGCCTTCAGAAGAGGTCCAGAACCTCTTCTGAAGGCCGGCTGTGGGCGAAAGTCTTTGCTCCCGACCGCCAGCAATTTAAAACAGGTCCCCGGAGATTTCCCTATGGGCTTTCGTCTTGCGAAGCAAGCCCATAGGGAAATTCGTCTTGCGAAGCGCCTCCAAAACAGAAAACCCTTTCGTCTTGCGGGTTTTCCGTCTTGCGAGGCATTCGTCTTGCGGGGTACCACTGTATTTAAACCATAAAGGATCAGCGCCTGGAAGAACAAAAATACAAAGAAACAGCACAGCTCCAAAGGGATAGTAAAGTATTAACTCATAGAAACAATTGTTTTACAAATAATATGGATTTATAAAAATGAAAGAATGTTCCACCTGTGCATTATTCCAGCATTACTGATTGATTCTGACACGGCATTTAATTGTAGTTATCCCCAAGAAGTGTTTGAGTTACTCAATACAATACAGGCTGGATCTACACTCAGGGAAAATCCCACTATAAATAAGTCACAAATTAAACCATTATAACAAAAGGGGGGGGACCACCTCTTTGTAAAACTGCATAGACAAAGTTTTGTGCTCTACGGCACCATCTGGTGTTGCATGCTTATAATGCAGTTATAGCGTTGTAGCATGGCTAATGTAGCTGAGTCCACAGACAAAAATTGGTTAAAACTAGAAAATCAGAATTCAGTTATACTGCCCGCTGCAATAAAATAAGTGAAGTTCAGCGAGGAGAGGGGCTATTTGACCTCAGTTGGAAGGGAGTTCCATAAACCTGAACAGCTATGACTCATGCAAACCTGAACAGCTATGACTGAGCCGTGGGGGGAGGGGAATCCCTAACAGTGACTCCCCCAAAGACCTCAGTGATCCGGCAGGGATGTGATGAGTCAGGTAGTCCTTAAAGTATCCTGGACCCGAATTGTTAAGGACCTTGTAAACTAATACAAGAAATAGTAAACGGAAAACTGCGTCAAGGCCTTTCTAGAGCAATTTTGTGCTCTGGATTCAAGTGCCTAGTGCCAGGTCTGACATTATAAGGAGACTGAAATCCACTGATCAGTGTCCAGGGCAGGCATAGGCAAACTCGGCCCTCCAGATGTTTTGGGACTACAACTCCCATCATCCTTAGCTAACAGGACCAGTGGTCAGGGATGATGGGAATTGTAGCCTTAAAACATCTGGAGTGCCGAGTTTGCCTATGCCTGGTCTAGGGCCAATAGGAGCTCTTCTCCCATCACAAATAGACAAGTCCATGGGGCGGGAGCATTCTGATTCTCTGCCCCACAACATGGTCATCTCCCCTCACTTAGCTATTCAGTGTATAAAAAGTCTACAAAGATTGAACTAGGCGGCATATGTGAGACAGATGTCACACCTAGTTTGGCCCTCAGAGATAATATCGAAATGACTATGCTGTAGAAAATAATAATTTCATAAAACTGTGCTTTGATTATTCCGTTTTCATTTTAATATATGGCCTAGCTAAACTAAAAGGACCTGCTCCTGCCTTTTACAGTACAGAACTTGCTGCTTTTAGGTACTGTGCATAGTGAATGTCTGTTCCAGTACACTGAAGAGAATAAACTGTTAGAATCCATAGATTGGAGGCCATTGTGTGCCTGAAAAGAGAATCAGCTAGGCGTTGCGGTTGTGATTCATCTTGAATTGTTTTGTAGATAGAGGAAAGAAGACATTGGGAGACTTTTAACGAACAAGAAAATTAGTCTTTTAATGCCTCTTATCTTACCACGTTTAAGCTTTCTGAAGAAACGACCATCTTTCTCTAGCATATATCAAAATTTGATAGCTTTTTGCTCCTATTACTAAAATTAAAAATTACTCTCAGCTGACCTGCTTTCAGCTTGACTTGATCCTATGGTTTGTAGGAAAGGAAAGTGTTCTCCTATCGTTCAACATGTGCACTATATCAATTGGCATGGAAAAGGGAGAATATTAGGAGTTAGGGAATCTCTAATTTTCTAAACATATTTTCCCCCTGTTTCAAAAGAATAATCTTTTTGGTTGTACTTAAGTGGCAGTTCTTACTGCAGTTATTGAATGGAACACGTGAAACTTAATAGGATATCTGCAGGCAGGAGAGTTTGTTCTTTTTCCGCTTTAAACTTCAGTTTTTGTCCTATCCTTTCATCTTGAATTCGGAAGAGTGATTTGAAAGCATAATGAAAGCACATGGTTCTGTTTTTCAGCAATCATAAGGACTAGTGGCCCAAGGCCAAACTGGTTGCTGATCTGTGTGCTATATGTCTCTTCACCTCAATATCCTCAATTTTATGACACAGCATGTTATTCCCTTCATATCATTGCCCATACACTTATATCCTCAGATCCAAGCAAGACAGAAAATGACCATTATATTTTTTTGTTAATTAACATCTTACTCTCATTATTAAACTTGAATTAAAAAGGTAAAGGGACCCCTGACCATTAGGTCCAGTCGTGACCGACTCTGGGGTTGTGGTGCTTATCTCACTTTATTTGACTGAGGGAGCTGGCGTACAGCTTCCAGGTCATGTGGCCAGCATGACTAAGCCGCTTCTGGCGAACCAGAGTAGTGCACGGAAATGCCGTTTACCTTCCTGCTGGAGCGTTTCCTATTTATCTACTTGCACTTCGACGTGCTTTTGAACTGCTAGGTTGGCAGGAGCAGGGACTGAGCAACGGGAGCTCACCCTATCGCGGGGATTCAAACCTTCTGATCGGCAAGTCCTAGGCTCTGTGGTCTAACCCACAGTGCCACCCACGTCCCATAAACTTGAATTAGAAGGGAACAAATAAACAGGACTGAATTTCTCCATTCACACAAGTTTAAGCAGCTAAAGAGATGGAATAGATTATTTGGCAACTGTCCTAACTTGGATACACAATTAGAGTTGTACCAATTTATCTGAACAACTTTCAGTTTCATTGTTTATTCTCCCCCTCCTTCCAAGCGCTTTTGGTGCTCTCTTGGGGCATCGGTATTATGGGAGCTGTAACTATCGTATGCAATTAGCTTAAAAAATGACATCTGCTATCAACTGTTAAGTGCCACTTCCTTTCCTCCTACCTTATGCATAAAAAGTCGAGCTTCTAGGGTGTTGTGGAATGTTCACAAACATTCTAACTTCTCCAGCAGAAGCTGCCAGTGACAGAATGCTGAAAAAATATTTAACAAATCTGTGCGGGAAGCGAAAAATCAGTTTGAAAAATAACTTGCTGTGTGGAAGCAAGGATTTGAGGGAAGAAGAAGAGTTTGGATTTGAAATCCCGCTTTATCACTACCCGAAGGAGTCTCAAAGCGGCTAACATTCTCCTTTCTCTTCCTCCCCCACAACAAATACTCTGTCAGGTGAGTGGTGCTGAGAGACTTCAGAGAAGTGTGACTGGCCCAAGGTCACCCAGCAACTGCATGTGGAGGAGCGGAGACACGAACCCGGTTCCCCAGATTACGAGTCTATCGCTCTTAACCACTACACCAAACTGGCTCTCCGGGAAGAAGGGAAAGGAGGATGGTGGGAGCAGAAACTTGGGAGGAAATAGTAGGCACAAAGAATGCTACTATGAACTCAGGGAGATATTTAGGAGCGGGGGACTTCATACAAGGGCAGGAGGGAAATCTGGGGACCAGACTAAACAGACAACTTTATGTGAGGAGAGACAGAGGTAGTAGTGATGGGTGAATGATGCGTATTGTTCTAAATCTGTTGCCCTCCATCTGTCTCGAGAGACAATGGAGTGCACCTCCAGGGGTGAAGCCCTAAGTGACCTCCCTGGGGCACAAGCCTTGGCGGTGTTTATGGAGCTCCTGGGCTTCCCAGATAACAAGACCTCCCTCTCAGCCTCACTGATGTGGTCCAAAGGAAAGCAGAGCAATACGTTTGACACCAGCTTGGCTGCAGGAGTTGCTGGAAGGAGACTTAGGGACTCCACTCTGGATTTGTGTAGGGTTTACTCCTTAGCCTTTTCTTTACCTGAAGAAGTGCCACAACACAGAGGAGATTTAGGGCCCGTTTTCCTTCTCCTAGATGACCTACCTTTCCAGGTTGACAAGCCCCATTTGCCCCTTGTTTAAAACTAGCGAGGCAAATATTTGGTTGCATGTCTCCAAGTTATTAAAGGGACGCAGGTGGCGCTGTGGGTTAAACCACAGAGCCTAGGACTTGCCGATCAGAAGGTCGGCGGTTCGAATCCCCGTGACAGGGTGAGCTCCCGTTGCTCGGTCCCTGCACCTGCCCACCTAGCAGTTCGAAAGCACATCAAAGTGCAAGTAAATAAATAGGTACCACTCCGGTGGGAAGGTAAACGGCGTTTCCGTGTGCTGCTCTGGTTCGCCAGAAGCGGTTTAGTCATGCTGGCCACATGACCCGGAAGCTGAAGATGAGCGTCATAACCCCAGAGTCGGCCACGACTGTACCTAAAGGTCAGGGGTCCCTTTACCTTTACTCCAAGTTATTGAAATCCTATTGCCATTCAGTGCTGCAGGCATCTGGGAAAAGTCCAACAACTTAGGTTTGTTCCTTTATGCATTTTCAGTGTATAAAACTGATTTAAGATGAAGTTAGAACGGCAATGATTAAGATGCTGGATATTTCACTTACGGAGAAGGTATTCAGAGCTGTCATGATCATAATCATTATCTTCAGGGAAGTGGTTAATTCGAAAACAGTGTCCTTTATATATCCCTGGAAGAGAAGAAAAACACAAAAGAAACAGATTGGAGCTTGCTTGGAAGAGGCCTGCCTCACGCCTGCCCTGTCCCCTGCTAAACAAACCAAGAGAAGTTAAAGCTTGCATAAAATGGTTCCTGTGAGACTGGAATCTTAGTCCATCATGACACCTACATATTCCACGGGGGAAGGGAGGATGCAATTTCTGAAAGTAGCTCTGTCTTTTTCATCCAGATCTAGTTCTGCTTTCACATTCCCTTTCCTTTTTACGCTCCTGCTTTTACATTGTTAACTGCATCGCTTGGATTTGCATGACCATGGAGAGAGGGAAAGTTGAATTCAGTTCACATTTAAATGCAAAGTTACAGGATCTGCCCTTTCCAAAGCAATACGGGAACTCAAGGACCGCCGACCAAAAGATAAATAAATGCATATATTAGAGAAAACAACATACAAAAACATGTTACATAAGGGCGAAAGGCTTTGTGAAACTGTACCTTAGGCAAGATTGCATACCAAAATGCTGCTGAATTTTCAGGAGGCCTTTATAAAACAAAACAAAACTGATGTAGAAAGGTGGAGAGGTGAACTTAAGGCTGGAAGAATGAGAGAACCCCAAAGTGACCTGTTCACCCTCCCCATTGCATGTCAACAGCCATGGGGGTGGGCGATACTTCCTCCCTACACTATGGTACTATGGAAAGTTGTCTCTTCCTTTTTGTTTGTTCTACAATGGGTTTCTTCTTCTTCTTCTTTTGAAAAGTTTTTATTGTTAAAATAATTCAGCATTAATGCACACATATTGTGAATATACAAACATACATTTCATACAATCCTTAAAAATGTTCAAACATACCTACACTCAATCCCACAGATAATTCCTTTTCCCATCACCATCCACCACTCCTCACCCCACTTTTGTGTTAGACTTCCAATCTACTCAATTGTAATTTCTTTCCACATCTATTACTTTCTTTCACACATCTTTAACCTAATTTCATGCTTCTTTTTCTATTACACATTGTTATCCATCTTATTTGGTATTCCAGTATTTAAAACGGAACTTGTTTATTCTAATAGGAGTTCTGATTTTTCAATATGGTTTTGCAAGTATCCTTTAAACACCTTCCAGTCCCTGCCTATCTTCTCTTTTGAGATCCTTCCAATTTCTCCCATTGTTTTGGATATACTGTAGTACTCCAATAATTTGGCAAGCCACTCTATTGTTGTCGGCATAATACCACATGTCTCTTCCAAGTTGCACAGAGACATGTTTCATGTGTCTTTCTGCTAGACTGCAGCCTCCTTTGTGCATTACAGTGGTACCTCGGGTTACATACGCTTCAGGTTACAGACTCCGCTAACCTCAGGTTAAGAACTTTGCTTCAGGATGGGAACAGAAATTGTGCTCCGGCGGTGCGGCGGCAGCAGGAGGCCCCATTAGCTAAAGTGGTGCTTCAGGTTAAGAACAGTTTCAGGTTAAGAATGGACCTCCGGAACGAATTAAGTACTTAACCTGAGGTACCACTGTATATATGAAAACGAGTCCCTTGCCGTAGGCCCTGCCCCTGCCTGACACCAAGACACTCCTGCTTGCTAGCCACACTCTCTTGATAGCCACATGTTTAGTATGGACATCTGCAAAAGGGATGTGTGGGCACAGGTCTATGCACATGACAGGTTGACAGGTGTGCCACAAGCCTGGGACCCTGAGGGGCTGGAGCCCAAAGGAGGATGCCACCTCAGGCGCGCAGCTAGCAGGACCTGCTTCCCTCCTACTTATGAAGCCTCTTCAGTGCACCTCTTCCCATCTTTTGTCCTCCATCACCCATCAGCAAAATCATGTCAGAAAAAGGAGAGGTGTCATAATTCGCAGAGCAGAGAGAGAGAGAGAGAGACAAGGCAACATTTTGCTGCTACCCACTCACTGTCCCTCCATCAACCCCCCCCCCCTTGAATATACAATTCCTGGACCTTAAAAAAGGACTAAAACATAGGACCCCTAAGGAGGGGGGGGAGGAGGAGGAGGAGGAGGAGGAGGAGGAGGAGGAGGAGAAGAAGAAGAAGAAGAAGAAGAAGAAGAAGAAGAAGAAGAAGAAGAAGAATTTTTTATTTATACCCCACCCTTCCCAGTTCAAAAACCGGGCTCAGGGCGGCTAACAACAAATTTAAAGCACTTAATTGTAAAAGCAGCATAAAATGCAGTATAAAAACATGAATAACAATAAAATTCAAAGTTCATAAATCAATTTAGGGGAAATAAGCATTAGATAATCACCAGGGCTAGCTGGCTGAATTGGGCCAGCGTGGAGACCAGGGGAGAATTAGCTGTGGGGTCTCAGAGCGGGTAATCTTCATAAAAGGGGAGGGGGAGGGAAGAGAAGGGAAATAAAAGATCAGGCTGAATTCAAATTAAAGGCCAGAAAAAGAAACGAGAAGAAGAAAGGAAAGAGAGAGAAAGGGTGGGGGAAATAAAGAGACAAAAGAAAAGAAACCTTTAAAAAAGATAAAAGGACTTCCAATTTTCCATCTGTTGGTTACAACCCCCCCCCCAAAAAAAAGTATTTAAGACATTCAGTCCATGATAACATCCATCTTCTCCACTTTCTGCTACACTCTTCAGAGTCCTTATTCACATTTCCACCATAATTTTGTGCTACAATTGTGCATTTTCAGCTCATAACAAAGCAGGCCTCCTTTGGGCAGCTCTCCTCCTTGCTGATCTCATGCAGAGGAAGACTGCTCCTTTCCCACTGTTATTTAAGATGGGCTCTAATTTAAGCGTCTAGATTTGAGTGCCAGTTTTGTGAGTCTCTGTCAGAAGACATTTAATGCTGTCATTACAACGTAAGCCATGCGCCAGGTGATTCAAGCTGTCCATAGAACGTGCGGTGCACAAATTGGAAGCATCACATGGCGGCTTTAATAACGTAGGTGGTCAGGGTGAAGGCAGCTGCCAGAGGTGGAAAGGAGAAGGGGAGAGAACATCAGGAGGCAAAACACACATTGATTTGGTACTGATGCTCTGAAAGCAGGCAGTTGCTGCGTAGGGCAGGAAATTAAGCTTTCTTGAGGAAAAATACACAGAGGATAAGTGGTTGCCATCAGCCATTTGCTGTCTGGCACCTGGTGAGTTGTGAAACTTACTCAAGTGCCTGTCCACATGCCGCTTATCTGCACACGTTCTGTCTTTGAGGCCTAGCTTTACAAAGTAGCATTTTACCAGAAAGTTTCACCTCACGCGGTGAAACGGGAGGCTCTGCCCCTTCCCACTGCCTATGGAGCCACTGCGAGGCGACTGGAAGCCATTTTCAATTAACTGCAGTTAGCACTGAGCCAAAACCCTAAACTGTGGTTAATTATAACTATGGTTTATTGAAAGGCATCTTCATAAGCAATGGTTTGCAGCTGGCTTGTTTCGGTAAACCACAGTTCAGAGTGAACACAATTTAGGAAAGCGTCTGGTGAGTCTGAGGCTTGTTCATGTAACTATAAACTGTAGGTCTTTATCATGTCTAAATGCAGGGCTGTCTTAAGGATATGTGGCGCCAGGGTGCAAAGGTCCCCCTGCCCCCCCCCGGTTGCCCAGTCCCAGGTGCGCAGGAGGGCAGAGCTGGCTGGCTGCCTCAGTGTCTTGCTGGCTCGGTCGCCCCCGAACTTGCAGTGCAGCAGAAGAGCCCATTGTGGTGCTCCGACCAACGGGCGAGCTCTTCCCCGGACTCAACTCTCGGGCCCCGGACTCTCGGCCTGGCACCCCTGAGAGCCTGGGGCCCGGGTGCCCCGCACCCCTAGCACCTATGGGTAAGACGGCCCTGTCTAAATGGAGCCCCTGGCACTTCCTTGTAATTACAGAGTTGGATTGAAATATTTAAGCACCTTGGATTGATTCCTATGGCTTTGCAAGCAGAAGGCACCTCACACAATCAATGTTTTATTGAAATCAATATCTTCCCCATCTGCAGCTCCTAGGAGAGATGCCCTCATAGAGCCTATCCAGAGAATTGGGAGTCCTCCTGAACAGTGTGGGCTGTCTTGTTGGGGCTGAATGAGAGGCGAAATAACCCCTGAAATCAGGCAAAGGAATCTTGCAGCTGCAGAGCTCTGCTTGTACCGGATTTTCCTACCCAATTTCAGGTGATTTCCCCTTCTCATTGCAAGCCACATAACAGTACAGTCCACACCATTTAGGAAGAGCGTCTCCAACCTACTGGAGGAGCTTCTCAAGGAGTGGGAGAGGGAGGAGGGCAAGATAAAATTTGGTCGGGCAAGCTGCCTTCCACTCTTGCAGTCATTAGATTTCGATCCGCTAATTTTCTTTCTGGTGTTATGTCAGATACCGTACAAGCTGAAGCTTAAAACTGAGCCTGTGCCTTCATTCTGGTGATTCACCAAGAAGGCTAACTATGATCTGAAAGAGGTCTCGCTTATGCGGATGCAAAAATGCTGGGATTCCTTTGCATCTGACCCTCACGAGACAAGAAATACAGGCCTCTGCTGTTAGAAGCTTGCTTGCTTCTCCCCCGGTCAGCCCGTCCCTTGGGCTCTGAGATTAGTGGGTTGATCAATCAGTGCTGAAGGAAGAGGGCTTGCAGACAGTGTACATGTGCAGCCTGCAGATGCTGGTGACATGATTGTGGAAATCGTCAGGGGGTGAACAGAGCGTAGCAGTGAGAAGAACGACAAGCGTTTGGGAGTTACCGACAATGTCTGTTCTTGCTGTGTTTGTAATTCTAATATTTGACTGAGTGCAGGATTTGAGGCTGACGCTTCCCATTTTGTTTGTAGAGGTGACCAGAAACATGTATGGTAACAATTTGGCTCCTTCCTGTGGTGCTAGAATTCTTCCCAATTCCCTGACCACTGGCAGCAGTGACTGCCATTGTAATGGCCAACAGCCTTTCCTCCTTAGTGCCAAAAAAAGGTACTGGGTGGCAGGTGTTGTTAAAGACATGGGGCATTGCTCTCCTTGCTTTCCTAGTTCAGGATGCTGCTTTCCTTGCAGTGGCACAAAATGTTGCTAATAATAATAATAATAATAATTTATTTATACTCCCACCCATTTGGCTGGGTTTCCCCAGCCACTCTGGGCAGCTCCCAACAGAATATTAAAAACACAACAAAACATCAAACATTAAAAACTTCCCTAAACTGGTCTGCCTTCAGGTGTCTTCTGAAAGTCAGATAGTTGTTTATTTCCTTGACATCTGATGGGAGGGCGCCACTACCGAGAAGGCCCTCTGCCTGGTTCCCTGTAACCTCACTTCTCGCAGGGAGGGAACTGCCAGAAGCCCCTTGGAGCTGGACCTCAGTGAATGATGGGTGTGGAGACGCTCCTTCAGGTATACAGGGCTGAGGCCGTTTAGGGCTTTAAAGGTCAGCACCAACACTTTGAATTGTGCTCGGAAACGTACTGGGAGCCAATGCACTACTCTGCGCAAGGTCCAGTTGTACTGGCTTGTAACCAGAAATGTTATGGCGAGGCAGCTTACGGACATACTTGGAGATCCATCGTAAAACAATGTGAAACTGGAAGAAGTTGAATATGTTGAAAGTTCTTTAATGTGTTAATTTAGAAAGGGAGACTGATATATGTCTAAAAAGTATAGAGCCCCCCCCCCCAATCCTGTCCTGTTTTCACTCATGGCAGTACTGCAGTTGTATGTCCCAAACGTAGAACCTGATCCTGTCAATCCATTTCACTGCTTATACAGAGGGCTCTGGTTGATAGTGTTGGCAGATGCAATATAACTTTTTATATTGCAATAAATTATGAAGACTGCTGAGCTCGGCTATTGATATAATATACCAACTCACACTAGGGATGGATAACTTGAGGTCCTCCTGAGGTTGCTTGCCTCCAACTCCCATCAGCCCTAGTCACCATAGTTGAAGGTCAGGGATAATTCAGGTTGTAGCTCAGCAACATCTAAAGGACCACAGGTAGGACACCTGCCCGGATTACCAAGAGGTGGTTGTTGTTTTTTAAAGAGATTGTGGTAATAATCAATATTATTAAATGACTAACAGTTCTAAGCCTTTGCAGATAGCATACTCTCCAACATTTCCCTGATGAAAATTGGGATGCCCTATTCCAATAATAATAATAATAATAATAATAATAATAATAATAATAATACCACCATACCCATTTGACTGGGTTGTCCCAGCCACTTGGGGCAGCTTCCAACATATATATAAACATAACAAAATATTAAATATTTTTTTTAAAAAAACGTTTCCTATAGAGGGCTGCCTTCAGATGTCTTCTAAAGGTTGTACAGTGGTGCCTCGCAAGACGAAATTAATCCGTTCCTCGAGTCTCTTCGTCTAGCGGTTTTTTCGTCTTGCGAAGCAACCCTATTAGCGGCTTAGCGGATTAGCGCTATTAGCGGTTTAGCGGCTATTAAAGGCTTAGTGGCTATTAAAGGATTAGCGGATTAGCGGCTAAAAGGCCATTAGCGGCTTAGCAGCTTAGAAAAAAGGGGGGCAGCGAAAAAAATTGGAACACTTGCAAGACGTTTTTGTCTTGCAAAGCAAGCCCATAGGGAAAATCGTCTTGCGAAGCAGCTCAAAAACGGGAAACCCTTTCGTCTAGCGGGTTTTCCGTCTTGCGAGGCATTCGTCTTGCGGGGCACCACTGTATAGTTACCAATCTCCTTGGCTCAGGGGCCACAAAGCCCCATACCCTCCAACATTTCTCTGGTGAAAACTGGGATGTCCTAAGGAAAAGCCTTAAGGAAAAGCGGGTGGTGCTGTGGGTTAAACCACTGAGCTTCTTGGACTTGCTGATCGGAAGGTTGGCGGTTCAAATCCCCGTGACGGGGTGAACTCCTGTTGCTCGGTCCCAGCTCCTGCCAACCTAGAAGTTTGAAAGCACGGCAGCTCAAGTAGATAAATAGGTACCGCTCCAGCGGGAAGGTAAACAGCATTTCCGTGCGCTGCTCTGGTTTTGCCAGAAGCGGCTTAGTCTTGCTGGCCACATGACCCGGAAAAATTGTCTGCATAAGCAGACAAATGCCGGCTCCCTTGGCCCTTAAAGCGAGATGAGCGCCGCAACCCCAGAGTCGTTCGCGACTGGACTTAACTGTCAGGGGTTCCTTTACCTTTACCTGTAAGGAAAAGCAGGGCATTCCAGGATCTGATCAGAAACTGGGATGGCTTCTGTAAATCAGGGACTGCTCCTGGAAAATAGGGGCACTCGGAGGGTCTGAATTAGGATGAGACCTTCTGAAAGATATATTATACATTTTCCTAGTGGGTGGGCTTTGCCTCTTCTCTGAAGCATGAAGCTCCATGTGAAACAAGATATCTGCTACTATGTGTTGGGTTTTTTGCCTAATTAAAATGAAGCAGACTGCCACCAGGTAGCAACAGAAAATATACTGGCAGACACCAGATTCAACATTATGAGTCTTTGCTGCTTGAAGTGGTTCGTTCCCTCTGGAGTAACAAATCTCTTGCATACACACAGTGGCTTGCATATAATAGCACCTCCAGGCACAGTTTACACAACAAAAAAGTATATGGCAATTTTGTTTAGCTTAATCGTGTTTTTTTAATACTTCCTATCTGATCTGAGACTTTGTGGTTGTTGTTTTTTGTTAGGACTAAAGTTTTTTGATGGCTGTTCCATTCATCAAAAATAACATTTAAGTAAGTGCTACAGCACTATGTGGGAATTGGACAAATCATTTTGAATCTGTCAATCACAGTTTATCTGGTTCCTTTTTTCCATTCTTAGGTCCAATTCACCACATTTCTGCATCAGTTTGTGATTTTTTAATTTAAGTTCTCCTGAAAATTCACCAGCATTTTAATGTGAATTCCCCCCTCTAACACATTTTGTATGTAATTCCCCCTAATATAATGCAGTTCATATTTATGAACATATGCATTTTGGTATACAGTCCCCCCCATCTTTCTTCCCCCCCAAAAAAAAATATAGTTAAGGTTTTCAGTTATATACATTTCAATAGTTTTACAGTCATTTTAACATTTCAAAACTCGACTTCCTTCCTCCTCTTTCTGTGGTTCCTTAAGTTTATTTTATCATTTCCTGCATATTCTCAATTAACTCAACTTATTCATCTACTTTATTCATCTACTTTAATTGTTTACACTTATGAAACTGGAGGTTACTACAATAATCCTGTCAATGTCCTTATCTGTTTACAATTTATTTGTACATATTCAATAAACCATTTCCATTCTTTTATAAAAATAATTGTTATTTTGATTTCTTATTTTTCCAGCAAGTCTGCATAGGCCAGTTTCTGCATAGGCCATAAGTTTCTGTATCCATTCTTCTTTCGCTGGGACTGCTTCTTTGCATTTTGGGGCAAATAACATTCTTGCTTCTGTAGTCGCATACATGAATAAATTTCTATACTGTTTTGGTAGTTCTATCCCTATAATTCCTAGAAAAAAAGGCTTTTGGGTTTTTTTGTTTTTGTTTTACAAATGTTATTTTAAACATCTTTCAATTCATTATATTTTGGTATACAGTTTTTTGGTATACAGTTGGAGAACTGTATCGCAAGAAATCCTGAGAAGTGTGAATTTCAAAGCTGTTTTTCAGTTCACACATTGTTTCAGGAAGCCGTAATTAGGTCGATTCACATTAAAAGGCAAAACAGACTGAATTTCCTCCCCATTCATAATGTTATGTAATGCTTTTTCATAACATTACCAAAGCAACACTTACCTGTCACAAAGCATTGTATTATTATTTTTTCAACTACACAAATGTTCTGCTAGGTCAGTTAATGTGTCTAGCAACTCCTAAAACACATCCTCAGTATTTCTACCTCATCATTTCTCTGAAGAAGCATACCATTCTCCAACCAATTTAGCTTATACTGTCTGTGTACATGTAAACACACACCTACACAAATACCCCTTTGCACAGAAAACCCTCCTGCTGTTAGACTGTAGAGGTGGCATAATATTTCCACGCTGTCCTGAGCTCATATGCAGCCATGCATATTAGTTCCGTAAACTGATTGATGAAAGTCGAAAACTGCAAAGTCTTATTATGACTAGAAACAAAATTCTAGCCTTTTGGAAATCAGGCTCATTCCTGGTGAAAGCAAAAACAGTTTACACACCCTCTCCTAAAAGTGCATTAAACACAACTTCAAAACTTAAAAACTCCCAACAAAAACCCCGAAACCACATGTACATATAGGTTGTTCTTTACTATCAAGAAGATGAAGGCATAAAGGTAAAGGTAAAGGGACCCCTGACCATTAGGTCTAGTCATGACCGACTCTGGGGTTGCAGTGCTCATCTCGCTTTATTGGCTGACAGAGCCGGCGTACAGCTTCTGGGTCATGTGACCAGCATGACTAAGCCGCCTCTGGCGAACCAGAGCAGCGCACGGAAATGCCGTTTACCTTCCCGCCGGAGCGGTACCTATTTATCTACTTGCACTCTGACGTGCTTTCGAACTGCTAGGTTGGCAGGAGCTGGGACTGAGCAACAGGAGCTCACCCCATCACGGGGATTCGAACCGCCGACCTGATCGGCAAGTCCTGGGCTCTGTGGTTTAACCCACAGCACCACCCGCAATTGCTAATGACTACATGGTTTTATGTCTTTTCATGTTGTGGGTGTGGTGGCAAGATATGGAAAGGCGGCATACAAATTATGATGACACAAAACCACAAGTTTCAGAACTTTCAATAATACCTATTGTAAAGGAGTCATTTTATGGGTTAAAATTATATATGGGTTCAAAACACGCGTTGGGCAGAAGATTCCTGCATTGCAGGGGGTAGAACAAGATGTTCGCCGTGGCCCCTTCCAACTTTACTTTCTATGATTCTATGATGGTTTACCTTAACTGCTGGTTGGCTGCAACCCAACAAACACTTACAATATTACAATAGATTGTGGGAAGGGCTTTGTGTCTGTTGGTTGTCTTGAGGTGTTAACTGTTTTTTGTGTGTGTGTTCTTTCACTAGTAAAACCAATTACACTTGTCATGTCCTCCTATATATTACTGCTATTTCTTTGCACCTAAAAGGGACAGAGGATCATTTCATCTGCCAAGCATTTGCTTCTCTTAAAAACCTCAAGTTGAGAGTGTGATCTGCTGCATATGAACTAAATCCTTTTTATATGTGACCTACTTCATTTTGCATTCATCATTGTCTCGGGTTGATTCCAGGCAGCGTGAACAGCAGGGTCTTTCTGAGACCTTCATTATCTTTGCTGGGACTTTTGTAAATGGAGCGGCGTTTACCGGGGGTGTTTGCAGTAGATACTTCATTGCCCACCTAGCATGTTGGAACCTTGCTTTCCATTTACTGAAGACACATCAAGAGACAGCCTATGCAGAAACCCGTCATGGCTCATTGCATGTAATGAGATTATTGATTTTAGCCTCAGTCTAAAAGTGAGCACACGCACAATGATTATCCTGCGATAATTCTTCTCAGTAGCTTCCTTGTCACTTTTAAAATTCATCTGCACACCTTTTTTTTAAAAAAATACAAAAAGCTAATCCTGGGGTTTGGTAGAATGATATCACAGAAAGGAAAATTCGTGGAAGAAAAAGTGTGCCAGCATTGGTGGTGGGTGGAATTCAACCATATCCCAGAGCAGATTTGGGATATAATAATAATAATAATAATAATAATAATAATAATAATAATAATAAAATAATAATTATTATTTATACCCCACCCATCTGGCTGAGCTTCCCCAGCCACTCTGGGTAGCTTTCAACAAAATATTAAAATACCGTAATACAACAAACATTAAAAGCTTCCCTAAACAGGGCTGCCTTCAGATGTCTTCTAAAAGTCTGGTAGTTGTTGTTCTCTTTGACATCTGGTGGGAGGGCACCACTACCAAGAAGGCCCTCTGCCTGGTTCCCTGTAACTTGGCTTCTCGTATTGAGGGAACTGCCAGAAGGCCCTTGGCGCTGGATCTCAGTGTCCGGGCTGGACGATGGGGGTGGAAACGCTCCTTCAGGTATACTGGGCCGAGGCCGTTTAGGGCTTTAAAGGGATGGAAAGTTTTGTGGTGCAAACAAAATTCATTCTGCCAGAGGTGTGGCATGAGGGGTTCCAGGGGAGCCGTGGCCCTGGGTGCACAATATTTGAGGGGACACGAACCAGGTGCTCCCAGGTGCCCCCAATGTGGCTTGGCACAGGGCTGTGTCGGCCGACTGGGCTCACCACTCCGTGTGGGCAGGCAAGCGGCTCAGCATAGCCCCGCTTTGCTCCAGTGGGGGGGGGGGTGAGGGCTGGGCTAACACTCACCTGGCACCCCCAGTGTGTGTGCATGTGCATCCCCACCCTGGACGCCAGCAACCGATGTTGCAATGCTGCATTCTGATCTCCTAAAATCCCAGTTATATTACACTAAAACAGATTCACTGAAGCTCAGAATTCAGCTGTATCTCATCTCTTCCATTGCCCCATTTATTAGAAAATGCATTCCATGTTGGAATTCTGACCCCAAACTGCTTGGCCTCCATTGCACATCCATTTCTAATTCTGATACATTCCCTTCTGAAATAATCTTTTTCTCCCAGATCTATCGGGTCTTTGAGAAGGGGTTGAGAAGCTTGCCTCCTCTCATTTCAGCTGAATGTTTCCTTGTGAGCCTTTTCTGCCACAAAGGCTCACTGTCAGAAGCTATTATATCTTTACCCCTGTTATCTTCCCCTTCACATCTTTCTTTTCTTTTTATATATATATAAAATGTTTACTTCAAATGCTCTTTAACACCTCACTGTATCCACGCTGGCTGCATTGTAGCACAGTGGGATGTAACTTAGAGATCTCTCTTGCCCCATTTACTGGATATGATTGCTTTGTCATTTTGACCCCCAAAGTTGTAAATTGGCTCATGATGACAAGAAGGGCTAATCTCTTTTACATATGTACATCCAGGGCTTTTTTTTCCCAGCCGGAACTTGCCGGAACTTAGTTCTGGAACTTCTCAGGTGGGCGCCATTGCCATCACGGTGTTCCGTTGCACCAGAATCGGTTTAGTCACGCTGGCCAAATGACCTGGAAAGCTGTCTGTGGACAAACGCCGGCTCCCTCGGCCTGAAAGCGAGACGAGTGCCGCAACCCCATAGTCGCCTTTGACTGGACTTAACCATCCAGGGGTCCTTTACCTATCTCGGACGCACAACTCTCGCAGACATAAAGAGCAACAGGCTACAGCTGAAATCCAACAGACACTTGGGAATAACTTCCACAAAGGTAGTCGCCTTAGTCTGTGTTAGCAAAACAATGAAGAGGCTTGTAGCACCTTACAGACAAACATATTTGTTATGGCAGCACTTAGAAATCTTATGACATAATAAATCTGTTAGTTTTTAAGCTGCCAGCAGCCTTTGTTGTTTGTTCTTGGGGAAAGTCCAACTGATGTAAATAGGGCTCATTTCTGAGTAAACTTGCTGGGCTGCAGATCCATTGCTTATTTACATTCCTACACTGCCCTTTGTCCAAGCAGATCCCAGGACAGTGTACAATAATGCCAACAGCAATAACAATAAAACACAATAAAAGCGATACATAATGTGTTGTGCTCATGAGTTCCCTGTTCTCTTTAATGCTCTATCAGCTTATGTAGTTGAAGCATGGCAACCCCTTTGATTTCTACCCCCCTCAATACAAAAAGAAAACACACTAAATTAGAATTAACACTGTTTGATTCAATTGAGCCTAAGCAACAGTCACTTAAATAGTGCAAAAACAATATGGCTACACCCTTGTCCACACTAACCTGCAATTAAGAGCCACTTCACACTTTGAATTTTTATATCAGAAGCATGCTTGAGTTTAAGTAGGAAAACATAAATTGAATCATCAATAGTAAAAAAAAACAAAAAAGCACATGTATGTCTAAATTTTCAAGTTTCTTGCTAATGAACTCCATGGGAGAGACCCAGTCCTTTTCTTGATTGGCACATCAATTTTTTAAAAATGTACTGTATGCAACTGATATTAATACCATTCCATCAATAAAAGTTGGGGGCTTTGGGGACCTGAGTCTTATTGGATTAAATGAGGCAATCCCCCAAGTAAACATGTTTATGGTTGGTCAATGAAGTCATTCTCTTACTAAACATGGAATAGCTTTGGGCTGATCTGTACTTGCTGCTTTGGCCTAAAAACACAAATTACATTACACTGCTAATGCATGCTATATCGAAAGATTATTCTTTCTGCAATTGTTTCCATGGGCAACATTGGTTCAGAGTTGGACCAGTGTTGCCATAAGCATGATTGCAGAAGGATAGTCTCTTGGTTAACAGGGACTGGCAATGTAATTGATGTATGTTCAAAGTAGCTTCACACTTAGAAAGATGTTTGTAATATGTGACAACACCCAAAATGTGATGAGGGCATCCTATTGGCTTGCCATGTTATGCGTGGGCCAACCTTCTCTAATGGGTAGGTTTGGTTCATTCCTTCTATGCTTTCATTCTTCAAAGATTACCTTCAGGATCTTTTGTTATCATATCACCATTTTAATTGGTCTTTCCTCCCCCTTCTGACTCAACATCTTTTTGTGCTCCCTCCATGTCTATAACTTGATAGGAACTAGTTACAGATAGGTAGCCGTGTTGGTCTGCCATAGTCAAAATAAAAAAAATCCTTCCAGTAGTACCTTAAAGACCAACGAAGTTAGTTCTTGGTATGAGCTTTCGTGTGCATGCACACTTCTTCAGATACACTGAAACAGAAGTTGCCAGATCCTTCTATATAGTGAGAAGGTGGGGAGGGGTATTACTCAGAAGGCTGGTGGGAATGGATTCTTATCTCATTATACATGACTAAGCCATTTTTCACCTTCTCACCCCTTGCCTTTTCCTGTAAGACCTATTGCAGTCGTTAAGAGTCGTCAAGAGGCTCATCTCAGCTACCTGCCAATCTCCCATTCCCACCACCCTTCTGAGTAATACCACTCCCCACCTTCTCACTATATAGAAGGATCTGGCAACTTCTGTTTCAGTGTATCTGAAGAAGTGTGCATGCACACAAAAGCTCATACCAAGAACTAACTTCGTTGCTCTTTAAGGTGCTACTGGAAGGAATTTTTTTTTATTTTGATAGGAACTGTTGATACAACAGCTTTTTGTTGATGGAGGAAACACTCTATTCCCCCTAATACTTCTGGTGTCAGGCAGCAGAGGAAGCAAGCCCCACTGCAGGTTGCCAGGAGCAGGTAAGACAAGGAAACGTCCTTACCATTTAGTCAATATTTACAGAGAGAGGCTTGGAACGCAGCCTCTTAGAATAATGGCGTTGTCCTGAGTGACTCCCCACCTGCTTTTCCTCCCACTTCCTCATTTGTCATCATCTCCCCTATGGGTGGCGCTGAGGGCCCTTGGCTTCTGAGATCTTTGCTCTACTACCTTCAAGGCTCGCTGGGTTCTGGAGGTTGGGGTTGGGTCTGGAATGCTTTCTAAAGCCACTGTGTCCATCAGCTGTTGCCCTCCTGGTGCTTCTTCCACCTCCTTCTCCTCTCCCATTACAGTGATGCCCCGCAAGACGAATGCCTCGCAAGACGGAAAACTCCCTAGACAAAAGAGTTTTCCGTTTTGGAGGTGCTTCGCAAAACGAATCTCCTATGGGCTTGCTTCGCAAGACAAAAATGTCTTGCGAGTTCCTGCGGTCCCCCCCTTTTTCTAAGCTGCTAAGCCGCTTATCAGCTGATCCGATAAGCCGATAAGCCGCTAAAAGCCGCTAATAGCGCTAATCCGCTAATCCGTCAGTGGGCTTGCTTCGCAAGACGAAAAAACCGCTAGACGAAGAGAATCACAGAACAGATTCTTTTCGTCTTGTGAGGCACCACTGTATTTTCCAGCTTTCCCCCTCATCTTCCTCTGAGCTGTGATCTCCCTCAAACCCCTGTTGTAATTCTGAACTTTGCCCATGGAGTTTTCTTGGCAGGGATACTGGAGTGGCTTGTCGGTTCCTGCTCCAGGTGGATCACGTTTGGTCAAAACTCTCCACCATGACCTGTCCATCTTGGGTTGCCCTGCACGGCATAGCTCATAGCTTCTCTGAGTTATTCAAGCCCCTTCGCCACGGCAAGGCAGTGATCCATGAATGAAGCTATGGTTTTTCCAGTAGTGGTGTATGGAAGTGAGAGCTGGACCATAAAGAAGCCTGATCGCCGAAAAATTGATGCTTTTGAATGATGGGGCTGGAGGAGACTCTTGAGAGTCCCATGGACTGCAAGAAGATCAAACCTATCCATGCTTAAGGAAATCAGCCCTGATTGCTCACTGGAAGGACAGATCCTGAAGCTGAGGCTCCAATACTTTGGCCACCTCATGAGAAGAGAAGACTCCCTGGAAAAGACTCTGATGCTGGGAAAGATTGAGGGCACAAGGAGAAGGGGACGACAGAGGACGAGATGGTTGGACAGTGTTCTCGAAGCTACCAGCATGAGTTTGACCAAACTGTGGGAGGCAGTGGAAGACAGGAGTGCCTGGTGTACTCTGGTCCATGGGGCCATGAAGAGTCAGACATGACTAAACGACTAAACAACAACAACAATTCTGAACTCTCTTCTTCTTCTCTGGAAGGGTCAGGCTGGGGAGGCGGTCTCCACCATTCCTCCTCTGCCCAGTCCCTGTCACCTGGAGTCTTCATCACTTGATCTTCCTAGTAAGCATTGGAAGGGACCTGTAACTCTTCACTGCTTGAGTGGAAAAGATATATCTATGTTCTTAGACCCAGGAATGGATTGATCTTGATTTCAGTGTCGCATTCTGACACTAAGCAGAGCCTTATGACTTTGTGGCTTCCAGTACTTGAGAAAGCAGACCTGGGATGAACATATCCTTGCATCACAGTTCTAAGTATGTGAGAATGGCGCCTCCTGCAAAGGAGGGTACGTGCTCCATGAATTTGGAAAAATGCAGGAGCTTGGCACCATCACCACAAACTTTATTGCACTAGCCAAAGGCCATGGCACCAGCCAAAAACATCGACAGTCACTCCGTATGCAATAAAACCACAGTCAAATCTGCTAAAATTCTTTGTTACATAGGATAAAAAGTAAAAGGAGCTTGGTGTGGCTTCACCTGTCTACTGAAAAATATTTTCAGAACAACTAAAAATGCTTTTTCTTAAAAAAACAACAACCAAGAACTTTCCAGTTTTAAAAATCCATTAAGTAAAAAGCAGGATGAAATTATGGTTTACAAATACTATTTATGCACACGTAGGCATAGTAACCAGTGCTTTCAAATGACCCTGAAATGAAAGTTGTGCAGCCTCTCACAATGCTGTGCAGTGCTTCGATGTGTATGGAAAGCAAATTCACAATGGCAGTAAAATGCAATGCGGTACACTATTCGTAGCCTTGCTGTGCTAATTTAACAGGTGCTGTTAGAGAGCAATAACAAGATGGCTGCATACTGCCTCTGGTATCAGAGGTGGAATGCTTCTCAATACCAGTGGCTGGGGAGCGCAAGTGGGGAGAATGGTGTGGCATTGGCCTCTGCTTGAAGGCTTCCTGTAGGCATCTGGTTGGCCACTGAGAGAACAGAAAACTGGATTAAGTTAAGCCTTTGGGGTGATCCATCAGCACTCTTCTTATATTATATCCTCAACAGAGAGCCCTGGGAGACTGAAACATGCTCTCACTAGTTTCTGAAGGCGGACTTGTTTTATGTCTGCATCCACATTATTATTTTGTGTAGAAGCTGCTCCTTCTGCAAGTCTACCAGATACACATAAGAAAACCCTGAAATATCAAACTTTGTCTGATGAAGCCACGAGTGGTAGTCTCCTTGCTTGATGAAGCATCCATATCCTTCGAGTGACAATCCGTGTTTATTTCCATGCTGTCAAACTGTGTCCCGAACCCAGTGAGACAGCAGTACTGGAGTTCTCCCTCCCTTTGGGATGGGCTGTCATCCATTTGGTTTCATGTCCTCCAGACTCTCATCCCTTCTCTCTCATTAATATGGTGATCACCCATGATCTGATGGGCTTGTCTCTATAGCCTGCATCAAGGCCCATCATTTCTTCAGAAGAAAAGATAAATGAATTGACAGCTGTGTCGTTCCAGAAGTCATCCTTGTTTTCTCTATTCAGGCACCAGTCATGGCTTGCCACCTTCTGAAGCGCACAGTGCGCACTGTTACTTTCGCATTTCCCTGTTTTCTTTTGTTTTCATACATGTCTTGAAGCCATCTGCCTCCACCTCCTGCTTTGCAGCTCAGAGCCAAGCAAAATGTCTCCTTCCATACATGGGTGCTTGCAGACAATACTCCGTCCATCCTGACTCCCTGCCCAGCAGCACGTTCTAAGTGGGATTATGCAACTGCTGCCTGCCAGGATGTACAGAGTACACAAGCCACACCTGCACATTGCCACCATTGGAAGCAACAGCCATCTGGTGGGTGAACTCCGAATGCAATGGGAGGCAGTAGTCATAGGTCTTCCCTCTGTCTATGCTGCAATGCTACAACTCTCATTCTTTCAAGTAGCTAGTACAGTGGTACCTTGGGTTACAGACGCTTCAGGTTACATACGCTTTAGGTTACAGACTCTGCTAACCCAGAAATAGTACTGTGGGTTAAGAACTTTGCTTCAGGATGAGAACAGAAATCGTGCAGTGGCGGCGCAGCAGCAGTGGGAGGCCCCATTAGTTAAAGTGGTGCTTCAGATTAAGAACAGTTTCAGGTCAAGAACGGACCTCCAGAACGAATTAAGTACTTAACTCGAGGTACCACTGTATACCTTTTCCAGGAACCGCTCCCTAAAATCCTAGCGGTTCAGTCTTCTTATGAAATCCTTTTGCAGACTTTGCTAATGAGGTCATCATGGGTCTCCCCAAGGCAAGTCACAGACAGATCCTATGTAGAGTTAGGCATGCTTAGGCTTGCTGAAATAAATGAGTGTAAGCACTTTGTTTCCAGACTTACCGTAGTTTTCCATGTATAACACGCCCCCGTGTATAAGACAACCCCTATTTTTTGGGACTCGAAATTAAGGCAATGGGGGGGATTGGCCAGAGTTGTTGTGCCTAGACAATTGCTCACCCACCAGACTGCTGCTGCCAATTGCATGCCTTGCCTCAGATACCAGTCACTCAATTGCCACTGACAATCTCCAGCTCACGGCTGCCACCAGTCGCCCACCCCCCCCTGCACTATCCGTGTAGAAGACGACCCCCAAATTTTATCATTTCACTCCAGTAAAAACACATCATATTATACATGGAAATATACAGTAGTCAAGAGGCAGTGTGAGGGAGGATGGGTCATTAAAAGGGGCTTATAATTTCCCCCCTAAACAAATACGTAGTTTTAGAGCCTTTAGCCTTGGTGAAGTATAGTTTGGGGAATTACTGGTGCTAGATTTTGGAACCTCTGGTTGGGTTCTCTTTTGCTCTGTGTGATGAACCATCATAAGCTACAGAGCTGAAGGTTTCTCAGTCTAAGATGCCACCTCTTGCTTCCATAGATTCTCAGCCCCCTGTTCCCTAGCAGCTTCTTGAATTTCCTTGGCAATACAGGCATAAACAATGCTTCCTAGCTCAAGCTTGGCCTTTGCTTGTCAGTCTTGACTGCAGCTACTGGACCTGGCTCTTCTGTGGACTTGCTGCCTTCTCTGCTCACCTACTTTCTGGATTTCCCTCGGTGCCTGGTCCCAGGGCCATTGGGCCTCTCGCTTTCCCTGACTAACTAAAATCCAGCATCACGGCATGTAGTCAGAATAGGGAAACCGCAAATGGTAAAAACATGCAAAGGGGAAAATGTGCAAGGGGGAAAAGTTATTTAATATATTCAATAGAACTCTAGAAAATGAGGCATGATCTACTGAAAGAGTTGGTTGCAGTTTCAAGTTACAAGGATAGCATCTTCTGGCAAAAAATGCATATATATATATATATATATATATATATATATATATATATATAAGCTTGCAGTTTGTAACAGACTACTGTGGGGATGCTAAATTTAAGAACATGTAGAAGGACATTCATCATCGGATTAGGAAGGGGTTGGATCCTCCTGGATTCCTATAAAACTTGCCCAGCCCTAAGCAATCCATCACCAGATACCAGCCCTTTCTGAAAGGTTTATTTCATTCAAGAAGTTAGAGGAAGCTGTCATACCATAAATCATTTTAATTGAAAGGAGCGCTTTCAATATGCAGTCTGGATTCATAATGCAATGACCTTGATTTGGGGCCTCCATTCATTCCAGATCTAAGGCATTGTCTTATGTTCCTGTTGGCAAAATCCCTGGGGATTGATGGCACAATGTGGATGAAGATAGGTGGGTTAAAGTTAGAGGAAGGGGCGGGAAGAAACTAAGGGTTTTCAAGCTTCCAGCTTGATGCTGATGGTTAGAACAAGGGAGCTAAAAGTTTGCAAACCCCTGGAGAGCTGTGCTGAGCGCACAAACCCCACACGCAAATATGATAACCAGGTAGTTCACTAGTGCTTTTTCTGTATATTAATATTATTATTCAATTTATACTCCACCTACTTATTGGGGCACACAAGAGGGCTTAAGTAGAAATCGACGTAATACACAACAAAACACGTTTTCACCAAAAAGGGGCATAGTCTTAGAAATGATGTAAGATATTCTGTGAGGGAAAACAAACGTTGTGAAATGGCACCAACCAATCAATGTGGCAGCCTGGGACTTAAATCTCCTTACTGGCCTAGCTCATGGGAATCTATGCCAAATCTGCCCTCTTCTGCAGCAGCAATTGGATTACTCTTGTGCAGGAAAAAAAGAAAACAGGGATCAAATAGCTCCTGAAAGTTCAATGCGCATACAAGTATTAAAAAGGGACTGTGGACGAGAGAAAGATGTAAAGCTGTCCTCTGATTTGTCACAGGATTACAGTTGATACATTAACAGTAGCTAATAATCGGAGGCAGTTACTAAAATATAGTCAAAGCGTGTTAATATTTCTGTGCTCCTGCTTGCATAAACTGGGAGTGCTCAATAAGGATATGAAAATTAAGATAATGATGCGGTATGCGGTGGCAGAATTATTGATCTTTAACATTGATTAGTTCTTGAGCTGAGCAGATGTGTTCCACCTATTTTTGTCCTGTATGTGGCTTGTAAGGACTGGACGCACTGCAAAGAACACCCAGAAAGCAACCAGTCCAAATTGACATGTCTCAGGGGACAGTCAGCTTCCTAAGAACACCAGGTAGAACGACATGTTCTCCCTCACTCACTCACATGCCTTTCCCTTCTAACAACTTTCCTTGCCAAGTGCTAACATAAAAGATGAGGTCAAGAATGTTCTTCTCCAGGACTCACTCTATACCACAAGGGTAGCACCCTTCAGATGTTTCTGGACTACACCTGCCACCCTAAACTCCTTTGAATTCAGTGGGTCATTCTTCTGAATAGAGATGTCTAGGATTGCAGCCTACATCTCCACCAACTCCATCCAGCATGACCAATACTTGGGAGTTATGATCCAACATCTGTAGGCAACATGGCAACCCATGCTATGTAATGCCTTAAATTGTGGCTTTTGCCCTAATTCCGATTCTCAAGGATGAAGCGCAACAAAGGCACTAAAGTAAAGTTCTTAGCAGGACTTACTTATTCCAGTACGTTTCTGAGCACAATTCAAAGTGTTGGTGCTGACTTTAAAACCCTAAACGGCCTCAGTCTAGTATATCTGAAGGAGCGTCTCCACCCCCATCGTTGTACATGGACACTACCCATCCAGTGCCGAGGGCCTTCGGGCGGTTCCCTCACTGCGAGAAGTCAAGTTACAGGGAACCAGGCAGAGGGCCTTCTTCGTAGTGACGCCCGCCCTGTGGAACGCCCTCCCACCAGATGTCAAAGAGAACAACAACTACCAGACTTTTAGAAGACATCTGAAGGCAGCCATGTTTAGGGAAACTTTTAATGTTTGATGCATAACGGAATTTTAATATTTTGTTGGAAGCCGCCCAGAGTGGCTGGGGAAGCCCAGCCAGTTGTTGTTGTTTAGTCGTTTAGTCATGTCTGACTCTTCATGGCCCCATGGACCAGAGCTCACCAGGCACTCCTGTCTTCCACTGCCTCCCACAGTTTGGTCAAACTCATGCTGGTAGCTTCGAGAACACTGTCCAACCATCTCGTCCTCTGTCGTCCCCTTCTCCTTGTACCCTCCATCTTTCCCAGCATCAGGGTCTTTGCCAGGGAGTCTTCTCTTCTCATGAGGTGGCCAAAGTATTGGAGCCTCAGCTTCAGGATCTGTCCTTCCAGTGAGCACTCAGGGCTGATTTCCTTCAGAATGGATAGATTTGGTCTTCTTGCAGTCCATGGGACTCTCAAGAGTCTCCTCCAGCAAAATAATTCAAAAGCATCAATTCTTTGGCCATCAGTCTTCTTTATGGTCCAGCTCTCACTTCCATACATCACTACTGGGAAAACCATAGCTTTAACTATACGGACCTTTGTTGGCAAGGTGATGTCTCTGCATTTTAAGATGGGCGGGGTATAAATAATAAATTATTATTATTGTTGAGCAAGTTTTTTTTTAAAAAAAACTTTTATAACCAGATTGTTCTAAACTTCCATCTAGTTAGGAATTCTGCATGCTGGGGATACTATCCAGGGCATTGGGTCTAGGTGGGGCTGTGACAATAGCTGCTCATCATTCATTTACCACGTTATGAAATCCACATCGGCCACATTTCACTGATGTTTGGGGAGAAGGAGGAAGATATTAATAGCTATAAGAAAGAGGAAAGCTCAAGACAATGTGGCAGATTGGCAGAGCCTGTGGAGAAGGAGCAACCAGATGGCAGCCTTTGATCTCGGGTTTTTCTTTTTATCTGGCCGCCTCTTGCGATCTGAACGTGTGTACAGAAATGTGCGTGAATATGCCATATCCCACTGTTCTGTGATGACACCCCCCCGTGCTTTTTCCCCATAGCGTCGTGAATCACTAGGTGTTCCTGGCCTGTGCTAATTAACAATCTGCAACTGAAGCATTTAATTCCCCAAGCCTGACAGTTAAATTAAACCATGAAAGCTAACAAGTGAAACAACAGTTGACCGCACATGGCCAATAAGTTCTCTCTCCCCCCCTCCTCCTTTTAAGGAACAGCACTTATTGAAGTCCTTGCTGACTTTCATTGCAAGCTCTGGTGCTCCAAATATGAACAAAAGGCAGCAAAAAGGCAGCATGTGCCCTTTTAGTTTTAATTATTCATTGGATGCATTCCCTCCCCCTCTTTACGGATTCAGAGCATTGCTTTTAAGCATGCTGTTCCTGGGTCTGCATGTTGTTTGCTAACAAACTAAGAAATGCAACGCTCCACAGTTATAAGATTAATCTGGAGCAATCCCCCCAATCATCATTAATGACTCTGAAATGAGAACTGATTGTACTTACCGCCCAGAGAACCTGTATTATGAGATGACAAATAAATATAACTAATCAATGGAATCAGTCTATTTTAGCCGCAAATTAGTAATGCACGGAAAGTGAATTGTAACGTGCTACACTTGCAAGTTCAAAACAAAGTGTTGATAAAGAGTCCCTCCTCTTGCATTCTTTTGTGCCAGAATCAACTAGCAAATGCTTTCATATTTGATAAAAGTAACTGGGATGATATCTTATGGAGAGACTTTGGGACGTATGGCATGTTAGGGCAGGGGGTCTTACCTCTTGTGCTCCTTCTGGGGTAGCTTGACCACCTTTGGTGCCCACTCTGCACTAAGCTCTCACATGTGGCTCCTAGAAGCTGTCAGTGTGTGACAGCGGCCACATCCAAGTAACACCTTCAACTGGCTGGCTAAACCAGGTGAGAGTAGCCAAGGGGTCTCAAACCTGGTTGAGTGAGATACTTCCCCTGCATGTGAAGACAGGTTCTGTCGGATTGAGCCAGAAGTTTCTGGTTAACTTGGTGTAGGATGCTGGGCTTGATGTATGGCCAATAGGAAGTGAGAGCTGGACCATAAAGAAGGCTGATCACCGAAGAATTGATGCTTTTGAATTAGGGTGCTGGAGGAGACTCTTGAGAGTCCCATGGACTGCAAGAAGATCAAACTTATCCATTCCGAAGGAAATCAGCCCTGAGTGCTCACTGGAAGGACAGATCCTGAAGCTGAGGCTCCAATACTTTGGCCACCTCATGAGAAGAGAAGACTCCCTGACAAAGACCCTGATGTTGGGAAAGATGGAGGGCACAAGGAGAAGGGGATGACAGAGGACGAGATGGTTGCACAGTGTTCTCGAAAATACCAACATGAATTTGACCAAACTGTGGGAGGCAGTGGAAGACAGGAGTGCCTGGCGTGCTCTGGTCCATGGGGTCACGAAGAGTCGGACATGACTAAACGACTAAACAACAACAACAACAACAACAACAACAACAACAACAACAACAACAGGTTTAATGGTCAAGAAGGTGGTTTCTGAACATGCTGTAGAGGAAAATGAGAGGCAGATGGGGCTCATCAACATAGGACTGCCCCGTGGAGATCTGTGGTGTGCTTTTCCTAAAGCCAGGTTTCACCATTCCGGAATGTTGCATGACTTTTTTGTGAGGCATCAGCACAGCTAAAAAACAATGGTGCTGAACACAAATAAATGAAGTTTTGGAAGAGTGGCAAATTATCCTTGTCTCTATTTAATACATTTCTATCCCACCCTTCATAACAAAATTATCACAGAGTACAGTATTTATTCTTCAATTAGAGCTGCCACATTGTCACTTGCAGTGCATTTCTACGTGTGTCCACTCAAATGTCTCATGAGTTCAATGGGGCTTACAGGACTGCAGTTGGACTCAATTAATTGATTTTCTTATGGGCAAAAGTATGCCGATATAATAAATCAGTTGACCTGAAATGATGACTTGACTGAGATTTCTTACAGTATCTGACAGTTCTCATTTCTAGGTATGTGTGATTGTGTTTTTTTGAGAGTGGTAAGATTGTGGATGATGGATTTCCTTCCAATCACCATGCAGTGATTGGAGTCCATGATAATGATTGCTTGAACAGTCAGAGGGAGTAGTTATTCCTGATGAATTAATTCAGAGTAGCAGGATTCCATATTGTATATTGGAAGGTAAAGTATACTTACATATAGCTGAAATCAACCTAGTTTTTAATGGTCACTGCCTAGTTTTGTTTTGTGAATTTATTGATCTCCTGCAAATATGCAGCACAGTGCCTGTGGGATATTGGATAACGGCTTTGGATTCCTGTATAAGAAGTGGGCAATCCTAGCCACAACCCTCTTGACATCATGTAGTGCTTTTTTCACTTAGTTTAATGGATATTGTGTGTGCTTGGCTCCTTCAGAAAGAGCAGAATGATTTATCCATTTTGAAAGAAAATCCCATTCATACATCTCTCTCTGCTGGCGTATTGTGGACAGCTTCCTGTTAAGATAGTTTGTGGTCCACCTTAATTTGTGCAGAATTCATAAAACCCCCTTTTCTTGTATTTGAAAGAACATATAATTAAGTGTATAACATTTAACCAAATGCTTAACACCTCACAATCTAAAAAGAATGTCATTTTAAAATCAACAAATATTCCTCCCCATAGCTTGCTTAGACTATGCGCCCCATTTTATTTTCTCAGACAAATCTTATTTAGCTTGGCTTGTGTTAGTAAGAGATGGTCAGGTAGGCTGGGGTGGGAGGAACATACAAATGCAAGGATGTACGGGTAATAAAAGTTCTTCCTCCAAACTTTTCTCTGAGTTTGCAGCAACTGTAGTTTCAACGTATAACAGATTTCCTTTCTCCATAGAAAGGCTGCACATGAAATGCTCAGGTTTCCACATGCTGAGACTAACAGCGGCACATATACTCTTTCAGGGCACAGCCCCCTCACTCTGTTGCTTCCTAATTGTCTTGACAGACAGCCTTACTGGGATCATTCAGCAGAAGAGCAGACTTCCAAATTCCCAGCCCACTCAAAAAAGGCATGTTTATCAGGGTGCAGAGCTATTGGAATTCAAAGCACACGCACCAGATCAGTTTTTCATTGACACAGAGTACTGCGAGTTTGAGCGATCACTTGCATGCATTTGCTACATTACTAGATGTTGATATAGATAACTAATTCATTTGCAAGAATGTAATCAAGCACAGCTTAACAGAAAAGAACTTGCTAGGTGAAGCCAGCTTCTGTCTAGCCCAATATTTTGTTACCAACAGTAGCCGACCAGAAGTGGTCTCTGGTGACCTTAGTATAAGATGCTGGGCTTGATGTATGGCAGTCTTTTCCAATCAGATATGTTGGACAGCAACTGCCATTGGCCCCAGTCGGCATGGCCAGTGGTCAGGGATGATGGGAGTTGCAGTCCAACACACTTGGGAGGGTGCCATATTGACAATGGCAGCTCTGTGGTCTGATCCAGAAGGCCTCTTGTTATATGTGCGTATGAGGAGGGCACGAAGGCAGTCACACACTCAAGTTTGTCACATTAACAGTTGTGGCTACTGCCCCAGAATAAAGAGCTAGTGCTGTAAATTATTTTGTTTCTGAAATAAGTATAGCCACTGTTTCACCATGAAAACGGGGAAAGTTGTCATGCACTCGTTGCGGGGCGGGGTGTCAAAGACTTGGTACTTTTTCTGCAGCACGGTCCCTGCCTCCAGCTTCCTAGAAGCGCTCAATCAGCATGAAACGGGAGGTATTTAGCCGCAGTATGCTCCAATGCTTAGCTGTCCTGGGCTTTTTAGACTCAGCTACCCATGTTCTACCTGAAACCAAAGGGGTGCATTGGTTGCCAGATGTGATTCCCCCCCCCAATTCTCTTACCCCACTATAGCTGAAGGGCAACACATGGAGATCTGCATTAATTGTTGCAACACCTCCCCTAATTATTGTTATTGTATAACTGTAAGATAAGATTATCTTAGAAGGTTGTACAATTTTGCATGGCTGTCAGAGGGTGTGGCTGTGACTACAATGAAGGGACCTTGCAGTTCTGAATTTGCTACTACACTGCTGAGGGAAAGGTGTAATACTCTATCCCTAAGCTCCCAAGAAACATGCTGGTTCTGTCTTCAGTGTGGCTATTGCTGAGTTGAAGCGCAGACCCATATGAAAATGAGAGATGAAGACAACTGCATAGCAGAGCTATATTAGGACATAACAGCGTGAAAGAAAACATAAGGGGGAAAAGAAACCTCGCATGGAACCATTGCGTTGGGGGTAAAATTCCCATATGGTCTTTCAGAAAAGATCAGTGTGCTGGATTCTGCAGGAATTTAATATGCTGCATACAGATCTCTTTCAAAATCCAGATGAATTTGCCACATTAACCTATTGTTTTCAATGCTTTTTCATCTACTATTATGCTGAAACCACAGAGTAGAGAAAGTATAGGTTGCCAAGCAGCTTAGAAGGCAGTAACAAAAGGCAAAAGGGAACACCCCTCAGAATCAGCCACCGTGGCTGTTCCTCTTTTAACATAGGTAAGGTTGGTCTTTCCTGTGTGGTAGTCAATGCACACAAAGTCCCAATATTTCTGCTCTTGCAATGCGTTTAAATACACTGTGATACCACTCTAAACATTCCTTGCTTCCTCCAAAGAATTCTGGGAGGTGTATGTTAAGGGTGCTGAGAGTTGTTATGAAACACTCTGCTCCGACCACAGAGCCATAATTCCCAGAGCAAGTTTAACAATTAATCCCTCTTCTCAAGGGTCTCTGGAAACTGTAGTTGTCCGAGAGGAATAGGAGTCTTGTAACAACTCTCAGCGCCCTTAGCAAACTCTGTGACCATTCAAAGCGACATCATAGTGCTTTAAATGCATGGTGTGAATTGAGCCAGTGACTCCTCACAGAACACCCAGGTAACAGTGGGGCATCGTAAGGGAGTCAATGGATGGGAAGAGATAGCAGTACAGTGGTACCTCGGGTTATATATGCTTCAGGTTACAGACTCTGCTAACCCAGAAATAGTACCTCAGGTTAAGAACTTTGCTTCAGAATGAGAACAGAAATCGCACAGCAGCAACGTGTCAGCAGCGGGAGGCCCCATTAGCTAAAGTGGTGCTTCAGGTTAAGAACAGTTTCAGGTTAAGAACGGACCTCCGGAATGAATTAAATATGCAATCAGAGGTACCACTGTATTGTTTAAGAAAGGTTGCAGTCTTGTAGTAACAGCAGCAAGAATACTATTGGCCCAAAAATGGAAGCAAGAAGAACTACCAATGATTGAAGAATGGAGGATGAAATTAATGGACTATGCGGAACTTGATAAACTAACGGGAAGGATGCGAAACCGGCGGGACCAGAAGTTTACCGAGGACTGGAGTAAATTTACGGATTATTTGAAAAGTATTTGCGATGAGCAGACGACATTTGTAGGTTTGCAAGAAGCTCTGTGAGGATTAATTTTAGAAATATTGCAAAAATGAAGGAGATGAGTTGTGTTAAAAATGTAAAGGCAATATTAAGTTAGGAAATGCGTAAGAAGTGATTAAGATGGAGGATTGTCAGGGGGCCACCAGGGGGCGCATTGGAAGATGGCCGACAATAACATCTCTCCGACCCACACGAGGTAATTAAGAGGCTGATATGGGAGTATGCAGCCTCCCTTGCCCCCCAAGGGAATGGAGGGTACTGCCTTGCCTGCTGTGTCCATAATTCACCCCCAGATTCGAAAGAAGGGGGTGAGGACATTAGGCATGAAGCCCTCGGGTGGAGTTGGCTCTCCTGGACGCTGTCTCCGAATCGCGCACTGGTTTGCATCAGCTCGAAATATATAATTGGAAATAGAAGCAAATGCACATACTTCAAGTGAAGATCGGGAGTAAAGATTGCTGATTAATGGGATCTCTGTGAGTGGAGCGACGGGCTGGACAATAAATCAAGTGAAGACTCATCATTAAAAGATCGGTATGTCGGAGTGAAACAGAAAGGGGGGGGGGAGGAAAAACTTTTCTTTTTTTTTGTCTTATGTGAGTACCCAATAATCCTCCCTCCCAGAGAGAAATAATCGTTGCAAATTACTAATCACAAGCAGGAGATTAAGAACTGTGTGGAAATGAATTACTGATCAAAGAGAGGACTGGTGGGAACGTCAGATGGAAAGAAAGCTTTGTGACGCAGTTTCAAATGGAGATTTGTTAAGACAGGCCTGCTTACAGGAGGATGAGGGGGAGGAGGACCATGGTAATTGGAATGTGAATGTATGGTTATCGGAATGTGGATTTGACCTGGCAGGGCCCCCTGAGATACAGATTCGCAGGCCTGTGGAAATCAACGGACAGACTGTGGGAATGTTCTTTGCGGAGGTGTGGAAATGGCGTCTGTCCTTTATGTGATATGGCTCTTGGAGAGTGTAAAATCCACACAGGATATGTTTGTTTTCAACCCGCTTGTGAAGATTATCAGAGATCACAAAGAAAGGAATATATGATGATAACAACAAGAAGATGAGGAAAATAACAAAGAGACTATCTGGACAGAACTGGACAGAACTGTGTAATTAAAGCAGCAACAAGAGTGATGTTTGGATCCCTTTCGGAGCTCGAAGTATGGGTACCCCCAATAAAATTTTAAAAATTTGGCTGTATAATTTGGAACTAATGTGATTTGGAATTAATGTGATTTGATTGGCCTGTTAATAAAAATTATTATTAAAAAAAAGATGGAGGATTGTCAGAGGTGCTGATGAAAGTCTAATAAGAGGGTATTTGTGATGAATTTTGTGGTATGTTTTATAATTTTATATTTTAAAACTAATAAAAATATATTGAAAGAAAGAAAGAAAGAAAGGATGCAGTCTTGTAAAGATATTATATGCTAGAGAAAAGTTATTCCTTCCATTGTTTATAAGAAAACTTGTTTCAACGAAGGTGTTTGTGGAAGCTTCCAAACCCGCAACAGAGGTAACCCCCGGTAGTGCTCAACGATACACAAATCTTGAGATTAGGTAAATGGACAGTGGTGCGGAAGGAGCAAGCAAGCAACTGTGGCTAAAAAGGGGACTGCGAAAAAGCAGGAGGCTGAGGCGACAGTGGCGAGGAAAAGGGACTATACAGTCATACCTAGGGTTAAAGTAGCTTCAGGTTGAGCGTTTTCAGGTTGTGTTCCGCGGCGCCCCAGAAGTAACGGAACGGGTTACTTCCAGGTTTCGCCGCTCGTGCATGCGCAGACACGGGTTGTGTTCTGTTCAGGATGCGAATGGGGCTCCAGAACGGATCCCGTTCACATCCAGAGGTAGTTGCTGCTCTCGCCCAACAGGTTGCACCGTTCCCCATCGGCTGCCCCGCAAAGCGCTCGCTCCTGCTGGAGGAGCTGCTATGCCACTGCCTCGCTGCGCTGGGAGCGGCTGGGCAAACACCAAGTGCAGCTTCCCTTTAATCTCTGCTCGCTCTTTCCATGTCTGTGGGGCAGGGGAGAGGGAGGGAGGGGGAGAGAGAGAAGGGAGAGGAGGCAGCAGCCTCTGCTGCTAGCACGGCCGTCCTCCATTTTGTGGCTGGGGCAAGCTGTAGAGATGAGCACAGACGGTGCGGCTGGGCGCTGGGAGGAGGGGAAGGGAGGAGAAGGGGAGGGCAGGATGCTGGTGGGTGTGAAGAGAAGGCAGGGCAAGGTGAGGAGGGAGAGGTTGGAGAAGGGAGAGGGGTACGCAAAACGGGGCTTGAATTAATTGAGGGGGGACAGGAGAGTGCGTGAGACAGAAAAAAGGGGGAAGAGGGTATCAGCACCTTTCCCCCCAAGCAAAATGCACTGGGTAAAAGGTATCTTGCCCAAAGAACGTAAGGTTGAAAACAAAGGAAATAAACAATCAAGAAGGAAATGGAAACAATGAAGAATTGACTGGTTCAAGGCCATGCAAGCTGGGTACTGGTGGAGAGAAACAAAGAGCACAAGTATCTCAGTGCTTTCAACTACAGTAGAGTTATCTAGGATTTGTTTTGTTGAGTGTTCTGCTGGTAATAATAATAATAATAATAATAATAATAATAATAATAATAATAATAATAATAATTTATTATTTATACCCCGCCCATCTGGCTGGGCTTCCCCAGCCACTCTGGGCGGCTTCCAAAAAAATATTAAAATACTGTGATACATCAAACATTAAAAGCTCCCCTAAACAGGGCTGCCTTCAGATGTCTTCTTAAAGTCTGGTAGTTGTTGTTCTCTTTGACATCTGGTGGGAGGGCGTTCCACAGGGCGGGTGCCACTACCCAGAAGGCCCTTTGCCTGGTTCCCTGTAACTTGGCTTCTCGCAGTGAGGGAACCACCAGAAGGCCCTCGGTGCTGGACCTCAGTGTCCGGGTAGAACGATGGAGGTGGAGACGCTCCTTCAGGTATACTGGACCGAGGCTGTTTAGGGCTTTAAAGGTCAGCACCAACACTTTGAATTGTGCTCAGAAACGTACTGGGAGCCAATGGAGGTCTTTCAAGACCACTGTAATGGTTCATTACAGAATGGTCTGTTGATGTCTATTCTTGAGAGTTTATGTTTGTGAGACAGGCACATCCAAAAACGATTATAGCGTGAAATGAATAAAGATAGAATGGGTCTAGGGCAGGGGTAGGCAACCTAAGGCCTGGGGGCCAGATGCGGCCCAATCGCCTTCTCAATCCGGCCCGCAGACAGTCTGGGAATCAGTGTGTTTTTACATGAGTAGAATGTGTGCTTTTATTTAAAATGCATCTCTGGGTTATTTGTGGGGCATAGGAATTCATTCATCCCCCCCAATATAGTCCCCCCCACAAGGGTCTGAGGGATAGTGGACTGGCCCTCTGCTGAAAAAATTTGCTGACCCCTGGTCTAGAGTAGGTAAGAGGGTTCCCCCCCCCCCTGAAGGAGCTGAAGGTAAGGAGTTAAACAAGCATAATGCTATGCCAAGGCTTCTTTAGGAGATGCTAGTGGGAGATGTTAGAGGCCCCAGAAGAGGACAATGGAGAGAATGGGAAGTGAAAGAGATAAGGCTGCCACTTGAGAACTGCTGGAAAGAGAAGTCTTGCAGCTCAGAGGCCCAGATAACAGAAAACACTGTTCTAAAGGTTGCCTAATGTTTAGGGTCTGGAGGGGAAACAGAACAACAGGACGGAAAGGTAGAGGAAACACTGGCTGGCATCAACTCCCCACCCAAGCGAAGAAATACCACCACCACCAAAAGGACGAAAAGACTAAAAAGCTACAAATGGGGCTGCCCTCCTCCTTGCATGAGCATGAGATAAGAAACATTAGACCGGAAAAGAAAATTAAAAATGTAAAGGTTGCCACACAAATTGAAATAGAAGGTGAGATTCAAAACTGTTTGGGCATTCCTTCTCTTCCCTATTCCAGTGATCTTAGTGGATTGATCACCCAATGACAGGGTAACTTTAAGAGATAAAACCCTTCAAGGGGTCAAATTTTTAAGAAGAGTGTGTGCAGTTTTTTAGTTCGAACAGGAAAATCACCAGAGCACTTGGAAGGGCTTACACCCTGCTCTCTCCAACTAAGGAGTGGAGGGGGAGCAGCTGTGTGTGTGTGTGTGTGTGTGTGTGTGTGTGTGTGTGTGTGTAGAAAGAGCCGTATTCAGAGTTTGGCAAGGTAACATGAAGAGAGAGAGAGAAGCAGAGTTGGAAAGGGTTGGCTGAACGCACTGAATGCCTCTGCACAGGAATCTACTGCTGGCTACCAGATCTGCTGCCTTGTAGGAATGTCTACTGTTTTCTCTGCTTATGCTTGCACACTGGTAAATAAATCGGACGCACACATGCTGCAGTAAGGTCTCCCATCATCTCCCATCAAAGAAAACCAAGTCCAGCTTGTGTTCCCCTGGGACGGCTCACTAAAAGTGTTGCCATGTTGTACGAAAGAAGGTCTCCATCTTGAAATGTTGCATTTTGTCTTCCATATGTAAATATTGGCATGTAAAGTGGTGCATCTGTTCCTTACACTGGTGCTAGATGGCTCTAGCGTTATTACGGGACCTGGCCATTTGCGAGGGTGTTAATTTGTGGGACAAATGCTTTCAGCCCCACAGACCACTGCCTAGGGAATGCAGGATCCACACCCCCTCTCCAAGGATACGGTAGTTGCAACCTGTGAGTATAAAAATTCTGGGCTGTTGGTATTAGGGAGAGGTTCCGTAAATGCTTGTGTGAATCAAAATGTCACCTGTGCTGGGAAAATAATACCTTCGATAAACCTGCTGATTCTCCTAGCTTCATGTTGAGTTGTGACCCTCAAAGATGCTTTTAGTAGACAGAGAAAGCACTTGGAAGTGCTTTTCTCTCTACTCTCCACCTTCAAAGTCTTTCCTATCTGCCACATGTGATATCCAGATATCAAATGGGAACAACAAAAAAAACAGGTCCAAAGGTCAGTGAAAATGCAAGTTGTTTTTTTTTAAAAAAATCCTACACCATAGGGTGGCTTTAAAAATGTTGAGCTATAAAGATATATAAAGTTGTTTAAGCCACAAAGGTCCCTCTGCCACATCACCTGCTGAGTTATAAAGACTTCATCTCTTGTCTCTGAAGAACAAGCTTGTGAAAAATCTTTCGTGCTATTGCTAGGATCTCTAATGCTATTCAGGTCAGAATCTCCCAGAAGACGGGTACAGTAATTGAATGTAACTGCGCAGCCTCAGATCTCCTTCTATAGGTGATATAAGTATAAGTTCATCCAGATATAAGATTATAAGTTCATCCAGTGGATAAACCCAGTTTTGGGAATGAAGATTCCTTGAGGGCACAAGCAATGCACTATTGGCAAAGTCTGGGATTATTATAATGCACGCCATGTTGGGCTGCCCTTGAAGACGTCTCAGAAACTTCAACTGGTCCCAAATGCAGCAGCCAGATTATTGGATGGGGTTCCATTAGATCTCAACTAACCCCTGTTTTAAAACAGATGCATTACTTCCCAGTTTATTTCGGGCCTGTTTTAAGGTGATTTCATTAGTGCTTAAAGCATGAATGACTCAGGACCCAAATAACACGTGCTTCCCTACAGACCATCTTGGGTGTTAGCATCATCAAAGGGAGCCCTCTTGATTGTTCCACCATCCTCAGAAGTTCAAGGGTGGTGGCGGCCCAGGAGAGGGCATTACTCTTTACCCCGGCTTTTGACACTTGAGATGTATGTGTTTTTAGGACACACCTTGTTTCTGTGTTTTTGAGTTGTCTTAAACTATTTCCAAACTGTTTCAATATTGTGCTTTGATGTTGTAACCTACCCTCGGACCTTGGGGTGAAGGGCGAGTAAAAAACAACAGCGGTAACCAGGTAGGAAAAACACTGCAAGAAGCGGTCCTCACAGCCTTCTGTCATATGGTTCTTGCATTACGTTTTCATATATAATTAGGTACTGTGATGACCAGTATCTACCCTTCTGCTCTTTCGCTGGTTTAATGAGAAGTGGGGACATGGCCCTCAAGTTAATCTGAAATCAGAAACACCCTGAAAGCATCAAAATGCAGTACGTGAAGCGGATTTTTAGGGATGCGAGTGGCACTGTGGTCTAAACCACTGAGCCTCTTGGGCTTGCCAATCAGGTCGGCGGTTCGCAACCCCAGAGTTGTCTGCGACTGGACTTAACTGTCAGGAGTCCTTTACCTTTTTTCAAAGGGGATTTATTCACAACACAAACAGCAGCTTCAGAGGAAGTTTCCCCCTTAAAGTTCTCATTCACTCCTGCTGTGATTGTCACCAGCCCTTTAAAATGCTGTTTGCATTTTTTTTAAAAAAATGCGCACAATGAATGAAAAGAAGTTTATAACATCACATCTAGTTTGGTGCACTGGAAGCAGCCTCATTGTTTTTCAGTCCTCCCTGAGGTCCAGTACAATGCCCGGGAGGCCTAGTATGCTGTTTCAGTAAGATCTCCTAAGCCTGGAAAATGGCACAAGTTTTCCCAGGCTTCTCTGATCTGTCTTATTTTCCCAGACTAAAAGTTGCACACGCCAGAGGTGAGCATCTGTGTATTTCTAGCTGTAATTCCCACAACTACCTCTCCATGTAGAAAAATAAAAGTGAGGAGTAGGCCAGACTTTGGCCTTAAATCTTCATAACAATCAAGACTACCCAACTTTTCCAAAGTCATGGTGCCTTTTCTAAAAGTTGCGGTCAGCGATTATAGCATGAACTGCAGTGTGGCCACTTACTGCAGTGACTCACAGAGGCCGTTACTCTCTCACCACGGGGTCCAGCATCAGTGTAGGGATAATTTGCCTCTTGAACATGGTTGATGCGAGTATGGTCTGTCATCTTTCCCCAGAATAACACAGGTATTTACAGGAAAGGATGCTGGTCAGACTGTGCTGCTGATCACCTTCTCCCCATGAGATGGTTTGCAATGTGATTGAAAACATAGGATATAAATGAAACTATTCTGAGAACAGTACCCTATCAAGTATGCAAATCATAGGTATGAAACTGGCCATTACGTAGGCAAAGGAAAGGCAGAATTTCTGCAGGAATTTGTAACTCTCCAGCCACTGCAACAGGCATGTATTCATGAATAAGTAACTATTCTTCGGTAGAAAGTGGGTAACATACTGAGCTGGAATCTTGCATATTCTTCGAAATATAATTCTGTTCTGCACCGACAATCTTAACCTGCCAGCAAATAATTGAATGTGCCTGATTTGGTTGGGACCAGCTTCTCTGGAATGCCACCTGGAAATATGTATCTTTATCCAAATTATTATTCCTTGTTCTGAAGAATGGTCCCTTGTTCCTTTGCTATTGTTCTAGTAGGAAACTAGAATTTAGCTCCATTGTGATCACCTGCAAAAGGGAGAGATGTGAATCCACAGCTTCAGGTAGCCACCGCTTCCTGATTCCTAACCTGCCTCTGTGTAAAAGATTGTAAGATTAGCGCCTTCAATTCTCTTTTTAAAAGCAATATTGCATCTTATGCACAGCTCCTGCTGGTTTCCCTTACAGCTTGCTGACCATATTCATATCTGCTTATTTTCAAAATTTATTTCAATACAGGCAAATGTAAGGTTCTGCACTTAGGCAAGAAGAATCAGCTGCACCTATATAAGATCTGGGACACCTCTCTTACTAGCAGTACATGTGAAAAGGATCTTGGGGTCTCAGTGGACCACAACCTTAATATGAGTCAACAGTGTGATGAAGCAGCAGCAGCAAAAGAAGAAGTTGATGCTATTCTAGGCTGCACCAACAGAAGTATAGTGTCCAGATCAAGGGAAGTAATAATACCATAAACGTACCACTCTATACTGCCCTGGTCAGACCACACCTGGAATACTGTGTCCAATTCTGGGGACCACAATTTAAGAAGGATATTGACAAGCTGGAACGTGTGCAAAGGAGTGCGACCAAGATGATCAAGGGTCTGGAAACCAAGCATTATGAAGAAAGGTTGAAGGAGGTGGGTATGTTTAGCCTGGGAATGAGGAGATTGAGAGGATATATGAAAGCCAACTTCTAATATCTCAAGGGCTGTCGCATGGAAGAGGGGGCAAGCTTGTTTTCTCCTGCTCTAGGGGGTAGGACTTGAACCAATGGCTTCAAATGGCAAGAAAGGAGATTCCAACTAAACATCAGGCAGAACTTTCTGACAGCGAGAGTTGTTTGACAGTGGAATGGTCTCCCTTGGAAGGCTGTAGGTTTTTAGGCAGGGGTTGGATGGCCAGCTGTCATGGATCCTTTAGCTGAGATTCCTGCATTGCAAGGGGTTCGAGCTTGGTGATCCCTGGGGGACTTTTGAACTCTACAATTCTATGGATTTTATGATCCTTTGTAGCAGTGTGCTCACATGTAAGTAAACACATCCCTGTTCAATATTCATTCAGTTGTCGGTACTGAAAAATCTTAGCACCACCACACCATAAGAGTGCAACTTCGTGCTGGGCCTTCTTAGAGTGCAGCTCAGATCTGGGAAGGCCTGTCTTTCACATCCACTCCGCATGACGGCTGCATCTCTGCACATGTTACCCTTGTTACATCAATGCTTTTGAACATCCTGCCATGCTTCTCTTAACTCCAGCAATAGTGTCAACAGGGATGGCAGTGCCTGGCTTGCATTACGAAGCTTGGATAAGTTACCACAGGGTGGGTTAACTCAGGGGTCAGCAACCTTTTTCAGCCGTGGGCCGGTCCACCATCCCTCAGACCATGTGGTGGCCTGAAGTATATATTTTTTTTTTGGGGGGGAATGAACAAATTCCTATGCCCCACAATTAACCCAGAGATGCATTTTAAATAAAAGCACACATTCTACTCATGTGAATACACGCTGATTCCCGGACTGTCCGTGGGCCGGATTGAGAAGGTGATTGGGCCGCATCCAGCCAACGGGCCTCAGGTTGCCTACCCCAGGTTAACTTGTTCTAATTAAAATGCCTTGCACCCTCGTAAACAAGTCCAATTCCCCTTTGAAACCAATGCAATGAATCAAACTGACGCCATTATTTCTGAGCCAGTCAACAGACACAGGAAATACCGCATGTGTCAAGACTTTTCTCTAAAGTTATAGTCTCTGTCCTTGCAGTCTTCAGGCATAAAGGGTCTGTTGTACTTAATATTCAGTTGGTCTCACTTGCCTATTCAACCCTAGGCTCCGCTCAGCCAGTAACTTTCCATATCCCATACTACTTTCTGGATTCCTATCTGGATTAAATTCCTTAGTATATCAACCCAGAAAATGGAGATACAAGAGACTATTTTAGATGGAGGCTTGAACTATAAATATATTTCCCTGGGAGATTTTCCAAAGAAATCCCAACCTGCAAGCTGCAGTTTTGTGTGTGTGTTACCAGTTCGACAAAGTGTGTTTTAAAAGTTTAAAAGTTGGTCTAAGAAGCATTTTAAAGAAATGTACACTATAAGTCAGTGTGCTAAAAGAAATGCTCTTTCAGCGGTATTGCCCTTCTGCATGCACACAAATTGAGATCTATTCTTAGAAAAGTAAACATAATATAAAAGGGGGGTGGAAATCTGCAGTTTAAGCCTTGTGGCACAGAAACAGGAGAGACAGGAACTTCAGAAATGATAAATGGATGAATATATTCTAGGTTGCTGCTCGGCTTTAACATTCATTTTATTCCGTTTTTCGTCATGTTTTTTGACAACTCGGAGTAGCTTTCTGTTTACAGCTGCATATGTAAGGAAACAGTTGCATTCTGCCATTAAAGTACACAGAGTGATTTATTGAAACCCCAAGAAACTAGCTTGGATTTGCACCAGCAAAAGGTGCACTCTCCTGGAAACAGCTTGACCTCTGAGAAAGTTAAGGCAACCAGGAGAATCCCATATTATATGAAGATGTAAATAAATGCATCCCAAACACCTTATGCCGACAACCTTTTGTTTAAAATATGTAATTAAGTGTGATTAAGACTATCAGTTCTTCAGCGGCAAGGTTATTTCTCTCTCTCTCTCTCTCTCTCTCTCTCTCTCTCTCTCTCTCTCTCTCTCTCTCTCTGTGTGTGTGTGTGTGTATCTCCTAGCTGTGAAAATCTTCCAAAATATTTCAGTCGTTATCCAACACGGGGTGGGAAGCCATCAGTTTTGAAAACTGCTTGTCTCATGTTGATACCTGCTGATGACCTAGTTCCATCAGGAACTCACTGTGAGGACTGTGCAAAAACATTGCCTCACAGTGATAGAGTGGTTCTCTCACTCTCTGGTTTGCGTTCGTTCTCTCTCTCTCTCTCTCTCTCTCTCTCTCTCTCACACACACACACACACACACACACACACACACACACAGTGCAAGGGTGCTGGAAGCAAAGCCCCTGTTTCCTTCCCCTTATGGTGGTCCTTCCCTCATTACAATTATTAAAACAAACATTATCCCATTTCTCAAATACGATGCCTTAGGAAACTGCTCCTTGAACAGCAAATAAATATGCCCATGGGTTTAAGTTAATCAGGAAACTAAGCATATTCCCAATTAATTGATCCCATAGAGCTGATCCTGCTGGTGAGGGTTTAGCAAGTATCTATAATTCACAGTCTAATGAGGTGCAGTTCAACTAATGAGTATTAGAAAAGATGCGGAGTAAATAAATGAGATGAGGGAAATGTGGGCAGGATGTCCCGTTTCGTGATTCAACGCTGCGCGGAAAATGTCATTGCTGGGCCTTGGACACCTCATGCACATGGCCATCAAACAACATTGACTGATGTGGCCGCCTCTTCTCTGTACCCATGGCCACAATTAGGGATGGTGGGTGATTACTGACGTTTTGAATCAGCTGTCTGGAGGAATTTGCGCTGAGATGCAAAATCAGGCTTGTCTTGAGCAACGCTCACAGCATCCTGAAGGATCATCTACTACCTAGCAGTTTTGACAAGAAAAGGGAAAGTCTGAAGGCTTAATACTCACTGGGGTACTAAACCTGTGTTTAGGCTGTGCCGTTTCAAATCACTGGGGGAGCTTATGTGATTCAATGCTCTTTCATACCATATATGAACACCCACTCACACATATGTATCCCAGTGGTGGCTGACAATCCATTGTCACACATTTCAATGTAGAATGTTACATCCTGTATTGATACGGTTTTGTCCTGTATTTCAGGTCCTCTCTCTCTCCACCTCTGCCAAGATAGGGATCCTCTCCAAATGAATGTGTTTGAAAGGATGCTTGAAAGGTCATGTATTTAAGCTCCGGGAAGCCAAGCACAGACAGATTTGCAAATTCATGTGCATGTGTGTGTGTGCACGTGCACATGTGTGTGTGACAAATTCCAGAGGGACCATCCTGTTAGGCTGCCATAATGTTAATGGATTGTTTTGGAGTCACTTCAACACCAAGTGAGGGGGAAAATTGCCCTGCCCTGCTCTATCCTGTATTTTGCCAGAACAAAGGGCAACCCTAAAGCAGAACCAAATGGCAAGCAGAGCCAATTATCTCTGGTATTGTCCTCATCCAGCATTGACACTAAGCAGTAGGAAGCTGGCAGGTGGTGCCATGCCTTGGACTGGTTGTGAGACGATAGGCAGGTGGGAAGATGGCTGAAGACAGGCTAACATTGGGTGGAGCACTGTCTCATTTCCCCTACTGAACCAGCCTTCACTTATGTTTAAAAATCCATGTAGATGAACAACTAGGATGGAATGCTTTCTTCTTAATATTGTCTGTTTCATATGTATACTGTATGTCTGTCTTCCTATACAGCACAGAAACCGAAACAAAAACAGTATAAAAAACACAGATGATGCACTTCTTCTTCTTCTTCTTCTTCTTCATAATAATAATAATAATAATAATAATAATAATAATAATAATAATTTATTTATACCCCGCCCATCTGGCTGAGTTTCCTCAGCCACTCTGGGCAGCTCCCAATCAAGTGTTAAAAACAATACAGCATTAAATATTAAAAACTTCCCTGAACAGGGCTGCCTTCAGATGTCTTTTAAAGATAGGATAGCTGCTTGCTTCTTTCACATCTGAAGGGAGGTCATTCCACAGGGTGGGCGCCACTACCGAGAAGGCCCTCTGTCTGGTTCCCTGTAACCTCACTTCTTGCAATGAGGGAACCTCCAAAAGGGCCTTGGTGCTGGATCTCAGTGTCTGGGCTGAAGGATGGGGGTGGAGACGCTCCTTCAGGTATACAGGACTTCTTCTTCTTCTGATACTGTTTTTATTTATTTTCATGATACAGTTTTGAGAAAACCATTGTTACGACAGTAAACAAGCCACTTTTCCTGATAAGAATCACAGACTTTTACCATGCTGTGTGTTAACATTTCATTTCTCAGTAGTGGCGCCCGCCCTGTGGAACGCCCTTCCAGCAGATGTCAAAGCGATAAACAACTACCTGACATTCAGGAGACATCTTAAGGCAGCCCTGTTCAGGGAAGTTTTTAACGTGTGACATTTTACTGTATTTTTGGTTTTTATGGAAGCCGCCCAGAGTGGCTGGGGAGGCCCAGCCAGATGGGCGGGGTATAAATAATAAATTATTATTATTATTATTATTATTATTATTATTATTATTATTATTATTATTATTATTATTATTATTATTTGATTGCTCTAAGAGATTACACCACATTTTCCCATGAGTGCTGGGTGGATTCTCTTTTGTGGTGAGATGGTGCTCATGCTTTTATTTCAGCTACAGCTTTGTAACGGATGGTGAGCAGGATCTAGCAGAAACAGAAAGCAGGAGGAGGCTGTGCTGAAAGCATGCTGAAGTCGTCAGTCTAAGATAGTCCAATATGAAAGTTGTGGATAATGATATGATATGGAAGCCAGAGACTGGTTTGAGGCCGCACTAGAGAACAGGCTGAGCAACCAGGGTAGAATGTACGAGGTCAAGGCCACCGAGGAGAAGACCTCACCAAAATAATTACAGTCTGTGAGATTGGGAGGGGTCATGGCTTGATGACAGAACACATACTTTCTACACAGAAAGTCCTGGGTCCAATTCCTGGCATTTCCGGGTATGTTTTGGAAAGATTCCTGTCCAAAGTCCTGAACTAGATGGACTAATGGTCTTATTTAATCCAAGGCAGCTTCCCAAGAGATGTTTTTAAACACTTAAAAGTGTAATATACCAGTAGGCCATCGTTAATATATTTTCAGTGCCAGGCATTTGACAGACTGAGATGCGTGTACTGCTGTTTATTGCTAACTAGTTTTTCACTACCGAAGTTTTTCTAGGTGTGTTTATGGATCATTGCAATGGTTTTACTATAATGGGTGTGTTTTTCATGCTGTGCCTTTGTCTTATAGTTTTCTGTAAGCGGCTTAGAGGCTCTTATAGAGTGAGATGAGCGTGCAACCCCAGAGTCGTCCACGACTGGACCTAATGGTCAGGGGAACCTTTACCTTTAAATGAATAATAATAATAATTTATTTATACTCCATCCATCTGGCTGGGTTGCCCCAGTGACTCTGGGCAGCTTCCAATACATATAAAAAACATAATTAAACGTCAAAAATTGAAAACTTTCTGATACAGATGTCTTCTAAAAGCTGTGTACAGTGGTACCTTGGGTTAAGAACTTAATTCGTTCCAGAGGTCCATTCTTAACCTGAAACTGTTCTTAACCTGAGGTACCACTTTAGATAATGGGGCCTCCCGCTGCCGCCGCGCAGCTGTGCAATTTCTGTTCTCATCCTAAAGCAAAGTTCTTAACCCGAGGTACTATTTCTGGATTAGCGGAGTCTGTAACCTGAAGCGTCTGTAGCCCGAGGTACCACTGTAGTTCTTTATCTTCTTGACATCTGATGGAAGGGAGTTTCCAGAATACTTGCATAGGGTCTTTGTGATGAGGCATATTCTGAGCTTCTAACAATTCACGTTGCATTTCACAGCTAAAGCTGTATCTCTTTATAGGAAGGCCCAGTAAGCTGCTCTGCACAAGCTATGTTTCTATGGAAGCACATATTATTTTCAGGACAATCCATTGACATAGGGCACAGGGCAGGTTTCAGCTAAAGAGTCCCACCAGTGGAAGCCCTCTGCAAAGACATCTGTTTACAAAACGGGGCTTTCCTCCTCCCCTCCTCCCAGGCCCCCCGCCACTGGCTCGGGTGTCTGTGTGTCAGGAGAATCTGTGGAACAGAACAGGGGTGGGAGAAGAGGGAAGAACACTCCACCCAGAATACTGAAACGCTTATCCTGATGAACAACCACCTTGGCATGGTGTTGAATTCCTTCCAAAAGATCTGCGGCAAATTCAGGAATTTGCACATGTAGCACCAGACGCTGATCTGAGCAACAGCAGCATGCAAATGCTTTGAAATGTTTTTGCAATGATGTGGCTGGAGTGGTGCCCAGAGCCTATTATTAGAAGAATATAGTGTTAATATTTAGAAGCGCAACAAGGCAAATGTTTAAGTGGCAGCCTTAATTATGCATTTACAGGCTTTTGTGGGACATAGTACAGTTGGACACTGGTGATTTTGCAATATTCAGGGGAAGAAAGAAAAATGAAAATGTATAAAACATGATTATGCCAGGATGACAATGTTCCCCTGCCCTATTCTCTTGTTTGTTTTGCTTATTAAAAACCATGGGCACTGACCCCTCTAGCAAAATAAGTGGTGATTTATTTATTAACTGGCTGAGGAAAGTGCAATGTGATATCCAAAGTGAAGCCTCTTAAACATTGCAATTTACTAGTTCCTTTGTTTAAAAAGATGATGTTACTTAAAGCTAGGGAAAACACCGAAAACCACTTTTATCTTAATATCCCCCCCTTTTCAGCCCTTTTTGGTGCTCTGCTCCACTCTCAGGCTTCTTCTTTCTGCTTCCTTGATCCGTAACAGGAGTGATCTCAACCAATCACATAGTTAAAAGGATGATTTCATGATTCTACAGAGCCAATCAAATTTGGCTAAAAGATGACCTTATTGAGGACAAGTGAAGGCAACTGAAAGCGAGAGCAAGAGAGGGCAGCAGGTAGAAAAAATGGTTGGGGTGGGGGAAGGAGACTTCTTTTTTTATGTTCTGGAAAATGTTGATGAAAACCTGTGAGTAGATATGATTCACTCTTAATAAATTTGGACTCAAGGGATGGCAGATTAGTTTACGGATTAATGAAGCTGGTATATGCAGACACGGGTGGCACTGTGGGTTAAACCACAGAAGCCTAGGACTGGCCGATCAGAAGGTTGGTGGTTCGAATCCCCGTGACGGGGTGAGCTCCCGTTGCTCAGTCCCTGCTCCTGCCAACCTAGCAGTTCAAAAGCACGTCAAAGTGCAAGTAGATAAATAGGTACCGCTCTGGCAGGAAGGTAAATGGCGTTTCCGTGCGGTGCTCTGGTTCGCCAGAAGCGGCTTAGTCATGCTGGCCACATGACCCGGAAGCTGTACGCCGGCTCCCTCGGCTAATAAAGCAAGATGAGTGCCGCAACCCCAGAGTCGGCCACAACTGGACCTAATGGTCAGGAGTCCCTTTACCTTTTATATGCAGAGCATTACAACCAATGCAGTTTTATTTCCTAGCAGCCACTGTACCACCTACACAATATATAATTTAGGCCTAAATAATGCAAGTGTGAATCAGCTCTGGCAGTGCATTAATCTGCTGAAGAAGAGAATGGAAATCCTCCTAACCCCAACACACATGATCAGAGCTGATGTGTGTATGGACCTAATTCAGAAGGATTTTTACTCTATGTAGCACTGACTAGACTAGCTAGTGCTGAGCATATCAAGCATTGCAACATATACATATACAAATCAAAGTAACTGTGTTTAGACTTGGCAGGTTTCCATTTTCACTAAATAATGAGTCATGATCAGCTAGGTTTTACTCAGAGCAGGCACACTGAAATTAACTTAACTTAGTCATGTTCATTATGTTAACAGGCTTAATCTGAGTAAAATTTAGTTGACTACCACCCAATGTCTTCTAAAGTAGGCATGCAAGCTGAAGTACCAAACCTGGGTTTAAATCCAAACCTCGCTACTTGGACAACCACCTCAAATTCACTGCTGCATAAAGTGAACAATTAACAGCATGCACCACAAAACTGTTAACAAACAACAAACCATAAATGCTGTGATGTGCTGAACATCTTACATATGTACGATAAATAGCGATAAACCATGCATGCAGCTCTTGGTCTGTGCTTAGACTTCAATGGCTTTAAAACCCACATATGTTCAGCATCAGAACTTGGGATAATTTGTCCTAGTCCCATTTGTATCTTACTCTTCCTTTGAGGAGAGCAGGGTGGGAGGTCATATATGGATTTTCCTGTTTACCTCTTACAGTACATCAACCCTGTGAGATTTGTCCAGGGCCGCAGAGTTTTGTGGCTCAATGAGAATCTGAAGCCATGTCTTCTTAGCATGTGTGCACCTGCGTTGGGAATGCTAAGAGTCTGCAGAGGGCCATTTAAAATAAAAAGTGCACTTGATGCCATACTAAAAGTAAAAAAAAAAGATAAAGGACCCCTGGATGGTTAAGTCCAGTCAAAGGTGACTATGGGGTTGCGCTGCTCATCTCGCTTTCAGGCTGAGGGAACTGGCGTTTGTCCACAGACAGCTTTCCGGGTCATGTGGCCAGCATGACTAAGCTTCTGGCACAATGCAACACCGTGATGGAAGCCAGAGTGCATGGAAACACAGTTTACCTTTCTGCCACAGTGGTACCTATTTATCTACTTGCACTGGCATGCTTTCGAACTGCTAGGTTGGCAGGAGCTGGGACAGAGCAACGGGAGCTCAATCCGTCGCGGGGATTCGAACCACTGACCGTCCGATCGGCAAGCCCAAGAGGCTCAGTGGTTTAGACCACCCCCATCCCTTGATGCCATATTAGGCCATCACTAGCATGGGAGTAATAAGGCAGCACCCCAAGGATCATCCACATCAGGCTGGACAGAGAGGCTGCCCAATGATACAGATAAAAGTCTTCCGCTGATTGGATGGAAATTCCTCCTTTCCACATCCTTTTCAGTTCTTGACATCTGAGAATGCCTTGCAGATTGCTCTCTGGAGCCCAAGCAGACAGCAATAACCTCCAGCTACAAGATTCTGAAGCTCCAAAATTCACTTTTTTTTAACAGTGCATGGGAATATGGAAATTATTTCTCACCTATAGTGTTTAAATTGAAAAAAAACCCCACATATATTCACAAGCCTATACCATAGTCTGGGCTTGTGAATATCAGCCATTAAAAGATTGATTTCAAAACAGTGTAAAAAGCCTTTACAATCTATTAGCCTTCCACTCTGCATTTTAAATATATATATATATATATATATATATATATATATATATATATATATATACACACACACACACACAAATTCACAACAGGCTTTATGCTTCAAGAATTCCTTCATGCCCCGTGCAAAATGGAGCACCCCTCCTCGCTGTTTTCCCTGTGAAACGATGAACTGGACACTTTACATATAAATAATTCAAGAAAGCAACATTTTAAAAACGGTTTTTAAAAGATTAGAAAGGTTACTTTTCCCTTTTCCTCCCTCTCCACTCCTGACACCCTTCTCTCTCTTTCGATTAGGGTCACGTTTCAAAAGCATTCCAGATATGAAAAAAGGTTCTGTTTATTTTGCACACACCGGTATTAAAAATAGTAAACAAACAAACAAAATCTTAAATAAGCAAACAAAAATGATAGGTTTCCATTTTGATAAGTGAGGGTATTAAAAACCCAAATCTTATTGCAGGAATGCTGTGGGGTCAACACATCCATCCCAAATCAATGCCCACGTAGGTTCCACATTAACACTGTTTGCATTAATCTATTTTTTTAAAATAAATTTTATTAGTATTTTCCACACAACAACAACAACACAAAAGATATCAAAAGATGTGTGTTGTGTATTGTTTGCATTAATCTAAATAAGCATCCCCTTCGGTGCTCCTTTCCATAATAACTATCCTGAACGAGAATCTCTAGTTTGCAGTTTCCATCCAGTTACCATAAAACACCCCACCCTAGGAAAATATGGACCCCCTGTTAATTAAATTAATAGCACATGTTCTTACTACGCCCTGATGCATTGACAAAGCATGTTCAGAGAAACCAGGGGTGCAGTGGAGAGGAGGCAGTGTGCCCTTTAATCCTGTTGGCTAGCAAAGAAGCACAGTGCACCATTGAGCGCATTTCCTCCATGGCAACAAGAGTGGTGTTTCAAGAATTAGATTTCCCCAATGCCCCGAGCATCATTTTGACATCTTCATTGTTCCATGCTACATATATGAGGGGGGGGGGGTAGTTCTCCAGATAGCATAAATACAGAGTACATGATACGAGGCAACACAGGGAGGAAAATTAAAATTCTCCTTTGGAATAATAGAAAGGTAGGGTTCGAAATGTGCTAACACGGTCTCGACACTGCTGCTGTATAAATATTGACTGATCATCTCACAGCACTAGAGAGCTGAAATTCCACATTGCATGGGAGATGGTAATATAAATGTCTTGCCATTAAAAGCATGTGTGATCCCACCCACCAGTCCCACTCTTCCCTATATCTTGTTTCTCAAGCGGATTACTATAGGTCACCTGCTGACCATCAGCATAAGGAAGGAAGAGTTTCAGGCTGAGTTCTTCCTTGTGTATAATTTTGCCAGTATCAATGGGGTTAAGCCAAGGGTGAATTTGGCCTTTTCAGTAAAGTGTAATTTTCTCCATGGTTAGTTATTAAATGCAATCAAGAGAGATGGCTGCCACTTGGCATGTGCTGTAGAGGTCATTCTCCTATCCTCTGCAAATATAACATCGAATGAAACCCAGCATATCCATAACTTTAACCCAGTCCATTCATCACTCACTGAACCAAAAATGAGAGCACAAGTCAGGGTTTTTTTGTTTTTAAATCTTAAAGGTCAAAATGATTTCCGCCCCCCTCACATCCCCTGCTTTAAAGAGCAGCCTGCAGCCTTAAAATAAGAGTCATTTGGGGTGAAGATCAGGGGGGTGGCCGTGGCAAGTCTCCACCCAGCTCTTTCCAGCAGCAAGTGCCACATTTAGGGGCCATAAGGGTGTATTGCTTAAGAGTTTCTTTTAATTCATGCAGTGTTGCCAAACGAAGAATTACCTGGGCTCCCTGGTATTTTATTCCGGGCCGTCTTTACCCGGGGGTGCAAGGGGAGAGGTGCACCCGGGCGTTGAATTCAGGGGGAGCACCCGCCACTGAAGCCGCCTAAGCTCTTAACCGAAATCCCTGGCTGATTTCGGTCGATGGGTCATTTCTGTTCTCTTTTGCGGAAGAGCTGCAGAATCAATGTATCCGGCACCATCCCCTAGTGGTGTCTTTCATTTCCACATGATCGCAAAAACGGAGTTATTGCTGCCGCTTTTTTATTTCTTCATGTTAGCGGTTTTCGCTGTTCCCCTCCTTAAAAGCGCAACAACTTTGAGCTGCCCCAATAGCTCAACAACTTTGAGCTGCCCCCCTAAAAAAACTGGTGGCGCTGGGTGGATCTTTGCTAAACACTGCCCTGATTTTATTCAAGTTGGCACACTCATGTAAGTTGGGTTTAGAACTGCAGCCTTAGCTGACCCACTAGCTAGAACAGAAATACTGATATTAGGAATTCATTTTAAGTAGGAATAACCGATCCCTGTATTCTCTGTGTTCAGGCTGTGAGTGATCACTGACATAGCCAATAGGGCACCAGATACGCAGAGGTCTCAGCAGCCCTGAGGAGGCCCCAAGGACTGCAGAGGTACCAAAATGTTTAGAAAGAAACCCTAAAGATGGAGATTTCCCAAACAGCTCAATGAAAATTGAGCATGCTCAATGGGTACGGGTTGACTGGTGGGTGGGCAGTGTGGAGAATGGAAAATCAGTGTTGGGGGAATGGAAGAGGGTGGCTGGAATCCTGAACCGCACTGCAACATTTTGTTGCAGGCTCCCTTTGTCATTCTCTCTTAACGAAATGGTGGCACGAAAGAACTTTGCAGGGAATTTCCTTGCATTTTGGCAGGCGGCTCCTTCATGCTGCAGGTATCTTCTGTCTTTGTTGATTATAACCTAATGCCCAATTTGGTAAGAAACCCCTGGTTATTAGGCTGTAATAAAAACAGTTAATGACCCATTTAGTGTTTGGGTAGTTCATGCACCTGGGCACCGAATGAATATGCCTGTATAGTGAAACAGAAATCATTTTTATGCTGGAGGAGGTGAACATCGCTAAAAATCAGAGAAGCCTTTGTACGGCATGCCAAGCTGCTGAAGCGAAAAAATGTCTTCAGTGAAAGGGCTCAGATGTGAGCATGTTTCAATGCACTGCTCAAGGGGGGGGGGAGAGAGACCCACTCTGATAATAAATGTGAGCTTGTTATCATTGCTTTTCAGTGGGAAGTAAAGCCGGAAGCCGGGTCGTGCTGGCTAATTGAAGGTTACAATAGATTGAGATTCAAGCGCTACATTTTAATTATAAACTGGTGACACACAACAGTCTCACTTGGTTCTTAGTCCATTTCAAGCAAGAATATTTGTTAAAAAAAAGAGAGAGAAGAAGCTTACTATTGGGAGACATCACCTTCATTATCCTGTATTGCATCTGTCAGGCAGGTGCTTAATGGCATGTTTGATGTCTGTTGAATTTAGTGCCTATTTTAACAGAGGGCTTAAAAAAACACTTCTTGGTTAAGTTCTATGACAAAACAGGTGTGCATCAGTGCTTGAAAAGCAACAGCAGCAGCAGCAGCAACAGTAACACACACACACACACACACACACTCCTTCCTTGTATATGCATATTCCACTCAGTTGTAGCTGTGTATATTTCCTATTCATGCCACGATTTGAAATGATTGGCGGTCATAAATTGTGCTGCAAACCTAAGATCTTTGTTATGTGCACACATTGTTTGCACCTCAAGGTGCAAAACAGCCCCAGGGCAGTATTGCCAGTCCTCCTGCATATATGGCATTGTCTTTTCCACTGATGTCATCTGATGCCAAACCCGTCCAGGTGCAAATCTTGCATGCTTAACTGTTAAGCATATGCTGAAAACCTTGCCAGGAAAGAAAGCACTGACAAGTTTTAAAAAAACAGCCACCTCAATTGTAATGGTAAGCCCCCTGCCTCTATGAAAATTGTAAGAATTTGACCTCACCGCCAAAGATTAATGCCATCTTCAAGGGCTCTCCCCCCCCCCCGCTCCCTGTCCAAGGTATTGGTGTAGAAAGGACCAGGCTAACTAAACGATAATCTCATTCCTTATGTACCCAATCCATCATTGTGTTTTGCAGGGGAGGGCATCATGCAGATAACATCCAACGATGAGGTCTACTCTGCACAATGTCAGAACTTCAGTTTGGTGGCATCTACCCTTGGATCTCCTTCATATAACACACCAGGTAGGTACCTTCTCTGTTATCTTTTCAGCACCTGTTAAAGACATTCCTCTTTCACCAAGCTTCAGTTAGCTCAGTTGGTTAGAGTGTGGCGCTCATAACGCCAAGGTTGTGGGTTCAATCCCTACATGGGCCAGCTGCATATTCCTGTGTTTCAGAGAGGTTTTACTAGATGATTCTCAGGGTTCCTTCCAACTCTACAATTCTATGATTCTAAAATATTTATCTTAGTTGGTACCTGTTTTGGATTTGAATTGATTTTATGTATGTGTCGTTTTAACCTGTTTTTATAGCTATAATTTTGGGACGCGGGTGGCGCTGTGGGCTAAAGCCTCAGCGCCTAGGGCTTGCCGATCGAAAAGTCGGCGGTTCGAATCCCCGCGGCGGGGTGCGCTCCCGCTGCTCGGTCCCAGCGCCTGCCAACCTAGCAGTTCGAAAGCACCCCCGGGTGCAAGTAGATAAATAGGTACCGCTTACCAGCGGGAAGGTAAACGGCGTTCCGTGTGCTGCGCTGGCTCGCCAGATGCAGCTTTGTCACGCTGGCCACGTGACCCGGAAGTGTCTCCGGACAGCGCTGGCCCCCGGCCAATAGATGTGAGATGGGCGCACAAACCCCAGAGTCTGTCAAGACTGGCCCGTTCAGGCAGGGGTACCTTTACCTTTACTTTATAGCTATAATTGCTTTGATATATGCAATTGTTTGAACTGTTGTTTTTTTAAAAAATAAATGTTGTTGTATATATCTTGTTGCACTGAGAATTGCTTCAGAATGCCTCATGGAAAGCAGTTCATAAATGAAACAAATAATTTCAATAGGAGTATCGGTTTAAATAGCAGGAAGTGATGCAGAAAGAAAAATCGCACACTAAAATAGTCCAGAAATTTGCTGGCGACGGTAATTAGCGTCTTTCATTGAGCCATAAAACTTGCATGTGATATGTTTCATTTTAGATTTGATTTCACTTAAGCATGACACCCCTGAGCAATATTCTGTTTTGTGTTTTAATTGTTACCCGGCACATTTTTTATCTAATATCTCAATGCAATAATTCACAGACTATGCCTTTGGGAAGCAAAGACAACAGAATTGCTATCTTAACGGTATTGAACGTTACAATTTGGGACAAGAGTAAATGTTCAACCATCCGTATCCTTAGCAAAACGTTTTATTTAAGGCTTGTGAGCAGAAAAAGAGCTGATCTGAAATCTTCATTATTGGTCAACTGTGGAGAAGTTGATGGGAAGAAGGAACATAATTCCAAAGCTGGCTCCCTCTTTTGAAAATGCTCCTCACCTCAAATCCAATGAGATCAGTTAAACAAAAGCAATTCAAAGGGTATAACGGAATGGTATGTGCGAATACAGGAAACAAGTTAAGAAAACTGTCAAAATTAAAAAAGCGAATCAGCAGTCTTCAGGAAAGGGGAACGTTCCCTTTCTTCCTTCCTATGCCTTTCTCATCCTTGTTCTGTAAGTTGCTTTCATACTACAAGGCACAGACAGATGAAACTCATTTAGCTCTGAGGATGCATGCCCAAAGTCAAGTTCCTACTCCGACAACCCCTATGCAAATGTCCTCAGAAGGTAGTTTGATGTGCATAGGATTTAGCCTTAATTATTTAATCTTGGGAGAAGGGTGGGAGGAAAGTCATACTCATTAATAAGATTAGAATAACATTCCTTCTCTTTCACACCCTGCCTCAAGATCATCCTGATCAGATAAGGCAAGGAGAGGGGGAAAACTTCAACTGATATTTCAATCACAAGCCCTTGAATCATAAATCCTTGGGAAATGATTCTTGTGGACGTAAATGTCCAGTGTGGAGGCATTTAAGCCGGAGTAGAAACAAGGCACAACTAGAATGCCTGTAGGAGAAGCTGCCTCTGCCATCTGAAACATCGGCCTTGGTGAGCGGCTGAGACTTTAGTGCCTGGGCTCTGCTGAGCCACTGACTCTACCACCCGTGATCTATGAGACTGGCATGAGGATAGTGCAAACTATCATTGGCTCCTCATCGTGCCTCTCAGTGCCAATTGCTTGGGAACACAAGTGAGGAAGGTGCTGTTGTGCCCATGTCCTGCTTGTAGGTTCCCTCTAGCTGGCCACTCTGAGAATAGGGTGCTGGGCTGGATGGGCCTGATCCAGGAGGGCTCTCTTTCTGAGCAGCCTCCTCTTTTTCTGCCTTTATCGAACTGTGGCTGAGAGAACATATTTCCTATCAGGGTGGGGGGTAGATATCAGGCTTCAGTGAATTGGCTTCCTTCCCTGTGGCCATAAATGAGCAGATCATGCAAAAGGGAATTCTTACCTGTTAGTTTCTTTAATAAACACAGTGAAGGACCAAAGAAAGCATCTAACTAGAATGGCGGTGCTCCCAATTAAGTTCACTTCCCCCTCCGTCCCTCTTAATGTACGTCACTCCTATGTCTCATCATCTGAGCTTGGGGCCTCTGTGTTTTCTGTTCTGACACTTTCTGAGCTCTCCTTGTCCTTGGAGAAGGGGGGTGGAACTATCCAGAGACAGCAAATCTGTTAACTCTCTCTCTTCTAGTGTTTCTTCTGCTAGCTGTTCCCCACCCAATATTTCCCAGCTTCTCCCTTCTGAACTGTACCCCTCTGCAAACCACTGTTCCAAATCTATACTGCTCTCCTGCTCCTGGGAGGATTCAGGGTCAGGATCAGGGGGAGAAGGTGGCTCCCACTATTCTTCCTCAGTGCAGCCCTTCTCACCATGGTCCCTGACAATAGAGTATGGTCAGTGCTGTTTTTCTAGAAAAAGAGAACTCACCACAAACACCTCCATCATTCTCTTAGAATGGCAATGGCGCCCACTTGAGAGGGGTCGGAACTGAGTTCTGGCAAATTCCGGATAAACAAAAACCCTGCATACAGTGTTTCTGTGTGATTACCTTTATTGATTAATCCATAGGCTTGGGGGTGGATTTGTCATCTCTGACGTTAAAGCTGAACAGTTTCATGTATCGGCTGCTGGAGTGAGGGTGTAAATGTGCATTTTGGCTAAGATAGGGGTGGCTGTTTCATTCTCCCCTTGTTGTTGATTGTTTTATGGCTGTGGTATTAACAGAATTGTCAAATAATGCTTAGCACTGTTTGCATTATGCTATAGGATTTTTTTTTTAAAAAAAATTGGCAGTACATTAACTGCTTTGGGCTTTCTTTGGGAGGAAGGCACAAATAAGAAGGCGGTGGTGATGATTATGCAGTACAGTGGTACCTCAGGTTACAGATGCTTCAGGTTACAGACTCAGCTTACCTAGAAATAGCACCTCGGGTTAAGAACTTTGCTTCATGATGAGAACAGAAATTGTGCGGCGATGGCGCGAGAGGCCCCATTAGCTAAAGTGGTACCTCAGGTTGAGGGCAGTTTCAGGTTAAGAACGGACCTCTGGAACGAATTAAGTTCTTAACCCGATGTACCACTGTACAGGAAGGTTCATTTTATGGGCAAAATTTGAAAAGAATGGGGCCCACTTAGCTTAGAAGGTGTTAGCTTGAGACTGGGGATATAACTTCATTTTACAAAAACATCTGGAAGGACAGAGCTGTCATTAAGATTAAAGACAATAGTGCCATGCCATTAGCAAATGCAGGCTAAATGTCAGATAACGCAGGGGTTCCAAAACTTCCTACCCCCTGGGCTCACTTGAGACGTCTGAAAATTACAGAGGCTTGCCAGCCACAAAATGGTGGTGTAGGGACAAAGCCAGTCACAGAATAGATAGCAGGTTGAGGCAGAGTTTGGTATAATCAGCTGGGTAATTACTGACATCACTTTCTCCTGATAGCTATTCCATCTTTGGAGAATGCCGAACTCTTTCATGCTGCATTTTCTTTGTGGCAAGGAGTTTCACAGCTCTGCCTTCCCCAAGCTAACTATGGACATTTGCACTGGAAATACTGCATGTCAGCCTCCCCATTTCAGGCAGAATTTGCTAATCAAGAGGCTTTAAGGGAGAAAACCTTTTTCTTTTATATCTTTTCCCTTCGCAACCCCACATACCTCTCCAAGTATTATTACTCATCTCCTGTAATTACTTCCCTCATTCTCCTTTCACACTCAACTTGTGCCTTATCAATTCTCCATCCTATAACAGCTTTCTTTTTATTATTAATTACTCTTTTATCTCACTTGCTAATTTTCTTCAACATTTCCTCTGAACTCTGTCTCCTGGTGTAACGTTGGAAAGTGTCGATCACGTCTCCTACCTGGGCAGTTACCTTTCCACAAGGGCTGACATCGATGCCAAAAATCCAGCATTACCTGAGCTCTGCGAGTGCAGCTTTCTCCTGATTGAAGTGCAGAGTGTTTGAGGACCGGGACATTTACAGGGAAACCAAGATGCTCGTTTACAAAGCTATTGTACTACTAACCTTACTGTATGCTTGTGAAACATGGACAACTTATAAACGGCATCTCCAACTACTCAAGAGATTCCATCAATAGTGTCTCCAAAAAATTCCACATAACACTTGGGAAGACAGGTGGACTAATGCCAGTGTACTGGAAGAAGCAAAGATCACCAGTGTCGAAGCGATGATTCCTCAACATCAACTTCGTTGGACTGGTCATGTTGTTCAGATGCCTGACTATTATCTTTGAAAGCAACTACTCTATTCTGAACTTAAAAATGGAAAGCGTAATTCTGGTGGCCAACAAAAGAGGTTTAAAGACTCTTTCAAGGCAAAACTAAAAAAAATGTAGTATAAACACTGACAATTGGGAAACACTGGCCTGAGAGTAATCCAGTTTGGAGAAAAGCCTTTATCAAAGGCATCATGGACTTTGAAGACTCTCGAACTCAGGACGAAAGGGAGAAATGTGCTAAGAGGAAGGCACCTTTGGCAAACCCTCACCATGATCCCCGCTGTGGAAGAATGTGTGGATCCAGAATTGGCCTCCACAGTCACTTACGGACTCACTGTTAAGACCGTGTTCATGGAAGACAATCTTACTCGGCTATGAGTGATCGCCAAAAAAGAAGAAGACTCAAAATGGAAGGAACTAGTGCTGCTGCTGCTGGCATCAGCCTATAGCCACATCTTGTCTGTTCTGTTAGGTTTACATACACTGCAAGCACGGTACCTGTGGTGTCTGTGTGAATAGCAATTGCACATAGAACAAGCAAAAAGTAACACATATTCCTTTCAGGGATGCTTGTGCATGCACCCCCTCACTTTGCCATATAAATGATTATCGCAGAGTGATCCCTCTACACAGAATATACATGCACAAATCTCCACAACAACAACACTAGAGCTGGATACAGTGGGTTCCACTAAGGCTGAACAAGGATTTCTGCCAACCACCCTCCAGGTTTTTGGCCACAGTGAAGACAGCTATGTCGATGCAACCCTAAGTCTACACCTTAAAAATACACAAATTTTACTGCTGACACGGGTGGTGGGATGGGGAAGAATGTCAACAAGAAGCAACAAGAGAAAATACAAAACTGGCCTGCTCATTCTGGTAACTTGATGTAAGAGAATTAGGGCCAAATTAAGTTACAGAAATCACGTGCCACTTCATTAACATCCATTAATTTCATCCAGGGGCTGCTACAGCTGGCAAGAAATCAAACAGTGGTCATATTGGGAAAGAACAAAGCATTTCTATTCATAGACTCCTCAGATCCAGTGCAGACCAGCAATAGTCACTTTGATATAATTCAGAATGCCATTCTGAATGAAAACACAGACTACAACCATCTGTTTGCTTTGTATGCTTTTGTTAAGCAGAAGCAAACAAGCGTATTTTGAGAAAACAGGACCAAATGCTGGGCAGCGTACATGGCAGTTCAGGAGACATGGGGAAACAGGAAAGCAGACTACAGAAAGAACACAAGGACAAACAAAAATATACATTAAGCATGAGCAGTCTTGTAGAGAGAGCGTGAAGGACTGTGATCTGATTGAAGACAAATGTGCATTAGTCCACATGAGTAAATAGATTGGCAGTAGCACTACTACATATGAAAAACTGGGCAAAAGACTGAAGTCCCCACTCTCAGTAGCTGGGACGGGGGCTTGTTCGCTTCCTGTGACTGCGCTGAATGAGCATTTCTCTCTAACAGCACCACCATTGCATGTTTTACCAAGGGCTACATAATCATGAGACGTGGGTGGCACTGTGGTCTAAACCACTGAGCCTCTTGGGCTTGCCGATCAGAAGGTTGGTGGTTCGAATCCCTGCGACAGGGTGAGCTCCCGTTGCTTGGTCCCTGCTCCTGCCAACCTATCAGTTTGAAAGCATGCCAAAAAGTGCAAGTAGATCAATAGGTACCGCTCCAGTGGGAAGGTAAATGGCATTTCCATGCGCTGCTCTGGTTTCGCCAGAAGCGGCTTAGTCATGCTGGCCACATGACCCGGAAAAACTGACTGTGGACAAACGTCGGCTCCCTCGGCCTATAGAGCGAGATGAGCGCCGCAACCCCAGAGTCATTTGCGACTGGACTTAACTGTCAGGGGTCCTTTACCTTTTTTACATTACTGTATTTCTGTTTGAAAATTCTTATATTAAAGGCTAATAACAGCAACAGTTTAGCAATCCTGGCAATGTGGTTCTTAAATATAAAGTAACATATAAAACGAGCATCTTTCTAACCATGACATAGGTTGGGAAACTTGCTTGGATAGAGTTGATGTGCACCTGGACTTTCAAGAAACTCTTGATAAAGTCCCTCATCAAAGACTCTTCAGTAAGCTTAGCTACCTTGGGATAGCAAGACAGGTCCCTTTAGGAATCAAAAACAGGAAGCAGAGTGTTGGAACAAACCAGCGGCTCCCAAACCTTTTTTGGGTCACTGCTCCCTTGGTTCCATAAACTCATCCCCAGTGCTCCTTTGCTCTATATAAAAAAAGTATTATTCATAAGAGTGGTTCGAATGACTCATTAGGAAGATAAGAACACAAAACAGTAACAATTAATGGCACATCCATTCAAAATCAGTTTAAAACTATTTAGTTTAATCAATTTAACAAATGGATGAACTTGATCTAGCGATACCAGCTTTTCAAAGTCCGATAGTCCTTTACGCCTCCAACGACCCCTTCCACCTGCTTGCCTCTTAGTACCCCTCTGAGGAATTCCCACTGCCCCACAAAGGGCGGCACCACCCACTTTGGGAACCACTGCAATAAACGGACTGTTCTAATAAAGAAGGATCCCCAAAGAGTTGGGTCCCCTAAGGGACTGATGCTTTTAAACTCATTTCTAAATTATCCGGAGCTAGGAGTGAGCAGGGAGAAGGCCAGCTTTGCTGATGACTCCAAGTTGTTTAGGGAACAAAAGGGGGATTTGTGAGGGGCTCCCAAAGGATATGCTCACATTGGGCATTACATTAATGGACATTGAAATGGCAAATGCAGTTTAATGTAAACAACTGTGAAGAATGCATATTGGAGCAAAAAAAATAAAATTAAAAAAAAAACTCCTTACCCTCACCTATACTTTAATAGGGCTGAACTTAGGACCATGCTGGGTAGCTCAATGAAAATGCCAGCCCAGTGGGAAAACAGTGAATTCCATGTTAGGGATCATTCAGGAAGGGATTTATATTAAAACAGAATGCCGCTGTACAAATCTGCTGCGTGGCCGCACTTGGAAAACTTTGTACAGTGGTACCTTGGGTTACAAACGCTTCAGGTTACAGACGCTGCTAGCCAAGAAATAGTACCTTGGGTTAAGAACTTTGCTTCAGGATGAGAACAGAAATCATGTGGTGGCGACACGGTGGCAGCGGGAGGCCCCATTAGCTAAAGTGGTACCCCAGGTTAAGAACAGTTTCAGGTTAAGAACGGACCTTCAGAATGAATTAAGTTCGTAACCAGATGTACCACTGTGCAGTACTTGTCATACAACAGTCATGACAGCTGTATTGGAAGTAGTGAACATCTGAAAACCATTTACTAGGGTGTGCAAGTTTAGAGAATGCTCTTGTGCGCTACCCATAGGCATGGCCACTGTGAGAACCAGATGCTGGACCAGATGGGACTTCGGTCTGATCCAGCAGAGCTATTATGTTTTTATGGTGCAGAAGTACAATGGAGGCAGGGAACACCAGCATTGCTTTTCTGGGACTACACCAGGTGTTTAGACACCTTGCATCTAAGCTGGGCTCTATGAACCCTCATGTCCATGTAGATACATTTCCGAAGGAGATTTTAGTCATGTGTGCTCATAAAACCCCAACTAGTTTGCCCCACTGCTTCAGTATGAGGCAGCTGCATTTTCCCAATAGTTTCCAGCTCAGCTTTGTTTATTGAGAGCAGCAGAACAATTGGAGCATTTTTCTTTTCTTACCAATAGAATCTTGCCTAGACTTAAAGAGCTATGGTTCGGATGCAAAGCGCTAATTCTAAGACACAACAGGAATGTTTTGCTTCTTTTGTTTACTCTTATCATTTCCTTGCATCCCTTCTTGGCACCTGTTTCCAAGGCTGAATGGTGGAGTGCAACTGAATGAGACAATTAAAAAACTGAGCAAGGCAATAATTTTTTTTTTTTAATGGAAGATGAAAAACTTTTTTTAAATAACAAACAAATGAATAAAATAAATAAAACAGCAGAGAGCAAAAAGCTGCTTTCTGTCCTTCCCATGTGCCTTACTGGGTTTAGCAGGGGCTTAGTCTTTTTCTTTGCAATATTATATTCCTCCTTAATCGGCTGTGTATAGTGGCACACAATCATATCCTTCAATTGCCATTTGGCAGTTTGGGGCTTTACATCTTCTGTCATCTAATACCTTTTGTATAGTTCTGCGACAGAGCAGATTTGCATTGTTGGGAGTTTCCAAATGGTATGTTAATAATAAAAAAATAATCATTGCAATATATGCAATTGTAACTAAGCCCTCGGCGTCTTCCAAGGCTTGTGCTTTATTATGAAGACCTAAGAGCAGTGCCCAAAGCCCAAGCCTACCTACCAACCCATGTCAACTTAGAACGCACCCAAGAACATGCCCCAGAATTCTCTGCAATCTGTAGGTATTGCAGAACAGATGTCCAGGAGTCCATAGCAGACAGATTAACATGACAAATTTTATATCCATTGCATTACAATTTGTGTTGCCAATCCAGCATCTGCAAAGGTTTTCATTGGCGCTCCCCGGGCTGCAGGCTGCTATCCGCAAGTCTTCTGAGCGTGGCAGGAACTCCTGCCGGGCTCCAAAGGCTTGTGGATAGCAGCCTGTTCTGGGGGCTGGGGTCGGGGGAAGCTCAGGCTTCTCCCGTCCCCAGCCCCGCAAGCTCTGGGAGTGGTGGCGAGGTTGCGCACAATCTTGCCGCCGCTCCTGGACTTGTTCTGGGGACTGGGGTCGGGGGAAGCTCAGGCTTCCCCCGCCCCAGCCCCGTGGCTGGGGGAAAATATAATAATCCCCCCCCAGTAAATCTCTGGCCCTCCTAGAAAGACAGTTATGGGGCAAAATATGCAGGTACCTTCTAACCAGTGGCGTAGCGTGGGTTGTCAGCACCCGGGGCAAGGCAAGTAATTTGCGCCCCCTAACCCGTGGATTTGTGCCCCCTAACCCATGGATTTGCGCCCCCTAACCCTAACCCCCAGATGTTGCGCCCGGTGCGGCCGGCCCCCCCTGCACCCCCACGCTACGCCACTGCTTCTAACTGGTTTATGTTAAATGAGAGTGAGTGTGGCCACCTTGTATACCGTGGAATGCTCTGTGCTGCTGTTAGATTGCAACAGTACCAATGTTTGTGTGTGTGAAATCAATATCCCATCATCTCTACAATCCGGAATAGCAAAACATAGATAAGGTTGCCAGGGGTGGCTGTCTCTTAATTTTGTGCTATGCCATGCCCTCACACAGCATGTTTCTTGACTGGTTCTCTAGCACTCTCAGCATTTGAAATGTGTCCATTGGTCCAAAAAGCCCCTGCACTTCAAATCCATTGCACCCATATTCGATCCACACATCACCACAGCAGCAGATTTCCCCATGGTCAGTCTGGATGGCATCTTCACAGCAGGGAGAATCTGCTTGGAAAGGAACCATGTTGTGAACCATACGCATGAGGTTCCCTTACCTAGACACTGAGGTTGTAATCTAACATTAATCCCATTGAAATTAATGGACGTAAGTAACTTGGCTAGGCAGTGGAAGACAGGAGTGCCTGGGGTGCTCTGCTCCATGGGGTCACGAAGAGTCATACACGACTAAACGACTAAACAACAACAACAAAGTAACTTGGCTACATTCGTTTCAGGGGGTCTGCTCTGAACAGAACTTAAGCTGGATGCAACCCACTGCCATGGATAACAAGTTATCTCTGCCAAGGCCTCACCTGCATCAGGTGTGTGTTAGCTGCTCCTGTTGTCACATTATTACTCACCCTGTTATGCTGTATGATGAAGTTACATGGGCACAAGTCGTTGCCCCAATGGCCCAGAGATTTGTTTCTGCAAAGGAACAGACGACCCCGGAGTTCCAACTCTGTGCTACTGCCGATAATGCTGTAGACAATTCCTTTGCTTTTTAAAAAATGTCTGCATCATCCCCTTTTGGTATGCCTGCAGCTTTTCCTGCTGAAATGCTTTGAGGAGTATTGGGAAATAACCATTGGCTACAGAGAGCTTGGAGCGCATTACGATAAAGACAGCATAAAGCAGGAGGGTGTGTGTGAAGGGTTACGCCCGTCTTCACTTCTTTTTGTATTTTTTATTAAAGATTTACTGGTTTACAAAAGTATACGCAATGTCTCTTTCTTCAAGTTACATTTCCTACAGATCTGTTGAGACATTAGTGTTACATTAGAAAGAAAACGGGGGAAGAGGTGGAGGGGGGAATGGTGAGTGGGGTTGGGGTCAGGTGGCAATGTTTCTATTTTACTTAATAAAATGGGGTTTTGTGTCAGCGTCGCTTGTGCAGGTTCTCTTTGCTATTCGCTTGTGTTCCTTTGGTAGTGAGAGAGGCTGGGGTTGGCCTAGGGTGTGGTTGTTTGTTTGTGATTGGCTGTGGTGAACTTTGTTCTCATGTGTGAGTGGGGTGGGTGTTTTTGGATCAGGTTAGCCATATTGATTCGTATGTTGTTGGTGGATTCTTGTCATTGTCTTGTTGGGCTGTATATGTGATAAAGGGGAGCCATTTGTCCCTGTGTCAGTTTCAGTTTATTGGTTAATTTTTCTAGTAGGGCTGTTTCCCATACTATTTGCTATCATTCGTCCATGCTTACTCCTGACAGGTCTCTCCAGTGTCTGGTTATTATGTTTCTGGCTGCTGAAAGTAGGTGGGTTATGAGTTCTTTGTGATGTGAGTGGGCATTATTGTCTTGGAAGATGTTTAGTAGGGCCAGTTCTGGGGTGATTTCTAATACTTGCTTAGTTACTTTGCATACAGTGGTACCTTGGGTTACAGACGCTTCAGGTTACAGACGCTTCAGGTTACAGACTCTGCTAACCCAGAAACAGTACCTCGGGTTAAGAACTTTGTTTCAGGGTGAGAACAGAAATCGCGTGGTGGCAGTGGGAGGCCCCATTAGCTAAAGTGGTACCTCAGGTAAAGAACAGCTTCAGGTTAAGAACCTCCAGAATGAATTAAGTTCTTAACCCGAGGTACCACTGTATTTCTATTATGGCTGTTGTCCAGAATAGTTGGATTTTGGGGCCTGTCTTCACTTCTAAGGTGGAAAGTTCCTTGCCTCTTCAGCTTTATACTTGAGACTTTCAAATAGCTTGGGGTTCTCAGGACCCCAAGTAAGGCCTAGGGGCAGAGGATTTTTTTAAAGAGTGATTTTTATTTTAGAACAGTAGCTCACACATATGTATGCAAAATGCCTTATTAGTGACTTTTAGATGTAATATTTTGTCAGATTAGCATTTTCTTTCTTATTATCTACGGCTTAAACTGGCACAGCTGATGTGATCAGCAGTATGTGTACAAAGAGCAGAAACTGTGGGACGCCCACTGCCAGTGTACTTTGCATTTGGCTGGATTCCTCGGATCCTGCTTGTGACTTCCATTCTCACGGAATTAGGGCAGAATCTCATGTTATAATTATGCTGGGCACAAGGCTACCCTGGAGAACATACTCTCCAATTCGTTATCACTTACCTCTTGTCATGATGTCAGCACACTGTGCATTTCCCTACCCTGTCTCCGCATTGTTTGATGCTTCTGTGTTTTCTTTAGTTCTTCTGCCTCCCTTCTGGTTGTGGGTTTCCTTCCCTATCCTATGCAATATGCTCTCTGGAGGCTACACATTGAAGAGTGATACAGTGGTACCTTGGTTCTCAAACTTAATCAGTTCCAGAAGTCTGATCCAAAGCATTCCAAAACCAAGATGCGCTTTCCCATACAAAGTAATGCAAAACAGATTAATCTGTTCCATACTTTTAAAAACAACCCCTAAAACAGCAATTTAACATGAATTTTGCTATCTAATGAGACCATTGATCCATAAAATGAAAGCAATAATCAATGTACTGTACTATAAAATAAATAAGAGTATTGTAGATGATAAAAATTAAAATTATTATTATTTTCTTACCTGCACTGATGATATTGTTTGGATGGGGAGCTTTTATCCATTTCCGCAGTCACACAATCAATCAATCAATCAATCAATCAATCAATAGCTGAACTGGGATCCACACAGTCACACAAACAAATTAACTGAAAAAGCCTCAAAACAAAAAACGCAAAATAAATAGCAAAAACAAAAGCATCAAATATAAGCTCCAAATATCACCTCAGAACATTGTAATCGGAAATGGAAGGCTTGAATTACAATGGGGGGGGGGACACAAATTAGCAGTGCAACAGGAAACACAGGGGGGTTGCAAATTGGCAGCGCAACAGGAAACACGGAAAAAGGAAGGCTTGAATTACAGTGGGGGGTACACAAATTAGCAGCGCAACAGGAAACACAGGGGGACTCAAAACGGAGCATGTTCGGCTTCCGAAAAAATGTTCGAAAACCGGAACACCTACTTCCGGTTTTGCAGCGTTCGGGTTCCAAGTTGTTCATGAACTAAGCTGTTCAAAAACCGAGGTACCACTGTAATGGCAACCCATCTGCTATCACACTGGTTGTACTTCTGGGCCCAATTTAAAGTCTCAAATAGTTTGGACCAGGTTATCTGCACCTGTAATTAACCTGCCCGGTCCTTAAGATCAGCAACAGAGGCTCGGCTCACAGTCCTGCCATCAGAGTGAATTAATCTGGAGGGCAGAAGAGACAGACTCTTTTCAGTGGTGGTCCTTACTTGCTGATGCTGGTCTGGACTTCTAGGCTGGAAACCTATACAGACTTACCTGGATAAAAGTCCCTTTGAACACAACACAGGGCACCACATTGCCTACCCTTCTTCAGGAGCATCCCTTGCCGCAACGACACATGGGAATTATATTTTGGGCAGCAGGATCATTGGTGAAAGATGGGCTTTCTCACCCACCGCACCACTGCTGAGGTACAGCCTCTGTTTAGCCTTATGCAAGCCAAGGGACACAGCACATTTCAAATCTGCACTTACATACGAGGGAGATATTTGAGTCTTTTTTGGGGGGGGGGGAGCAGAAATCAAGGCCCCACATTGGTCTGAATTAAACTGGATCTTGCCCAAAGTGGACCAAGGGGAACTGACCAGCTATCCAAAACATCAAAGCAATTCCCCCCTTCTCTCTAATATAAAGCTCAACTAGGTGACCTTGGGCCAATCATTGTCTCTCAGCCTAACCTATTCTGCAGGGCTGTTGTATGAATACCATGGTGGGAGGGATGAACACCACCTTGGGCACCTTGAAAGGAAAGGTGGGATATAAATGTAAGAAATAAATACTAGTTAATGGTCAAGTCACATCCCTAATCTAACCAAAACAGAATTTCATCGGGAGCTGCTCTTATTTTTTGAAATTATATTGTGGGCAGCTATGACTTTATAACTGCTGCTGAGTAAATACTTGAGAAACTCCCCGGAATTTATTTGGCTGAGCAGATCTACAAGCATGGCTTGACGGGATCACCTTTACTGCTAATTCCATTTCATTAGCTTGTCACAAACATTTGTTCAAGCAATTACTTTTAGTTAACTAGAACATCTGTGGAAGCCAAATGTTGTGCCAAGGCCTATTTGACTGTCTCAAGGCATAATTCCTCATAAGTGCATAAGAACCACATCAAGCCAAACACACCCTTGTGCCAATATAGTGCTTTGAACTGTGACTACTAACTACTTTGCACTTGTGTTGACAATTGTCCAGCACAGATGCAAATTTGCACAAAAGGCAGCATTTTTACAGACATTCTACATACACCAGAATTCTGCTTACGTAAATTAATTTGCACCACTTCTCGGCAACATAAACAAGCGGCAAGGCATTAATTTTGCAAGTGTCAGACATATTTTGCAACTGTTATCAGCAAACAATTTACATAAGCTTTCCTGTTGTCCATTAATGTTTCACATCGTCTGGTCAGAGATGTTCTGATCAAGGCACGGTAAGGAAGACAAACAAGTGACAGTTCAAATGGCTAATTGCAACCCAGCAATTATTAAAAGCAAATGATTTTCATGAGAAAGCAACTATATAGAAACAGGGAAGTCCCTCCCATCCATGCACAGAAAAACAAGTACTTGAAAAGCTTTTGCGGATATCCAAAGTACAGTGTTGCCCCGCAAGACGAATGCCTTGCAAGACGGAAAACTCGCTAGACGAAAGAGTTTTCCGTTTTGGAGGTGCTTCGCAAAACGAATTTCCTATGGGCTTGCTTCGCAAGACGACAATGTCTTGTGAGTTCCTGCTGTTTTTTTCCCCCTCCCCCCTTTTTCTAAGCCG